>NC_089219.1:41485967-42115346 GCF_963924675.1 Phocoena phocoena
TCGTGATTCTCAGAGAATTTATTTGACCCCCCTGGCCATTAGTTCACATTTGTTTTGAGTTTGATGCCTGCACTCATCTAAAATAAACAGAGCAGGAGGAGTGAAGAAAAGGCTTAAGAAAAGGATTTAAAAATATAGAACTACACGTTCCTCTTACGGTTTTCTCAGCACACTGCAGTCTGGTGAGTTGGGGAAGAGGAAGTCTCTTCTGACGTCCTTGTGCTGTCTCCCTCTAAACTCTCCTAACACCCTACCCCTGCTTCTGATGACCGATGCATTTAGTGGGCTTTGCTTGAATTCTTTCTCTGTGCTGTACGCTGGGAGCAGGAAGTCAAGCAAAATTCAGGCCCTGCTCTCAAGAAGCTCCTAGTCCTTGGAGAGACAGGCAGGTAGACTGTGACTGAATGCAGGGTGGTGAGTATCACAACAGAGGACAGAGAGGAGGTTCCCAAGATTGTGTGGGTCAGGGAGGCTGGCTTCAACTGAATTTTGCAAAATGGCAGGGTTATTTAGATGATGGTGGGAGAAGCATTTTAGTTGCGGGGAGAGAGAGCACACATGCAAAGACATGGAGGGGACATAACACGGAAGGGACATACAGCAGGAGGCATTCAGAGTAGGGCACTTGCCTTATTGCATTTTGGAACTTTGTTTACAGATCTATCTGCTAATCGCTCAAGACCTGAATTCCTAGAGGGCAGGTATCAAATGCCCTGGAACTCAATTATCTAATAATAATAAAATATTTAATCTTTGCCACATTCCTGTGAACTCTACCAATATTGAGAAAACTGAGACATAGGACTGTTAAGTAACATGCCCAAGGTCACACAGCACAACAGGGATTTGAACCTGGGCATTCAGGCTCTGGTGCCTGTGTTCTTAACCATTATGCTATGCAATAGGTAAGTATTTGAATTGATTTGATTTGAATGGATGTAGAAGTAATTACATGATAATGTAGTCTCTCATTTGTTTAAAAAAAAATAACGTGCCGGCATGCCAGCCTCTGACAGCTGTTGCAGCAAAATCTTAAGAAGCCCCCTTGGCTTTGGCTTTGGCTTGTGTGACATGTAGAAACTCTCACAGGTGGAAATGTTCTCTGGGCTCTTAATCGCCAGACTTTAGCCAGATTCAAACCCAAAGTGAAAATGAAATATGAGTTTAGGCCTGAAACAGAGGAAATCAGAGGTCAAAGGAATCTGGAGGTGAAGAAACAGAGGCTGTGAAGATGGCCTTACACAGAAAATGGAAGATCCCTGGCCTTAAAAATACAGTCTTTTGAGACAGTTTGAAAGAAGGTGAGGGAAACAATAATGATAAGTACATATAGCTTTAGAAGATGAAAGTGCTCCTACTTTTAAATTGATTTTGAAGAGGAGAGAAAGAGAGATGAGAGAAGTTTATGATAAGAGCTGAATGGTGGGGAACAGAGCAAGGAAAGCAGATTTCACTACGGAGAGCAGAGAGCCATCCATTCACTCGTTTATTCTACCAACAAAACCTGGAGCTGGTCCCTGGGGTTACAAATGAATCAAACACAGTCCCTGTCCTCAAGGAGCTCACAGTCCAGTGATAGAGAGAGATAGGAAGATGGAGAGTCCCAATGCTATGTGCTAAATGTCCGTGTTAGAAGTGTGTACAAGGGAGAGAGGAGGGAGCCGTGATGGGGTGCTGAGGAAGGTTGTGTTAGGCCTGTTGATGAGAGAGGAGGGCCTTCCGGGCCAGCAAGAGTGTTTTGCAGAGTGTGGCATGAGAGAGAACACAGTGTGCTCTGGTTTGTCATTGCTGGCCGCAGAGTGAGCTTTCTAAGGGCTTGTGGAGGTTATGGTGGGTAAGGGAGGAAGATGGGAGTCAGTAACAGGAAGACCCCAGTTCCAATCCCAGCTCTGAACATTGTGAGCAGGGGCTAGTCATTCTACCCTCCGTCTTCTCCTTGACTCTTAGTTTGCTCACCTATAAAATGCAAGTGGTGGGTGGAAGGAGGACATAACCCATCCATCTCTGAGGATCTTCATGAAGATTAAAAGGGGTGTTGGGTGTGACTGTGCTTACAAACTCCCCTGCATCTAGCATGTGATTTAATGAATTCTTTCCAGTGGCTTTGTAAGGGTTCGTCTCGTTTCTGCAGGGAGATGACACTTGCTGTGTTATCTCTGCACTTGCCACCACGCCTTTCCGACGGTGGCCTGGAAAATCCTCCTGAAGGGTATTTGGTCCATGTAGCTGCCCCTTGGGGTCCACAGGAGGGAGGAGCCATCCAAGTGGACCAAGAATACCCCCACTCTCTCACCCTGAGCAGGTCCATGTGGAAAGCCAGGAATGCCCTCCATATTCAGTATACAGAGCAGTGTGTCGATTTCCTGAAATATCCCGTGAAAACAAGAGGGTTTTCATTTTGAGAAATCAGAAACCCTAATGACTGCTTATTGCATTTGAAGTATCTAACTTTAACCCATTCACAGTAGAGAGTTTTTTAAAAGAGGAAAGTGTACCAGAAATTGTCTGTAAGTGTTAAAAATGGTGCTTTCATTATTCTTTTTTTTTCAAGTTCACTTAATCTCTCCTCCTTTGCTCTATATTTTCCTGACTGGTATTACTGTGAGAACTTATTAGTTAATGTTTGTGAAGCATTTTGAAAATGGAAGTAGCCATCGACATGGTGATGAGTAGTAACGTTTTTAAGTGTTCTTTTCTATTTCAGAAATTAAATTCCAGGGATAAATCGTACCAGCTCTCAGATTAGTCAACTTTGCCACCTGCAACACATTTTAATGGGCACATATTTTCAGTATGTTACGTTTTGGACCGGGAGAATGAACATGTATTAAGTGCTTACTGTGTGCTGAGCTCTGAGCCCAATGCCTTAAATTTGTTATTTTCAATCTTCACAGTAACCCTGCAAGGCAGACAGAAAATTGTTCGCATTTTTCAGATGAGTAAATTTGAATTGCACCTCAGAGAGTCTTAAGTGGCTGAGCCAAGGTCAAGGCTGGAGCTGGTTTTCAAACCCAGATCAGATAGACTCCAAACCTCATGCTCTTTCCATTATACCACGTAGAATTTTGAATTAAGATCTTTCCAGTAACAACAATTTATTTGGCAGTATTTACTGACTAATAGCAGACACATAGCCTAGAATGTTTTTAATCGGATTAGATCATTTACTTTCTCTGAGACTACTGGGTTGCATTTTATGCTGATAGGAATTGTTTCCTCAGACGTGGAGGTTTAGGGAAGGGCACAGAATTTGGTTTCAGACTTGAGTTCAAGTTGCGGTTCTGGCTGAGTGACAGTGGACACTGCCTGAAGCCTCATTTCTCCATCATGTGTAAAGTGACTTCACTTCTTCAAGCCTCAGTTTCCTCAGCTGTAAATGAGAGGAGTGACAATTACCTACTTTGCAAAGTTGTGGGAGAATTAAGTGAAGTAAAGTACGTGGAGATACCTATTACCATTTATTGTGTGCTAACTGTTGGCAGTATGGGACGGACTTCGTGGTAATTGCTTGCCTAGACATTTTCCTGTGTAAACCAAACAGGATCTCCGTTTATTGAGCCTTTGCCATATTCCAGGCAGGGACTTTGCTAGGCACTTTGTATGTGCTTCTCCATTACCATATTTATGACATTATATAATAATTACTTATTTACTTATTTATTTACTTCCTTGCAGGCAGGAACCTCTTTTATTTCCTTTATATCCCTGGCATTTAACATAATGGCTTTTGGCTCATGGAAGGAACTCATTAGTGTTAAGGAAGTTGGCTTGGCTTTTGTTTCTTTATACTGCTTTTCTTCTTTTAAAAGTTAACTTCAGTTGTGGGAGGGGCTATTCAAATGGAGCACTATATTATCATTAGTAAATTGTGACTTATAACTTGCTTTAAAATATGCCTGTAACTAAAGAAGTTTAGGTTGCACTGATTTGACAACAGCTGATTCTGAATATCTGTTAGTCTTTCACTCTTTTAAAAGGTAAATTTCTGGGATAAAAAGAATATATCAAGAGTTGGAAGAGTTTGTAAGCAAATTTACTTTGTGTCTGTGATTTCAAAGGAGATGGTTACCCTACTCAACTCTTTTCAGTAACCTTAGTGTATCATAATTTGGATGTGTCATATCTAAATTATTAGGGACATATTAAATTAGTCCTAAAAGGGTCTTATCTGAGAATTATATATTTTGCAGTTTGAATTTTATTATAAAGGTAATAATTTTGAACTTTACCGTGTGTTTTTAAAAGGCTTATTATTTCTCAATTTTTAAAATGCCAGTTTGACTCTTGCCCAATTAATATGAATTAGTGAGATTTCAAGAGCATGTTTTGATAAAGACAAAAGATTGTTTGTGAAGACAGAAATATTAACTTACTTATCCTCTGTTCTAATCCAAAATTTTCTGTTGTTATGAAGCAAATCATAATGCATACAGTAGGAGATTTTTAAAAATAGAACAATGAGGAGATTGAGATTAAGGAAAACTAAGAGAATTTTAAAAATCAGATAAACTCAGGGGTGAGGTTTGTGCTTAAAAAAAAAATCAAGTTTGCACTGAGGTCATATGCTCTTTCTTTACACATAGAAGACTACAGATTTGTCACCCATTTTCCTACAATATTACAAAGAGGGGACCCAAAGAATTACAGGATGCAGCATCCATAAAATAAAAGTAAACGCATCACACAGATAATAGAGAATATTAGTGGTTCATTGCCATAATAAAGTTATTTGCCTCAAAGCAGATAGAAATATTCTGATACTTGGTATTTGTGATTTTTTTTTTTTTTTTTTTTTTGCCTCCGCCTTGCTTCTCGTTCATGAGATTTTTATAAATATGTATTAGGAGGATCTCCGTATGCAGGAAAGAGAGAGAGAAAAACTCAAAAAGCATGGCGTGGAATGCTGCTTGACAGTGTCATACATTCACAAGATGTCCTTGAAGATGGAGCACAGAACAGAGATCAGGGAAATTTTGGCAGCTGCAGTTGGGAAAATAAATGGCTGTTGTGTGATTGGGCAGATCCTGAAAGCAGGCTCCTGCTCAAACCATGTAATTAAGAAAAGTGGGAGCTTTTGTCCAAGAGCAGAATGTTCATAATATCAGAGTTTGTCAGCAGGAGCTTTTAGAACAGATCAGTACTTTTCACTCCCTGATCCAGGGAACAGTTTTCTTATAAATCATCCACTCTCCTTGCTGTCTTCATGAAGGTTGCTGCCAGGAGATAAGGCAGTCTTAGATTGTAACCTCACTAATGTGCAGTGATGTAGGTGAAGGGGAGACCAAATCAGAGACTGTTTCAAGAAAGGCGATTTTTATTCATTTGGGCTCCTATGTAGAAACAAGCAGTGTGGCCAAGGAGAGATCCTGCAGGACAGCTCTGGGAAGGAGATGGAATCATTTTTTGTTTGTTTGTTTTTATTTTTGTTTTGCTTTGTTTTTTGAATTTTATTTTTTTATACAGCAGGTTCTTATTAGTCATCCATTTTATACACATCAGTGTATACATGTCAATCCCAATCGCCCAATTCATCACACCACCACTACCCCACCCCGCCACTTCCCCCCCTTGGTGTCCATACGTTTGTTCTCTACATCTGTGTCTCTATTTCTGCCCTGCAAACCGGTTCATCTGTACCATTTTTCTAGGTTCCACATCTATGCGTTAATATACGATATTTGTTTTTCTCTTTCTGACTTACTTCACTCTGTATGACAGTCTCTAGAGAGATGGAATCATTTTTAATACTGTGGCTCCGAACTGGTTTGAAGGATTTGACATTTTCTTTATTTTTTAAAAATAGCTTCCTTTCAGATTATAAAAGTGCTATATTTTCATTGTAAAACAAAAAACCAAAAAACTAGGAAGATAGAGATGGAGACAAGTATAACAATCACCTATAATCCTACTATTTATTATTAACATTTTAATTTTTCCCTCCTACTCTGTGCATGTTTATATAATTGACATAGTCAATTTCTTTCTTTTTTTTTTTTTTTTTTTTTGCGGTATGCGGGCCTCTCACTGTTGTGGCCTCTCCCGCTGGGAAGCACAGGCTCCAGACGCGCAGGCCCAGCGGCCACGGCCCACGGGCCCAGCCACCCCACGGCATGTGGGATCCTCCCGGACTGGGGCACAAACCCGCGCCCCCCGCCTCGGCAGGCATACCCTCAACCACTGCACCACCAGGGAAGCCCGACATAGTCAATTTTTTATTTCACCTTTTTTCTACATTGATTACAAACATTTTCTCATGTTATAAAAACCATTATAAACATAATTTTAACAGTTGTGGAATACCATGTCATAAAATAGGTGATAACTTACTTAGTCACCCCCTCTTTTGGGGCCTCAGGTTGTTTCTATTTTTTCACACTTCTGGGTACACTTTTCTTAATATACCTTGTTGTGCATACTTTTGGTCTACAGAATTCTGGATTCTTTTCTGAGCTTCAGAATGGATCATCGGTCCAAGAATATGAACATGAGGTTCAGAAAGGTTGTGCCAATTTATATTTATTTCCACCAATAATGATGAGAGAGAGACTATTTCACTGCCCTTCAAAGCTTGACACTTGCAAACTTTGAATTTCTATCTATGTTCTCTGTAAACATTTTGTCCACAAATAATTCACATCTACACTTCTCCCAGCCCAGGTCTGCATTCTCACCAACGCTGGTTTCCTAGAGTCCAATTTTACTTGCACCCACTTGCTTTCCCAGAGAGTGTCCCTTTTTCTAATGTTTCTTTCTTATACAAAAACAGAAAACGAAGTCAGTGAAGGAGGAAGTTATAAATAAAATTTCAAGTGTGATACAGGAATTTTCAAATTTAAAACTACCCTATCAGATTGTTGTTCAAGATCTTTTCACTAGTGAACATACAGATATAATATGAGGCTGTGTGAATCGTCCATGGGTCTAATTTATACATCGGCCACTTATACATGCACTGAGGTGCTGAGAACCTTTTTGTTTCTCTCAGTAACTTTGGCTTCAGAATGTCCCCAGATAATCTCTCTCCTTCGAATTAGAAGGGCTGTTGGCATTATACAATTCCTCTTAACAAAGAGAAGGTTGCTCTGTGCAGATTTTTCTAGATACTAACTCCCTCCACTCCCCTCTGCTCTCCTCCTTGTCTCTACCCCAGCTGTGTTAAGAAAACAAGGTTAATTTTCAAAATAAAAAATATTTTAAGTAGATATCTGAAGAATTCAATCTGAGTGTGCACAAAACTTAAATTCAGAGAAGTGACCCAATGCTTTAAATCATGATATAGATACAGAAGAACATGTGGCTTTTTACAGCTGAATCTTGGTGAGTTTGCTCATACTCTGAGCCACTAGCCAGGCATTTTATAAATATACAGTACTTATGTTTACATGAATTGTGCCACTGGCTACTGTTTATGCGTTTAATCAGAAGATAAGTCAGATTTAGTCTGTGGAAAGTTTTACAAGTGACTCATTAATGTTCTCTGTATGGAAGATGAAGATAACATATATTCCATCCCAACTGGTTCCCATCCCAACAGGAGCCCATAGCTTAATATTAGGCATTTTGGTTATTTTGTCTACATTAAACATTCAGAGTTTGGGGGCTTAGGGAGTAGAATGGGAAAGGAGTTGTTTTCCAGTTGATTTTTTTATTAGAGCTGATATTTTTGCAGGAAGCCTGAGCGCTTGCCCACGAAATTGCATTTATATTAAAATGAAAACATTTGTCTTTTTCAAATATGCCTTTAATGAAGAAATCCTATTGAAAGTTTGGGATTGTATTTACTTATTGGCCATTTTGGAAAAGAAGACTGAATAGGGCCGTGGGGGTGGGTGTCGTTTGAAGGTTTCCCTGTCTTTATAATGAACTGGATGATCAAGCCATCCCTCAGCTCTGGAGAGCTTTCTGTAAAAGTCTGTTAAAAACCAAATACTCAGGGGTTGTACCAGGACTGCCCCAGATGGGCACACCAGGAAATCATTTTAGGACCAAACTGAAGCCTTAAAGAAACACTATAAGATGTAAAGGAGGCCAGTATTTATTTAGGAGGAGAAATGTATGTGATGTGTCTGGGGAAGAAGATTAAAAACTTGGATTTCTGTGAATTTGAGAATAATGCCTAAAAGACATTAAATTTTGATTATGCTTTTCATTAAATGCTGGCCCTGCTATTTTAAGTATTAATGCCTCTTATTCTCTCCAGCGGCGGCTGATTCTTTTAAAAAGCCCTGACTGTCAGCACTGAGAATACTTTTGCCATGCCTGGTGTTCATCTCCGGTGAAGAAGCTGCTGTTTCAAAGGAGTAATGCCTCAAGTTTACCTCATTGTTACACATAGTCACTTGTTTAGGACGTACGCATTTAGACCAGAAGCAGGACTGTCAGTTCAGTGTCAGAATGGCGTATGACTAGGCTATGTGTAATTTCATTTGCGTGCTTTTGGTGAGGGGGTGGGGCATTGTTAGACAAAGTCTGAAGGGAATTGCTTAAAAGAAAGGGGTGTATATGATTGATTTTAATTATTTGTTTACCTCCCCTCCTTTCCCATCCTCTCACCTTGAACCCTCTAAGGGCAGGGATCAAATTATTTTTCTTTCCCCAATTCCTCAAACAATGCCTTGGTCTATAATAGCATTCAATAAACTTGTCTTGAATTGAAAACACTTGTTTTAAAGATATGCTGAGAATTTATTACCACATAACTTCCTAGAGTAAATAGGTCTTTCGGGTTATTTGTACATCTGCCCAAAGGCATTATTAAACTGTCAGCATGTTTTCCTCCGTTGGAATTAAATTTTTTTTTTCTAGAGTTTTCTAGTTCCCGTCTAGCAGAATCTACAGAAACTTGGTACAAATGGTTTTGGGGGACCTGAGTGCAGTGTTCAGCCAGATTCCCCTGGTCCAGGGGTCTTTGTGAGTCATCACATATAATTTGGTTGGGGGTGGGTATATATTCCCAAGTTCCCTTTTCCTAGAGTGATCCCATCATAGATCTCAGCCCCTCCTCATGGGCCCCATTAATAACGTATCTCCTTCCCAGTTGAATCATAACCAGGAAAATGTTACGTTAAAAAAAAAATTAATCTGAAGGGACTTGAGCAAATTAAAACCTCTTGAAAAGGAGGAGACAGCATGGAGTTTATGAGCTGATGGACAAAACTTTAAAGAAATATCAAATTGGGGGGGGGGCGTGTAAGGACATTTTTAGTATCTTTCAAGGAGCAAGAAGAGAAGTGAGATATTATTCCTAAAAATAATATCTGTCTTCAGGAACACAGAGCCTGCTGTGTAATTTTCTAACTTTGGGGATTTGTTTTTCAGGCTTTTGAAAAGTGGGTGAGATGCAGTAGTCTGGGCTGCTCTACCAGAGTCTAACATAGTGCATGTCAGAATTTTATAAGGGTCAAGTGGGAAATGCCTACAAAGAGAATTAGGACTTTTATTTTTGTTCTCATGAATAATTTAAATCTATTTCTTTAATGGTTCGATTCAGTGACTGCCCTTGGTAAACATTATTCTTCATGCTCTTGGGAGCACTTGTTCTATTACATAAGGCTTAGCCTTTATACATAAATTTTCAAAAGTCCTTCCAGCATGGTAAAAGGAAACACCTTTAAATACTCATTAAAATATTTAATAAAATACATATGTGGATCGCAGATGTACACACCTGAAGCAAGTTTGCAATTAGTACATTCCTTTAGCATCTTTCTAGTTTGACATTTAGAGGGTGCTGAAAGTAGAAGGGAGAGTATTTGTTAAAGAAACACCACATTCCTGTGACCTTCTTAGGTTCTTTTCTCTTGATCCTTTTGACTGATGATGGAGTATCGAGGTCACCGCCCCACCCCCCAAGAAAATCAAAAGTTGAGGACAGCTGAGAGTGGTGTGATGGGAGTACAAGGGCCCTGCACTGGGCTCTCAGATGATGAATGTCAGTAGTGAGTTCTACATTGACACAGGTTCCTCTAATATAAAGTTGTAACCTTCGATTTGCCTTGTGAAGTAAATACTGAAAGTGTCAACTAGGTTGAGGTACGTAAATGCAAGACCATACAATTTATTGTCAGAGTGCCATTTCTGTGGAAAATACTGGAGCAAAACCATGGTGGTGTGGCTGACAGGATTGGTGTGAGGGCTATGGTAGGACCCCTGCTGTGCCAACGTGGGGTCTGGAATAGTGATGTCCTCAGCTGTGAGGAACAGGACCAGCCCTATAACGCTTACCTGACCCCCCCGCAAGCCTGAGCACATGAAAGCCTTGTGAAGAGTGGGGGACAGAGGGAGCTGTAAGAGATTCATGAGCCGATGGAAGAAATATTAAAGGAGGCCTTACGTACTTTCTAGAATTTTAGAATGGGTCTCGCTTAATATACTTAAAGGACTTTCTGGCCACAGGATGTGCTTGCTCTCTCCTCTGACATGTGGACCCTTCAGCAATAAATATTTGTCTTAATGAACGAATGAATTCTGAGGGCAAGAAATTACATGAAAAGAGTGATAGGGGACGGAAGGCAAGTTTTTGCCCTTTGATTATATTGCTACTCTTAGAATCAATTGGGAGATTTCAGTCTGAGACAAAGGATTGGCTTTAGTGTACCTAAAATGTTATGTGCATATATATTTTTCTGAGGAGAAAGAGCAAAGGCATTCACCGGCTGCTCTACAGGGTCCATGTCAGCCAAAGCTTCAGCCCTACTGCTTGAATGAATGCCTCTTAGAATCTGCATTTGAAATAATATCTAAGTGTATGCCTGGCATATAATAGCAACTCAATAAGTATTCTGTCCTCTTGTTATATGTAAGATGGAGATGACATTAATAAAATTATTGGCTTGTACTTCACAGGGTTGTTAAGAGGGATCTAGCAAACTATTGGACTTTCAAGGACTTTCATTCATTCAGTAGTTCTTTATGCAGAACCTACCAATTCTCAGGCCCTGTCCTACATGCAGGAGATACTATTATAAACAAAACAGATGTGGTCTCTGTACGATGGAGCTCAGAGTTCAGGTCGCCATTCTTTGTGAACTGTTTAAAGTACTCTACTCAGAAAAGTAAGGAGGTAGACATGTCTCCACACCTATATTCAAGTGCATTTCTGTGATATGGCCACCTTCACACCCTCCCCGAAAAAAAAGTAGAAGTAAACTCTCATCTAAGCGGCCATGTCTGCATTGTCACAAGAACACTCAAGTGACGTAGCCTGCAGGCCTAGGCTTAAGTCCTAGCTCTGTCTCTAACTAGCACTGTGACCTGTGCAAGTCACTTCCCCTTTCTGGTCCTCAGTTTCCTCATTAAAGTTACAGGGTTGGGCTTGGTGGTCCCTAATGTTCTCTGATGTCTGTCCTGCATCCACACTGTGAACTCAGTGAGGGCCAGCTCCTTGTCTTTGTTGTCTGTGTATCCCCAGGACCTAGCACAGTGCCTGGCACTCCAGGGCTCCATCTCTGTTCATCTAACATTCCCAGATCTAGCCATTGTGGAAATGAACCCTTTTTTAATGCATATAACCGGGCATGTCCAGGAAGTAGTGTAACAGATACCTTGGGCGGACAATAACAAAAGATGTGATTGAACAGTTAATTTAGGACCATTGGGAAGGACCCAGAATTGTGGTGACAGAGATGCCGTGAAGGACAGAGAGGGTTGGCTCTTATTTTCAAGAATATCCTGAGAAAGAAAGAAGCCTGGCGCCCAGCCTCTGCTTCTTACCCCCACTGCCTCCGCAGAGATAAACGACCCAGAGTGATGATCCAGCAGCTGCATGCCTGAGGCCTTCCCTCTCGCTTTTGTTGTATATTTTGCAGAAAAAAAGGGGGGGGGGGGAGTGGGAGGGGTGAGGTTAATGCCTTGAGTGTGAGTAATTAGTCATTCAAACCATCAACATTTACAATGACAGGATTTGAGTGCCTACATTGTTGTGCACTGCTCTAATAGTTTACCCCTGAAATTTTCTGCCTGTATAATGTTTCTTAAAATATATCACGGGAACATAAAAGATTTAATGCAGTGCTTTGTACAACCATTAGAGTTTGAAGTCAACTGAACCTCCTCAATGCTCTATCCTGGATGCTGACTCTAATTCTGCTCTTAATTGCCATTCAGAGGAGGGAAGGAAGGCAAGTCAGGGGTTTGGAACCTGATCAGCTACGAAGTTGGCTGTGAGACCCACACAGAATACTTCATTAATGTCCATAGGCACACTTGAGTAACTGATATATTTATTTGCAATGACAGTTGTGCTGTTAGAATATCAAAGGCCGTAGAGTAGGGAAGCAAGCTTTCTGATTTTGCCGAGCCGGCCTCTGAATTTATTGAAAGATGTGCTTCCCACTAATAGACATGTTTACCTCTGGTCTGTTTCCCAAGTAGAGATTATAAGTGTCCTCTCTTTAAGATCTATCACGTAACCTTAAAGTGCCACAGTTTCATATTCTTGCATTCAATATATTTACATCTTGGCAACTTTCTTATTTTCCAAGTAATGTTTTAAAATGCTCTTGGTTCACTTGTGTATCAGATTTGATTCTGACATTTTACATTTCTGATTCTTTTTTTAAGCCTGTCTTGCATCCTGGGATGCGTCATTAAGACCAGCAAGGGGTCTTATTACATGATGTGTATTAACACATTTGCAAATGTTTCTCAGCTTTGAAGCTGTACGTTTTTATTGAGAAAACTCTGTGTGTGTGCATATGTGTATTTTCCTCAGTTCCTTCTGAGTCCACAAAAGGATAACTGTGTAGTGTGTGTGCAGAGCAAAGAGAGCTCCATCTCCACGAGACGAGAAATGACTTGACCTAATTTATAGGTTTGTTTGGTTGAGGTACCTCAGTACCGAACACTGTATCTCATGATTCCTTGTCAGAGGTTTGGGCCCAGTTCAGGTTGTCGGATGTCCAGATGGGGCTCAGCTCCAGGAGTCAACATAAATTAGGAAATCCACATAGGATGTAAGGAGATCCAGAAAGCTGATTGGGGAACTGAAATTTCTTTGCTGCAGACTTGATACTTCTTAGGCCTTTCTGGAGCAGGGAGACCCATGAGACGTTCACAGAGACAAGTGCTTTCGCCACGTGTGTCTGTGAGTCAAGCATCCAGTGAACAAACGCCGAACACGGCTGTCAGGTAACAGCCTGCTTAGGTATGACTTATATTCTTCTTATGCCATCATTAACACCCACAAAGCTGCCTCGCCGCAGAATATTTTCTAGGTGTTTGTGCAAGAGCCGAGCCATGAGCAGGGTAACCTAAGAAAGTGGAGCAGCGAAGGTGTTATGTAGATTGTGGGACTGGCTTTTTTGCCACTAAATCAAAATGTAGTAGTTGGGCAGCTCTGTGGTTCTGCCACCCGAGCCTCCTGAATTGGATAAATCCTGTTTTGATTTTTTTTTTTGCGGTACGCGGGCCTCTCACTGTTGTGGCCCCTCCCGTTGCGGAGCACAGGCTCCGGACGTGCAGGCTCAGCGGCCATGGCTCACGGACCCAGCCACTCCGCGGCATGTGGGATCTTCCCGGACCGGGGCACGAACCCGTGTGCGCCGCATCGGCAGGCGGACTCAACCACTGCGCCACCAGGGAAGCCCATAAATTCTGTTTTTTAAGTTCCTTATTGAGTTGGCAGTGCTTCTTGTGTTTGTTGCCTGGACACCTGACTCAGTGAAGCAGTGAGACGACACAGCAAACGGAGGCACTGCACAGACCCAGGAGGCCGACGGCTTGGCAGAGCAGAAACCTGCCTCACAGCCAGCAGTTTCAGTGATGCTCCGTAACAGCTTCTCCATTAGCGTGACCCCTCCCCTGGGCACGTCGACCTCATTCTTTCCTGGGCCCTTGCCTCAAGGGCAGAGCAGCTGAATAGGATTTACTGGGTGCATTTTCTATCAGTGTTGAGGAGAGCTTGATTTACGATTCCTCTCAGGAACCCTTTGCTTTCTCCTTGCGGTTTGGACCAGCCTAACGCAATCCCACAGCTGACCTGAAGCCAAGAAAGTTGTGATGATTTAAGTGGAGCCACTTAAGTTACCTACATGATGGCAAAGAATCTTAGAAGCTTCCCACCTTCCTCAATCTGCCTTATTTCCATGACTCCTCTTGAGACTTCTTTTTTTTTTCTTTTGGTTTCATATCCCATTTGTGATTATCAGAAGAAGAAATGATTACAGTAAGGCTCACCTATGTAGGGCATGATGAGGAATAATACTTATGATGCTTCTAGCCACATTATGTTCTAGGCAACTTATACATATAAATAACCTTGCACAGTAGGCTTTATTCCAGTTTACAAAGAGGAAACTGAGGCTTAAGAGTATTGAAATAACCTGCCTGAGATCACAGAGCTAATAAGTAATAGAACTAGAATTTTAAGTCAGCTCTTCCCTTGGCTAAAAACTCATTCCCTTTTTACTACCACTATGTTTCAGATGAGTAAATAAGCAAAAAACAGAACAAAACAAAAGCAAAAAATGGTCTCTGAAGGTTGGTGAGGATGAACAGAAACTAGAACTTTCAACTGGTACATCTACTTAGGAAAACTATTGACAGTATGTACTAAAGCAGAATACACCCTATGACCCAAAAAATAGACTTCCAGGAATATTCCCAACAGAAATGTGGTGTGTGTGTGTACACCAAAAGACATGTATATAATGCCCATATCAGCATTATCTACAATAGTTAAAAACTAGAAACAACCCAAATGTTCATCAAAGTAGAAGAGATAAATAAAACGTGATATTTTCATACAATGGAATTCTCTACAGCAAGTGGAGAAGAGCAGCCTACCACTACACCTCACAACATGGATGACACCCAGACATAATGTGTGAAAAGACATAAAAGAGTATGTATTGTGTGATTCCATGTATGTAAAATTCAAAAACAGATAAAACAAATCTATGGATTAGAAGTCAAGAGTAGTGGTTACCTTTGGGGGTGGTATGAATAACAGGGGTGAGGACACAAGAAAGGCTTCTGGAATGCTGGTCATGCTCTGTATTGTGATCTGAAAGGTGGTTACTTAGGTGTGAGTGGTGTTTACTTTGTAAACATTCTTTGAGTTGTACCCTTAAGATTTGTACATTTTGCTACATGTATATTAGATAAACATGCTTATCTCCCCCAAATTCTTTGAGCAGCCAAATGGTAGTAATGGAAGCTACTAGTAATCAGGTATCTGCTAAGCTTTGGTTTCCTTGTCTATAAAATGTAGGGGATATTAGAATATGGCTCACTGCTTTCTTGTGGGGAGTCAGTGAGAGAAATCACATCAGGTGACTGGCAGAATGACTTCAATAAATATCAATGATTGTGGTTATGTTCCCACAGCTATTCAGGCACTTTACATACATCCTGTCACCAGATCCTTCTTACCACCTTGCAAGGCAGGTGGCATTGTTCTCCTCTTTCAAATGAGGAAAACTAAGGCTCCCAGAATTTGAACCCCTAACCCAAGGTCACACAGCTAGGGAATGGCAGAGCATGATTCCATTTCCAAGGAGGTGATGGTCAATTTCACGTAAGACAGAAACCACACCATGAAGGATGAGTAAGGGATGGTGCTAGGATAGAATGGAAAAGTGGGACTGATGAGCTGCATTTGGGGCCAGGAAAACTGGGTGCAGGCCCAGACTCTGCCCCACTTTCCTGTGATGACAGAGAAGTCGCTGGATGTCTCTGGAATTCATCTCAAACATGAGAGTTTTGAACTGAATTTTATTCCCTGAAGTGCCTTCTGGCTCTGTAGTTTTGTGATTCTCCATGTTTGTCATCCTATATACAAGGCATCTTTAGGACCTGGCTCCATGAACTTAAACCCATTTTTCATGTGAAACCTTATTCTATCAGTATCTTCTTGGGACTTTCCTGAATGCCCCTATCCTTTAAGCAGGTTTAATTGCTCCTCTGTTACAGGCCCATTGTCCTACTGTAGCCATGTGCCTTCTGTGTCCTCTGTGGACTGTAAGCCCCTTGTGGGCAGAGACTTATCTCTTTTAGTTGCATGCATGCTGCCTCAAACAGTTCACACATTCGTGGGAATATTTGTTTTATTAACTGTTTAGATACAGTGAAAGGCCTTTTTAAGTAATGTGTGAGAGGACAGCCTGGAGCTGTGCTAGACTTAAAGTGGAGACCTAGAGAGAACTTTTCCTTCATGTTTTTAATTTTATTTGAGGTCCAGGAGAAATAGTAACAGAGGCACTGGGGAGAAAAATTATTAGATAACTTTGTAGCTCCCCAGCATGCCTTTATGAAATCTGGTTTGATCAGTATTAAGTATCAGTGAAAATCTAAACCCTTCCCATATGGAACAACCCCACTTAATTTAATGTCATTTTACTTTATGAGACAGTTAATAAACAGGTACTGTATTTAAACTTGTGAGCATAGCCCTCTATATTTAGCTTTTTCAGCTTTAATGGAACTATAATTTTAATCATGATTATTACTTTACATTTTAATTATAATTCGGTGTGGCTTAAGTATACATTTCTGAGAGTGATTGTATAATGAAAACAGGAATTAGCTTTTCATTAACAAAATAATGGGAGAGTTCCCACTGCATTCTAGACTGTGCTCAAAATCTACGGGTGCGGGTGGGGGGTGGGGCTGGCCTAAAAATAACAAGGGGAATTTAACATTTTGGTTAAAAACATGTTTCTAAATCGGCTGTGTTCACAACCCCATCTCTTTTGCTCCATCCTGCTTTATCTTGTTCTCTTTCTTTACAAAAAATAAAATAAAATCTTGAAAGAGACTCTGTGTCTTTGAGATATCAAAAGGCTTACTATTTTTATTTTTATTTAGATAATTAGCACCATGGAGCCTCAGGTGTCAAATGGCCCGACATCCAATACAAGCAATGGACCCTCCAGCAACAATAGAAACTGTCCTTCTCCCATGCAGACAGGGGCAGCCACAGATGACAGCAAAACCAACCTCATAGTCAACTATTTACCCCAGAATATGACCCAAGAGGAATTCAGGAGTCTCTTTGGGAGCATTGGTGAAATAGAATCCTGCAAACTCGTGAGAGACAAAATTACAGGTATGCTCTTCTTCGATATTCTAGGCTTGGGATTCACAGCTGCGTTGTTCCATTAGATGTGCAGATCTTAGCAGAAATGCATATGTGTGGTGATGCCTTTTGAGTGTCTGCAGCGTGTATCCTGCATTCAAGGTCAGCGTGGGTACACAGTCATAAACTCATATGCGTATGTATACTACATGAAACCATATTGCAAATTGGTAGGACTGGGAAGCAGATAAAGATTTTGGAGCCTCCTCAGCTTTGGTTTATGTGAAATAATCCTTTGGCTGTGTCCTCTTTTATTCTTAATCAGCCACCCCTACCCTTTGTTCTTTAGTTCTCAGTTCTGCCCTCTGCCCTCCCTATACTAGTTTTTATCTATTTATCCCTTTCCTCTCAAACATTTGGTTTGCGTGTGTCCAATGTATTTCCATGTATCTGAAACTGTCTTTTAAAGGGGGCCATTGTGGTCACAACTGCCCATTGTCCCTGGGAGAAATAGGCCCCAAGGATAGCAGATGATTCTGGAATAAAACTACCCTGTAGTAGGAGGGAGATGCTTGATGAAGGTATTTTATCTTATTTATTTGTTTGTTGTGAAGATACTCTCTGAGAAGTCAGAGACTTTTTACTTGAAATTGAAACAATATCCTATGCTTCAATACTTGAAAGTTTTAGGTTCTGATTTTTTTCTAACTGACAGCCATTTATTGAGGACTTAATGTTTGCCAGATACTGACGCTCTTATCCTTTGGGGCTGGGGATGAGGGTAGTTTCCTTGTAATCCTTCTGGAAGTGGGAATGTTTTCTTAGAAAAATACTGGACTACATAGTGACGGCAGTGAAGCTACTGCTCTCTGATGCTCCCGTCCTAAAATTGTTCACACTCAGCTTTGAGTATTTGTCATTTTGGAAGGTTGACTTTTGTTTCCCTCTCTCTGGACAGTTTAATTGAAGAGCAGCTGGCCTATATAGGAAAAAGGAAACTCTAAAATACAGAGATACATGATCTTGATTTTTAACTCAGAGAATCCAGTGTATTTATGTGCATGTAGCTATATATATTCTCCATTTCTTCTAATTCACTTGTTAATCTGTCCATTTATATTATTTTGCAAAATCATAAAACTAAAATAACTGTCGAAAATATAAGTCACGTAACCCTCTAAACATAATTTCCTCTTCTGTAAAATTGGAAAAGAATACTTATCTCAAAGGGCTTATTGTGAGGATTAAATGAGAGACTGGATATATACTGCCTAGCACAATACCTATTGCGTAGCAGTCTCTCAGTAATGGGGGAGCGTGTTATTATTATAGGTACAGTTAGTATGTTTCAAGGAGAATAGCTAGAACAGAGAAATTTTATCAAGGTCTCCAAATGGGCCAGGGCTTTGGTGTTCTTATCCCAGGGCCCTGGATCATCCATCCTTTGACAGAACTGCCTATGCTCTCAGAAAGCCAATGTTTAGATTCTTGAAGAATCTTTATATAATAGGATGATAATTCAAACCAAATTAAAACCAGTTAACCATATGATTCTTCCTCCCACTCCTGTATAGAAAATGTATTTTTGGTGTAGCCTTACCTTCTAAATAGGGACTCTGCCAGCTATATTAGTGAACGTTATTAATTACCTTTTCAAAAGAGTTCCTTTAGAACTATAGTAAGATTTTTGAGAAGTACTGATTCGTGGTGTTGTTCCTTGTTTTCTAAAGACACATGTTTAAACAAGCAGATTCCTTTACTGAAAGAATGCTAATTTGGTAGTTCACTGAGTGTATTTGAATAAGAGTGACAGCTTCGAAGACAGCCTTTAATTTGGTATACAAAACCAAAATTGTCAACTTTGGTTTGTTTAGCACCCTCTCCAGCACAAGCAGAGACATAAAGTAGCATCTGAGCTTAAAGAAGAAGCTTAACGGATTGAAAACAGAAATACAATGCAGGCATAAATTTATAATTATGCATTTTTTTTAATTCAGGGGGGAAAAGAATTTTATTTGCAGAGAACTTATGGGAATGAGGCAGGGAAATATAGAGAGACCAGAGATATTTGCCCTCATTTGGCAGCAGTGTTTAATAAAAGTAGAACTTGTGGTTGTAAAGAGTGCTTATTAAATTCTTCATTTACACTACCTAATTAATTCTAGCATTTTAAATTAACAGTGAAACTGGTCCCTGCTGTACCATTCCATAGATGCAGCATATTTCCTCTATCCACCCGTTGTTCAGGTTTAATTGGCTATGCTAAAAGTCAGAGAAGGAGGGAGAGATGGGCTGTAGGGAGGTGGAGAAGGAGTGGGGATCGCTCTGATGGAAGACGCTCTGAGGCCTACATTTGGGGTTAAGTGATAACGCAGGCTGGGAGAGGTGAGGTTTCACACCAGCCAAGTTAAAAGGCTGCTGCTAGTGGTTCAGAAGTCAGGGTAAATGACATCATAGGTATTTTTGTTGCCCTGATTTTTAACATCCCCAGTCCCCCTTTTCCTCCAACACCTCCTACAGATCTCAATGCATCTTGATCCTGTGAAGTTTACAAGGAGTTCTAAATATCCAGTGGGAGGATTTGGGGGGTGGGAAGTGGCAAAGAGATAAGAATTCAAGATTAAGATTTCCCAGCCTAAACCACTCCCTAAGAGAATGTAATAGATTCCCTTAGAAGGTTCTGGCTTCTAATATTGAGAGAGAGAGTAAGAGAGGGGGCGAGGTGGGGGGAGATAGGGAAAGAAGGAAGGGAGGGAGGGAGGGAGGGAAAGAGAAACTGTTAATGGTGTTGCCAGTAGGCTGGCTTCGCTCCTGGCTATGGGTTGTCAATGAATTCTCCGTTTGAATTTGGGCATGGACTTAAGTGTTGTGGTACTGAGGACATACTTGCTATTATTTATCAAGTACTTACTCTATGCCAGGTACTTGCTAGGCACTGAACATACCTTATTTCACTTAACATTAAAAACAGCCTCCATTTTCTTAGATGAAAACACGGAAACTTAGTGAGGTTAAGTAACTTCCCCAGACAGCACAGCTATTAGCAGGTGGTAGAACCGGGATTCACCCCCAATTTCCAAAAGCGTGATCTTATGTGGAAGCATGTGCAGGATGCCCCTGCCTGTGGTACCTGAAGATCCCTGCTAACCCTCAGCCCATAACCCAATGAAACACTGGGTTCCTCTGAGTAGCAGTTGCTGGCCGCACTCTGCATGTAATGTACCATGGCTTAAAACAATACTCCTGGGCTTCCCTGGTGGCGCAGTGGTTGAGAGTCCACCTGCCGATGCAGGGGACACGGGTTCGTGCCCCAGTCCAGGAAGATCCCACATACCGCGGAGCGGCTGGGCCCGTGAGCCATGGCCGCTGAGCCTGCGCGTCCATAGCCTGTGCTCCGCAACGGGAGAGGCCACAACAGTGAGAGGCCTGCACACCGCAAAAAAAAAAAAACCAAAAAACAAAAAACAATACTCCTGTGTATACCGGGAGGCAAAGATAACAATATTTATCATCCTCTGGGGATATAACTCCGTCTTCAGTGGAGACCCAAATTTATGGAAAGTGCCAGGTTTAAGATTCACAGTGCTTTGGACATCTCTGTTAATATCTTCTCAGAGATACTAGATTTTCTTTTTCCAATTGGGAAAGGCTGCTTATCAGGATAATCTAGGTACCAGGGAGAGAAGACGTGTGTCCCAAGTCGCTTTTGTGTACAGCTGTGAACACAAGGAGGCTCTGGAAGCTGTGTCCTTTATTTTTCTCCTCCATCCACCTGCAGCCTCTGCTGCTAGAGAGGAAGGAAAGTGGCATGTGGCCCACAAGGATTTATGCAACTGAGGAACTCAGGCAAAGAACACCAAACCCCTGGTAAAAATTCTATTATTCCTGTGGACTGCAGATAATTGAATTCGTTTCTTTTTTTTTTTTTTTTTTTTTTTTGTTGCCTTTTTGCTTTTCAAGCTTTGAGATTGCATTTCCGAATCCAGGTTCCTAGATGATCAGTATTTGAGAGGAGGAAACATATGGCTGAACCAGGATAGAGTTAGGTGGCTCAGGGTATGTCTTAAAGCCAGAACAGCTGGAATGCTAAACTGCATTTTTATAATTGTCCCTCTTGTTATCACTTCTCTCCAAAAGGAATAGAGAAAGCATGGGGGAAACTAGCAAAGAAAAATCGCCAGAAATAAATCCGTGTACAACAACAAATAGTTTTGATCTGCCGGTCTAGATTGTGTGATTATTTGCATCATAGAGATAAAAAAAGGATTTATACTTTTACTTCATGTCACTCTCCATGTGCCCATACAATGCAGTTTTTAAGAGGAGTTTTCTATCCATTTCAGGCAAGTGAGAGCTCTGAAGCAGGGGTTTTGAGGACAGCATGGTCCAAACTGAACACTATCGATTATAAAACTGAATATATGGAGTGACCACTATATGGAATAGATTATGTGGGCTGTGGATGTCTGAGAAAGGGTGAAGTCTGTGTTAGTTGGAGCGGGGCGGCGGTGGTTGAAAGATGGGGTTAGGATTTAGGTAGAGGGAAGAAAAGCAAAGGAATGGAGCTAAAATTCCAGTCTAAGAACAAAAGACTTTTTTATTCCTCTGTGCTTTGGACAAAGGAAGTAGAGCTGGGGCGTGCCTCTTTGGAAGCAGTAGTCTTATATGGAAGCAGCATTGCCAGGTGAAGCTAAGCATACAAAAACATCAAGACAGAGTTGCACCCCAACGGACAAAGACAACACTTCCTAAACCCCACCTCTAATCCATCGCTTCATTTCTTCCTTTATAACACATCTTTGGCTTAATTAATATTATCATTTAGTGGAAAGAGCAGAATAAGGCAAAAAAGATGCTTCGCTACTGGAGACACCAGGGTGAATTCTTTGCCACAGGCTTTGTATGTAGAATCACACCTCTAATTAAAGGAACCATCTCAGTTTTGATTCAGTGACATTGGGTAACTTCTCTTCTTTCTCGGATTTGTGAAAGTGCTAATATTCCTGTATGTCCCTCTCAGGAGGTAAGATGTGGAGTGTGGACTACAGCAGTGGGGGGCTGGGCAGGGGGCTGTGTCTGTTAGAGCATCAAGGCCAAGAGGCATTACATGGGATACAGTCTCTTGGGTTAAAGAGGGAGAGGAGAGTGAGGGTTTTGGGTTACCTCATGTTACCTCATATACAAGGAACGACTAATAGGGACACTTTGAGAACTTAATTGTTTTGCTTCTAAGATAACTTTGTAAACAATAAAAGGCGCTGAAAAAAATCCTAAAATATGAAAGTGCTTTGAATTCACTTCTGAAATGTGAATTCAGCCCTGGGGTAAGTTTTATTAGTATAATTTCTGACAGCACCCAGCAAAGATGAATAAAAATAATAGCAGCAGCTTTTGTATGTTTTTGTGTGCCTTCTGTGTGTTCTGGGCACTATATTAAAAGCTTTAAATATAGTTGCTCATCTAAATAGTAAATTGGGACTTCTTGGAGATTCATAATCATAGCCAATGTTTACTGAGTACTTACTATGTGCTAAGCATTGTGCTAAGATCAATAAATGGAGTTTCACGTAATCCACAAGACAGTCATTTTACAGTCGAAGAAACTTGGACTTAGGAGCAATTGAGTCATTTGCCCAAGGTGACTTAGCTCCCAAGTAGGGGAGCTGGGACTCGAACTCTTGGCTGTCTGACTAATTGTGAGTTATCCCATTATAGTTTATCTCTGGCAGTTTCCCTGAAGATACTAAACTGGCATCTCCCCTATACAAATCAATTCAGCTTATATTGCCTAGGGAATGAAAACTTTTAGTACAGGGAAAATATAATTAGAATTCAAAATCTTTTGTTTTGGAAAATAGCATGCTATGCATTGAATTAAATAAATGCCAGTGCTTTTCCCCTTTTTTCCTTTTTTTTTTTTCACACCTTTACTGGAGTATAATTGCTTTACAATGGTGTGTTAGTTTCTGCTTTATAACAAAGTGAATCAGCTGTACGTATACATATATCCCCATATCTCCTCCCTCTTGAGCCTCCCTCCCACTCTCCCTATCCCACCCCTCTAGGTGGTCACAAAGCACCGAGCTGATCTCCCTGTGCTATGCGGCTGCTTCCCACTAGCTATCTATTTTACATGTGGTAGTGTATATATGTCCATGCCACTCTCTCACTAATGCCAGTGTTTTTAAATTAAGCAGGTTGCTGCTTACCTGAACAAGGAAGCATAGACTTGGAGTGGTTTTTACCTTCAGATCCTCTCTTCACAAAATACCCCTCACTGTGTTCTCCTTTTCTTTATCTTGCAAGCACCGTATTGAAATGGATGCTGCCTTAAGTTTAAGCATACTTAAAACCCGGCCTCAATTATGCATATCCAAGAAAATCCCAAGATATTGATTAGCTAAATGAACTTTTCTACATGCATATCAGAGGGATATTCGTTAACGATGGGAAGAGTAGAGGAAATAGTAGCATTTATCAGCATATTTTGCTGCTGATTTTGAAAATGTACTTGGTACAGTACAATGTGCCTCTTGAATTCAGAGGAAAATCAGGCAGATTTGCATCTGCTATTTTATTTATCACCTCCCTGCAGTCATTTTGTACGTAGTCCACAAAGAAGAATAAAAGAATTTTGAATTGTTGACTTGGGGAGGGGGTTGATTATTACTGGAGGTGAATGGAAAATGTTTAGGTATGGAGAAGATTTGGGAAACTAATGCAGTTACAGAACAGGAGAATAGGGGTCTGCTTTATTAAGGGGAACTTAGAGAATGTCAGAACGTTAAGTGCAGACAGTAAGCCATATAATCACTGTGCCTCTTACACACCCATCAAGGGCAATCAGAGACCTCCCATCCTTTCTAATTAGGACAGGTTGGCAATTGAGTGTAGCTGTGAGGTTTAGAGTTTGTGCAGGCACAGTCTTTTTCTTTGGACACATTTCTTTCCCCAGGACGGCAATAGACAGGATTATAGACCAGGTATGGTTTCCTTTTGCCCCCTGGCTATCTTTCCCTTCATCTTCCCTTCCAAATCAGAGGGTTCTGCCCTGCTTCTGAACTCAGATAACCCGTAGGAAAATATTCTCACATCCCAAGAGAGATGTCTCAGAGGATTTTTACCTAGGATGTGAATCAGGACTGGGTATTTTAAGGATTTTCTATTTCTGTACTTTAGCTGACTGTTTGGTTCATAAGACCAATTCCTTGTTCACTAACCACCCCTCCTTCCCCCAACACATAAACACACCCGCCACACACACACTCACTCACTTTCCCCTTCTCTGTAAAATGACCTGCTTGATTGAGACTAGGAACTATGCAGGAAGGTAATGTCAAACTGAAATTTCCACACATTATCTAAAAATGTAATTCGTCAGCTTCAGGGTAGGAGGAAAGTGCTTTCTGAAATGTGTTAATGGGAAATTCATTTTTTTCTTGTCTTCTGTGAGCTGTGGTAGTGGTGATTTCTTTTTTCACTCTGCCTCCACCCTGCCCCCATTCCACATTTCCCTTACTGCTCTTAATTGATGAACTCTGTTATCTGTCTTTTATTCCTTGTTAGAACTAAAGATCTTTTTAAGTTGCCTTTTTGTTTTTTCTACGGCCCCAAATTGAACTTTGATGGGAGAAGATATTTCTAGTTTGGAAAGAAGATAAAATTCAGATGGAGGCTATATATTTGTATAAGGCTTTTACATTTGTAAAACATTTTCAATCGGCCAATTATATTTATTTAGTGTCTGCTCCCTCAGGCCAAATAAATGTTATTTACTTTCCTTCTCTTCTCTTAAATTCTGTATCAGGTTCTGTGAGGAAGCTAAAAAGGGTAAGACATTGTTTGTGCCCACATGTTGCTGCTAGCAGGGCCAATGAGTGGGGGAGGCCAGGACAAATCACAGGACCCTACAGAAGTCTGCAGGTCTGGGAGGGGCTGGGAGCCTGCTTATGATGCAGAAAAGTGGTGCCACCTTGCTGTTTTGTGTGGGGGTGGGGGGTGGGGGGGGGTTGTTTTGTTTTTCACCAAAGCCCAAACTCACCTTTCCTGACCCTAGCTGTTAATTTCACTGGAAAGATAGCACAAAAGGATTCATAACAGAACAATGAAGTTGGAGGTTTGCCCACTGTGTGTCAGCTACAGTGCTAGGCACGCCGTATATGTCATCTCATTGAAGCTTTGTACCAGTTATGCACGGTCAATGGTATTGTCCCCATTTTACAGATAAGAAAGCCAAGGCTTAGAGTCAGTTAGCTGGAGAGTGCAAAACCTATGGTCTTTCTATTCCCTTACCTGCCTCTGCTGAATGAAGAAGAAGAAAACATCAGCTATGGGTGTTCAGAGGATAAAAAGATCACTGTGGGCTGGGGTTCTCAGAGCAGGTGTCAAATAGGAGCAAGCCTTGAACTTGGTAGAGAGTACATTGTAGTCTGTGTACACAGACCAGTACACAGCTGAGCCAAGTTTCAGAGATATCTTCAAGGGATAATGAATAGAATAGTCAGGACTACTCTGGGGGGTAAAGTTAGTACCCCCTTTGTGTTTATGAAATAAGTTCAGAGAGTTTAAGTAATTTATCCAAGGCCATAGCTAATAAGTTCTGGAGCTATGGTTTGACTCCAAAGTGTGTTCCTTCTGCTTCGCTAATAAATAACCTGACCTAACACAGGAGGTGGACGACTTTCAGACTTACCACGGTGTCTGTGATTTGAGAATCATTGTTTTTCTTGCTGAGGTCAGGGCCATGTTCTCTGAGTGACTCTCTTTCCACCTACTTCAATTTCTTGCTGATTTATAAGTTTGGTTTTCTGCTTGGCCCTTGTTTTGTAGTTGGATGTCTGGTGAAACAAGGCGCCATTTACACTAAGTGGATGCAGCTAATTAGGGTAATTACCCTAACTCCTGTGGCTGCTAATAGAATTTCTCATCACAAACGTCTTAAATCAGATTAAATAGTTTTATTGGTAGTATGAGCATAAAATATATACTTAATAATCCCTGATATTTGCCTTTCATGTTTATTTTCAAAGATTTTTATATTCAGTACCTCCTCTGACCCTATTAAAGTAGCCAATATAGGCAATGTCTATACTTACTTTACAGATAAGGCCAGTGTACCCCAAAGAAGAAACATTTGGCTTCTTATTTTCCTTTCTTTTTCTTCCTCTCTTTTTTATTTTCTTGGCTTGTTTCCTGTCCTGCCTCCTTATTTATTTATATGCCAGTTGATCCAAAAAGGATTTGAATTGGCTTATGAGATGTAAAAGAGCTAAAATTAAAATAGCCATAGATTTTTTTAAAAAAACAAGGTAGAAGGGAAATGGGTATAGAATGGTAAAAGGAGACCAGAGAGAAAATTTGTAAATTATATGTCACTAGGTGACTTGTCTGAGAAGTAACAGACCACCTGGCCCCCTAGTCTGTGTTTTCTTTACGTCAAGGAAATACGGATGGTGACAACCTTGATCCCCTTCTCAAATGGTAACCAGGATCTCAGCCCTTCTCCCCTTCCCACCACACTCACTAGAGCCTCTGACCGTGGAGCCCACTGCCAGCTCTACTACAGGATAGGATATGAAGCCTGAAATCACATACATAGAGTTTTCCTTTTTTCAAATTAAATCCATGTTGGATTGATCGACTTGTTTTTTATGGCCAGAGCAAGCAGCCACACAGAGAAGCTGCCTGAGTGGAGTCCCTGTTTACATTAACATAGGGTGTAGACAGTGTGCCAAAGGAGGCGTCCTGAAGCGAGATTCTTTGCCTGCTGCCCTGGACTGAGGTATTGGTGGCTTCTGAGTCTCCGCACTCTTCCCCCTTCCCCTCACTCCCAAGGTTGGGCACACAGGAACGTCAGTCCTCTGCTTCCATCTCCCTGGTGAGGGTTCCTACACTGAATCCTGGCAGGTTCCCCATTGTCTGGGACCCTGAGCTGGACAAGAAAGAAAGAGGAAAAAATGAATGTCACTCTCACTTCCTGGCCCTGGCCCTGGAAACTGCAACTAGTTCTCAGCTGCCTTTTCTCTTTCCGGTGCCCCTCACCAGTCAGTGGAGCCTTCCCAATGAGACAGGCCAACCTTTAAGTACAAAAGAAATGAGCACTTACCCAAGAGCTCTACACTCCCCAACACACACAAACATACACACACACACACACACCAACTTCCTGGTCAAAAATACCAGATGCAGTGCATTGGACTAACCAGAAGTGAGACAGATGTCAGTCAAAGTCCTACACCACAACCCCCTTCCTCCACACACACACACTTAATAGATGCAGGCATGGCCTTGCATAACTCACTGTATTCCCCTGGACCTCCATTTTCTCAATATACAGTAAAAAGATAAATCCTTACCCTACCTTCTTTGGATAGTACTTGTGAGTTCAAACCAGGTGACAGATAAAGACACTTGTAAACTAAAACAACCTATAAATGTGAGGGACCCCTTCTATCCCATAACTCCTTCCCTCTTCTCTGTAAGTGTTCTACCACTGGGCCAACAAACAGACAAAAGGAGAGGAGTGGGAAAGTGGATTTCTGTCCTGGTTCAGTCCTCAGTATGTAATTCCAAGGACCAAGTAGGAGAAGGCAGGAGGATGGAATGGGAACTCAGACTTATTAAGTACTAGAAACCAGTCACTTTATGTGTGTTATCTCATTTAATCCTGACCTTGCCCCCAAGAGGTAATGGTGACCCCATTCTTCAGATGAGGAAACCAAGGCTCATGGAGTTTAAAATGACTGACCTGAAGTCACACAGTTGGCAGGTGGCCAAGCTGTCTGCATACCTGTGTCTCTCTGACCACATGCTGCTGCCAATTGGGATAGGAGTCCTTCACAGAGAGGGTTCCCTGCATTCTGCTGTTTCATCCTGAGTTGTGAACGTGGCTGTGTAGGATGTATCCCCGTAAGCCTCAGAAATAGCTACAGTAATAATGCACTTGACTAATGCAGTTTTAGTGGTTCTGGAAGATTATAAATTAAAGCCTTTAGTTCAATATTTGAAAATGTCAGGATGGTTTCTGAGATTGTTTTAAAAATCAGGCCACCTTTATGAGTGGCAACATGAAGAAATGGAAAGATCCACCAAGTTCTCGTTCTAGCGCTCGCTCTGGGGTTTGCAGTGGATCAAGCCGTTGGGTGCCTCAGGTTGTTGTGCATAAGATGGGGATAACACTGGCTCTTTCCACCGCACCGTGTGTTGTGACGTCAGGTGAGCTGCTAATGTGTCATTAAGTCGTTGAAGTGCTATACCAATCAGGATATTACTGTGGTCACCTGGAAGATAGGATCTTGTAAGCAGGGGATTTCTGAGGGTAAAGTAAATACTAAAACTCCTGTGATAAGCTAGCTTTGCCTTCTAGTCTGCCTTCCAAATGTTTTGTTCAGTTATCTACGTACATCTCAACAAAAGCTGATTACCTCTCTCAGACATCAGTGTGTAACTGTTATTAATGCTCACGCTGATCAAATTACAATGCCACAGATCCTACTTGCACTTTGATATTAGATTTTGGATTCCGGTCTATAATGAATGATTTTTCTCCATGCATTGGAAAAATTGGTTAGCAGAGTTCATAAGAAAGTTTAATTAGCAGGCTGTTTGTGAAAATAGCGGCTGTGAGTCATCGTTCAGAATGAACTAACATTTCTCAGGGTTGAATTTGTTCTTCTGTTCCTTGAGCAGCCACACAGGATCCTTGTGTTTGGGAAGCTGGTGTCTGCATGCTGCCCACTTGAACTGCATCGTGTAATAAACTAATGACAAAACCAGCAGATTTGAAAAGCCAGAGAGGAAGAGGAGGTGTAGGGTGTTTATATATTTGTGTATGTGTGTCTGTGTCTTCCAGGGGAATATCGTGGACCTACTATAATCCAGGATTGTGTGAGGCAGGAGGGCCTAGTGATTAAGAGCTAGCTGCTCTGTATGCATCCCAACCTCACCACTTACTAGCTGTATAGCAGGAAAATGTTTACTCTCTTTGTGCCTCGGTTTTCTCATTTGTAAGATAGGGCTATTGATAGGATTATTGTGAGCATCAGTATATGTAAAACACTCAGAACAGCACCTGACATATATAATTCTCACAGCAGTTCTGCAAGGTGTAGGTTTTATTTGCTCTATTTAACAGGTGAGGAAACAGAACTCAGAAAGGTTAAGTAACTTGTCCCAGGTCACACAGCTTCTAAGTGGCAGGGAAAAGTTGAACCCATGTTTGTTTGACTTCAAAATCTCTATTTTTACCTACAGTACTGTACTGCCTCCCAGGGTTGTATGCCTAGTTAGTTAAATATAGATAGTGTTCGTGTGTATGCCTGTATGTACGTACCTATAAGTGTGTGTTCCTGCTTGGGGTCCACATAGCCACGCACAATTTTGTTTTGTTTTTCCTCTGGATCTTTGGTTCTCCTAGTGAAACACCTTGAGCTCGTCGCATGCTGATTACTGATACATAGTGAGCTAGAACCAGACTTGTGCAATGTGTACTAACATGCGAATATATACACAGATGTCTGACCCCCTCCCCACTGTGCATTTCTGTCCTGTGTCTAGATTATCCCAGAAGCAAGTCTGTGTGATGTCTTCTGAGAAACAGAATCATGGACTATCACAGTGAAAAGAGACCTTAGAGGTATTCTCTGGCTTGGTCTCCTTGTTTTCTGCTGGTGCTTCTGGTATCTTAGGAACTATAGCTCAGAATCGGGGTCCACACCCACCCACCTTAGGGTAATTATATCTTGAGACAGTATTCAGTCCTGTTTGAAAGAGTAATGTTCATTTGGAAATCCCATCTAAAAGTCTTTCCCAAGGGTATTTAATAGGTAATATGTTTTTTTAAATAGGTTATGTGACTGCATGAGTTTGGGAAACTGAAGTAAACCAAGTTATAAAGGATTTCTTTTTATTACTACGTCTCTGAGTCTGTGCTAATGTGTGTTATAAATCTTAAAAAGAACGGTATATAATATGTAACATTACCCAAAGAAGCCTTTCTTCTCCAGCAGTTTGTGGACTGTACATTCTTAGCCAGGAGGGAGAAATGGAGCTCCATTAGGGATAAGTTTTCCGGGTAGAAGGAAAGAAGACAGTTTGAGCCAGTTACTACCTGATGACCTCATTTCTTTTGTTAAGAAAGAGGTGGGGTCATCTACTGCATGTGGATGGGCAAGTGGAGGCCTTGGTGTCCCAGGAAAGTGTTACCGACTCCCAAAAGGGACACAAGATGATGCCATATGGGTCCATATCTCTAGCACCAGCAAAGTCCCATCACATACTAGGCATTTTTGTTGAAAATTATTGAGTACTGGGTATGTTCTGGGAATTATTTAATTTATGGATTCGTTTGGTCTCCTGACTGTCAGGGTGATGTTTCATTTTCCATCACCTGAAAGAGCTGAGCCATTAGAAAGTGCTTACATTTGATGATTCTCACACAGATCTCAGGCACTCCTTCATTTTCACCTCTCCCAGGTATTTGACTCAGTGTAATGAAGCTGGTCACACTTGCTTGGTGCAGCCATTCCCCCAGAAGCCTTTAGCTTTTAAAAAAAATAACAAAAGAACATGGCTTCCCTCCTCCATTCTTACTCCACAGACCCATTTCTGTGTGAGTTCTTTTGTTCTTGGGTTTTGATTTCTTTATTTTGTCTTATTTCTTAACTGTAAGGTGAAGAAAAGGGAAAATATACTTTTGCTTCTTCTTTCTTTTCTTTTTTTCATGCATCTGGGGAATTTCTTTCTTTTTCAACATTTGTTGGAGCCAAACTGAGCTTTCAGACCACAGTCGTGAGCTTCCTGAGGGTACTTCACTATCATTGAACTCCTTGATGGGAGGGACGGGAAGTTCCACACAGCCGTTAGTGGTTAAGTCCCAAGGCCAGAGAACCCCATGCCCTTAGTTCAGAGAAGACACTGGCAAAGGTTTTCAGACAAAATTCTTCTGCAACTCATATTTGACATCCTGACTTAGCTTTGCACAGACCAGTTATTTATCTCACCTCCTTCGCTGAGAGCCGTGAATTTTCTTTTACTTCGAATAAAGGCAATTTTAATAGATTTATATTCAGTTAGTACTTATGAAACATCTCCCTTGTGCCAAGCCCTCTCACATAACTTATCTTAATTAATTTAAATCCCAATATGATATCAGGAGCCTCCACCTGCCCTTTATAAGAATAGTGTCTGATGGGAGTTTTAGAAGTAATTTTCTTTGTGCCTAAATACCGCAATTCCTTTCACCCACAGACGTTTCACCCATAGACAATCTCGTTTTGCCCAAAGGCTGATTACAGTGTATATAATTAGTATTAACCTGATAACTTTTTCTGCCTCTTCTTCCTTTGTTGCTAAACCCTTCTCTGACATCAGCGGCAGTCCTGGAATCACCTGTTGGTTCACATCCATTCTAGGGGGAAGGTCTTGTCTGTCTGACACCGAGAACTCTGTTTCACATGAGAGTAAGCCAACCAAGAGTTAAGAATTCTAGTTCATTTCTTTGGCAAGCTGGGTGTTTGCCAAATTCCTCCTCTTTTTGTTTTGACCCTTGTTAAAAATATTTAAATATGTGACTATTCTTTCCTGTCTGTAAGAGTATTCTGAACATAATTTAATTTAATGTTGCTCCTATTAAGAATCTCTTACTGCCCCAGGGTCATCAGTCTGAACATTTCTTTTTGTGTGATAAATGCTGAAGGTAAGCTAGTTGTCACTGAGGCTTCTATTTTCCCTGGTACTTTACCTAGAATACATTTTCCTTTGGGTTTTTTTTTAACTAAGTCTAAGTACTTGATACTAGCTTTTTATCCTATGAATCGCCTTTCTTTCCTGAACAGGCAGAAGAAAAATAAGGTTCAGATTAGTTCAGTTTTTTCATTTATTGAGGCTTATTATTGAAGTGTATGTTTGAATATCTGTCACTTGGAGCAACTTACTTTATAGAACAAACCAAAAGAGTAAGTTTTTTAAAAAGCACTCCTTTGAGAACTGATTGGTTGGCTTTCTTTATGAAATAGTGTAGCTTTGTAACTGGTCCTTCCTGCTTTCGGGACTCCTGGAAATCATCATATACACTCTGAATTTCCATGTACCTCACCCCAGTAACAGAGGTATTGTTTTACATCTACTTGAACAGTTTGGTTGATATCATCTCTGAAATCAAGAAACTGTTGAAAGCTTTATTTGTCAATTATACCTCAGTAAAGCTGGAAAAAAAGAAATAAAGCACTCAGTATACATAGTAAGCACTCAAAAAATGATAACTATATTTTTACTATTAATTTGATTATTGAATTCATACATTCATTCATTCAACATAGATTTACTGAAAGCCTACTATGTGCCAGACATTGGTTGTACCAAGATTAATAAGACCCATGTCCCTGCCCTAAGGAACTTAGGGTTCACTGAGAAATACATTTAGTTCGACAAGTTTATGTTGACTGCCCACTATGGACCAAGTGCTTTGCTTGTTATCATCTTGATGCCGCATGACGAGCTCTCAACTGGGAAGTTTCATCTGCTTAGGAAGCCAGAATGTAGCCTCTGGAAATAACCAAGTACTGATTCAATGTAATTTTAAATACTTTGGGAATTCAGAATAAGAAGGCTGGGTCCTGCTTTTTTTAATAGTGTTTGTTGTTGGCAGAGAGCAGAGGCACTCAAAATTTCAGATGTCTAAATGATTCCTAAATCAGTGCCAGAGGTATGGGGAGATCTCATGTATACATCTGAGCACTCAACTTAGAATCGATATTGACAGTTCAGGTTGACATCAGCTGCACTGGCCTCCTGGAAGTAATAGCTATAAACTGAATAGCAGTCTTCTCTCCTCAAGGGATAGATGCTTAAGCTGTCCCCTCCTCCTGGAACGCCCTTCTCTGTCTATGACCTGGCTATCTCCTATCAATCTTTTCAAATTAGTCTCAACTCAGTTATATCCTCCAGAAAGCCCTCTCTCCTTCTCACTGTCACAACACTTAGCCACACTCTACTATAGTTGTTGATTCACAGTTCTGATTTTCTTACTAGACCATGAACTGCTTGCTTCTTCCTTGGTCCTCAGTTGCCAAATCTGTAGAAGAGACTCAAAGATGATTGATAGTTAAGTCCTTTCCAAGACTGTCATTCTATGACCTACCAGATCAAGTTTGACAGACACAACCAATGTGGAAGATGGGAATGGGATACTTTGGGGTATATATTGAAATTAAATGGAAAGAATGAAGACTTGGAGATAGTACTAGAAAACCCAGTCTCTCTCAAAGTCTCAGGCACACCGTGCTGTGTCAGGGCAGGTGTTTAACACACAAATCAGCACATATTCAAGAAACCAGGGCACAGCAGAAAGTGCACAGGCTCTGAAGTCAGATGGGTCTGGCTACTATTCTCTAGCCAAATAACCCTGGTTGTGTTATTTCTCCTTTTGAAGCCTCAGTTTCCCCTTCTGTAAAACAGGGATGGAAATGCCTGCTTCAGAGGTTGTAAAGATTTAAATCATAATATATGTAAAGTGCTTCGCCCACAGTAGGTGCTTAATAAATATTCTCTATTATTTTTACTTTCTCAGTTAGAAATCAGGATAAACTGTGAGCATGGGGTCTCAAATAAATATAATTTAGAACCTTTGTGTCTTAGCATTAGAAGGTATCTTATGAATTGATCTTGTTAACTGCTGCAACATCTCCTGATAAAATGTAGATCTGTTTGCATAGTTCTAGTCAGGGGGCCCTTACCACCTCACAAGGCAGCCTGTATCCTTATAAAATCATTAGTAGAAAGTTCTTCCTCTTATCAAGGCAAAAATCTACTCCCTCACTTTCTTCTATTGCCTGATTCTCATTCTCTCCCTTGGGGCACCACATAGCAAGCCTACTCCTGACTTCCCATGCAGCCTTTCAAGTATTGAGCACCCCTAGAATCTTCCCTCCTTCAAGGTTAAAGCCCACAGGTCTTTCAGATGTGTCTCATGGGATCTGGTTCCATACCTCTTACCACCATCCTCTGGGAACATAGCAGAGAACAAAAAATACTTGGTTTCCGCCATCAGTGAATTGATATTCTGATTGGGGGGTTAGGGAGTGAGACAAGTCACCTGAAGGCAGGAACAATTTCTTGGTTATTGGAGGCACACTCATAGTATCTAGCATGTCGTAGGTGTCAGTTATTTGTGGAATTAGTGTGCCTATTGCATGCTATGTACTCCTATGTGAAAGAAAAGCATCAGAAACATTCTCTACCTTTGAGGAGGTTGGGCCTCATTCAGAAGATAGCATCCTCAGACGCAACGGTGTAAGGCAGTATCCACTGGGGCATGGGAGACGAAAGAAAAGAAACCAGCATCTATTGAGCCTCTGTTTATACACCAGGCACTCTACATGCATTATCACTTTCAGTACTCCTAACAACACCATGAAGAAAGTAATATTAAGTCCATTTTACAGATGAGATTACTCTAGCAAAAAGAGGCAAAGTAAGAACGCAAAATCTGCGGATGAAAAGAAAGAGCGTATACTAAGAAATCCTGAGAGCTTTCCTGTCAGAGCTTCCCTTCCCTGTGACTATGAGTTAGATGTGTAGTTTTCTCAGAAATCAGGGTGTGGAGAGGTTCATTCAACTTAGCCTCAGTCACAGAGCAATAAGCTGAAGCTGCATTTCTTACAAGTCCCCAGGGATGCCAGTGATGCTGGTACAGGGATCACACTTAGAGCAGCAAGACTTTAAACCATACTTAATTTGAGGGAATTGTGTGAACTACCAAAAGAAAATAAATCCTCTGATTAGTTGGCTCTACTAACACTTGAGTTTGCAGGAGAAAATCCAAGACTCAGACTGTCCAGCAAGTGTAAACACCCACAGAGGTGGGCTGGGAAGGAACAGAGCCATGGATGCTCTAGAATCTCAAAGCATCCCAGTCACTGTGAAGAAGGGGAAGAGTTCCCAACACAAGGGGTGTGCATCCGCTTGAGTTCTTGCCTGATGCCAGACATTGCTGTGTCTTTGCAGAGAGACCAAACCCTGTGGAGAAAAGGCATGAGCTGGGAAGTCCCACAGACCTGAGTTCATTCAAATCCTAGCCTGGAGGCCTACTTCCTGGTTGACTTGGGGCAGGTTATTTAACATTTCTTAGCCTCACTTTCCTTATCTTTACAATGGGCCTAATGGTACCCATTTCCACAGGATTAAATTAGGTAATTTTAGTAAGCCACTTAGCAGAGTGCCTGGCACAAAGTAGGCACTGAATAAATTGTAGCTTCTGTTCGTCCTCATGTTAATATAGTTAGTCCTCACGGTGATCCTGTGATTGTAAAGATAAGGGATTATCCGTGTTTTTTCCAGATAAGGGAACAGGCTGGTGAAGCTTAAATGAATTAACCAAGGATATACAGCAAGTACAGTCTTGGGCCACACATACATGAGTACATGCAGTAACAGCCTCAGAGCTCCTCTCTGACCCTCTTTAGGGTGTGTTGAAGTAGATTTCAAGGCAGTGGACAACAGGGAATGTCATCTCAGGACTGGCAGGGAGGGAGTCCTAGGATTTGAAGTTGGCTGAGGTTAACCCAGCATGTGGATTACTGCCCTGCAGGTGATCTTGAGGTGACTGGGGATTTTATCATGTGCTTTGAGAACAGAATTTCAGCCTGAGCTAAGGGTTCCAACATCCACAAAAATTCCTTACTCAACTCAGAAGGTTTCATCAACAGCAGGTACCCATCTGGCTGCCCCCTTGGGGGCTTTGCAGATGAGGGGGGTAGCTGTTCGGTTTCTGGAGAATGATGGTTTTTGAAGAAAGAAAGAGCAAAGTGTGCAGGTTGGCAGTGCAGAAATGCTGAGGCTCCTCCCGGTCAGCCCTGTGAGGGGACAGCTTCTCTGCTGCTGCCATCAGCCATAAGGATGTCATATTTAGGGTCCTGCTGTCATAACCCACAGGACCCCAAAGGCAAGGGAAAACAACTTCTCTCCAGGATGACTGGGAAATGAGGGGTTATAATCAGCTATGATGGTGACATTTCCTAGCATTTGAATACAATAAAAGTGCTTAACACAAACTATTGAAGGTAATTTACTTTTTTCTCAGGTGGTTCAAAACAACTTGAGGTATTTCAGGGCCTCAGTATAGTTGTCAACAACACTTTAGTTCCAGTGGAGTAACTGTGGATATGGCAAAGGGGACTAGATTTGGAGTCAAAAGATCTATACCAAGGGGTGAGCACACTATGGCCCAAAGGCCAAATTGAGCCCATTGCCTCTTTTTTTTCTAAATAAAGTTTTATTGGCACTCAGCCACGCTCATAAGTTTACATATTGTACATGGCTGCCTTCACGCTACAATGGCAGTGTCATCATGACAGACTGGAGGACCCACCGATCCTAAACTATTTACTGTCTCACCCTAAACATAAAACAGTTTGCCACCCCCTGATCTAGACTCAGTTTCAGCTATTCAGGTATAGTAGAGCAAATCGCTCTTCTCTCAGAACTTCAGTTTCCACATCTATAAATGATGACTCTCTCTCCCACGGGGTTGTTGGGAGACTCAAATGTGACATAATGGGTGGAAAGGCACTTTGGAAACTCAGGATTTCTTTGGAAACATGAGCCAGGATGGTTTTTATTTTTCACCTGATCTGTGCTGGAGGGGACCCACCAGGACATTTTTTGTTTGTGTTTTCCAGTCCCTGATGTCAGCTTGTTGTCCTGTTCTCCCTTTTTCACAAATACGAAATGAATTCCCCAGGTGCCCCTCTCATCCTCTTCTCCCTCCAAACATGAACACATCCTGGTCATGTGCTTACAGCAATGGCAAATTAGTACAAGTGTACGTATCCATCTGTTCCCTTATCAAATATTTGTTGAGTACCTACCATGTTCAAGTAGGCAGTCTTTATAAACTAGTTCTTGTAGGGAGAAGTGTTTGCTTTCTAAGGGGAGAAGTTAGGTATAGGAATTATTATAACAGAAGAGAAATATTGCCACATTGTAGTACGAGGACACGTCGTGTCTTTGTGTGTGTATGTGCATATGTGCACAGTTTAAAAAATAGAAATATTCAGGTGCAGATTTAAGCTTGTTAAAAACAAGAATCTGTTTAATCCAAAATACACTGAAGCGCCTTAAAAATGTAGCCATTGTGTATAACAGTTTTCCCTTGGAAACTACATTCTAATTTTAAGTTTCTATCCCAAACTGCCAAGAATGCCTTTCTTGCCCATTCATGGTCACTGGGCCTCTTACCCAAGCCTGCTGGTCAGGACTGCTAAGGACTGGTCACAAGTAAGGGTTGTAGGTCACCTGGGCATCAAGGAGCAGGCACTCACTATAGTTTCTGAATATTGGAGGTAGTCTTCATTTTATAACATTGTATCTTGTCTGTAATGATTTTGTTTTTTCTTTATTGGTGATTCAGTAAACATAACTTCAATGATTTAATTTGTATGCTTGGCTTGCTATCAAAATAAGCTCATAAACTGGGAGCAAAATAAAGTTTGTTTTAATTTTCCGTTCTGAAATTACTGTTGCCATACCTGTGTGGCCAAATCTCGCTGCTGCTGATAAAGGGAGAGAATGAAGCTGTTTGAGAAGAAGAAAGAAAAAAAAAAAAACCTCATCTATTTCTGGGATGCATATAGACACACTTAGTTCTAGGCTCCAGACTGGGTCCCCTGGGCCTTCCCAGCATGGGCGCTCTCTTGGTCCTCGTAGAAATAGTGTTGGTATTCTTTGTGAATAGGTTTCATTTGTATTTTTCTATGTTCTGTGTACAATTTAAATACAGAAATGCAAATCTAAAACCCATCACCAGTATAGGGCCACCAAAATTAAAACATAAAATTCTTCCTCATTTTACTCTCCCTCACTGCTAAAACAGTTTCTGAAAGAAATGAGGCTTGGGTTTTTATATTTTCTACCTAGGGATCTAATCCTCTCAAGAGTGTTTTAAAAGAATATGCTTCACTCCACTGAGTATTTTTTATGAGACTTAGCTGTATTCCTTCCGTGATGGCAAAGAAGCACGTCAAGAAGCCCGTTCATGAACCAGGCTAAGCACAGGTAGATCTATTGTGCTGCCAGTTTATCTCATATCTTTCAATTCACAGGCAAGCCTTTCCACCTCTCTCCTCCTCCTGTTCAGTGCAGTGTCCTGTTTTAGAGTTTGCAGTTCATTATTTCATATCAAGGAAATCCTCTGATCTTTTATCCCTTTTCTTTCTGAAACGGTGTTCATCTACTTTTTAGTTTTCCCCAAAGCACCCTCATTCGTGACATTAAATGCAGTCCCTCTCTAAAGCTAGAGCAGGTGAGCGTAACATGGTTGTGCTGATTGCAGTCAGGTACTAAGGTGATGGTGGGTTTGGGACTACACGGGCAGGTGGGTAGATGTGGCGTATCTTGCTGGGCAGGAGTCTTTCCTTCACTTGACCTTCAGAACCTTCCTAGAAGCTGAGTGTGTTTTCCTTCCTCCTGAAGCAATGTTCTAAAATAAAGATAAAATATAGAATATAAAAATCATAGCCACTATATATATTTAAGGTTTCCGTAAACATATGAATAACTGGAAAGAAAGATAGTATATCAGGGAACATGCACCACTGGTAGGCATGACAAATTCTTCCACATATATCCCATCAGTACAATGAGTCATTGTTAAGTGGTTAAGTGCAGTTAAGTGGTGAGTGTTTTGTCTGTATTTTTCGTATTTCATTTTAATTTTATACAAATTAAACTTAGTTGGATAGATTGACTCTGACCTGTTTCCTAGAACTCATACATAAGGTTTGTCATTGAGATTATTACTTTAAAAGTGCCCTCTAAAGCCCCTCAATTTGGTGCATGACTGTTTAAAAGAAATAACTGTAAGACTTTTACAGCAATTTTTAAGGCTTCTCTTATATACAAGGTAAATAAGGACTGATAAATTTGCATGATGAAAATAGATTTAATTAGGCGAATTTAGCCAGGCTTGATGAGGTGAAGCTGAACTTAGGACGAATGATACTTTTAAACCAATGAATTAGTCTCATGTATTTTTGGATTTGCAAAAAATTTTCTGAGAACATGTAGCAGGGTCTCGTATTCACACACACCTCTTTCTCTAACTGTTACTCTCCTGTGTGTGTGTGCATGCGTGTGTGTGCACACATGCACTCGCCACTCATACACACACACCTCTCACACACTACACGTAACCCAGTGAAATAGAAAGAGAAGGGCCCTGGTAGCTACAGCGTGCTCAACGTTTTCTCCCCCTTCTTCAGTTACTAATTCTGGCTGGTGAAGGGCATATCTGGCGAAGTTTGCGCCTGTCTTTCCTGTTCTAACCCTGTTATTCCAAAACAGAAGGAATACCCTAATGTATTGTCATTTGGGGTTTTCCATTTTGGGGACAAAAACGCAGCTCAGTTTCCTCATGATTCTCTTTACTTCCACCCTATAAAGGATAATAAAGTCATCCATCTTCTGATCCGGAACCCAACTTGTTTTCCCAGGTTCCCTCCTACGACCAACACAAACACAGACATTCACCAGCAAAACAGAAGCTGTTGGAAAGATTTTTTGGCTGCTGAAGTGGGCTCCTGTCACCAGGACATGGCAGACTTTTTGCTGTATTGTCTCCCAGCCCTGGTCTGAGTGTACTCCAAAGAGAGCTTTATGTAATCAGTCTTTCCTGACATGTGACGTCCTGTCATTTTCCTCCCCTTCGGCTCTGCTGCCGCCCACAAATCAATAACATTGCCTGGGAAGTTCAAGCTGGCTTTGCAGCCACCCCAAGCTCTGTATTTCTTAAAGAGTATGTCAGAAAATGTAAAGTTTCCTAATGATATTTTTGGCTGATGACACATGGCAGAGCTGATGGACTATTTATAATCAGTGGCACAATCGCAAGCACATTATTTTTATTTCACTTAGTGGGGGAGCCCTGTCACTTTTGCTACCTCTCTTTTCAGACAAGTTGATGCCATCTTCACCTAAAGTAGCTAAATCCTCTTTGCAGAGTGTATTTGTGCTCTGCAAAGTGTTAGGAGCTCCCCAGTTCTTTCCAGTAGAAGCCCCCCCATTTTTTATTGTTCTTAGGCTGGGGGAATGAGGAGGGCAATGAATGATTTGTTGCAACTGCTTTAAATTCTGGCCATGCCTTCACTTTAAATGTCTCCAGTCTTTGCTGCTCAGATCTTGCTACAGTCCTCTGAGTGTAGGCATGGATAGCATGACTGAGGCAGCAGACACAGCTACTGCATCCAGCACTTGTCCCAATTTTACAGGACTGAGCATAGCAGAGCTGTCTTTTGTTGAGCAGCTACTATGTTCTAGGTAGGCATTGCATGCTCAATATCTCGTTAACCCTCTCAAACCTGTCTGTGGCAAGTGCTGTTATCTGCAGAGAAGAAACCTCTGGAGAAAACAGGAGGTTAAGTGAATTCTCTTCAGAGTCACACAGCTGATAGGAAAAGGCCCAGGACTCCAGTTCAGAACTCTTCTAACAAACCACACCTGCTCTTTTCCACTACCCTGCCCTGCCTCTTCCCAATTAAGTGGACACTTGTGTGTATATGGTGTGGACGTGCACGGGCACTTACCTATTCCCAGCTGGGGCAGCTCCTGTGAGTTTAAAGGCTGACCAGAGTGAGAGATGGAAGAACTAGAAACTTCTCAACCTGGGAGCAAACCCTGGTATAAAAGGAACCATGTACTAGAGGGTTTTGACGCACTGCAATGGGAAGTGTTACCTTAATAAAGATAATGAGCTCTCTCTCTCTCTTTTTTAAAAAATGTTTCCACAGGACAGAGTTTAGGGTATGGATTCGTTAACTATATTGATCCAAAGGATGCAGAGAAAGCCATCAACACTTTAAATGGACTCAGACTCCAGACCAAAACCATAAAGGTAAGAGGTTACATGTTAGCTCCTTATTTGGGAGGCACTGGTTAAATTTCATTCCTTTGATCTAATAAATTCAGGCTATGAGGGAGCTGGCAGTGGCGTTCTTTATTTATTATTCAAAGGACACTTACCATCCACTGTACTAAGTGAGGGACACAGATCATTACAGAAGAAAGAGGTGAGGGTTGAGTAGAGGGAGGGGACCACAAGCTGTGGGACCTCCATTCCAGAGAGCAGGTAAGATGCCAGGAATGACTAACCCCATCAAGAGTGCCTGTGTGGGCTTCCCTGGTGGCACAGTGGTTGAGAGTCCGCCTGCCGATGCAGGGGACACGGGTTCGTGCCCCGGTCCGGGAAAATCCCACATGCCACGGAGCGGCTGGGCCCATGAGCCGTGGCCGCTGAGCCTGCGCGTCCGGAGCCTGTGCTCCGCAACGGGAGAGGCCACCACAGTGAGAGGCCCGCGTACCACAAAAAAAAAAAAAAAAAAAAAAAAAGAATGCCTGTGAGCTCAAGCCTGCAAAGATGGTCAGAGCAGAGCCAAGGGAAGAAGCTGTTCCAGGCAGAGGGAACAACACATGCAAAGCTGTGAAAATGTATATAAACATTGTGAGTGGGGAACAACATATAGAACACACTATGGCCTAAGGTTGAGCAGGGAGATGATGAAAAGATGAGGATAGGAGGTAGGCAGAGGGCTCACATGTGAGGCCAAGCATCTTGGTTTTACCTAAAGGTGAAGAGGACCCTCCTAAACAAGACTTGAAAAGGAAAAATCAGTTTAAAAGAAATGCACTGGTGTAATAGGGTCAGGTACTATAACATCTGGGGAGGAATGAAAAAGTAAACATTCTAGCAGTCCAAAAATAATCAGACTGGTAGATAATATCTCAGGAGGGGTTGTTTCAAGTCAGAAAAGAAAAACAGTCCCCCAGAGCCTGCTCCTCCAAATGGACATTTCTGTGGCTGGATAGTCACTCTCTCCGTTCAGACTTCACCTTGTGAGGATCCTTGAGGAGGTGGTGCTGTTTACTTTCGGCCCCTGACCCCTGACAGCCAGTGGTGGTCTCCTGGATGGAGCCTGCCTCTTCCTCAGCCTCCCTCTCCCTTCTTCCCCCACCTCCAGGCAGCATCCTGTTTGGGGGCAGCTGCCAGCCGATTAATGAGTCCCATCCTTCATAGCCTGTTAAACCATGGGGAGGTGTGTCCTGGGCGCTCTTATCCTCATGACAGCAGGTCTGACGCAAAGTAGGACAAAAGAGAAACCTCTCCCAGAATGGAAATCTATAGATGGCACCAGCTCTCAGCATTTGAAAACACAAAACCAGAACTTTATGGTTCAACAGAGCTACTTTTCCAACATCCAGACTGACAGGAGGCTACTGGTGTAAGAAAATCTTAGCTGGGAGGTAATCAAAACAAAACCAAAACAAAACAGAAACCTTCTCTTTTTGGAATATATTATGTGGTTATCTTTCTTTCTCTTTCTCTCTCTTTTCTTTTGTATCTTTCTTTCTTCTTTCCTTTCTTTCTTTCTTTCCCTTTCTTTCTTTCTCTCTCTTTCTTTCTTTCTTTCTTTTTCTTTCTTTCTTCCTCCACTCCCTCCCTCCTCCTTTCTTTCCTTCCTTCCTTCGTTGCCTCCTTCTTTCCTTTCTTTTAAGCCACTCTACTTTTGCAATTTAGTTTAGCTTATTTTCTAAAGATGATCGCTTTCCTGATCTCATACAGTCTGGGCTTCACAAAGACCCCAAAATGGGCTTGACACAGGTTGCCTCAGTCTCAGCTTAGAATCAGTCCCTGTGAGTTCTCTAAAGGAGAAATAATCGAGAGTTGTTTAATTATGGGGTAGTCCTCTGAGAGAGAGGAGCATTAATTTCTTTCAAAGGAAAAACATACCTATTTTCAATGTTTTGAGATGGGATGCTCTTGTCACCTGATTCTTTGATGAGGCCACACCAGGTTGAGAGGTGTATTTGTGGGTTTGATTGATTTTTTTGTGTTATCCAATTCAGCATTAGAATGTCAGACATTTGCTCTTCCCTTGATGCTCTTCCCTAATCTTAAACTGAGAAAGATGCTTTTCTTTCCTCTACAGTTTTCTTAAAACCCAAACCTCCCCAAGAGCTTAGGGTCAAATTCTTAGCCATCCATTCTGCTTTTTTAAAATAAAGTATTCCATGAAGCCATTGAAGATTCCCAAAAGGCTGAGTGGATCCGGCTTTTCTGATCTCAGAATGCAACCCCCCTGGCCCATGATGCCATCAGAAGAAGTGCTTTGTCTCAGTGGATCTTAGAAAAAAGGAACATTGATTATTTTCTTTCTGTGAAGAACCAGTCAGCCTCCTTCCCATCTCTATATCTCTTTCCCCGCTCCCTCACCCACCCTGTGCTCACCCTGAATCAAAATGCTGCCAACACATTTGCACCCAGCAGCAACGTGGGCTTCCGAGGCACTGTAGGATTCAAAATGCATGATGCCACGGCTGAATCAATAATTTCCATTCTCTACGATGAATGAAAATTTAATGTGCAAACCTGGGGATTTCAGCCCTTTCATTAAAGCGTTTATTTGCCATACTAAAAATTAAGTTTGAGTGATAGGTTCCTTTATTAACTTTTCTTCCCTTTCCTAAAGGGACACAGTGTTTCAGGTAAAAATCATATTAAAGGAAAGGAAAAAAGCAAACCCTTTTTGTGTGCTGTTAATAGTCTCATCATTTATTAATTTTTTTAAATTACTTTTCTGCCTTTCAGGCCACTATTTACTTCTTCTGCTTCAGTTTGCTTTGATAAGTGACATGAGATTTATCTCTTTGCTCTTATTCCCATGAAGGAATAAGATAACTTGCCTATCTGGAAAAAACAAGTATCATCTTTGGAAGCATGCATCATAGAAATCTCCTCAGAATCATGTAGTACGTGTTTGCAAACTTCGGTCAAGTCTGTCCCTCCTTTTGCTTCCTGCAAAACACACGACTTCAAATGTAATGTACAACATAGATGCAGGCAAACCAAGAGTTAATTCCTAAGCTTTGAAGGTTAGTGATGAACAGCTAGATTCAGGGATAGTTCTAGAAAGCCCTGAGGGAGTAGTGGAGACTATAGTGGGCTGGAGAGCACTAAAAGGGGCAGCTGTTCTTCCTCTACTACTGATTATTTAAACCCAGATCATTGTCAGATCTTCCACTTACTCAATAGAAACCAAAAGCTAGATATTTTATGCCAAATCTCCCAATTTTTAAAGGTTAAAAACCAACTCAAAGAATTTTAGAGCATTATGTAGGCAAGCCAAACAAAAAAAATTTTTTTAACATCTTTATTGGAGTGTAATTGCTTTACAATGGTGTGTTAGTTTCTGCTTTATAACAAAGTGAATCAGTTATACATATACATATGTTCCCATATCTCTTCCCTCTCGCGTCTCCCTCCCTCCCACCCTCCCTATCCCACCCCTCTAGGTGGTCACAAAGCACCGAGCTGATCTCCCTGTGCTATGCGGCTGCTTCCTACTAGCTATCTACCTTACGTTTGGTAGTGTATATATGTCCATGCCACTCTCTCACTTTGTCACAGTTTACCCTTCCCACGCCACATACCCTCAAGTCCATTTTCTAGTAGGTCTGTGTCTTTATTCCCGTCTTACCCCTAGGTTCTTCATGACATTTTTTTTCTTAGATTGCATATATATGTGTTAGCATGCGGTATTTGTTTTTCTCTTTCTGACTTACTTCACGCTGTATGACAGACTCTAGGTCCATCCACCTCACTACAAATAACTCAATTTCGTTTCTTTTATGGCTGAGTAATATTCCATTGTATATATGTGCCACATCTTCTTTATCCATTCATCTGTTGATGGACACTTAGGTTGCTTCCATGTCCTGGCTATTGTAAATAGAGCTGCAATGAACATTTTGGTACATGACTCTTTTTGAATTATGCTTTTCTCAGGGTATATGCCCAGTAGTGGGATTGCTGGGACAAACAAAACTTAAGAGATGACTTACGGAGAAGCAGTTTGCAGCCTCTGAACTCAAATTTAAATACACAAACACTATTTTGCATTTTGAAAGTGAATGATTCATTACTAGGCTGCTAGTAGAAGGTGCCCACAAATGATGGTTCCCTGTTAACAAATGTTCGTTTCCCCTTTATTAAGAGGGATGTAATGTGACTGTGTGTGAATACTGAGGGCACCTGGAGGGCAAGACCGGGCCCCTGTCCTCAAGGAGAATACAATCTTAGCATAGATACAGCATCAAAGCAGAGAAAGAGAATGCTTCTTTAAATAAGCCCCTCTAAGTAGTGTGGATGACTGCAGATAACTTGCCTATCTGGGGAAAAAAAACAAGTATCTTCAATGGAAACATGCATTACAGAGATCTCCTTGGAGCCATCTAGTACATGTTTGCAAACACATGACTGCAGAGGAATTGTTCTTTGGATTATAACTTCTTTAGTGGGAGAAAGTGGCCAGGTTCCCACGCCTCTTGGAGATTAGGCTCAGAGATGAATTGACTTGTCCGAAGGCACACAGGTGGCCAGCAGTTGAGCTGAGTTAGCATCCAAAGGTGCCGTGAAAGATTCTTCCAGAAGAGGAGCTACTTAATATGTGAGCATGAGCTGGAAAGGAAATAATAATAATAATGATAGTAATGATACCTTATATTGAGCATTTACTCTGTGTCCAACAGTATTCTAACCGCTACGCATATTTAATAACATTTAACCCTTGAAGCCTCCCTAGGGCTAGATGCTTTACACACATCAGCTCTGATTCTTAAAATAGTGATTCTCTCCTTTATACAATTGAGGAAACTGAGGCCCAAAGAGGTTAAGAGACTTATCCAGGATCACACAGTTAGTAAGAGAGATTTGGAATAAGAAAAAAATGTTTTAAAAATAACTCTGGCAATAGGTCGTCAGTGTGGGAATGTCTCACTGCCTGCTTGCTCAGCGGCACATGCATCTGTGAGTGTGTGGGTGTGTATTTGGTTCTGTACACACATGGGTTATACTCCCTGGTGAGGGAAGATATATAAAAAGCAAACAGATGAATTGCATGGCTCCTCCGGGTTCTTCAGTAAACAGACTTGTGGTTCGGGGCTTCTGCCATCAATCAGGAGACAGATCTGACTTCAGATCGTATCTTCTGAGACCCCTGCTTTGCAGGCCCTGAGCTAGGTCCTAGGACTTCGGTGACATAGGGATGGCAGTGCCCTGGAGATTCTTCCATCCGTGTGAGTCAGAGAGGCATGGGGGCCGCTTCCCTGGTGGTGCAGTGGTTGAGAGCCCGCCTGCCGATGCAGGGGACATGGGTTCGTGCCCCGGTCTGGGAGGATCCCACATGCCGCAGAGCGGCTGGGCCCGTGAGCCATGGCCGCTGAGCTTGCGCGTCCGGAGCCTGTGCTCCGCAACAGGAGAGGCCACAGCAGTGAGAGGCCTGCGTATCGCAAAAAAAAAAAAGAGAGGCATGGGGTATGGACCATGCATGGGCTTACACTGACTAGGCTGCCAAAGACCCAAAATTGGGTCTTTTCTCAGCATTTCAACCATAAACCCAGTGGGGATTATTTGCCCTGTTTAGGGCCTTGGAAGTGCTGTTTAGCTTCCAACCCCCTGTTTGTCTCCAACAGAGATCACTTTAGACGCTGAGAAGCACTGAGCAAAATGGCTGTGGGTTCTGGAAGATGATCCCCAGTACTCCTGGACCCCGCAGTGGATGCCTGTCGCAGTCCTGAACCTCTGCAGGGCATTTACAAGAGCAGCTTCTGAATTCCAGCCTCTTTCTAAGAAGCGCTCTGTTGAATGCAGTTGCAGTAGTCCAGCTCTGTGTTGCATTAATTAGGAACAAAGAAAAGTAGATGGTTCTGTAGTAGCTTCAAAAGAGGGATATGTTTACCAAAAGTTTGGATTGATATACAAGTTACACTGAGAGCCTTCAGTAAAAAGTGATCCAGAATGGGATTTGAGGATGTAGGATCCTAACCCTTTCCGTGCAGTGGGACACCTGTTTGGGTTTTAACCTGAGTTTGAGGACCAGGATTAGAGAAGCGTTCACTGCTCTGCCTCTGGAAACTCGTCTCTCACGGGAGCCACAAATATGTGAAGGAGCGCCTCTAATGCGGTGAGATGGGGACTGCCACAGGGCTGCAGGGGTTCCCACTTGATTGGGGTAGAGGAGCCGGAGTAGAGAGCTGTGCACAGTTTGAGCAGGAGAGGGATCTGATCAAAGTAAAGCTCCAAGTAGGTTCATCTGGCACTGGTGCGTCACTTAGGTTGTTTGACTGAACGAAACCAGAGGCTTGCAGGCTGCTGTGCTAGTTTTTTGTCAGCCTTAGACTTTGGTTTTCCTCAGCTCTGTTAGGAGCTTTTTTGACTCATTTTAAAAGCAAAACAGGCTTATTTATAAATAATTCGGAAAATTCATTATCATGTAATGAAGGCAATGTCAGACATTCCCAGCTCCATGCTATTAACGTTTTTATATTTTTCCTTCCTTTTCTCATTGCATTACATTTACAAATGATGTTGTGGCTTTTCTTTTCCTAATCATTGCATTAAACTATTACTCAAATTATAAAAATATGAATTTAAAGAAAGCATTCCCAGAGCACAGCTCTCGTGCAAACTGGAGGCGTGAGTGATTTCAGGATTAGGTCGGGAGGAGGGGACAAAAAAGCTGTTCCTGCCACTGTGACCGAACCCAGGAGGGTTGGCACTCAGTCAGGAGAGAAGGTGAGAGAGTAAAAGAGAAGCTTTATCACGAGGCAACAGCCCGGTTCCGGGGGGAGCAGAGCTAGAGGAGGGGAAGGTGCCTGAGTGAAGGCTTTTCGGAAGGGGAAAAAGCCTCGCTTCTCCGGAAAGGAGAGCAGCTCCTTTATTTCAGCCTCTTGCTCCGATGTTCCTTAGCCATTTCTCCATTTTCACGTTATTCTTCTAATAGCACTAACGGTGCCTCCGGGGGATCTTTCCACACTTGAGTTTTGCAGTTTCCAGTTTGCCCCTCCTGCTTCTTTCTCTTGCCAGGGGTCATCAGGGAGCCTCACCTCCCTCCCTCCGCGCGCCCGCAATCCACCTGCCTTGCTAAAGGCCTCCATTCCGCTGAGGCCTCTTTTCTTTGCTCTTGGCATAAGCAATTATTTCTCCTATCACTGCTCTTAATGCTTCCCGGAGAGTTAGCAGATCCTTTTCTGCTGGCAGATATCACCCCACCCAGAAATGATAGACTACCTCCCTCCGTCTCGTTAATAATAAAAAGGCATTTTCTCTCCTCCCCCATTATGGCTGTAGTCAGAGCCGGTGTGGGAATGCTTCCCTGCCAAGGTCAGCAGGGGCGACTGGATCACTGAATCCCCGAGGAGTGAAGGGAGGGGGTGGCAACACCAGTGGAAACGGGAGACCCGTCTACCCCAGTTGTACCAGGCACTTTCTCTCCTGTGACACATTCCGTTTGGCTGCTTTGCTTCCTAGAGCCCTGTTAACTTCCGCTGAGTGATTAATTTCAGTTACAGGTGTAGGAGTTTGAGAGATGGAAATACAGTTCCCTTACTCTGCCCAGCGAGGCTCTTATGTTCCCAGTATCTTAAAGGTCATCCACAGTGTCCTGTGTCTGGGTTACAAAAGAAATTGGTCAAGCGCAGGTTACAAGGACACTTAAGTTTTCAGAAGTGTGTGGAATGAGGCTTGGGGGCTTTAGCTGTCTACAAGTGTAAAAGATCCCACAGTGTGATGTGAGCTGCTTAAAAAAAAAACTCAGCACACCCCAGGTGTCTTAGGAGAACTGTGGACTCCAGATCCCAGGAAACAGTGGTCCTTTCTTGTCCACTCTGGTCAACCCATCCCTGGTGTCTTGTCTCCATTTCTCAGCTCCACGTTTTGAAAAGACCAGATGCTCTAAGGGTTGTCCAGAGGCAAATGAGGAAGATGGCCAAACGGTGCTGCACTCACATATTCACTCCACAATGGTTGCTTTTCCATTCTCTAGAGAGAAGAAAAAGTGACTCTGAAGCTCAATCCTATATGTCAAGAATCTAGAAAAAGAATCTATGTGTCTGTCATTTGCCTTGGGTGGTAGTGAGTCCCTGATTGTCAGACACATGCAAATGGAGTCATTAGGGGTGACTTAGAGGGATTCCTATACCAGACCGGAGTCTGACTATATGATTCTAAAGGTTCCTTCTAGCTCTGAGATGCTATAACTTTGTGTTGTTCCTGGGCCTCGAGCTGTTCTGTCTAGTAGCCACTAGCCATTTATGGCTCTTTACATCTGAGTTTAAAATAATTAAAATTAAATGAAAAGTTCAGTTCCTCAGTCACACTAGGCATGTTTGAAGTACTCAATAGCCACCTGTAGCTGGTGGCTACCATGTTGGACAGCACAGATCTAGAACGTTTTCTTGATCCCAGAAAGTTCTGTTGGACAATGCTGGCCTAGAACATCAGCGGCCCTGGGGAATAAAGGATCACTTCTCCATGGTTACCATGAAGCCCCAGAGCAGATCAGCTGGTCTGTCAAAGGTCATAGAGCCACATCCCTCTCCCCTTTCCCCTTGCTGTCCATTCAAAAGAGCTCTGAGTTCAGATGGTGAGTCCGGTCCAGCTCCGTTAGAAACTACTAGGATGACCTTGGACAACTTAGTTGATTTCTCTGGACTTACTTCCTCATCTACAGAATGATTCCTTCCAACTTTAAGTCTAACTAATAAAATATTATAGCACGATCTCTCCAGCTTGGTAACTTTCCAGGGAAAGTAGCAGTTTGTGCCAAGTACACGGCTTCTATTTCACTGTCCACGATAGCCTGGCATAGTGGAAAGATCCCAGAACTTAGTCATATCCAGCTTTGTCTTAGTTCAGCTGTGTGACCTTGGACAAGTACTTGAGCTCACTGAGCCAGAGTTTGTCGTCTGGAAAATGGAACTAATAATATCTCACTTGTAGGAAGTCCTGGCTTATAGTGGATTGCTTGAGTAATGCTCCCCAGCATGAAGACGGTAGCGAATAGGGTTACCCCTAAGGTAAAAATTACATGGGGAGAGGGGAAGACTTTTTCCCATCTACATGTTTCAGAGATACATAAAGAACGAATCTAAGTCTTACTTTGTGTAGTGGAAAGTATCATGGAGCTTCCAAGTGACCACAGCAGTCTTACCAGTATAGCAAGATTCAGGAGTTGAAGTTTAGTGAAGAGACTCGGTATCTTAAACCCTGAGTCTGAGACCAGCTCTTCTGCTAACCAGGCCATAAAACCTTTAGCACATCTCTCCCTTCTGGGGGTCACTAGACAGACAACAAGGTCCTGATACCAATAATCCCCCTTGATAATTAGATGGACTTTGTAAAAGAAGTTTTAAGGCACACGAATTTTATCACCACACCATTTTTTTAAAGAATTATTTATCCAGCGTACTCTGTGCCAGAAGTACTCTCATGATATTCTTGGATACGCTTCAAATCTGTGGTTCCCTCTAGCTCCTTCTCCACGTCAGAGTCAGTGCCTGGGAAAGGAGCTAAAATGCATTACATACAGTATATTACACATTTTGTTTCAATTCAGAGAATGTTATTGCGCTCCTGCCCTATGTAAGGCTTTGAGACTAGATGCCACAGCGGGTCTGCAGAGACCGCTAGAATGCTCAGACTATTTGGGCAGATGAGGTGTTAGCACAGATGGCTGTGATGGGAGGCAGGGTGTGATAGCTGCTGCCACTGAAATGTGTATCATCTGTAGAGTCCAAGGAGAGAGCAGTCATTTGTGCCTGGGCTTCATGGAGGAGGTGGCACTCAGGCTGGGCCTGGAAGGATGGGCAGGAGTTCATTTTGCCACGAGGATGAGCAGATAGTAAGAACCAGAGACATTTTGTTTGAATTGAGGCAGAGGGTACTTAGAGGGGTTAGCAGGAGATGAGAGGCTGGGCCAGATCCCAGAGGGCCTTGGATGCTCAGGTAAGGGATTTGAGCTTCCATCACAAGGTGCTGGAGGAACACTGAAGGTTTTGAGCAGCAACAAGTAGCACAATCAGAACTCATTAGAAACATTACCATCAGGTTGCCCATGATAAAAGAATATCATATCAATCATAGATCATATATCAGGTGGTGGGTAGGGGAAGTATGAGGAGTGGGGCCACATAAGCAGACACCTGTCTTGCCTGTGGGCAGGGCTGCAGCCACAGGCACAGGGGTGAGCTGATCCTCACAATGAAAACTCTTGTTTCTAGGAGCCAGCTGGCTTCTTTCTTCTTTCCCAGCTCCTGGTGGTGGGATCAGAAGTCCCAGGGAGGGTGTGCTCCTAGAAGGCCCTGGAAGCACCAGAGTCTGTTCTCTGCTGCCATCCTCCTGGTCTCTCTGGAATGTCTGTCCCCAGGGATCTGTTTGCTCTAGGGAGTTTCTGCTCACTCAGAGAGTACCGTGTTACAGCAGACAGGGGGAAATCTTCAGCCTGATCTTCTGAAAGGAGTGTGTCTCCTCTGCTAGACTAATAGTCCTACATGTCAGCGACTGTTGTATTCATCTTTGTACCCCCAGTGTCTGACATAAGGCCTAAGTATACAACAATTGTATCCAAGCCACTATTTATTGAGCACTTACTGTGTGCCGGGCATAGTGCCTAAGAATCGTATACGCATTAGCTTGTTTAACGCTCTAATAGCTCTATTAGAAAGCTTCTCAACTAGGTTATTCAAGTGATACAGCTCAGAAAGTGTAAGTGACTTACCTCAAGGCTTACCATTTATAGCTAGTAAGCGATTAGGATTTAAATCTACATCTCTTTAACCCCAAAACTCTTGCTCTTAACCCCTGGCTCCATTCCAGAATAGATGCTCCATTTCAGTTAAAGTAACATAAATGAGAAACTCCTTGGAGTGACCTGTCTCAAAATATAGTTGACTGATGCTCTATCACCTATCAGTGAGACCCACAAGATAAGGGGTGTTGAGGACAGGAAGGATGGTCCTAGTGTGTGGAGCCAGAATAGAAATAGGAGAAGGTTGGAAGCTACAGGGGAGGCAGGTTTGAACTCAGCAGAAGGAAGAACTTTCCAATAATCAGTGATGGCCAGTGATGGTGTAGCATGCCTCGTAAGGTAGTGAGCTTCCTGTCTTTGGAAATGTGTAAGGTGGTTGGCCAGCTGTCTTACATCCTGACCTGAACTTTCTTTTTTTTTTTTTTTTTTTTTTTTTTGCGGTACGTGGGCCTCTCACTGTTGTGGCCTCTCCCGTTGCGGAGCACAGGCTCCAGACGCACAGGCTCAGTGCCCATGTCTCACGGGCCTAGCCACTCCACGGCATGTGGGACCTTCCCAGACCGGGACACGAACCCGTGTCCCCTGCATTGGCAGGCGGACTCTCAACCACTGCGCCACCAGGGAAGCCCTGCCCTGAACTTTTGAGGTCACTTCCAACATCAAGTTTCTGTGAAACAGATTTCAAGGATAATGCTTTCTGCTGAGTTCACCAGCATCACCTGTCACCCTTATTTGTACATCCAAGTTTTACACCAATTGAGAGATAAGACAAAAAGAGAAAAACTTATGGAATCCTAAGTTCTTTATTAATGATTAAGGCCCAGATGGATTCCGTGGACTCAACAGGCTTCCTAACATGGAACCCCACACTTTGACAGATTGACATACTGTGTCACAGGTGCTCTGGACCCCATAGGCCTCCCCACAGGAAAGCATCGGCGGCTCCCATAGAACTTAGAGCCTGGAGTAGAAAGTGGGCTTCCGGCTGGCATCTGGCTCCCAGAAGGGAGAAAACAGACAGAGTCTGAGGCACACCTGCTCATTTCCCTTGTTGAAGCCTATTCAGAGCCACTGCTCCACCTCCCCAGAGAAGAGGGGCTGCAGGGGTACAAAGAGGCCTGGACTGTTACTCCAGGGGGCATATCCTCCGCATGGGAGGAAACGCCGGGCGTGGGAAACGAGTCTCCCCCTGTCAGGAGCAGCCCTCTGTATTACACTCTCCACTTGTTTGATTACTTCCCTCACCAGACTGTGGAACTCTCAAAGCAAAAACTCTCCCAGCACAGGGCCTGGCACACAGTAAGTGTTCAAGAAGGGGAGGAATGAATGAACTCTCATCTTCTAATACCAGTGTTTTCCTAAAGAAGCCCCTTTCCTCTCATCTTACCCTCCTCATAGCACCCAAGATCACGTCTTTATCATGCTTTCCAACTGCTCTCTTTTTCTGTACCATGGCGGGACAGACAAGGACCAAGGTGTTGCCTGGTGACTCAGGAAAGCTTTTCCCCAGGCCGTGCTGTTCCTCCCACCCTGCCAAGCCCTGGCTGTGAGCAGGTGAAGGAACCTGTGAGTGCTGTGTCGCAAGGGGCAGCCCCAGCCCTGGTCCTGCTGCCCCATCAGTGATGAATGACAATGCCTGCCTTACCGCAGAGAACAGCCTTGTAAAGTCATTTTGGAAAGTGGAAAGTACTTTGTGGATGTGAGGCAGCGGAATCTGTAGGAATGTGCTAAAGGAAATTCATGGCTGCGAAGTGATAAAGGATGATCCAGACCCCCACCAGTCTGATGGAGGAGGACAGTGCTTTATAGGCGCTTGCTGGTAGTGTTCCAGATGTTTGCTTGTGTGGTAAAATTGGAAGGTGTGCCCCAATGGGGGCTAGTCCCAGACTGACCCACAAAAGCCTATCTGAGTCATCACAGAATAATATTTACCAAGTTGATACTAAATTCTAGGTATGTGCTAGACACATTAAGTCTGTCGTCTTAATTCTTTACAATAACCCATCAAAGGAGAATTGTTCCCCTTTTTACCAGTAAAGAAACAGACTTATGGAGATCAAATTACTTGCCCAAGGTCACAAAGCTAGTGAGTACTGGAGCCAGCCCATGTCTCATAAGCCCCGTGCTGTACTGTCAGCCTTGCAGAGAGTAGGGGTTGCTGTGAGCCTGCAGGGATGGGGAGGGATAAGGAGTTTGGAGTGACTGCAAATCTTCCATCAAGATCATTTGTACAGTCACCTGCCTTTGGGCCACCCTTACCCAGAGAGAGGGGGGTCATCTCCCCACTCCAGCTCCTGAGCTCCAGAGCAAGATTGGTGCGGGCGTAGAAATACCAGTCTTGTGTTCAGAGGTGCTGGATGAAAGAAGTGAGCAGGATCCTGATGGTCTGAGGCACAGGGTTCTTTAGGGCACTTCTTCCAGCGTTGGAAGGCTCGGGTTCTAGTGGGGTTAATAAGCCAGCCATGGCGGACTCTCTGGAGGGGCTAAAAGTCAGCGATTTTTTTAGAAATGTTTCAGCCTAACAAAGGGCCTGACACCTGTAGTCAGTCAGTTAGGGGTTAATAAATGTATGAAGAAACTTGAAAAGTTTCAACACTGGGGCAAGCATTTGCATGTTGAATGTGGGAAGATCCTTTTCCTGTTGTTTTTCGCCCGCTCCCACTTCTGCAGGTTTCCTAGACAGGGAACTAAGAGAACAATAGACCTAAGTTTCCAAATAGAGGAGAAAAACTAAGCGGGATTTAGGCTTGGTGAATGGTTGAGGTGCTGTTCACCCTAGGGATGTGTCACTGCTCAGTGACTGGGGTCTGTCACAGTAATTCTCCCTCTCTGAGATTCTGCCTCTGTCAGAATCCTCTTTTGGGGAAATGGTTTTGACTTTCCAGTTCCAGCTCCTTTTCCCTAGCAGATCTGTCCCCAGCCTGCTCTCCCCTGTACCCCAGCTCTAGCTGCACAAAAATAAGGGGATCAAGGTCATTACTATGCATTGTGCATTTATTGGGTGCCAGGCAGGCACTGCGCTAAGCCCTTGACCTTCATCATCTCTTTTGTCCTCACAACAGAGGAGGGCTATCATCAGGCCCTCCCTGACCCCACCACACACTGTGATACGACCTGCCTCACCACCAGTCTCACCTCAGCTCTGTCTCCTTCCTGGCCCTTTTAACCCTTAATTAAAAGGGAGACTAGCCTCCCCTTCTCTATGTTCCAGCCCCAAACATACAGCCCTGGAATGGCACACATCTTATGGCATTAGGATAACGGGTCCATATATGCACCATTCTTCCATTCAACTTATTTATTGAGTACCTGCTGTGTGTTGTCTGTTGCCCCTGTTGGACTTGGAAGTCCTTTAGGGCAAGAGACCATGCCTGTTCTTGCTTGTTGTGTATCCCCAGCATACAGCACTACGCCTGGCTCATAGTAGATCCTCAGGAAATGCTTGCTAAGAGAGGCCTCTAAATCTAGTTCTCGAACAAGATTTAGTCCTTCCAACCCCAGATACTGGAGAATGGGAAACATGTCTCTTAGCTCTTAGCTTAGTAGGAAAACACAGCTATGACTTAGTAGGAAAACAGAATGCCTAACTCTCAGCGATCCCCTTAAGTGGAGGAATCCAAGCTGCAATTAACCCAAAGAGCCATTAATGCCCAAGTCATTCATTATGATCCGTGGGTGTTCATCCACTCTTTCAGTGGGTGTTAAGCACCCTGCGAGTATCGGGCTCTGTGTTGGGAGCTAGAACCACAGAGATGGATAAGACACACATACGCAAGCCATGACCTCAAGGAGATCGGCAGACTAGATAGAGAGATGGAAAATCAAGGTCAGATGGCTTAAGTGCCATGGGCGCGGCTCATCGAGAGCACTGCGAGGGGGATTTTTAGGAGGAGGCAAGATTAGGAAAAGCTGTCTAGAGAAGGTAGCATTTGGTCTGGGCCTTAGAAAGAGTAGGATTAGGACCTGAGGAAGTAGGTGGAAAAATGTTCCCTGTGAACAAAAGCATAGAGGTGGGAAGGTTTGTTTTGGGGGAGCATGAAGATCATTCAGACAATTAATTTGTCAGTAACTGGCAAGGGTGAGACAAGGGTGACCCTCATTACCATAGACATGTCACTGTGATGTTTTTATTTCCCTCTTCCTACTGCTCCCTCCTCATGCCTAAAAAATAGTTCTGCTAAGTTATAACCTGAAAGGACAGGGGGAGGAGAACCTTGTGTAGAGTGATGCCCTGTCCTGGCAGTCACATGGGATTCTTGGTCCTTCAGTCCCCACCCCCAGATACACACACAGGGACCCTCCATGAAATGGCCTCTGTGCATGTCATCCGTGTGCTGGGAAAGAGCCTACAGAGGCCACCCATGAGTTTCTAGAAGAGGTAAATGCTCAGACTGGCTGCCTTGCTCCATTGGCAGGAGGAGGCCAGCAAGGCACATTAGTCACTCACATCATTTTATCTGTTGAGTCAACATCTATTTTTAGGTGTGGAACCCAGAAAGGGACCTGGCATCTCTGCATGGAAAGGGAGAGAGTGCCATGGGTGAGGGGGTCTGCTCATCCTTCACGCCTCTGCGTGATCCGCTGCTAGACCCATTCTCAGATGCAAGGTCTCCTTCCCTGCTGGAGGTTTAGTTCCTAATGCCAAAAGTCCAGTTTAACATGCATAATTCCTTTTGCAAACATGCTTTTGTGTATGCAGAGCACACATACACACACACACATACTCACTCACTCACCCCTATAGTCTTAGCAGGTCCTGTGAATTGGTTATACAAATTAAATAAAACTAAAAAATGCTAATAAGGCATATAGGTCCCTCCCTGTCCAACATTGTCAGATGTGCTCTGAAATGACTGTTTTCATCATCTATTCTGAGCCATAACCGCCCCAGAAATAGCTTTAGCAGGAAAGTGCTTTTGTTAGACTAGCTGTAAATTATATTTCAAATGTCTGATGTTGTTTTCTTAAAAAATAAATAAATAAGTAAATGAAAGTCTAAAATTAATGACTGCTGGGGTTTGCTTTGCTTATGTGTACTGCTACAGATTTGGCTTCTTGCAGATGGAATTTCAGAACTGTTTACACTTCTGTGTTAGCTTTTTGGGGAAAAAAAAAAAGCAGTTGAGAGATCCGGGAGGACAGATTTACAAAGTCGAACTTATTATAACCATCGGTGAGGCTCACTTCTCTCTCCACTGCCCTCTCCCTCCCTCCTTTCCATCGTGCCCTCATTTTTTTTTTATTGTGGTTTCATCTGCTCCGCCTCAAAGTTAGAAGGCAACTCATTCTTGCAGATGTTATGACAAGGTCACATATCCAGTTTCGCAAGCAGATGTTCATTCAGCCCCATTTCACCAGCACTTTGTCATTCAGCGAGAGCAGACCTTGTGGGAACAGATTGGAACAACGCAAAGGATGGGACATAAAAAAATCTTGCAGAGAACCTGATCGCTTTTATGTGTTCAAGAAGGGGATGGGGGTGGGGTGGGGTTGGCAAGGAAAGAAATCTGCAGAGCAGAATTTCATGAGTTTTTTTTTTTTTTTTGGTTTTTTCAAAGATTATTATGTGTTGGATACAGTAAATCATCTATACACCCACATCCAGGAGGTACATCTTCAGAACTCCATGCGTGGGTAGTTCTGCATTTAAACAGCTGCCATACAGTAGCTATTTTGTTCTGCACTTAGAGACCCTTATCTGTGCATTTGTTTTAAGTTATCACCAACTCTCCTCTTGTTCCTCTATTGCTGTTCTCCTGGTTCTCATTACTATTACAAAAGTAGCTAAACATCTGAACTACAGAGTTATTTGAACTGACACTGTGAGTTAGAATGATAGACACGGGGCTGTCATCTCAGTTGTCGACTCAGTCTCTACTCAGAGGGTGTTGCCTGTAATGGATTTAGCACCTCTTGCCTTTTCCTAGGTCTCATATGCCCGTCCAAGCTCTGCCTCAATCAGGGATGCTAACCTCTACGTTAGCGGCCTTCCCAAAACCATGACCCAGAAGGAACTGGAACAGCTTTTCTCACAATATGGCCGTATCATCACCTCACGAATCCTGGTGGATCAAGTCACAGGTTAAGTATTTTTTTGCCGTTATTTTGTGTCTCAGTGTCACCAGCCAGTGCCTTGTGACCCATAGGAGCAGAGAGGTACTGGTTACTTGGGGAAAAGGATGTGGGTCATGAGTAAACAGATTTTTGACCTAAGAGAAAGACTTTTTATCCATCAACTGCTGAAATTTAAAATGGGCCATCTTGGGAAGTAGGAGATCTCCATCGTGGGAATTGTTCCAGCAGCAGCTAAACTACTTGGCAGAGTTGTAAAGAGGATTCAGCCATCAAGCTGGGAGTGGGGTTGAATGACCTTCAAAGTCTCTTTCAACCCTCAACCAAATAACATTACTTTTGTATGTGAAAAGAGCCTATATGTATAGCTCTGTCTCCAATGATAGCATTGTAAAGTTAGAGGCAACCTCCCACTGCCTCATTTCACGCATGAGAAAACAGAGGTCCAAAGTGGGGCATGTGACTTCTGTCCAGTTAGTTAGCAGCAGTACAGGGGTAACCCAGGATCTGGTGCTGTGATACTTTGGCCATCATAAAGAAAAGCAACCCCCGCCACCACCTGTCAGTAAGAAAGGCACCCAGGTTGCATTTTTTTTTTTAATTGGAGTATAATTGATTTACAATGTTGTGTTAGTTTCAGGTGTACAGCAAAGTGAATCTGTTATACAAATACATATATCCACCCTTTTTAAGATTCTCTTCCCATATAGGCCATTACAGAGTATTGAGTAGAGTTCCCTGTGCTATACAGTAGGTCCTTATTAGTTATCTGTATAACATATAGTAGTGTGTATGTGTCAATCCCAATCTTCCAATTTATCCCTCCCCCCACTTACCCCCAGGCTGCATTTTTGATGACAGAAGGTGTCCACCTACTCTAATTTAAAACACACCCTGGGAGCCATTTAGCATGTGTTTATCGTTTGACTATGCAACAAACCCTCACTGAAGGCAGCTCTGCCCCAGACGCTGCGCAGAGGGACACCAGCGACCAGGGATGAAGGTGGCACAGTCCTGCCCGTACAAGACTCCAGTGTGATGAGTACCTGCTAGGGCTGTCCGTTGCCCAACGAGAGCTCAGGAGAAGGCCTGCTGTGCCTGGTGGGCACTGATGGGAAGGAAGTTTCCATCAAGGAGGTGATGTTTGAACAGAATTTTGGAGGATGACTTGCAGTTATCTGGCAAGAAGGAGGGACAGAGCATGCTAGGTGGATAGGATGTATCCCGTAGAATAGGTGGATAGGACATACCCTAAGGCATGGAGTTGAGGCAGAACATAACCTGTTCAAGGAATATCTGGCAGTTCAGCATGGCTGACACGAGGTTCAACAGGGGGTTGGGGCCAGATCATCGGGGACATTAAATGCCACGCCAAGCAGTCTGGAATTCATCCGTATGCAGCATGGAGCTATGGAAGGGATTTTTGTGGGGTTTTTTTTCATTTGTTTTTCTGTGTTTGGAGTAGGGAGCAATGAGGAATGGGTACCATGCACAAGGTAAAAAATTGAAAAGGTACAGAAAAAGTATAAAAGATGTTTTTAAATGGTATAATATGGTCAGAGTTTGCTTTTCAAATAGATTATTTAGTTGCCAGGTGTGGTGGACACATTGGAGGACTAGAAACCGGACAGTGGGTGATCAGTTACAGCAACTAAAGGGAGACCTGAGGACTGAGCAGGGTGGGGCGGGGGAGCTGGAAGGGACAGATGAGAAAGATGCCTGTGTTCTGTGGGTAGGAGTCACAGTCCAGGGCCATGATGGCAGAAATGCAGGCAGGTGCATTTTGATGGGTGAGAAAGATTCAGGAAGCCAGGCTCAGCCCTGGCCCCGCAGGTGGGCTGACTCCCCAAGGAAATCCATGGGACCCAGCGCATCTCTTCCTGGAGATGTTTACCAGTTTGGTTTGTTCACTCTTTATCAAGGCTCTTTCTCTTTCCCCAGGAGTGTCCAGAGGGGTGGGATTTATCCGGTTTGATAAGAGGATTGAGGCAGAAGAAGCAATCAAAGGGCTGAATGGCCAGAAGCCCAGTGGTGCTACGGAACCAATTACTGTGAAGTTTGCCAACAACCCCAGCCAGAAGTCCAGCCAGGCCCTGCTCTCCCAGCTCTACCAGTCCCCCAACCGGCGCTACCCTGGCCCACTTCACCACCAGGCTCAGAGGTTCAGGTAGGCGTGCCCACAGGGGAAAGAGCCCTGCTACACGAGAGCTGGACAAGAGCCAGGGAAGCCCATGGCCCTGAAGCATGGGGCGGGGTGAGAACCTCTGCCTCTAGGAATCACTGTGGGAAATTGCCCCCAAATCTCAGTTTCCACCACTGTAAAATGTGATGATTGGACTTTTCTAAGCTTTTCTAAGCCCCCTTTCAAACTACCGCTGTGACCGTGATTAATCTTCAGATTCTTTGATCGAAACAAAATTTCTGCATTTAACCAAATGAGAAGGTTCCGTTTCAACGAGAGTTAATCACAGATAAGTGACCACATTCAGCAGTTTAGACTTAAAGCTAAGGCAGTGGCTTTTAATAAAGTCAAAGAAAAGAGTAGCCCAGAAGGCACATCCTTGCCAGAGGGAATGGTTTGGCCTCTGTCCTCCTCCTTCTTGTGCCGGTAACTCTGTTGGGTTGGTGGGGGTAGAGGGGATCCTCTCTTCTGTGTTACCTTTACTCTGACATTGTCAGCAGACTCTGGAAAGACGAGGAGGAAGACTTTGTCCAAGCCTTACTAGTGTTTCCTCTGGGTACCCAACCCCCAGGAAGCTCCAGGTACAACGGGGCATTCCCCTTCTCCTGGGACGTTTCTGAAAGGCAGATTTCTCTCCATGTAGACAGTCCAACCTTGACCATGTAGGCAGTCTGACCTCTGTTATGCAAGAGATAAGAATATTCTTGGGCTTCCCTGGTGGCGCAGTGGTTGAGAGTCCACCTGCCGATGCAGGGGACACGGGTTCGTGCCCCGGCCCGGGAAGATCCCACATGCTGTGGAGCGGCTGGGCCTGTGAGCCATGGCCGCTGAACCTGTGCGTCCGGAGCCTGTGCTCCGCGACGGGAGGGGCCACAACAGTGAGAGGCCCGCGTACTGCAAAAAAAAAAAAGAATATTCTTGACCTACCCATAATAATTCTAAATAGTTATTTTATTCCACCCATGTCCCAACTTCCCTTTAATGAAAAGGTCTTTCTCTTTTTCGAACATCACATGGGAAAATAGTAGGCCCTTCCATCTAGCCACAAGGAGGAGAAAAATCAGCCTCTGGAGTGTACTTCCATATGCCCCCTGAACATGAAATGGTTAGTGATTTCATGAAGAGTCCAAGTCATCTAATTTTTATTTTGTGTGAGAATACATGCAGTATTTGTGTAAAAAACCTTTCCAGCAGGCTTCTAATGGTGGAAACTATGGTTACTACTGCCCCATGATGTGAATAGCTTATCCCCAAGTAAGATACTGAAGGTGAAGGAGATTATAACAAAATGGCAGTTTGCTGGGAGGTGCTTTCAGGTTGTAAATAGTAAGCTAATTTTTTAAAAATCTGAACCCTCAAACCTCCCCCCGCATCAAAAAAAAAAAATGGGTGTGGTAAGAAGATTTAGTTAAAGTAGCCAGGCTAAGAGAAAAGATCCATTCTGATATGCATGTGTGTGCTTATATTGTTAATCTGGAGCAGAGACCTTTATTCATAAATTTCATTACAGTAAAAGGTGAACAACTTAAGATGCCACCCCTCTTTAAAAATTTTCACAGCACAACGTAAAATAAAATCCTCACAAATGTTCTGAAAGGTGGGGGGAGTGGGATTAATTGAGACCTTGAAAGAAAGGAAGGTTCATTAGACACTTGCTTTAAACTCCAGCATTGACCTGAACATGAATTACTTTAGTTGGAGGCAGGAAAAGGGGGAACTACCAGCGGATAGACTCCTAAGCACTGGGGAAAGTTTTTGAGCTTTTCTTCTTTGAAAATGGAGCATTCTTATTAATAGTTCCATTGAGCGATCTTGCCATCTGTGAGGCATTAACCCAGAGACCCTCCTTCTCTTTGCAGGCTGGACAATTTGCTTAATATGGCCTATGGCGTAAAGAGGTAATTAAAACTCCACAGATTGCCAGATGTCCGTGTTGGCACAGACTGGGGCTAGAATTTTTTTTTAATTCACTAACTTTACTTTTTTTTTAAATTCTTCCTTTTTCTTCCACCAGCATGTCAAATTCTCTTTTACTTTCAGACCTCAGTTGGTTTTGTTTCTTTTAGGGCACACAAAGTGTGTTTGTGTGTTTCACTTTTTCTTTTACTTGCAGGTGGGCTTCTCCCATGGTTCAGGTGCCACAGCTACCAAGCCTTTAATAATCTGGTCCTCTGAGCGGCTCCCCTAAGAGGGAAGACTGTGACTCTTTGCCAGATGATTTTGCAAACTTGCAAAGCAACTGTTTTACATTAGCAATGCCAAGATTCAGTTAAGAGGGCAGATTCCAGCAAATGAAAATTAGAACATTTTGCTAATCATCTTATGATTGTCAGTGGAAAAATTAGATTTCGGACTACCAGCCCTGGCCAAAGCATGAATAAGTGCGTGGATGACCTTATGACTCCCGCCCCCAGCTCTAAGTGCCTTTCAGGGCCCAGCCTGAGAATGAAGTGTATCTGTGTGCACCTCAACCAGGAGTTTCTTTCGTTACAGGTTTTAGCAGTTATTAGCAATCCTCCCTTGGTTATATATGTATATATGTTTTAAACTGGCTGTTTCTTTTATTTAAAACCTTTTTGTGGTGTTAAGGTTTGGGGGACTTTCTGAATGTAGTCACAAGGGTGTTCCAGACCTAGTCTGAAAACTGAATCTCGGGAGGTTGGGTGCTTTACGTCACTGTGTCCGTGAGATTCCCACGTGTACTTTTGATAAGCCCCACTGAGCTGCTAGGGAGATAGCATCTTCATCATCCTGCCCTGTAGAGCTGCACACTTTAATTCCCCTTCCTGCGGTCAAGGGAAAGAGATGTGGTCTTGAATAGTCCAAGTCACACTCCCTGTATGAGGCAGGCCTTTCACCACTTGCTGTGCATGGTAGGTACCCTGCTCTGGAAACTGGCATGCAGTGGAGAAAGTAACTCGACTGCAGACTTCACTGTCAAGGTGCCAGCCTCTTGAATCTCAATCCCAGCCCCCATGAGGGTAACTGTGAATTATCTCCACACGTCTAGCATACTGCTTGCCTGTTCCCACGCATTTTACACTTTTTCCCAGCTCTGTCCCATACCTTTGCTCCTCTTGAACTTCTGTGAAGTTGCACCAAATATTGTGAAAAGAGTGATGCTTATACATAGATGAGGTCAGGGAAGACACTGCAATGCAGCATGCACACTGCCATCTCCTCCAGTTCCCCACCCATAGTACACTTCACAAGTTGATAAGAGCATTCTCTTTTCCCGTTAAACCCAGATTTGGATCCAGAGTCCTTCCTACCAAAGTGCTCCAGGTACCATTACCATCTAGAGTTGAGGCTCTCCGTGAAACCTCTTTGCTGGCCCTGACTTTGGCCTTACAATATTTAGCCGTTCTCTACCTATAAACCGAAAGAGGTCAGTTGACTCAGTTGGAGGAGAGAAGGTTGAGAAGACAATGTTCAGAAATAGTGCAAATAACGATTAGACATGGGTTTGCCCTTCTGAGAATCTGTACCATGATGTTTTTGGTTTTGTCCTGTTATTTGTTTTTAAGTAAGAGGGAAGACTGACGTAGTGAACAATACCAAAAATGATATCTGTTGAGTCGTTACGTTTAGCATATCTTCAGCGGCCATTTGATTATCTAAATTTTAGTTAGATACACAACTATTCTTTCATAGGACTTTTGAATCTCTAATAATATACGCATATTTTAAAAACATTCCTAAATGACACTTTATCCATTCACTTCCCCAGTTTTTGCTTCCTCTCCTCCTATCCCCCACTTCAAAAAAAAAAAACTAACCAAATGAAAAGCAAGATACTAGTCAGTGTATAGAGTCAAAATACCTGTATGAGTTTGGTATAAAGTAAAATGTTAATAAATATTTTTTCTGCTGTAGGCACTGGTAACCTAATTGTTTCATCTGATGCATCCATCATGAATCACATACATATTTTATCAGACGGTGAATAGGATCTAAAGGATTGTTTTTCTTTTCAAGATTACGTGAAAACTAAGAAGATTTTGAAGCCTAATACAAAAGTAGTTGTAATAGGACAAAAAACAGTTTTTTGCTTTTCTGATGTACAGTGATTCAAGATATATAAGTGCACACACCACTTGAAATCTCACTCCTGTGACGCTTAGAAATGAATTCCAGATAATATAGCATCAAGGAGTGATACATCTTTATTATTATTGCTCAGGGTTTTTTTTGGAACTCTTTTGAATAAATGCTAAATGAAACATAAGCCACCCATTGGATTAATAACAATGGGTGTATCTCCATGCCCCCTAATATCTAGAGATCTCATGTATCTCCATTCCTGATAATACTGAGAGATCTTTGACAACGGTTAAGTCAAGGGACTGCAAAGATGGTAGACTTGAGCACTTCTGGGCCATCTCCTAAACTGCCTTAAAAAATAAATGAAATGTCCCGAGCATCAACATCCACAGTGTTATTCACCTGTTCAACCAATAAGCAGCTATTAAGTGTTTTCTACATGTTATGTCTGTGAGATTCCCATATGGGCTCCACTGAATAAATAAGTAGAGCAAAAGGATGAATGAAGTGGGGCCCCTTCTCTGAAGAGCTCACGATCTATTGTGGGGAGGGAGGGTGAGGGTCAGAGTGGGATACCCTATGAACATATACTTGACAGTATGACAGAGACTTGCTCTGGGAGTTCTTCGTGGTTTTTAGTAGTTGGCCTAGGCCTTTCTCTTGGCATATACGTGCCTTAGCCAGTCTAACTGTTCCCATTAGAAGAAATTCCACAGACATTAGTCTTTATATTTTGGTTTTCAAACCCTGAAGACTCTCCTGCAAACACTCACTCAGGCCTCTGCCCCGTGTCTGTGTCTGTGCATCTGTGTGTTATCCACGGTCAGACTGATGTCTGGACCAGTCCCCCCTTCTGCTTGTCCCCCCAGGTTCTCCCCAATCACCATTGACGGGATGACAAGCCTTGTGGGAATGAACATCCCTGGTCACACAGGAACAGGCTGGTGCATCTTTGTCTACAATCTGTCCCCTGATTCCGACGAGAGTGTCCTCTGGCAGCTCTTCGGCCCCTTTGGTGCAGTGAACAACGTCAAAGTCATCCGTGACTTCAACACCAACAAGTGCAAGGGATTCGGCTTTGTCACCATGACCAACTATGATGAGGCAGCCATGGCCATTGCCAGCCTCAACGGGTACCGCCTGGGAGACCGAGTGTTGCAAGTTTCCTTTAAAACCAACAAAGCCCACAAGTCCTGAATTTCCCATCCTTACTTATTAAAATATATATATAAATATATACGAACAAAACACACGCGCGCACACACACATACACACGCACACACACAAAAGAGAGAGAAACAAACTTTTCAAGGCTTATATTCAACCATGGACTTTATAAGCCAGTGTTGCCTAAGTATTAAAACATTGGATTATCCTGAGGTGTACCAGGAAAGGATTTTATAATGCTTAGAAAAAAAGAAAAAACCACAAAAAAATACCTTTGATGCATTGAATGTTCTTTCATAGCTGTCGTTGTTGACTATAATATACATAGATAGCGACGTGCAGGGATTTTTACCCAGCCAGCTAATTTTACTACCTTCCTTGAAGGTGGGTCTTTTTAAGATGACCATTCGCTCATTTGAAGAAGAAAAACAAAAAACAAAAAAAAATAATAAAAATAAAACAATTTTTACAAAGTAATGGGATTCAAAGAAAGAAAATAAAGATTTTTCTTTTTTGTCAAAATGTTGATCCAATCAGATTGGTTAAAAAAAAAAAACCCACACAAATTAAAGAGGAATAATAAAAATTGCAAAAATTAAAGAAACTTTTGCAAATTTTTTTATTTTTCCTTTTTTCTTTTATATCATGTGAACTAAAACAGTCTTCTGTTAGGGGATGGGGGCGAGGGGGATACCTGATGACATTAACAATTTAATAACATTAACGTTGCCAAAGAGGTGGTCTCTTTGCTGAAAATGGGTTTCAAGAAAAATCTATTTTTATAAAATATAAAGAATTTTTACAAGAGAATCTGGATTTGAGAAAAAAATATTTTGACTGGCTAATTTAGGGGAAATTGACAACTTTGTCGCGTTCATACTGCACTGGTAACTTTTTAGAGATCAAGATGTGTGTTTTAAACTGGATTCGTAGACTGTTTTTTGAAGGATGGGCTATAAACAGATGATCTTCATATCTTTTCATAGCATGTAATAATAATTAAAAAATTATTAATTACTAGGGGAAAGGAGTGTTCATTCTACCCAGGGTACCACAGTTCCCCACAGTCAAAACCCAAAAGCAAGGAGATGAGTTGAAAGACAGTTTTTCTTTAAGTCATCAGTATGGGATGTCAGCAGAACAAAAATTAAAAAGATTGATTTTTCCTTTTGATCTAAAACTTCCTTAGTTTGAGCAGTAGGTGCTACGAAATTATTTACATATCTTAGTATCATAGTTAAATGTAATGTGTTTAGGAGAGGAAAACAAAAACTACATTTGCTTTAAATTCATTAAGGAATTTTCAAATTCACTTTGTAGCCCATGCTGATAGAATTGGGCTGTGTTGGTACATTTGAAACACTGTTTATGTTGCTTGAAACACTTATTTATTTAATCGCAGATGTGATGATGCCTATGGCCGAGATCAAATATAGCTAGATTGGCTAGACTACTTATTTGTTTACTTAAACTATGGGAAGAAGCATATTATTGTGTCATTCTGTTGTGTGTGTATGTGTATATACAATATAAATATATATATATAAAGTTATTTTTTCTTTGGGTTAATTTATTATAAGTTGTAACACTTGGCTAGTTTTGTTTGTATATGTCTTAAAATGTTTTCTTATGATATTTAAGTGACAGTTAAAGAGGTATCAAGGTAACTTGTGTAGAACTATTGTTTGATATATTGTCATGTTTGTTGTGAATATTTTTTCTTACTGCACAGTAGAAAAATAAAAACAACTGGGTCTTTATTTTAACGTAATTCAGATTGGGGAAAACAAAACAGAGCTAAGGGAACAAAATGACTGAGGGAGCATTCTCCCACGTCCAGTGCACTGATCATTTTAGTATATTTGTGCTTTGTACGGTTATATATTTAAAACAAAAACAAAACAAAAAAATACAAGGGTTCATGCTCTTCCCTGGGTAATAGAAACAGTTACTCGCTATGCATAATCTAGTTGATAGTTAAATTTGCTATTGCTTTTCTTGTCTTGTTATATACAATCTTTTCAATACCAGTTTAGTCTTAATGGTAATAAAACGTTATGGTTATTTATAACTTGTGCTTATTTTGTGCGTTTTTTCTCATGCTGAACCCACTAAGTGCATGTAGACAGAACTGTTGTTTTCACACTAAAGAGGCAAACTTTGTAGTAGTAGCCGTAGTGGTAGAGAGGTAACGAAAACCACGGCTGCATCATAGACTCCTCCTTTAAATTTTTTTTCTGTTTTTTTTCCTCTTTTCGGTTTTGAGAAAAAAACACCAGATTTCAGTTCAGAGAACACTCGTTCAACATTCAGGGAAACCTTTTAACATCACCTGCTATGAATGAACTCAGTTTGCTGGCAAAGTCTGATGCATTTGCTAAGCATTAGTGGGAAAGGCATGCCAAAATCTCTTCTCTATAAAGTGTTCACTCTTGGGGGGGGAAAAAAAAGGAAAAAAAATCTTAGGACCAGGCAGTTGTATACTTTAGTTATAATGAATGACTTCATGTTAATCTTGCTAGTTTAGATGATTTCTGAGGGAAAGTGTTGTAAATGGTTTTTTTTTCATAATCTTGTTGTGTTTGAATTATTTGTACTTTGTCCAGACAATAAATGAAAGTGTGTAGAATGGATTTGAGCTTCCCAGATTTTTAAATGTGTTCACTCACACTTTTTTTTCTGTAGCATCTTCAGATTTCCCCAATATTTTTACCATTAAACAAACAAACAAAAAGAGGTAGAGTAAATTTCTGTTTTGCAACTTAGCCCAGTCTCTCAAAGTCAACTCAGTATTCAAAAGTCATTGCCCTAGTTCCACACTACTAAAGGTACGGTCTCCAGCCAGCAGTTTGTCATCTGGGAGCTTGTTAAAATGCAGAATCTCTGGCTGAATGCAAATCTATATTTAACCAGCTCCCCAGGTGAATCACTGGTACTTTAGAGTGTGAGGAGCACTGTCCTGGTTGATAATGAGCCGACACATTTGGCATTGTGTTTGGCATTATGATCCACTAGTGTCTGTTATTCATTTATAAGCACACTTGTGACTTGTGCAGAAGAAAGGGAGTCACTATTTGCAGAGCTTCTGCGTCAGACAGACTGTGTGGTGCCCTCTACGTTCTCTCTCTTGGTCCTGCAGCCATCTGGAAGAAGGAGATAGCACTATCCTCATTTCACAGATGACAAGACTGAGGCTCAGTGAGATTAACTTGAAACAGCTAGCAAATTTCCAGCTGGGATTTGAATCCAAGTCTGATACAACTGCACGGCACCTCAGCATTGAGGTGGCAAAGCTTGCGCAATAGTAAGGAAACAGACCATTTTGTACTGGAAGAGAAAAGAAAGGTCACCTCTTTATTTAAACTCATTTTTGCTTAGAAGTGTCAAGTATCTGACTTTCTTACCTTTGAATAGAAACCTTAAACAAGGACTTTTTCATACTGCGTATAAGAACGTGATTCAAGCTCAGCCTAGGGGGAAAAGACTGCCTAAGGTATCATGAAGTCATATTAAAATATGCCCTGAACTTTACAGATGAGCTTTTCAGTGATTTCCTGATATGATCATTCATTGATGATCTACTGTCTGTCTTTTTCATCTTCTCACTAATTGAAAATTCATAATACCCCATAAAACATCACATCACCATCCACAAACTGACACTTGAAGAAGAAATGCCCCCACTGATCCAGATGAAGGAATAGTCAGAGTCTCTTCCATTTCTCATTAGCTCCTTTTTTACTATTATATTAAATTACCTCAATGGTTGGGATAATTAAATTCAGGGCAAAGAATAGGATTTAATTAACCAAGCTAAATATTAAAACTCTAAGTCAGCCTGAACTTCACATACTTAAAGATTCTCCTTTTAGTTTTGTCTTAAAGACAAGCTGCTATGTTCCTTTTCTGAAGAGAAATGGGCATTCAAACGAATTACTACCCCCAGTAATAACAGAGCTTCGCAAATGTGTACATAGGGTCTAAAAATGTTGCTGCCAAACCTATGATAGTTATTACCAATCATCACCACCCCTGCTCGTTAAAGGGGTCATTTTAGTGCACTTTAAACAAATGGATACTTATTTTGGAATATTGGAAGTTGATGGAATCTCACCAGTTCATGTAGTTCATTCCCCAGCCTCCAACAGATCTGTCCTGAAAGTTTCACAATTAGCTGTAGGTGTTTCAATAGATCTTTAAAACATCCAACGAAGGACATTCTACATACACTCTCTGGGCAACACTTCCCATCATCAGCACAACTTGTCTGCCTAACATCTAATAAAAAATCCATCTTGCTGCAAATGTAAGCCTGTTACCTCAAATCTCCAGGCAAACATTGTATAGTTTCTGTAGGTGTTTGTAGGAAAGGTCTAACAAATCACAAGAACGCAGAGATTATTAAATTTCTTTCAGGTCCTAGGTACGTTATGTTTTGCTTGGATGAAGAATTGCATGCCAGAGAAGGCTGAAGGCATTTACTTAGTGTTATTTCTGTCAAAGTGATAGGAACAGAAGAGGGCCAAAAACACGTGCTAGTGTCTATAACCACCCCACATCATCACCACCAGCATCAAAACTACTTACAGCCACTACCAAAGATCAAGCACTGACCAAATGATGGTTGCAGCCAGCAGTTTTTATCAACTTGAGTCCTGTTTAAATTTCTTTCATCAAAATTAATCATTATTTATTGAATAAAACATTTAAACCCCAAAGAATAACATTTAAAAGTACATTTGACACTCACAAAGTCTCTCGGGGCCCCTACTCAGTCAGTATTTGGGTTTGGCTGCTTTATCCTTGTCAAAATTTGGCATTTAATTGCCTTTTACCATAGATGATTCAGGAAACTCCCAGTTCCTGAAATTGTTTTGTCCTGACTTTCCATAGGCACTATGCATTTGTTCCCTAACAGACATACACATGCAAACACACAGAGGCAAACATTTGTACAGTTGAATAGGAAATGGGGTTTTCTACTTTCACCTGCAAAGTCAAAAATCAGATCTAACAAGACAGCATTAAAAGCAAGAGTGTGATTTCTAAATGGAAGAGCCATTATAATCTTAATTTGAGGCCATCCTTCCTGGATCCATTCCACAGCCTTAACAGGAGTTCACAGAACACAGCTGTATAATATCCTTACACCCTTCACTGCCTTTGTTCTACCTGAAAAAGAGAATAATAAAAGGAAATTACATTTTATTTCCATGAGCTAAAATCAAGTTTTAATATTGTCCAAAAATGGTTCGTACTGTTCCTTTATCTTATTAATTTTTTGGCATATTAGGTAATAAGATAATTTCTCATGGTACAGTATTTATGTTAGAATCCTATTTCTCTCTGTGCAGATCACTTACAGAAGTGTCTGTTAACAGGAGAGAATGATGCATAACCGGCACTTAAGATTAAAATAGACCTGAGAACATAAAAGTGTTCCTTCAATTAAAGGAATAGCATTTCTCCAGTCTCATCTTTTTTTGTTTCTGCAGCAGAATGAAAACTGGCTTAAAATCACCCAACCCCGGGTTAATTACCAAAAAGCTTCCCTATGCAAGTCCAGCTTGATCTACTAGTAGTTCAAATACAAAGTGGACTCACCTGCCACTCCAAGATGCCATGTAATTATTTTAAAGAGTTTCCAGCAAAGTCCTCGAGGTTTAAGAAATGTTTTCTAGAAAGAGCACTAGCATTTATTATCTTTCCAATATGCCAGACACTATACATTTAGTATTTTGTCCTTCTGCCAACCCAGTGAAGGGTAACATCACCCGTTAACATTGAACACAAAGAGATTCAGAGAGATTTGATATCTTTTGCAAGTGAGTAGGTGGTGAAGACAGAATTCAAACCCAGGCCTATCTGGCCCCAAAGCCCCCCCCCCCCCCCCCCCCCCCCCCGTTATACCACCCTGGCTATGATCCAATTCTGTCATAATAAGAGCTTCATTTCAATTAAAGGTGGAGATGAGTCCTGTTATGTAACGAACAAGGGAAATAACATTAATGCCCTGTGCCTGGGGCTAACCTTCTCCCCAAATCTTTAATGGAAAAACAGATCCAATAATATTGGTTTACAAGCGAATTGACAAAGAAAAACTAAAAGTAATAGTTTTTAAACACAGTTTGCTCAGCAGTGCCAAAAAACAAGATTTTTGATCTATTTAAACCACCAAAAGTCATTGAGGTAGAAAAGAGTCAAGGATAGGATCAGAAGGTAAGAATGTTTACAAGCCACCTTAGCTGCCCTTGGAGCTGGCCCTATGAGTCTCCCTACAAATTAAAGCATTGTGTGAACCAGTATTACTGTGGTGGGAGCTCCTTCCTTACCTGTGTTGCCCCCAAATCCTCAAAACAATCCTGGGAGGCACACAACATAATCCCCACTTTACATCTGACAAAACAGACTCAGAGATGTTAAGTATCTTGCCCAAGGCTGTGAGGAGCTGGAATTTACACCCATGCCATCTGGCTCCAATCCAGTGTCTTTCCACTAAAGCACACTGACGGCCTTTTAATGTGACCACCACCATCAGTTGAACACCCACCTACCTGTGAGGTACTGCAGGGTGGTGGGGGGCAGGGAGAAACCCACCTAAGCCTCGTCTACACTAGAATCCTTACCCTGAACATCTGCCACATGCCAGGCACTGAGCTAGGGGCACACGATGAGTAAACATATGCAGCCTTTCTTTTTTCCTTCCACCTATTTCGTGCATGGCACTGTGCAGTAGGCTGTGACCGAAAACAAACAAACAAGAAACAGGAATGGAAGTTTGGGATTCTGTTACAAAGACAAGACATATGAAACAATTATTTAGCCATGCCAGATAGTTTCTGTGCTGAAAGGAGAATTACAGGAAATTTTATAAAATCTGTGGGGAGTGAAAGGAGTATTCCGGGGCCCAGAAAGGGAAGGGAATATGGCCTGGAGGTACGAGGAGAGTTCTGGTGAAAGAAAGTTCTGGGTTTGAATTCCCTGGCAAATTGTTTAATGTCTCTGAGATTCCTAATCAGAGAAGGAAGAATTAGAGATAAAATACATCAGGTCTCTAGCACTCAGTGAAGAATAGTAGGAATTAAACTGTAGCCAGAAAGATTCCCAGAGGAAAAGACCACCTTGGACAGGGCCCACTGGCCAGGTTGGTGGATGCCCCTGGATGTAAAGAACAGAGAAACCCTCAAGTAAAGGAGGGACAAAATAGTAGGGATGCGTGTGGAAATAAGCTCTTGGAAATCTCACTTGGTCTCATGGCACTTCAGCTGCTTTCGAAATACAGTAACTCCAGCCGCACACCAGCAGAGGCTCTGATTTTTCCTCAGCCAACAGAGAACAAATTGGTCCGTCCTCTGGAGCCCGGCCACTACAGTGACTCAGCCATTTCACTTCTTTACTCACTGTGGCTTTTCAATGATTTCTCTTTACCAGAGGTCCACTTCTCCCTGAATAAACAGTTCAAATTCCAGAGAGTGGGACCAGATTGGCCCTGGTTGGTTGGTGTTTACAAGTTGCTGGTACCATTAATTCGCCTTCTCACAGCCCAACCTGGTCCAAATAGCTGAAGCCAGGGCTGGGGTCATGTGCTATACAACACGGCCCACTGGTAAAGAATGGCTTGGGCAGGGCAGGCAGCTTGAGCAGCCTGTGCAGTACGGGGGGGAGTGGTTGGGCAAGGTGGAGCTAAGACAGGCCTTCCTGGGGCTGGTGAAGGGATGACGGCAGGTGCTGGGGAGCTTAGGTAAGCAGTGGTGGGTGGATGGCAGCGGAATAACAGAAAAAGAGTTGAATTCTCAGGCTGACGCAGGGGACTTCTTTAGAAAAGCAGGATGCCAGAAGGCTTTGGAGCAGAGAATGAGGCTCTTCCATTCATAAGCAAATACCTGGGAAAAGACTGTTATCCCCAAGCCCTACTCCTCTTGGCTGTAGTCACAAGAGTCATAAGTTCTGTCTCACCCAAGATGATCCAATCAGACTACCTGTAAAGGGAAGCCCTCCCCAGCTTGTCACACAATTGGTCTTGGCCTTGCCTGCTTTGTTAGCTATGGAAAGTCCTTGGAAGTCAGTTCAACCTCCTTATTTGAATCCTTCGGAGAAAGGGGGCTTTGGGTTGCCCCCCAACCCACCCACCATGTGAATATCTCATTATCCCAACTCACAAATATTAAGATTCCTCTCCTTAGAATGCCCTGCCCTCCACCACCAGGCCCCATTTCACTCAAAGCACACACATACACACATGTACCACCTACATGGCTAATCCAGCTTGTTCAGCTCATGGTTCACTGCCTCCAGAGAACTTTCCCTGACCCTCAGGCTGGGTTAGGGATTCCTGGACAATCCCACCTCTCTCTGCTTTCCCATATCACAGCACACTTCACACATCACATCTGTACAGAGGAATCAGACACAGTGCTTGCCTTGGAAGAGCTCAAATGTAAGCTGAGGGTTTCCCTGGTGGTGCAGTGGTTAAGAATCCACCTGCCAATGCAGGGGACACAGGTTCGAGCCCTGGTCCGGGAGGATCCCACGTGCCACGGAGCAACTAAGCCCATGAACCACAACTACTGAGCCTGTGCTCCAGAGCCTGCGAGACACAACTCCTGAAGCCAGGGCGCCTGGAGCCCATGCTCTGCAACAAGAGGGGCCACCTCAATGAGAAGCCTGCACACGGCAATGAAGAGTGGCCCCTGCTCACCACAGCTGGAGAGAGGCTGCACGCAGCAACAAAGACCCAACGCAGCCCACAAAAAAAAAAAAAAAAAGTGTAAGCTGAGCATCGCAGGGTGAGATCAAAGCCAGAGGGTGTTTGGGGAGCACAGAGAAAAGAGCAGTCAATTCTAACTTTGGCAGGGTGGGATGAAATTGAGGTGTAAAAAGAAAGGCATCCTAGAGATGTTTAGGAATCAGCTATATCTTGAAGGATGAATCATACTTGGACAGGCAGACATTGGGGCAAGGTCAGGTGCATCACACTGGGAACCATGGAAGTAACCCAGAACCAGGGGTCAGAATCTTCAGCTCTTCCTCTGACTTACTGTGTGATATTGGGCAAGTCACTGCACCTCTTTGGGCCTCAATTTCCCAAAGATTTAAGGAAAGTGTTGGACTAGGTGCTGTCTGACAGTCTTGCTCCTGCTTTTACTCCTAGACTCATCTTCCCCTATATTTTTTATTGATTCAGCAAATATTCATTGACCCCCTACTATATAGCACTGAGAATACAATGAGGGGGACAAAAGAGATGTTTGAATACAGTAGGGGGTAAGTGCTGTTAAGGTTAAGTGCAGGCTACTCTGACAGTGAGTAACAAGGACACCTGCCCCGCTGAGGACAGGAATGCCCTGATACTGTGGCATTTCAGCTGAGATCTGAAGGATAAGGTGAGTATGTCCCAGCCTAGGCAGAGGGTAATAGCCTGGGCAAAGGCCCAGAGGTCGAGAGGAATGAGGCTCAGCTGAAAGGAGCCCCCAATGACTCAGCATTGGAGGTGGCGATGGGTCTGGGATGGGAGTGGTAGAAGGGACCTGATCACCAAGGACCTCATGAGCCGTGGAAAGACATTGATATTTACCTGAAGAGTAGTGGGAAGGGGGACTTCCCTGGTGGTCCAGTGGGTAAGACTCCGTGTTCCCAATGGAGGGGGCCCAGGTTCGATCCCTGGTCACAGAACTAGATCCCGCTTGCATGCCACAACTAAGAGTTCGCGTACCTCAGCAAAGATCCCACATGACACAACTAAGACCCGGCACAGCCAAAATTAAAAAATAAATAAACAAATATTTTTTTAAAAAAAAGAGTCGTGGGAAGGACCTAAATTCCAGCTGATGGATCATCTTCTCAAAGCCTCAGTTTACTCATCTATAAAACAGGGATGATAAAGTACCCACCTTACATGGTATAGAGAGGATCAAATGCATTAATATGTGTTAAGTGCTTAAAACACAACCTGGCAGGTAGCAGTAACTAATAAATGTTTGCTTTTATTATTATTATTATCATTATTATTCATTTGGTTAATTCTTACACATTCCTCAAAATTCAGCATGGATACTGTCTCTTCTGGAGCTCCCTCCCGCCATCGACCACCCACACCAGGTTATGTACCAGTCCTCTGGCTTCCCAAAGTCCCTGTTCTTCCCTCTCTCACACTGCACAGTAATTTGCTATTGACTTCTCTGCCTTTGCCCCTGAACCATGAGTTCATCAAGGGCAAGGATTGTGCTCTATTTGCCAGGCACAAGGCTGAGCACAAAAAGAATGAAGGTGCTCAGCTGTGGTAGGCTGAATAACGGCCCCTCCAAAGATGTTCACATCCCAATCCCTGGACCTCAAGGGTATGTTACCTTACGTGGTCAAAAGTACTTGGCAAATGTGAGTCTGTTGAGATGGAGAGATTATTCTGGATTATTATATCTGGATTATCTAGATGAGCTTAATGTGATCACAGAGTCCTTATAAAAGGGAGGCAGGAGGATCAGTCAGTAGTAGGAGATGTGATGATGGAAGCAAAATGCGCTGGTGATGTGAAGAAGGGCCCACAAGCCAAGGAGCACAGGTGGCCTCCAAAAGCTGAAAAAGGTAAGGAAATGGATTCTCCCAAAAAGACTCCATAAAGAACACAGCCCTGTCCTCACCGTGATCTTTTTTTTTTTTAATATTTATTTATTTATTTATTTCTGGCTGCGTCGGGTCTTAGTTGCCGCATGCGGGATCTTTCGTTGAGGCATGCAGGCTCTTTGTTGCAGCGCATGGGCTTCTCTTGTTGTTGCTCGGGCTCCAGAGCACGTGGGCTCAGTAGTTGCAGCACGGGCTTAGTTGTCCCATGGCACATGGGTTCTTAGTTCCCCGACCAGGGATCGAACCCACGTCCCCTGTGTTGGAAGGTGGATTCTTAACCACTGGACCACCAGGGAAGTCCCTCACCTTAATCTTAGACTTCAGACCTCTAGAACTATAAGAGAATAAATTTGTGTTGTTTTAAGCCACAAAGTTTGTGGTAATTTGCTATAGCAGCAATGGGAAATTAACATACAAGCCAGCCATGAAGCAGGGATTAGAGAAAGAATAGTTGTGGGGAGAAGCTAATGCTCAGTTCAGGCCCTCCCTGGTCCCCAGCATCAGTGAGAGCAGGGCTGGGGTTTATGGTGGCCCCATCTGCCCACCCCCTTAGCACCTCCTCGTCAAACTGGGCCCTCCAGGAGCAAGGTGCCACCATCGTATTAACTTCACCTCTGGGCTCTCATGACTTGGTGAGTAGAGAAGGGGGAGAAGAATCAGTGGATCCAATGACATCAGTGGACTGTTTTTCCTGGCTCCAGAGGATAGAGGTTGGAGAATACAGTAATGGAAAGAGCACTGGCCCAGGAGAGCAGGACTCAGTTCCTAGCTCTGCCACCAACATCCTGTGAGATTTTGAACAAATTATACAGTTGACCCTTGAACAACTCGGGGATTAGGGGCGCCAACTCTCCTGGCAGTTGAAAATCTGAATATAACTTATAGTCAGCCCTCTGCATCCCGGATTCAACCAACCATGGGTTGTATAGTACTGTGGTATTTACTATTGAAAAAAATTCGTGTATAAGTGGACTCATGCAGTTCAAACCCTATATACTCCAGACCTACTTTTTCTCTTGTATTCCTTATCCCAATAAATGCGGGAAATCCAGGGGTATTTCTAAACTCCAACACCCTTCCCCTAACTATACAATCATTTACAAAACCCTGTCATTTTTACCCCTGAAAATTTCTCAGATTCTTCCCCTCCTCCCCCTCCTCATGGCTGATATCCTAGTTTAAGTCTTACCATCTCATTCAGAGATTAACTGGAGACCTTCTATGTATGTACGTGGATTATGGTACTAACCTCATAGGAGACCTCTCCTCCTCAACATCTGCACTCCTTTCATCCCCTCAGCCAGAATGATCTGCCAAAAACACTAATCTGACCAAATCACTTCCCTGCCTACATCCCATCAGTGGAGTCCCATCACCAAGGTGATATGGTCCAGAAGCCTGAGAATGACTTCCAAGGCCCTGCATCACCTAGGCTCTGATGGCTCAACTAGCCACATCCTTCTCCTCTTCCTGCCTCACAGTTTGTGGTCCAACTATGCAAAACTATGTACTGTTCCCTGAATACATGCAGCATTTGTCACAGGCCTACCCACATTTCTTCTCCCTTTCTAACAGAACTCTGATTTCATTGGGGCAACAAAATGCTTAGCTACAAAACACCTTTCAGTTTTCCTTACAGTTAGAGGTGGCCACATCACACAGCTCTGGCCAATGAGATGTAACAAGTCCTTGGTGAGGCTTTCAGGAAATCTCTTTAAAAGATGACACAGGGTTTCCCTGGTGGCGCAGTGGTTGAGAGTCTGCCTGCCGATGCAGGGGACATGGATTCGTGTCCCGGTCCGGGAAGATCTCACATGCCGCGGAGCGGCTAGGCCCGTGAGCCATGGCCACTGAGCCTGCGCGTCCGGAGCCTGTGCTCCGCAACAGGAGAGGCCACAGCAGTGAGAGGCCTCCATACCGCAAAAAAAAAAAGATGACACAGTGTTTTCCCTTTGCCATTGCCCTCCTTCCCCTCTTCCTTCCTCCCACTTGGAATGCTCATGTGATGTCTGGAGCTGCAAGTGTCTTGTTGCAACCATGAAGCAATAGTAAAAAACTATGAACAACAGATTAGAAGCACATGAGGTGCCTAGGTCCTCAGCGGTATCTCTAAGCTGTTACAGCAGCCCTGGATTATCTCCCCAAGACCTCTTCTTACTTGAGAAAAATACATTCCTTACTGCAGAGCTTCCCAACCAGTGAACACATTCTTATTGATGTGTTCAGTTTATTTCCTCAACCCTCTGAGCAGCCAGGGGGTTGGGCTTTTACAACCCAAGCCCTGGGCTCTTACAACCCCCAATCCATTCATCTCTGGCCCCAAACAGTCTGTCCCTCTACTCTACCGGGACAAATAAATATTTTTGTACATACACCACTATGTGACAAAGATCAGAAAACTTTGTCTCAGTGGTTTAAGTTTGCTTCTTACTCTGTCCCACTTGGCCGTTGCCTGCGTCTCTCAGTTTGACCACTTTGATGAAGCCTATATGGGACTTCAGGTTCACCCCAGAAGTCCACTGCCCCTACTGTCTCCACTGCTATGAGTTCCATCCCAACTCACCTCCAGATTGTCATTGCTGCATTGCTGCCTGCATCAGTCTGCCGTGCAGTCAGGGCTCCTCTTGGGCTACCCATTCAGTGGCACTGACCTACCTGTGACCTCTCCTGCTCCGTGTGAGCTCAATCCCTGCCACCCCACTAACTCAGCATCTTCGCTCACCTCCAGATCCCCAGGGCTATCTCTCTTTCTCACCTGCTCTCTCACTCTTGCCTATCATTAGGGGTGCACCCTTTATTTCTCTTATCCCACTTTGCTGGACCCCGAGTGTCTTACTGAAATAGTTTTTTGGCCAGACCAAAGTGGGCTAAGAAGAGCTTTACACTATGCCCACAACTAGTGCTTCTTATCTTCAAGCCACTTTACTAACCTGGTCCTCTGTGCCAGCCTCCCTCCACACTTATAGCGATGTTTTCTCTAGGGACCCCCTTGTCTCCATTGTGATCTGGCTTCCAATGCCTCCTGTCCCCACAACCTCAATATCCATCAGATATGCTTATATACATCTGAACCTCAAATATGAACAATCCAAGTTCTTACTTGTGGAGTCTATGCTACCCTGGGGATGCAGCTAGACACCGAAAGGGCCTAGAATACGTGCAGAGTCCTGAGCCTCCTGTGACAGAATGAATATTTAAATTCTCTAGGCCTCAGTTTCCCCATTTGTAGATGCAGGAGCAGGACTACCTGATCTTAGCTTCATCAGTCTGATAGCAGGAAGAACCCCGGGGGTAGGCTTGAGGCCCCAGAATACATTAGAACAAGTCTAGGAGCTGGGGGAGGGGGAAAAATGAGGGGGAGAGGAAGTTTTCAATCAGGTGCTGAGCTTTCACTGCCAAAAAATTTCCCACAAACAAACCCACCCCAGCAAAGGAAGCTACTGTCGGCTGGCATGCTGCAGAAAAGAAGGCGGGCACGAGGCCTCATTAATCCAGCGACTGTGGGATCAGCTGCAGATACCCCCAGCCCACCCACTTCTCACCATCTGCTGCTGCCGCCGCGGAGCTGAAGGCGTGCGGTTCTGGTGGGAGTCCAGCCTGAAGCCCGCAGAAAGGCCTGCACCCTAGACTATGGGGCAGCCTCGCAGCAGGGACCCATACATTCCCTTGAGGGCAGGATCGTACCCCAACCGTGTCTCCCAACCCCCACCCCAATCTGAAATGCAGTGTCACAACCCAACACGGAGCCCTCCCTTGGAAGCACCTGAGGGAGAAGCCCCAGCGCCCTGAATAAATATTAAGCAAATAAGTGATCAAATTGCATTGATTGAGAACCCACTGTGTGCCAGGCACACACCTTATCTCCCATAAATATTCCCCAAAACCACACTAAGACTCTCCAAAACTAATCTGTCATAATTCTTGATGATTTCAATATGCACATAGATGATCCTTTCAATATCCTAGCTTCTGAATTCCTCAACCTCTGCTTCTCCTTCCCCTTCGTTACTCCCTTCCTGCTCATACCTTAGGCCTTAAGACCTGAATTTCAATTTCAAGCGTCCTCTTGTCAATGCCTACTTCCTATCCCACTCCCTTTAGTATCCTGACTCAAAATAACCCTTCAGCCCACTGGGACCTTCAACTCACTTTTTACTGTCCGTCCCCCTCCCACCTGCCATGTCCCCAATTCCCTTCCTATTCAGTTTAAGTCCACGATCAAACATATAATCCCATCCTTGCAAACATTCTTTTTCTGGGCCCTCCCTCATTTCACTATACTCTAGTTCATTCGTACTCTCTCGCTCCTAGAGGATGTCTTCCTGCTTTCTCCTCTTTCTTTCAAACCTCCAATACCTCCTCCCTCATCTTCATTCTCAAGTGAAGACTCTGCTTCTTATTCCTACCCTTCTGGCCATCAATCAATTTCTTCCTCATCTCTTTGAACTCTAAATATTAGAGGCTCTTGGACCTTTTCTCTAACTACATTCACTTCTCAGAATCACTCATCCAGGATCATGGCTTTTAATATAATTAATGTTCAGAAGATTCCCAAATATATTTCCAGCCCATATCTCTCCCCTTGACTCTGGAGATATATACACTATTGCCAAGCTGACATCTCCACCTTACTGTCTAAAGGGCATCTTAAAATTAACATAGCCAAAAAGCCATTCCTTTTTACCTTCTCATCCACTCAACCTACTCTTGTCCCCATTTTAGCAAATGGCAGCACCATCCTTCTAGTCTTTCAAGCCAAAACCCTTGGAGTGACCCTTAACTCCATTTGTTTTTCTTCTCTTCCCTAGACATTTTCCCCATCGTGCAGAGACTTGTATCTTTGTTCACTATTGTAACCTCAGCTCCCGAAAGAGTGGCCCTTAGTAGGTGCTCAATAAATGTTAGCCTAATAAGTGAATAATTAAATTAATTGAATTGAATTACTTGGGTACCAAGTCATTAATCCATCTGTTCATTCAATAATTAAAATAATTACAGATTGTGATAAGTAAGGGCTGGGAAGGAAAATACTATGGAATAAATAGCAGAGGGGCTCTACCTAGGCAGGGTAAAAGTCTTTTCCCTGAGAAAAGGACTTCGAAACAAGACCTGAAGGATGAGAAGGAGTCACTGTGAAAGATACAGGGAAAGAACATCAGTGTGAAGTCCTGGAGGTAGTAAGAGTTGAATAGGTTCTAGGAAATAACAGATGGCCAGAGGGGCAGAAGAGCAGGGAGGGAAGCGACAAAGATGTCCGAAGACATTGGAGAGCTGGCCAGATCATGCAGGCTTTTGCAGACCCGAGTAAGGACTGTGGATTTTACTCTAAGGTCACTGACTTCATATGTCTTGTCAACTTTCTAAATTAAGAGTATGGAGTAATATTAAGACCTGAGGATTCGGATCCCTGTTCTGCCAGGCTTATACTATACGACCTCTACCAAGTATCTCTCCCTCAGGATAACCATTTCTGACCTGCTTACTTTGTAGCATTGTTTTCAGGTTCAAGTGAGATTAGCCAGGGATCTTCAGAGTTGTCATTGCCAGAGCTTGTAGGACATTTTAACCAGATTGTTAAAGACACAGACCAAGCAAAACAGAAAGCTAGAAATGGATTGCATTTAAAGAGGTTAAATATAGTTTAAATGAGCAAGGACTGTTCTGCTATGGTACAAGTTAAAAGGCATTATCTAGCAATGCCTGGGGATTTCCAGCCAAGATTCCAACTATGTTCCTGGCATTTGAGAAGGCAGGTTGAGAAGTGACCGACTGACAGGAAATTACCTGGAACCTGGAGTTCTGTCCTGTTAAGGCCACAAAGTTGGGGCTTGCTTTGCCTACCCCCAGCTCTGGCTTGGCCATAAACCCTCACCCCACAACCTTCTCCCTCTGCAAAGACTTGTTGGGCCCCATCTCTGTGCTCAGGGAGAGTTAAATATAAACCTAATTAAACTGCCTTGAAGTCAGGACAGCCCCCAGAAGAATTATAAAAGGATTAGGACATCTGAATCAGGCTGGACAGACCTATGTGCACTGGCGACCTAAGAGAGCCAGGCTGGAGTTCTAGCTCAACACCGGTTGGACAGGGTGGTGGCTAAAGGTAGCTACAGCTCCTCCCCTCCTCCTTCATACAGTTGCCCACAGGTGCCCAAAGGAAACTGAAGCAGTTCAGGGAAAAGGAGTAGACTTGCACACACTAACATGCCAGACCAAGCCCAGGCATGGGGTCTGGGAGCTCAGAGCAGACTTAATAACAATGATGCCTTTTCCTGAGCACAAACCAGGAGACAGGAGCTTTAATACACTCTCTGTCATCTTCTTACAACCCTTTGAAGTACACGGTATTTTTCCCACTTTACAGGTGAGGAATCTGAAATGCAGAGGAGTCATGTGACTCTCCCAGGATCTACAGGCTGTCCGTGGAGAAGCTGGGATTCTAGCCCAGTCTGGCTCCAAATTTTATGTACTTTTTCTGCTAAATCTCATTACCTCTCCCAGGATATTTGCTTCCTCCTCCTCTTACAGAGCCTGAGGGAGGGGACAGCTAAGGCACTTTTGCAACAGAAGCCTTTGCCCCTCAACGGTGGAAATTTAAGAATACTTACTTTATCATGTTGTCGGGAGGATTCAATGACTTCGAACACAGGCGAGCACACAGTGAGTGCCTAATGAATGTTGACCCTGGTCATCATCGTCATTGTTTTCATTATCATCATCATCTAACCAAGATCCCTTCCTTTACTCTGTGCCTTTACTCTCAGGAGACCTCAGGTTATTCCTCTCTCATTGAGGTGGAATCCTTGAACCTGGTATAAGAGTTAAGGCAGTGATTCTTAAAGTGTGGTCTCCATACAAGCAGCGTCAGCATCACCTGATAAATTGTATAAAAAATACAAGTTTTCAGGCCCCATCTCAGGATCTATTCGATTGGAAATTTGGGGTGGGGCCCATTAATCTGTGTTTGACAAGCTCTGCTAGTGATTTGGGTGTATGCTGAAGTTTGAGGATCACTGAGTAAAAGTATCTGCTAGCTGCTGTAACAGATAACCTCACCCACCCAGTAGCCTAACACAGGGAAGTTTATTTCTCATTCACACAAAGTCCTAATGGGTGTTCCCGATGGTAGTAGGAAGCTTTCCTTTAAGTGGAAATATGTAGACCCAAGCTCCTTCCGTCTTGTGGCCCTGGACTCCTCTGCATCTAGTCAGCCGACAGGGGAAGAGAGAGAGGATCACAAGTTGCAGGTTTCTGTGGAGCCACTCTAACTGCAGGAGAGGCTGGGAGTGCAGTCAAGCTCTGCGCTCTGGAAGAAGAGGAATCACGTAGAGATTTTGGTGACCCCAGCAATGACCGCACTTGGTATTTGAGGCCCTCCGTGACCTCACGCCTGCTTATCTCTCCAGATTCATCTCCTGTCTTGGCCCCTTTCACTCTGGAACCCCAAAGTCCTCAAAGTGTTATGATACCCCAGGAATTCTATGCCTTTGTACATACGGCTTCCCTGCCTGGGATGCTCCTTCCTCACTGGCCCTCTCCACCCACATTCCCACTCGCATCAGCAGTGAACCTGCTCAGGGTCTGGTCCTCCCTCACTCTAGGCCCTGTAAGAGGCCTCCACACCACCCAACACGTATGCCTTAGAGTCATTCTGTCTCCTCACTGCAATGTTAACTCCTGGAGGGAGCAACAAAGTCTAACACACTTGTGTGTCCACAGAGCCCAGCAAAGGCCTGTCACGGAACTGGCCTCAGTAAATGCTGAATGAATGGAGGAGGGAGGGAGTGCCTAAGAAGAAACTCTGGGCCAACAAGGGCCAGGCAATTTCAACAGCAGAATTACACCTGCAAACACTTGGTAAGAAAAGCATTTCCATTTGCAAGTGCCACTTTCTCTCCTGTCACTGGAAGGAACAGCTGAAACCTGCAGCTAAACTTGCCCACTATGAGGTATGTGGGAGATGTGTGCTGGAGTGGCACTGGTGACAGAAGCAGAACTGTCACTGGGGCCTCTCCCAGGGATCAAAGGGAATGGAAGTGGTAGATCAGAAGCAGAGAATCAGAAATGTGAGGTGTAACTAGCGAGAGGGGTCAGGAAGTCTGCCATGGTAGAACTTGGCCATATGGAAGGACCCCTGGAACTTGGTGATTTGCCCACCTCCATAGCAGACCAACACTTCTATCCCTTTCAATTTCCCATTCCCTGTACTAGCCAGTTTCCATCTCTTCCTTCATCTTTTCTAAGAACCCCTGACATGCTGCATAGCTGCCCTGCTCCCAGCTCCATCCCACATACATAAACCAACGCTCCTCTAAGGTAAGACACAGGCACTGTGGAAAGAGTATGGGTTTGGGGTCAGACCTAAGTTCAAATCCTGACTGGGTCACTTACTGACTTTGCCACGGTTGGTTTCCTTGTCTAATAAAATAGAGATAAAAGTATTAACTTTAATGAGTTGCTGTGAGAGTTAAATGAGAAAATGTATGTCAATCACACATAGTAGATAAGAAAGCTGTTTTTGTTATGTTGATCTTATGACCATGTGTTAAATCTTCCCTACTAGACTAAAAGATCCTCGATAGCAAGGACATGGCTTCTTGTGAACACTGAATCCCTGGCGCCAGCATCTAGGGCAGTGTCTGGAACCTAGTAGATGGTTAAGAAATACTTGTCAATATAAACTGTTTTGTTAATATAAAAAAATATGCTGATACATGACAAGTAGCACAGATACACAAATCCAAAGCTTGACCCATCCTCTGAAACTGGCATCCAGCTGTCATGATTCTTATACACAGCAAGAATTGGACTCGTCATTAAAATCTCTCAAAGTAACTTCCCTACCAGCTGTCCTTCAGGCTGCAATAAGATGACAAAGATCTGACATCTTCATCACACAATTACTAAAACATCCTTCCTGAGTTGCCATTTTAAAATGTTTGCCTAATTTAGCTGGAGTTTGGGTTTAACTACAGGAAGAATGTGGGCTTGAATTTGGGAAAGGGAGGAACAGATAACTAGGTCCCTTTCACTCGCTGAAAGACTTTTGTTAGAGAACTCCCAAGTAAGACTCACCTAGTCAAATAAAACAAGCAACACACAAAAAAGGAAAGAGGTCTTGGAACAGGAGTCTGAGAAGACCTCACTCCAGCAAAAAATCCTTCAGTGTCTCTCTAGAGCCTCAGAACACAGGTCAAGATGCTTGGTCTGGCATTCGAGCCTTCCAGGATCTGGCTACACCTCCAATCTCTGCAACTTTGTCCCATCCTCCCAACTGTCACCCCCATCACTACGCACCCAGTTGATTATGTAGAGCTTAGGGCTCTTCCAGCTTCTCTCCTGACCAAGGGCCAGTTTTATTTCTTCTGTGCAGTGGGGCTGGTCCAGTCCATCAGCCAACAAATATTTATTGGAGATTTGCTATGCACTTAACATGATTCTAGATGCTGGGGATAAAGCAGTTAATAAAACAGATAAAATTCTCTGGTCTCAAGAAGGAAACAGATGATTAAAATGACCACATAAATAAACAATACAGTCATTTAAATGGTGATAATTGCTTACGATATTAGTTCCTTTTTCCTGTTTGCTGGCACTGGTGAGTGAAAGTGGCAAAACAAAACTTGTGCTTGATCCAATGTATAGTTGGTTTGGGGGTTTTTTTATGGCCACACCACACAGCTTGTGGGATCCTAGTTCCCCAACCAGGGATCGAAACTGGGCGCACAGCAGTGAAAGCAACAAGTCTTAACCACTGGACTGCCAGGGAATTCCCTCAATGTATAGTGTTAAACATCTTTCTTTGATGTTCTAAAGACTAAAAGAAATGCTCTGTACCTTCTCCTAGCACTGCATTGAGGCCCGTTAACTGATATTTACAGCACATTATCTTGTCCTTCTGACTAGATCGGTAGCTGCTTGAGGGCAGGGACAGAGTTTGATTTTCATGAAAGCACCAGAGACTACCTGCTGAATGAATGAGAGAAGGACTGCGACAACCCTGAGCTGTCTTTCCACTGACCCCCTAGTCGTAAACTCTTCTCAATACTTTTCAATCCTTTAATTCTTTTCTGCCCTACAAAGTTTCTGCTATTCTTGCAGTGGGCCTGTCCTTGTTTCTAAAGGGGTCTACTGGGGATAAAATCCCTTGGAGCTGAGACCCCTGCAGACATTAAATAGCATCGTAGAAATAAGCATGGCTATTTTCTAACCCAACTCAATGAAAATAATGATTGCAAAAGTCATCACCTAGTGAGCATCTTCTATTGCCAGGCACCATGCTAGGCCCTCGACATAGAACGTCTTTCTAATAAGTAAAAAATTCTCCCTGGTAATCTTCACAGCGCCAATAACTGTGAGAAATACATGGAAATTACTAGCTGCTAGCAATATTACTGTGTCTAAAACTACCGTTTTCCCCTGCATTAGAACAATCTGAACATTGTTAGGCAAAGACATCTAAGCAATTTTAAAATTATTTGAGTCATGACAGAGAGACTCACAACTGAAATATTTACCTTTCAATTTCAGGTGAGGATGTTCCCAGAGATGGAAGATGTGACAAGTTCTCGCATCGTGTGAGCATCGGAGAAACGTTCCCCTGACAAGTCACGTGCAGAGATGGGAACTGCTGATTAAGAAGAGGATTAATTTTATCTTCCAAGTATTTCTGCCAGGGAAATACTCTTAGATTTGTAGAATGGTGAGGCTGGAAGGGTCTCTTGAGGTCTCCTGCTCAGCCCCTTTGCCTTATGGATGGGGGAACAAAGGCCCAGCAATCAGAAGGGCATCCTAATTGTTCAGACTGCCTCTTTACATGCCCCACTCCAACCCGTATCCCACACATATCCTAGAGTTCACTGCAGGAACAAATGGATAAAAATAAAGGGGGAGTTTGGACCTTGAGTTATCCATTAGTTTACTTAACAAATATTTATTGAGTATTTTCCAGGCACTTTTCTGTTCTGGGCACTGGAAATATAGCAGTAAACAAAGCAGACAAAAATCTCTGCCCTCATGGACCTCTGCAGAGGACACTAAAAATATATACATACAAACGTAAGTTGCAAAGACTGTTTGTTAAATGGTCATAAAAACTAGAGAGAAGAATAAAGCAGGAAGGAGATAGGAGGGCCAGTGGGGAGGGGGGTAGAAACTTAAGTAGAATAGTCAGAAAAACCCTCACTTAGAAAGTGATAGAAAAAGGAAGGGAGTCATGTGGATATCTAGTGGACAAAATACAGACAGAAGGAACAGCAAATGTAAAGGTCCGGTGTGTCCAAAGAACACTGAGGAGACCCATGTGGCTAGAGCACAGGGAGTGAATTGTAAGATTTTGGACATGAGTTCAAAGAGATAATAGGGGGCTGGAGAGGGGTGTACCATATCCTGAGCGTGTGTGCCATCAATGGCTGGTTTCCTCTCATATTCATCCTTCTCTGTACTTTTCCCTTGCTCTCTGGCTTCTGGCTAGGTTTGGCCAGTGGGAGGCACTGGCAGGAGGTTAGAGAGAGAGGGAAGAAAAGCCAAGTATATCTCCCACTCTTCTCTGTTTCAAGTGGTATATCTAGTAGGGGCCACAGCTTCCCATGGCTCCAGCTCCCACCAGACAGACCCACCTTGGTTCTGGCTCCAGTGGGGCAGCTCTAGCCCATGGGCTCCCTTTATTCCTGCATCCCTAGGGGAAGTTGCATTCCCCTGCAATTGCAAATCTCAGGGTTGCCTCACCTTCCCTTTGTTGCCCTTTTAGCTCTTCTAATGCCCTTGTAACTAACTCCCTGTATTAAACAATCTCTACTAAATTACCTGGTGTGGGCTGTTTTCCCAGCTGGACCCTGACTGATGTAGGCTCCATAGGCCCCTGTAAGACTTGAGCTTTTACTCTAAGTGAAATGGGCAGCCATTGGAGGGTTCAAGCAGAGGTTCATGAAGGGCCTGCAAAGCCCAGATGAAGCATTTGTGCTTCCATCAGTATTTCTTGAATTGAAGGCACCTGCCCAAAGTCACACAAAATTTGTGATTGAACAGGCCCCTGGTGTCTGCTTCTCTGCTCTCCACTCAGTGTTCAACAAGTGGCATTGAGGAGCCAGAGATTTCAAAGACAAGGAAACGTATTTGCATATTTTTAAGCAGTTTTGCCCAAGACTCCAAGTCTTTGAAGTCCTTTGGAGGTCAGGAGGGGAGATGACACTGTACAGAGGAAGGCTTTTCTCTATTTGATTTCCCAGGAATGCCAGCAGAGATGAAGAAAAGCTAACCCTTATAGGGAGTCTCTGCAATATCCTAGGCACCCTGCCATGCAATTTCACATCCAATGGCTCATTTAATCCTACAAGGACACTACTCAGTAGGTGTTATTATCTGTATTTTGCAAACACAGCTTTTGAGTATCAGAGAGGTTAGGTAAGTAGTCTAAGATCACACAGCCTCCTATTCCATTGACAAGTAGATGAAGGATTAATTCAAACCTTCAATGTGGCCATCAGGGCAGTGGAGTAGGGAAGTCTTTAGGGAAAGTCATCGGACAAGAGGCCAGATCTTTGGACTAAAAGTCATTTTGCCTCCCTGAGTCTCAAGTTTGTCATCTATAACGTAGGAATAATATCAATGATACCCATTTCAAAGGATAGTTTTGAAGGTTAAGATAGGCTACTGCATGATAGAGACTTTGTACATTTTAAAGCTCTATACCAGGGACTTCCCTGGTGGTGCAGTGTTTAAGAATCTGCCTGCCAATGCAGGGGACACGCGTTCGATCCCTGGTCTGGGAAGATCCAACATGCCATGGAGCAACTAAGCCCATGGGCCACAACTACTGAGCCTGTGCTCTAGAGCCCACAAGGCACAACTACTGAGCCCACATGCCCCAACTATTGAAGCCCACGTACCTGGAGCCTGTGTTCCACAACAAGAGAAGCCACCGCAATGAGAAGCCCGCGCACCACAATGAAGAGCAGCCCCTGCTCGCTACAGCTACAGAAAGTCCACGTGCAGCAACAAAGACCCAATGCAACCAAAAATAAATTTAAAAAATAAATGAATAAAAAATAAAGCTCTATACCAAAAGCTCTGAACTTGAGGTCCATGCCTGAGCTTTGAAATCCATGAACCCCTTGAAGTTGAGGCCAAAATTTGTAAGTACAGGCAGAGATCTGCTGATCCTGCAAAAAGAATCTGACTTTCTTCATGCCTCTTCTACAGATAAGCATCTTGCTATGTGGGTGGTGATTCTGTTATTTAAAGAAAGGCTTTGAGCTCCCTCTGCCTTCCCCAAATGATCATACAAGAAGTTGGAAGTTGAGGATTGGTTCAAGATGGCGGAGTAGAAGGATGTGCGCTCACTCCCTCTTACAAGAGCACCGGCATCACAACTAACTACTGAGCAGGAATCGACAGGAAGACACTGGAACTCACCAAAAAAGATACCTCACATCCAAAGACAAAGGAGAAGCCACAATGAGACAGTAGGAGGGGTGCAATCACAATAAAGTCAAATCCCATAACTGCTGGGTGGGTGACTCACAAACTGGAGAACACTTACACCACAGGAGTCCACCCACTGGCATGAAGGTTCTGAGCCCCATGACAGGCTTCCCAACCTGAGGGTCCAGCAACAGGAAGAGGAATTCCCAGAGAATCACACTTTGAAGGCTAGAAGGATTTGATTGCAGGACTTCGACAGGACTGAGGAAAACAGAGACTCCACTCTTGGAGGGCACACACAAAGTAGTGTGCACATCGGGACACAGGGGAAGGAGCAGTGATCTCACAGGAGACTGAATCAGACCTACCTGCTAGTGTTGGAGGGTCTCCTGCAGAGGCAGAGGGTGGCTGTAGCTCACCGTGGGGACAAGGACACTGGTAGCAGAAGTTCTGGGAAGTACTCCTTGGTGTGAGCCCTCCCAGAGTCTGCCATTAGTCCCACCAAAGAGCCAGGTAGGCTCCAGTGCTGGGTCACCTCAGGCCAAACAACCAACAGGGAGAGAACCCAGCCCCACCCATCAGCAGACAAGTAAATTAAAGTTTCACTGAGCTCTGCCCACCAGAGCAACACCCAGCTCAACCCACTACCAGTCCCTCCCATCAGAAAGCTTGCACAAGAGGGCAGACAGCAGAAGCAAGAAGAACTACAATCCTGCAGCCTGTGGAAAAAAGACACATTCACAGAAAGATAGATAAGATGAAAAGGCAGAGGGCTATGTACCAGATGAAGGAACAAGATAAAACCCCAGAAAAATAACTAAATGAAGTGGAGATAGAAAACCTTCCAGAAAAAGAATTCAGAATAATGATAGTGAAGATGATCCAGGACCTCGGAAAAGGAATGGAGGCAAAGATCGAGAAGATGCAAGAAATGTTTAACAAAGATCTAGAAGAATTAAAGAACAAAAAAATAGAGATGAACAATACAATAACTGAAATGAAAAATACACTAGAAGGAATCAATAGCAGAATAACTGAGGCAGAAGAACGGTTAAGTGACCTGGAAGACAGAATGGTGGAATTCACTGCTGCAGAACAGAATAAAGAAAAAAGAATGAAAAGAAATGAGGACAGACTAAGAGACCTCTAGGACAACATTAAATGCAACAACTTCACATTATAGGGGTCCCAGAAGGAGAAGAGAAAGAGAAAGGACCCGAGAAAATATTTGAAGAGATTATAGTCGAAAAGTTCCCTAACATGGTAAAGGAAATAGCCACCCAAGTCCAGGAAGAGCAGAGAATCCCATACAGGATAAACCCAAAAAGAAACATATTGAGACACATAGTAATCAAACTGGCAAAAATTAAAGACAGAGAAAAATTACTGAAAATTACAAGGGAACTCCTATAAGGTTAACAGCTGATTTCTAAGCAGAAACTCTAAAAGCCAGAAGGGAGTGGGATGATATACGTAAAGCGATGAAAGGGAAGAACCTACAACCAAGATTACTCTACCCAGCAAGTATCTCATTCAGATTCGATGGAGAAATCAAAAGCTTTATAGACAGGCAAAAGCTTTACAGACAAGCAAAAGCTAAGAGAATACAGCACCACCAAACCAGATGCTAAAGGAACTTCTCTAAGTGGGAAAAACAAGAGAAGAAAAGGACCTACATAAACAAACCCAAAACAATTAAGAAAATGGTAATAGGAACATACATATCAATAATTACCTTAAAAGTGAATGGATTAAATGCTCCAACCAAAAGACACAAGCTTGCTGGATGGATACAAAAACAAGACCCATATATATGCTGTCTACAAGAGACCCACTTCAGACCTAGGGACACACACAGACTGAGAGTGAGGGGATGGAAAAAGATATTCCATGCAAATGGAAATCAAAAGAGAGCTGGAGTAGCAATATTCATATCAGATAAAATAGACTTTAAAATAAAGAATGTTACGAGACAAGGAAGGACACTACATAATGATCAAGTGATCAATCCAAGAAGATATAACAATTATATATGCACCCAACATAGGAGCACCTCAATACATAAGGCAACTGCTAACAGCTATAAAAGAGGAAATCGACAGTAACACAATAATAGTGGGGGACTTTAACACCTCACTTACACCAATGGACAGATCATCCAAACAGAAGATTAATAAGGAAACACAAGCTTAAATGACACAAATACACCAGATAGATTTAATTGAAATTTATCGGACATTCCATCCAAAAACAGCAGATTACACTTTCTTCTCAAGTGCGCACAGAACATTCTCCAGGATAGATCACATCTTGGGTCACAAATCAAGCCTCAGTAAACTTAAGAAAATTGAAATCGTATCAGGCATCTTTTCTGACCACAATGCTATGAGATTAGAAATGAATCACAGGGGGAAAAAAACGTAAAAAACAAAAACACATGGAGGCTAAACAATACGTTATTAAATAACCAAGAGATCGCTGAAGAAATCAAAGGGGAAATCAAAAAATACCTAGAAACAAATGACAATGAAAGCACAATGATCCAAAACCTATGGGATGCAGCAAAAGCAGTTCTAAGAGGGACGTTTATAGCAATACAAGCCTACCTCAAGAAACAAGAAAAATCTCAAATAAATAATCTAATGTTACACCTAAAGGAACCAGAGAAAGAAGAACAAACAAAACCCAAAGTTACCAGAAGGAAAGAAATCATCAAGATCAGAGCAGAAATAAATGAAATAGAAACAAAGAAAACAATAGCAACGATCAATAAAACTAAAAGCTGGTTCTTTGAGAAGATAAACAAAATTGATAAACCATTATCCAGACTCATCAAGAAAAAGAGGGAGAGGACTCAAATCAATAAAATTAAAAATGAAAAAGGAGAAGTTATAACACACACTGCAGAAATACAAAGCATCCTAAGAGACTACTACAAGGAACTCTATGCCAATTAAATGGACAACCTGGAAGAATGGACAAATTCTTAGAAAGGTATAACCCTCCAAGACTGAACCAGGAAGAAGTAAAAAATATGAACAGACCAATCACAAGTAATGAAATTGAAACTGTGATTTAAAATCTTCCAACAAAAAAGTCCAGGACCAGAGGGCTTCACAGCTGAATTCTATCAAACATTTAGAGAAGAGCTAACACCCAACCTTCTCAAACTCTTCCAAAAAATTGCAGAGGAAGGAAAACTCCCAAACTCATTCTATGTGGCCACCATCACCCTGATACCAAAACCAGACAAAGATACTACAAAAGAAGAAAATTACAGAACAATATCACTGATGAATATAGATGCAAAAATCCTCAACAAAATACTAGCAAACAGAATCCAACAACACATTAAAAGGATCATACACCATAATCAAGTGGGATTTATCCCAGGGATGCAAGGATTCTTCAACATACGCAAATCGATCAATGTGATACACCATATTAAAAAATTGAAGAATAAAAACCATATGATCATCTCAATAGATGCAGAAAAAGCTTTTGACAAAATTCAACACCCATTTATGATAAAAACTCTCCAGAAAGGGGGCATAGAGGGAAACTACCTCAACATAATAAAGGCCATATACGACAAACCCACAGCAAACATCATTCTCAATGGTGAAAAACTGAAAGCATTTCCACTAAGATCAGGAACGAGACAAGGATGTCCACTCTCACCACTATTATTCAACATAGTTTTGGAAGTCCTAGCCACGGCAACCAGAGAAGAAAAAGAAATAAAAGGAATCCAAACTGGAAAAGAAGAAGTAAAACTGTCACTGCTTGCAGATGACATGATACTATACACAGAGAATCCTAAAGATGCCACCAGAAAACTACTAGAGCTAATCAATGAATTTGGTAAAGTTGCAGGATACAAAATTAATGCACAGAAATCTCTTGCATTCCTATACACTAATGATGAAAAATCTGAAAGAGAAATTAAGGAAACACTCCCATTTACCATTGCAAAATAAGAATAAAATACCTAGGAATAAACCTACCTAGGGAGACAAAAGACCTGTATGCAGAAAACTATAAGACACTGATGAAAGAAATTAAAGATGATACCAACAGATGGAGAGATACACCATGTTCTTGGATTGGAAGAATCGACATTGTGAAAATGACTATATTACCCAAAGCAATCTACAGATTCAATGCAATCCCTATCAAACTACCAATGGCATTTTTCACAGAACTAGAGCAAAAAATTTCACAATTTTTATGGAAACATAAAAGACCCCAACTAGCCAAAGCAGTCCTGAGGGAAAAAAACAGAGCTGGAGGAATCAGACTCCCTGACTTCAGGCTATACTACAAAGCTATAGTAATGAAGACAATATGGTACTGGCACAAAAACAGACATATAGATCAATGGAACCGGATAGAAAGTCCAGAAATAAACCCACACACCTATGGTCAACTAATCTATGACAAAGGAGGCAAGGATATACAATGGAGAAAAGACAGTCTCTTCAATAAGTGGTGCTGGGAAAACTGGACAGCTACATGTAAAAGAATGAAATTAGAACACTTCCTAACACAATACACAAAAATAAACTCAAAATGGATTAGAGATCTAAATGTAACACTGGGCACTATAAAACTCTTAGAGGAAAACATAGGAAGAACACCCTTTGACATAAATCACAGCAAGGTATTTTTTGATCCACTTCCTAGAGTAATGGAAATAAAAATAAACAAATGGGACCTAATGAAACTTAAAAGCTCTTGTACAGCAAAGGAAACCATAAACAAGACGAAAAGACAGCCCTCAGAATGGGAGAAAATATTTGCAAACAAATCAACGGACAAAGGATTAATCCCCAAAATATATAAACAGCTCATGCAGCTCACTATTAAAAAAACAAACAACCAAGTCCAAAAATGAGCAGAAGACCTAAATAGACATTTCTCCAAAGAAGACATACAGATGGCCAGGAAGCACATGAAAAGCTGCTCAACATCACTAATTATTAGAGAAATGCAAATCAAAACTACAATGAGGTATCATCTCACACCAGTTAGAATGGGCATCATCAGAAAATCTAAAAACAACAAATGCTGGAGAGGGTGTGGAGAAAAGGGAACTCTCTTGCACTGTTGGTGGGAATGTAAATTGGTACAGCCACTATGGAGAACAGTATGGAGGTTCCTTAAAAAACTAAAAATAGAATTACCATATGACCCAGCAATCCCATTACTGGGCATATACCCAGGGAAAACCATAATTCAAAAAGACACATGCACCCCAACGTTCATTGCAACACTATTTACAATAGCCAGGTCATGGAAGCAACCTAAATGCCCATCGACAGACAAATGGATAAAGAAGATGTGGCACATATGTACAATGGAATATTACTCAGCCATAAAAAGGAACGAAATTGACAGACAAATGGATAAAGAAGATGTGGCACATATGTACAATGGAATATTACTCAGCCATAAAAAGGAACGAAATTGGGTCATTTGTAGAGACGTGGATGGATCTAGAGACTGTCATACAGAGTGAAGTAAGTCAGAAAGAGAAAAACAAATATCATATATTAACGCATATATGTGGAACCTAAAAAATGGTACAGATGAACTGGTTTGCAGAGCTGAAATTGAGACACAAAAGTAAAGAAAAAATGTATGGACACCAAGGGGGGAAAGCAGTGGGGGTGGGGGTGGGGGGGTGATGAATTGGGAGTTTGGGATTGACATGTATACACTGATGTGTATAAAATGGATGACTAATGAGAAAAAAATTTTTTTAAAGAAAAAGAAAGGCTTTTTCATACAACATGGTTCCCAAATGTAAACTGACTATCTGCTGTATAGACTATGTACTCTGGACTTTAGAGGAAATTCAAAGGATTTGCAAGGGTAATTTCGATTACATATGATTTTTGCCTCACAGACTGTCTTTAGAATCCAACTCCTGCATAAGATGTGACGTCTCTGTGTGTTTGTGGCAGGAGGGTCTGTGACTCCCAGTAGCAGATTCTCAAGGGAGAAAGTGACCCTAAGTTGGCTGGGAAGAACCATTCTAGACAAATCTTACAAGTATTACAATGTTAATAATGATGAACATGCTATGGTGATTGTCACTATGTATACGTTTACTGAGCACCTACTGTGTGTGTGTCAGCCATAATTCAAGAATGAATTAGAGAGATCCATGACCCCACGTGGCTCATAGTGCTGTGGGGATAGCGAACCAAGTGTAGCTGGCAGGTTTCTTGGAGGAGGTAGAATATGAGCTGGATCCTAAAGGATGCTAGGGATCTTAACAGGTGAAGATGGTAGAAGGGCTTGCCAGGCAGGAGGCAAAGACATAGAGTAAAGAAGGTGGCAAGGCTTGCTTAGAGAATGCTTAGGTGTGACTGGAGTACAGGCTGATCTGTGGGATGAGCAGAAGTAGAGCCTGGCTATGGATACCTTCTGTGTCAGCCGGGATACAAACTCTCCTCTCTGTCCCTATTTCCCCTTTCTCTCTGCCAGCCCTTTCTCTCTGCCAGCACCCATTCCAGGGCTGAATACCTATGGATGCTTGGAAGAGGGAGACCCTTAACCTAGATAAAAGCAAGACAGACTTGGATTCCTGTCCTAGTTCATCTACTATCCATATATGTGACCTTGGGCAAGACCCTTCCTCTCTCTGAACCTCAGTCTCTTCATCTCTAAAATGGGAATAGTCATACTTCTCCTGCCAATAGTACCCGGTAGGGTGTTTGGCACTTAGTGGGAGCTCATTGCATGTTAGTTGAACTGGGCTTTTGGAGGGCATCAAATGAGGTGGTAGATGGTTGCGTGATTAGGAAGAAAGACCAAAGATGGCCTCAAAGCCCTGCGTTATTGCCATGGTCACTGACCTTGAGCTGCTCTCACTCCAACCAGAGGCAGCAAACTCTCAGCCCTCTCTCTTCATGCCAAGCTCCCACTGCTGCAGAGGAGACAGGAGGGAGATTCATCAATTGCCTGGACTGATGCCAGACTTTGGAAGTCTCCCAGTGCATGCTAATGCCATCGACCTCGCTAGGATGTGCTGGGTTTTCAAACAAGTTTATTTGACTCTGATTCACCTCTGAAGAAAAGAAAGGTTACATTATTGCTATGAAGAAATACCAAGAACAAAGTCATCCAAACAACAACAATTCTTCCCAGGCTTCAACTTTCCCAACTTCTGTTTACATTTAGGTGATGTGCCCTTCTTAGAGAGGGCACCATCCACTTACTTGATTAACAAATGCTTACTTTGAGCAGACCCTGAGCCAGGCACTGAGAACACCAAGAGAACACAGAGCAGACCCTGTGCTAAAGAAGCTCCTGGTCTAGGGGCAGGAAAAGGGCAGAGCTATGGACGCAGACAACTGGGTGTGATGGGTCGTAGGATGGGGTAGCCCAGAGTGCTGTGAGAGCCAGAGAAGGGAACACTCACTAGCCTGAGGTGGGCAAGGCCAAAGAGGTTTTAAAGGTACCAGACCAACCTAAGTGTCCATCATCGGATGAATGGATAAAGAAGATGTGGCACATATATACAATGGAATATTACTCAGCCATAAAAAGAAACGAAATTGAGTTATTTGTAGTGAGGTAGATGGACCTAGAGTCTGTCATACAGAGTGAAGTAAGTCAGAAAGAGAAAGACAAATACCGTATGCTAACACATATATATGGAATCTAAGGGGGAAAAAAATGTCATGAAGAACCTAGGGGTAAGATAGGAATAAAGACACAGACCTACTAGAGAATGGACTTGAGGATATGGGGAGCGGGAAGGGTAAGCTGTGACGAAGGGAGAGAGAGGCATGGACATATATACACTACCAAACGTAAGGTAGATAGCTAGTGGGAAGCAGCCGCATAGCACAGGGAGATCAGCTCGGTGGTTTGTGACCGCCTGGGAGGGTGGGATAGGGAGGGTGGGAGGGAGGGAGACGCAAGAGGGAGGAGATATGGGAACAAATGTACATGTATAACTGATTCACTTTGTTATAAAGCAAAAACTAACACACCATTGTAAAGCAATTATACTCCAATAAAGATGTAAAAAAAAAAAAAAAAGGTACCAGACCCTCTACAGGCTGGGCCCGACTGCGGCCACAGTGCTTCCTTCTCTGCACCTGCCCGCATCCTCTGCATCACCAGGCCAATGACCTTTAGCTTTTCATCTGCTCCAGGCCATTTCATGCAATCACACCGTGATAAAGTATGTAAAATGAGGCTTGGGAACCGATGAGTGAAGCCTCTTCCTGAAGAGGATTCAGACAAGGTGTCATAGGGAGATGCTTGAGTTGGCTCTTGGAATGAGTAGGAGTTCACCCAAGGAGTCGTCCAGGGGTTCCTCGTGGCATGTGGGTAGGAAAGAAAGCATGTACAGGGGATAGTACAGAGTTCATTGTAACTGGAGCATAAGAGGAGCGTGGGGGAATGTGGGAGTTGAGGCTGGGGGCAGGGAAAAGGTAGCCGAGGGCCTTGGTCGCCAAGCTAAAGAGTTAGGACTTTATCCTGTAGGTGATAGGAGCCCTTTGTGGGTTGTAAGCAGGGTAGTGACTTGATCAACCCTCAAAATGACCCCAGGGTCCTTGAAATAGGTCCAGAAGAGGCCAGATTTCTACAAACTGAAGGAGAAAACGCTGAAATTGGACTCAAATGCAAGAAAGTGCATTCCAGGCCCCAACAGAGGCTCAGCCAGTGCTGAGCTCCTCCTGCCATAGCCTGTAGGGGGCCAGGACCTCCCAAGGTCACCTTTCCTGATGGCCTTCAATGTCTCCAGCATTTCTCCCCCACTCTTCTAAACCATCGCCTTTCATCAGGTTCTGTGCCAAGGACAGATTTGATGGCGAGCAAATGGCCCGCTGGAGAAATAAAATGCTTGTGTTTCTTCAGCAGGGAAAGCTGTTGGGGTTTTTTATTATCATTATTACTATTTTTCTCTGAGCCACACAAGTGGCAGAACATAATAATATCATTTATTCTAACTCACTCTTGCAAATCAGAACTTTTTAATATTTTCCTTTCAAATGAAAATGCCATTTATCATTATCAAATGAAGTGCTAATGAAAACAACATGTGTAAGAAACACATTCACACAGCAGAGCGTGATGGAGCACCTTGTCAGCAGTCCATAGTCTCGCCGTTAATTTGATTTCTGCCAAAAATCACTTAAGTGAGACTTGGAGATTTTTTTCTTAATGCTCCAGGCCCTTCTACTGAGGCCTGCTTATTCCCCTCTCCTGAGAAGGCTCTGAAACCCCGAGCCTGTTTTAATCTGACTTTTAATGGAACTCCTATTGATTGCATGAGGGATGTGTACATGTTGGGGAGATGGGGTTACGCTCGCCTGTCTGTGTGTTATTGCTCATTTATTTCACCCAACACGTATTTGGCTGGTGGACTTTGGCTGCGTCCTTGTTTAGGTACGTGTGTGTTTGTGTACTTCAATCTGGGTGTGCCTCTGTAGGTGAGGCCTACAGAGGTGTGTCTGTGTCCTTAAATCACGAGGATGGTAATTATGTCTATTCATTCCCCATTCAGGCCCAGCATCCCGCCTATTGCCTGACACATGGTAGGCACTCAATAAATATTTGTTAAATGAACGTTAAGTGAATGTGCCCACATGTCTTCATGAGGCCTGTGTTTTTGTCTGTATGGGCTCATATCCGTGTGCCTTACTTGTGTGGGACCTTCAGGGTAGGAACTATCCCTAATCTATTGTGCTTCATACGGTGCCTGGCACACAGAAGGCACTCAGTAATTATTTGTTGAGTGAATATGTCTGTGGGTTTCCACATATTTCTTTTTAATCAAGGTAAAATTTGCATAATATAAAATTCATCAATTTCAGTAGTACTTCGTACCATCATCCCGAAAAGAAACCTTGTACTCATTGAGCAGTCACTCCACATTCCCCTCCCCCGAGCCCCAGGCAAACACTAGTCTGCTTTCTGTCTCTATGGATTTACCTATTCTTGATATTTCATCTAAGTACAATCACATAACTTTTTGTGTCTGGCTCCTTTCACTTAGCATAATATTTTCGAGGTTGTCCATGTATGTTTTTACATCTGTGTGTATTTAAGTCATAGATGTGTGTTTACGTGTGGGATATTTGGCACCACTGCTGTGTCCGTTGTATAGGGCGTGACAATGAACAGCTGGGCAATGAGGAAGGCTTCCTTTGCCATTCCTTTCCTGCCTGGTACCACCAAGCCTTTGCGTAGTCGGTTCCTCAGCCCAGATCACCTTTCCTCACTCCCACCTCTGCTATTGCCAGGCTACTCTGAATGATTCCTTGGTGATCTGTCCAAGTGTTATCTACTCCAGGCAGCATTTCCTGACACCAGGCTGGGTTGCAAGATCCTCCTCTGGTCTCCCACTGCCCCTGTGCTTTCTTTGGTCACTACCCTGCCCCACTGTGCAGTCACTGTCAGTCTCCTTGTCTCTCTCCCTCTACTGGATCATGGCCTCCTAAAGGACAGGGGCTGTATCTTCTTCACCTTTGCAGTGCCAGGGCTTAGCATGTTTAGCTTAGAGTGAGTAGCCCATAAGTATCGGTTAAAAGAATGAATGGCTTTTTAGTAAAAGACATTCCACGTAGAGAGAACAGCCTGTACGAAAGCCCTGAGGCATGAGAGGATGCGTTCATTTTCAAAAACTTCAGCAGTTTGGTATGACTTGAACCCTGCTGTGTGTGAATGAGGAGGAAAGTGAGAATTTTTATAAGAAGCAAGAAGTGGGAATGGGTCTATTATGAACCACTCTGAAGACAGTGGGAAGTCCCAGGAAGGTTTAAGCAAGGGCAATGGTCAGATTTATGCGCTAGAATAATCCATCTAGTTATTAGGGGGAGGACGGCTTGGGGAGGACCAGAATGCATGAGGGTGGACCATTTAGGAGACTGTTGCAGAAATAGGCAAGTAACAGTACTCACTTAGTCCAGAGTGGTGGTAGTGGAACTGGAAACAGGGACTTGAGCAGTGCTCGGCAAAGTGTGGTCTGTGAACTGGGGCTGGTCCGTGAGCTAAAACCAGTCCATAATGACAGAAGTACAAAAAGGGAAAGGTGAGAGTAGGGACTTAGAAACTTTAGAGCAATTTGATATTGCTGAGACGTTTTTATTATATTTTACAAGAGTGTTGGTCCAAAACATAGCAGAAATGGAAAAATAAAAGGTCCTTCACCACAGATAGTTTAGAGGACATGCTAATGAGTGGGGCATGTTAGGGAGTGGCAGAGAGGAAGCAGAGATGTCCCCTGAAAGACTCTCAATGACACAGGCCGTGTCTGAAGCACCTCTGTGTGCTCAGGACCCCTTGGGGAGGAAAGGAAGTCCCAGGGTTCATCGGGAATTGATGCTCCTGAACAATGCCAAGGCTCCCACAGAATGCCAGGAAAGGTATCTTAGTCTGTTTGTGCTGCTATAACAAAATACCAGACTGGGCAGCTTAAACAACAACAAAAAATTATTTCTCACAGTTCTGGAGGCTGACAAGTCTGAGATCAAGGCATTGGCAGATTTGGTGTCTGCTGAGAGCCTGCTTCCTGGTTCATAGAGAGTCATCTTGCTGTGTCCTCACATGGAGGAAGGGGCAAGGGAGCCCTCTGGGGTCTCTTTTATAAGGTCACTAAGCTCATTCATGAGGGCTCTACCTCATGATCTAATCCCTTCCCAAAGGCCCCACCTCCAAATATCATCACAGTGGGGGTTAGATTTCAAAGTATGAATCTTGGGGTGACACAAATATTCAATCTATATAAAAAGGGAGGACAAAAAAGCCGGGCCCAGAAAGAAAATGGGATCTGAGCCTAGGTGGTCAGGAGCCACAGAGGAGTCCAGCCGTGTTTCCTTCTCCATTTGCCCCCAGCTTTGGCCTTGCTCTGCTTAAAGGCACAGGACTGTATGAGCTTCTATAGAAACTGGGAGGCATGATGGACTCTCCCTTGTCCCACACTTAGTCAGCCACCAAGCACTGCGATCTCAAGAGGCAGTAGAGTGTGAAGTTGAGAGCATGAACTCTGGAGCCAGACTGCCTGACTTTGAATCCTGTCTCCACCACTTACTAGGCATATAACCTGGAATATGACATATACCCCTCTGGGCCTGTTTCTTTGGGTTATTGTGAGAACTAAATGAGTCATATGTCAAGTGCTTGGAACGGTGCTTGGCATATGGTGAGAATTCTGTGTGTTTGCTGTTATGGTTAATGTTATTATATTGGTTGCTTCTAATTCCTCAGTGTCACCCAGGCAACCCTGCCCCTCTTTCCATGCCTTGTTCTACTGCCCCAATCCAGGACACCACCATTTCTCCCCAGACACAGCAGCCTCCTCCTCCGTGGCCTCCATGTCTTCCACTGGATAGTCCTTTGCTCCACTCTGGCCCCAAAATGCTATTTCTGAACCATGAATCTGGCCAGGTCACTTCCCTGCTTAAAACCCATCAGTGGTGCTCCACTGTCCCCAGGAAGAAATCTAAGCTTGCAGACATAACTCACAAAGCCCTTCATGAGTCAGCTCTTTCCATCCTCTCACAGCCTCAGCATTTGCATCAATTGCCTCTGCTCTCTATGCATCAGCCACCTGAGCTCTTCTCAGCTCCCCAAATGGCTTTTGCATATTCTGATCTCTGTGCCTGGACACCATCCCCAACTCCTTTATCAAACCAGATGCTCTGTCTCCTTCAAGCCGCAGCTTCTGAGACGCTGTGCCTGACCTCCCAGGCAGAATTAGGAGCCCATGTTCTGTGTTCCCACAAGCCCTGTGCCTCCTTGACATAGAGCTGACCACACAGTGTTTTCTTCCTGTTTCATATCTGCCTCCCCAGACTTTGAGCTCCTCCAGGGTAGACTCTGGGCCTGACCCGTCTGTGTAGATGCTCGACAAACCCACATAAAACGGGATTGAATTGGAACCAGCCCAGTATTGCATCTGAAGAGCCAGAAAGCAGAATAAAGTGGCTGGATCCAACTTCTCCAGGAGACGCTCGTGCGTGGGCAAGGGGAGCATGAGATGTTCTTTTCTCACACCGTCCTCTTCCTGCTGCCAACCCCCTCCTAGCCGCGTGAGTCTCGTGAGTTGACTCCAGATGGGATGGGCTTGGCAGTGGCTGCCTGGCTGTGTGCCCTCCAGCCGTGGGCGCCCAGGAAACACTTGCTGAAAGGAGCTGAGCACCACCCAAGCAGTCCAGCCCTCCAACTCCTACCATAGGTCATCGGAGGCAGGAGTAGGTGGCAAGCAGAAGGTAGGTCACCTGAATCTACAATGTCTCTATGACATGGAGTCAATAATCCCTACTGTAATGGCCATCAGGGGCAGTCAAGGAGGTCACAGATGTGGACACATAATTGGCACTTTCTACTCTTGCTAAACCCCTGTTAACTTTCTTGGTATCACAGAGGGAAACTGAGGTGAAGAGAGTGAGGAAAAGCACAACTTTGGGTAGGATCCCACTTCATTGCAGCATAGATAGGAAGGTTCTCTGCAATGTACAATATCTTCCAAGGACCTGGCCTGTGTTTAAAAACCCCCGTGGGTGGTAAACTTGGGCACTGATTCGTAATGTTTAGGAAGCAGAGATAAGCAGTTCGGGAAACATAGGGTTGTATGTATATGGAAGGGAAGTGAACTGAAACACTCTTGCCGACAAGAGCTAACACTTATAGAGAGTACTTACTATGGACAGGGACTGTGTTAAGTGCTTTATGTGTATAATCTTATTTAAACCTCACACTAGCCCTAAAAGGATGGTATCATTATAATTATTATTATTATTATTCCCTTTTTTACAGATGAGAAAACTAAGTTAGAGGGAGTTAAGTAAGTTGCCCAAGGACCCATTAATGCAGAGCCAGGATCTGAACCCAAAGCTATCTGATTCCCAAACCCTTGCTCTTTCCATCCTGCATTGGATGTTGTCATTGGTCTTCAGTCCTACACCTGCTGTTCTATACTCTTCTGTGCACCATTAGGGCTGGAAACCTGAGAACTACATTTTTCAAGGCTCCATGCCAGCTGGGTTCCAGTCTGGTTCTGCAGTTGGAAGGCACACATGAGCCATAAGAAGACAGGAAGAAAATTGAAGCCATTTTCAGCTTCCATCACGGCGAGAGTATGAACTCTTGGACTCCAGGAGCTGTACTGACCGGTTCCATGAGTGTCTGCAGGGGTGCAGCCTCTACTCTCCCCGTTTTACTTCTCCAGACTGAGGAACAGTAATGGCTTCCTTTCAGTAACTGATTTCTGGGGAGCAACCCCTTTAATCCCCTTTTACTCTCCAGCCCATCCAATAGTTTTGTAACAAAGTCTCTCTGCTTAAAATATCTAGAGGGGTTTGCTTCTCGACTAGACACCTGCTGACACGGTATTGCTCTTAGTACTCCTTTAATCAGAATGAATAACCAGTTATATATAGAATCAAGGTATCAGCCGAGCAGGCTGAAGGCTAAGCTGAGGGCTCTGGCAGACAATGGAGGTCCATCAGGGAAACCGAGGCAAGCATCCACTGGGCCAACACCAGGAAAGGAGGTTGCAGGTCAGAGGGCTCCCAGCAGGTATCCAGCATGCTAGGCTCAGGCTGCGAGCCTAACTCCAGAACCCACCCACTACTGAGGTTGAGCCCCAAAGCATCCCACCAGAATCAGGATGGCTCAGGGCCTGAGTGCCTTGGGGCTGGCAGCTGAGCAGGGTAGGAGATGAAAAGCCAACAGAGTATCTTCTCCCAGCCTCCACTACCCCTAGACACTCACATAGTCTGGGTTGACTGTTCTCTTCCTTTGGGAACTTGACTGAGAACAAGCTTTGGAAATTTTACAAACCTGAGTCCACATTCCTGACCAGCTAGTTCTGTTAATCACTTACTTATAGCCCCTACACCACCCTAGCCAAGAACTCCTTGTTTATAAAATGGGGGCTGGCATGCTCACCGCACAAGTGTGAGGATTAAGGGAGATAACGTATGTGAAGTACGTAGCTCAGCTCCTGGCCAGTTTCGGATTCTACTGTGCATTCCCACTCCTTCTCACACTTCCTAATAAGCTCCCTTATTTCCTTACTTAACATACCCTGTATGTGTGTCTCTCAAGCTCCATTATAAGGTCTGAGAAAGTAAAGACCGAGTTGTATGTAGCCTTCCTTGCCTTACTCAGAGCACCTAGTTCATTTTAAAATAATCATATGTCTTTAATAATAAATAAACCTTCACATTCATAAAAAATAAAATGAAGACGGGGAAAGAGAAATGAGGTTCCTCCATTCAGCCTGAATATGGTACACTGAGAAAGACTGCAACTCTAGAATCTGCTCAGTTTATTTTAATACAATTATTGCTCTTTCCCCACCTTTCTCTTTCCTTCCCTCTCTTCCTTTCTCCCACAAATACTTATTTTCCAAGCTTGGAAACACAAAGATAAATAAGATATTGTCCTTACTCGGAGGGGTCCAGTTTCTAATGGGGGAGACATAGTGTAGACAGATGTCCACAACACATGGGTGTATATATGGTGCATTGAGGTACATGCCCACAGCAGAGACCAGCGCCATGACAGAGGGAAGCACAGTAGTGTGGAGGCCACAGAGGACACCTGAGCAGCCAGAGGAGGTTCTCTGGAAACTTACTCATGGGCTGGATCTTAACAGAAAAGTGGAAGAGAGCCACTTGCCAGGGGAGGAGTGAGAATATACAGTAAAAGGAGTATAGCCACCTGAGTCAAGCAGACTGCGGTTCAGAGTCTTCTCAGCTGTGTGGCCCAGGGTGACTCATGTACCCTCTATGGAACTCAGTTTCTTCTTCTGTAAAGTGGGGTAATAATAGCTGCAGAAAACTTTATCATGGGTTTAATGGCAATACGGAAAGGATCTGGCATAAAGTAGGTGTCAGTGGATATTAGGTCCGTCCCACCAAACACCACTGGGACAATGGCCTTTCCTAAAAGAGATGGGACCTCAAAGCTAGAAGTGTGTGTAGCCAAGGCACCTCTTGAATAAGCTTTGCTGTCGTTCTACACATGCAGAACCACTCCACACCTTCCCCAGTGGATCTCCTTCTGAACAGAGCTTATTGCTAATTATAAAACAAAAAACAGTGGATAATGAAGAATACAATCCCTGCCCCCAACTCCAACACACACAGCCCTGAGGTTAGAACCACTCAGAACACAGTCAGGCCAAGAGACTCCCCAGATTTCGGTGAGCCACTCTCAGCTCACACCTCCTCTGCTTTTTTAGATTTGGGACACACAGCTCAAGTAAAAAACATCCCTGACTTTTTTCCTCCCTTTTCAAACTGAACAAGTTCCTGAACTTGTCAAACATAAATGCAAAATTATGAAAAACAATCATAAGTGAAAACTCTAGTTATTAAAATGTATGGAGACTAATTATTGATCTGATGATATGCTGAATAAAAAGAAAGCGACACGCTTGGATAAAGAGGAATCTTTTAAAGTCATAAATATGTATGTGTTTATTTTCCTCATCTACACTGGAAGCTGCGGTAGGGCTGTATAGCCTGACAGATTAGAGGGGGTGACAATGCCATGTTAAGCCTGACATGTGGTGTCTCTCTGCTCAGACTTACTAATTTCTGCCAAATTAAAACAAGGGCACCCCCGCCACCATGACACACAGGGATGTGTAATGCAAATATGGAATGCCATCAGGAAGACTTTGCTGGGGGAGCCTGCACACTGGCCTCAAGTTGTTTCAAAGGAAACTGCTGGCATTCCCCACAGAAGGTGCTGCCGGGAGGGGTAGCACCTTTGTTCTATTCCTGGAAGGGTGGCCCTCTGCACCAGCCCTGGCTTTCCCCCACAGACAGTCCTTGAACCTACCCACCCACCCCCCCATGTCACACCACTGCCCTGCGACTCCCTTCCAAAAGGATTGCCACCTCTCTGAACCTTGGTCTTCCCATCTGCAAACTGGGTCTTCTGGTACCAGGAGACTTAGTATAATGGTGAGGGGCTGAGACTCCATCCAGAGTCAGGAAGACCCCACATTCTAACTGCATGATCCTGACCTCTCTGAGCCTCTGTTTCATCAGTTAAATGGGGAAACAACAGTCATGTTAACCCTATGGGATTGCCTGAGAATCAAAAAATACAATACACGAAAAGCACTTAGTCGGAGCTAGGCTACATAGTAGATCCTCAATAATTTGTCAGCTATTGTTGTTATTATTGCCTTCCTCACAGTTAAATTAAATCACGTAAAATATGTGAAAGCAATAAACATGATGCCTCAAATATTTTCTCAAATTTAAAAGAATGACTCTACCGTCACTCCCTCAAAAAGACCTCACAGTTCACAGATATATTGGCCAGGCTGGCTGACCTCTGATTGTCAGGTCTGGGTCCCAGGACTTAGCATAAGGTCCAGCCCAGGAAAATGAGCCGAATAGCTAAAATTTACCAGACATTTGCTCTCCGGAAGGCTCTGGGCTAACCAATTCACAAACACAATCTCACTGAATCTAATAGTACTTCATAAGGTAAGAAGAAGCACCACATAGTTTTATGTAGGCTCAGAGAAGTCAAGTCCCTTACCAGAATTCACACAGCTAGTGAGCAGTGGATCCTGATCAGACCCTGTGTCTTTCTTCCCCAGAGCTTTAATCACTTCAGAGCCTAACCTTAACCACTACTTCGTAGAGGGGAGGGAGGGAGGAAGGAGGAGAAACTGCTTCACTCACCCCTCTCAGCTTTGACTAGGGCAGGGACACTTGTAGGGAAGCTGTTTCCAGCGTCCAAAGGAAACGTGACCACAGCCTCAGCAGTTGCGGGTGAGGGGAGAGCAGGTAGTGGAATGGAGAGATTTTTCAGAAGGGGCACCTTCAGGACTTGTTCACTTGCCAAGTAAGGGAGTGCTGAGGGAGAGGGATGGATGGATGATGAGTAGACAGTAGTGCTGCTGTCAGAAACGTGGACTGTGAATCATCACCTTCATCACTGCTCATCACCACTGTCATCATCATTGATAGAGAGAAGTAATTTCATGCCAGGCACCGTACTAAGTGCTTTACATACATGATCTCATTTGGGTCTCACAGCAAGCAGCTCTATAAGAAGGTATTATTATCCTCATTTTATAGATGAGAATATGAAGGCTTCCAAGCAATAGCTTATTTGGGACACTTTACATTGAAAATGACTCGAACTTTATAAAATAAATATTTTACCAGCCCCTTTTAACCATGAAATATATTCCCTGGCTACTCAGGCCCTCCCCCTGACATAAAGAGGTTGGGATGTCCTATGCCCCTACTTTTGCCCCACAGTCACAATCCCCCAGCATCCTGGGACCTGACTGTCCCTCCTAAAGTGTTCCTCAGGCACCTCTCCCAGCAAGTTTAGCAAGCCCACCTACAAACAGAGCTTGAAGGCATCCAGGAGTTCTCAAAGGGGACAGGCAGTCAGCGTCTCCCCACTGATGTACCCAAATTTCTGATGTCCACCCAATGTCTACATTCCACTGTTCCTGAATCCCCAAATTTCCCACCCCACTGGATCAAGGACTCACTCTGCAGCCTGGGCGTCAGGCTCACAGCTACTTGGAGGCCTGGTCCCTGGAGAGCTATCACAATTGGGTAAATGCAGCAGTTCTTTTGAAGGAGTAAGTTGAGGGCACTTAGCAAATCAACTTCCTAATGAATCTTTTCAGGTCTGGATGGAAGCTGTTCCGTTACTATGGAACTTGGCTTGATTTGGAAATTAATGTGGTAATTTACAGCCACTCTGCCAGGCAAGAAGATTAAAGAAGAGGGAGAGAGAGAATGAGGGTAGAGAGATGTGCAGTGGCAGAGCCTCGAGAGACACCAGCCTGGGGCATGTCTGGAGAGCTGGGCCACACACACTGGTACACTAGGGTGGCTTCTACCAGGCTGGGCCCATGTGGGTCACAGGCAGAGAAAGACACTCCTCAAAGCATATCCGAAGATTGATGTCCTAACTCCTCTTTAGGGATGTGAGAGAGAGAGAGACAGAGAGAGAGAGAGAGAGAGAGAGAGGAGGGATGGGGATGGGGGAGGAAGGAAGATAGAGATAGATGATAGATAGATAGAGAGAGAGAGACAGATTTTTTTCATTGCTGTGTTTCTCTAACTTCCAGGATTTACTTCCCAGTATCGCTATTTTAGTCATGTCCATAAGTCACCAATACCATTATTTAATTTATATTTTCCTTTAAATTTATTCGCTTTGTATCTTAAATAAATTTTATATCATGTCATAAATGGAAAATCAATATTACATACCAGGAAGAGAAATGTAAAATTAATTACATTGAAAACAAAATTATTACATTTTAGACAGGCTCTTGCCTGCTAGAGGTTCTGAGTCTGAAGCCTGCCTTCTATTTGGGAAAAAGCAAGTCTTAGATGCTCAAGACATATTAGTGTGAAACCAAGGTGTATGTACCTCTTGATGTAATCAGACAGATTGGAAGAGAAGTTAAATGGAATCCACTTTCTCAACATATGAGTTCAGTGCTGTTTAATGCAATGACCTTTGCAGTTTACTTATTTAACAAATAAACAACAAATGTTATTTATAATATATATGTTATAACATATATTTGTTATAACAAATAACAAATTTAACAAATAGCAAATGTTTACATAGCACATACTATGTGTCAGAGGCTGTTCTAAAAGATTTTTTTAATTGACTTATTTAATCCATTTAATTCATCTAATAGTCCTATGTGGTTTAGCATTCTTCCCATTTTAGAGAGAAAAAATTGAGGCACACAGAGGTTCAGTAACTTGCAAAAGGTCACCTCAAACCATCTTACATGTCACCTAAAATCAAGCATGCTTTGGTGAGTTAGAGTGGCCCAGGCCACTGTCCAGGCCTGAGCTGCAGGCACGTGGCAAGAGATACTGCTCTGACTCAGAGTTCTGAATAGCTGCGGGCTGATTCCTGCAGGCGGCATCTGTGGGCCGCCCCCATCAGGCGGCTCCTCCAGGGCCCTCTGGGGCTCTCCGTCTGACCGTGAGTCTGAGTTCTATGGCCGGCGAGGGAGAGAGAGTTGGATGCTGATCCAGAGAAGAGTTTCCAGAAGGAAAGAAGGGAGTGGATTTTGGGGTGTTTGGGGTTTTTTTAAATAAAGAAATATAACACAAGTCTAAGAGCTGCTGCTTTTCTCTGTTAACTGTTGGATGTATCTGAACAGTGCTCTGAGGACCAGACCAGGGCTGCAGCTGGAGATCAGGTGGCTGGATCTGTGTTCCCTGCAGGAGTGGCAGCAGGGGGTGCAGATGGGGCCTGTGGAGAGACGAGTGGCCGTCTGCTGAGGGCTTCTGTGACCAGCTGCCTCTGCAAGTGCAGGCAGGTGTCCTCAAGGGGCCCCACTCCAGCAGTCCCGCCCAGGTTAGCCTGTGCCTGGTTCTGGCCTCGAGGTATAAGATGTGCTGCAACCTTAGCCACAGCCTAGAGTGGATGGTGTGAGCCCTGCATCTTTAATACAATAATAAAAGGGTAGCAGAGGCAACATTTTGGAAATTATTAATGCATTATTTTCTTTTGCTTCTCCAAGTACATGAGCCTTGCCCAGTCTAATGTAAAGTTGAGAATCTTCCAGAAAGAATTCCAAGAGAAAGATGAAGTAATATGTAGCCTCTGACATTTAAAAAATAGCCAGAATTTTATCTTGGCTGGAACTAAAAGCTATATCTTCCCCACAACTAGCAAGGGGAGAGAAGGGAGTCTCAGAAGGAAGGCCAGATCATCAATAGAAAAAATAATGCAATCTTTCTGCAGAGTTGGGCTGGAGTGTGAGTTAAATTTGAAACCTACTGTAATAGTTAACATTGGCTGAGCATTTCCTTTGCATCAGATCGTTCATTTGCCAAGTGTTTTGCCTACACAGTCTCATTTAATCTTCTGAATAATTCTGAGACTGGTGCTACTATTATCCTCGTTTTATGGCTAAGGAAAGGGAGGAAGGTTAAGTAATTTGGCCAAGGTCAGACATCCAGGAGGAGGTAGAGCAGAGATTTGAACGCTTGGTGCATTTCTCTAGACAGCAATTGTTCCCAAGAAGCTACCAGTCCCGTTGGCCACCGTGACTCAATTCGCAGGAGCAACCAGAATACATCTTAGGAGAGAGGCTATCTCCAAGACCAACATTCTTAGGCTCATATCAGTCAAGGGTTCACGTCGTGTCAGTCTTGGCTCAGGTCAGTCAAGAACTCACCCAGGGAACTTCCAGGTGAGAATCTCCGTCCAGCCCCTCACAGGTGCTAAAGCCCATAGAGGTTACAAAGGCAACTGGAGATGCACAGACCCTGCACAGGGCGATGTGGACTGTAGGGGCATCTGCCTCCTCTGGGCGCCTCCTGGGACCTTGAACAGACCAGCACCTGCTCCCACATTCAGGTTCCAGATCTATAAATAACGCCAGGGCTTGACCCGTTTGCTTGGCAGCCCAGTGAGCCCCTCAGCTGCCAGAGGCTCCAAGCATCAGTGCCCCCAGCCCACATGAGTTACCACTCCCTTCTTCCCAGGGGGCAGCTCAAAGGTCAAGCAGGACCTGGCTTTCCCTCTGACTCGTTGGACATTGAAGAAGGCCCATCTCGCCTCTCCACAATTGCCCTGCCCTCTGCCCTCCAGACACAGTCCAGCAGAGAGGGCTGAGGCTGGGTTTATGTGCAGGCTCTGACCCTGGGGTACCCAGAGCTCTTCTCTCCCCTCAGGCCTTGGGCCTGGAGGTCAGCCTGGCTCTGCTACCACCTACCGCATGACCTTCAACAGGGAAGTTAGCCTCTCTGCACCTCGGTGTCCTCATCCACTAAATAAAAGGTTGGAGCTCTGATGTTTAGTACCTCCTGTTCCCCCGTCTGGCAAATCCTCCCTCCACTTCTCGACTGGCTAACTCCTATATCTTCCTGGACTCGACCCATGTTATTAGATCCCTTCGGAGGTCTCTCCCCAACTTTCATCTTCTAACTCCTATCCCAAGTTGGATTGCATCCCTCCATGATAATAATCTTATAATCTTAATAATCTTATTAATCACTTACCACATGCCAAGCACTGCTCTAAACACACATATATTGATCTGTTTAGTTCTTGCAACACTACCACAAGGTGGGTACTATTAGTGTCCTTATTTTACAGAGAAGGACACTGAGAAATAGAGGCAAAAAGAATGACTCAAGTTCACTTAGCAAATACGTGGTAGAGCTGGAATTTGAACTCCTGCATGGTTCCCTTGAGTGATGAAAAACTTTGAGGAGGTAAAAGGAAGCCACCTTGCCTGGTCAGAGTCTCCGTTTTGATAGATGAGCCCATAGAGGGAGGCCCAAACAAAGTTTTTAGCCAAATTACATCTTTTTTCTGGGCACTCTTATTCCTCAGGGATAGCCTCAAATCCAACTTTCTGGCCAAACTCCCAACATCATAATCCTATCTGTCACCAGTGTCAAGCTGACCCTTGGTTCACTCAGAACAGAAGTCCTAGGTGTGTAGGCACAAGGGCACGGCAGAGCTGTCAGAAAACTTGGGGTCAGCATCTGACACTGTGTGATTTTAGACAAGGTCCTGCTCCTCTCTGAGCTCGTTCCTCATCTGAAGAATGGGCATACAATACCTACCTTAAAGATTGTGAAAGGATCAAAAGCTCGTTGAAGCCCTGGGCAAAAGAGAAATGATTCATTCCACAATTACTCAGCCAGCACCTACCTGTGCCTGTTGATGTTAGGACAGACACACAAGAAAAGACCTGCTCTCTCAGAGTTTACATTGAAGGTGACATTTGCAATGGAGTTATTTCCCAGACCAGCTCTTCCTGAAGGAGTCAGTCTCTATGAAACCACCACATTCCCTGACACATCAGAACCTCAGAATCCTCACTGACAGGGACCCACCACCTCACTGACTGCTGTCCCCTCTTCTCCCTCCCCTGCCCCCACCAGGTTCAGGAGTGGCCTCTGCCCATCCCTCCCCTACTCTGGGCCTGCTTCCTTCTCTCGAAAATAAGGAGCTGGGGTCAGATGGATTTCCAGGAACTTCTAAGTGGCCGTCAGTGATTGTGTGGTTTGTTACTCTTTCCTAGAGGGGATCTCTCCCTTGCATGAGGTGGGAGTGGGCAGGAAGATGAGCCCACACATCCAGGAGGACCTTTAGAGATTACCAGACATGACCTCATCGACAATGAGGCACTAAGTTTTACTCCCCGGCCACATCAAACATCTTCAAGCTCCCTTCACCTCCTGCTGAGATCACATGCTGCTTCCTTTGCCTAGGAGCTCCCCTCCGGTCCTTGCCTCCCTGGACAGGCCCTATATTACCTTTAAAACTCAGAGCAGAAATCACCTCCTCCCTAGTTCATCTATTTCTGCACTCATTGCACTGGAGTATAACTTATTGATTTCAACATCTGTTCTCCCACCACACTGAGAGCTACTCAAGGGCAGGGACAGTATTTTATAATGTTGTGTCCCCAGGTCCTAGGTCAGCGCACAGCTCATAGCGGGTGCTCAATTGGTATTGAATGGACTAAATTGAATGTAATTTAAAGTCACCTGCTGAAGTTCTTAGTTTCAGGAAAAGGCAAGACTGGGACTAGAATGCAGACCTGGAGATGCCATGTCCAGCACACGTCATCTCCCTGCAGCTGTCAAAAGCAGCACAGAGGAGACCCATCCGGAGAGGAGGGGTATCCAGACCAGCCACTCTCACTATTCTTCCACCAGGGCAGGGATGGTCTCCAGGATCCAAGCTGCCAGAGATGGTCCTCAGGATGCCCTGTGGCCCTCTGTCCATGCCGGCATTGCCTCCCATCCTGTTTCCTTCCCTGTTCCCCTCTCAGCCCCCACCAACTCAGCCCCTGGCCCTCTGCGGGCTGGAGCCAAACCGCCCTTTCCCCTTTCTGCTCCCTCTCCCTGAACCTCTATAAATATGGTGGGAACCGGGCTTTCAGAATGAGGTGGGAGGAGACAGAGAGAGTCACCCACCCCCATGCCGCATGTGGAGCGCCCAGTTCATATTCCTGCTGCGACTGTATCTAAATTTTCAAATCGTCACCCCATGCCCCACCATCATGTGTCATCTTTTATGCATGGCCACCTCTGCCTTGCTGCTCGGTCAGTTGCTACGCAACCGACGACAGCGCCGCAGGGGCCTGACATTAGTGAAAGCAAATTGACCAGAGGAGACCTCATCCCGCATGCAAAGCAGCCGGGGCCTCCCTGAGCCACGCTTTTTCTCTCCACGGCCAGACCCTTGGACCACAGCCTCCTCAGCCTAAGCTGTGGACCCAGGAAAACCCCCGCACTCCTACTCCTCCAGAAAAAGCTGAAATCTGGCCAGGGACAAGAGCTACCTCCAAAGGGAAAGGTGGAGCCAATGTAGCTTCAGGTTGTAAACTTCTGACCCTCCAGTGGGATGGACATTGGCTCCTGCAGGAAGGGAAAGAGCTACTATTCGCGGAGCGTGTACTATGTGCCAGGCATGGTGAGAACAGTGCAATGCAAAAAGCTCTAACTTCCTGGATTCCAGCCCAACTCCACCATTTCTCAGCTGTGTGTTGTGCATGCAAATCATTTATCAGGACTGAGACCCAGCCACGGAAATAGGCTGTCCCCAGACATCTCGGAGTGTGATAAAAGGCTAGTTAACAGGCTGGAGGGGAAGGGAAGCCAGTAGAACAGCAGGGGTGAGAAGATGAGAGAAAGGAAGGAGGGGAGAATACTGCCTTGCCCACCTGGTATTGCAGGCCTCTGAGCCTCCTGTTGGGAGGAACAGAGGAAATCAGGAGTTGGCAGTTCTGGTCTCTCCTTCTGCTCAATCCCTCCTGGTCCCCACCCGCAGGAACTTGACCTCACCAATTTCCCACTTGAGTATATACCGTTTTGCACTGGGAGGCAGCGAGCTGTGCTAGAAAGAGCAAGCGATTTGGAAATGATTAGAACTAGCCTCAAATCTTCAAATCCTGTCTCTCACCCTTCCAGACTGTGTGACTGTAGCAAGTTACTTCTGCCTTTTGAATTTCACTTTCTCAGTCTGTAAAATGGGCATGATGATACCTACCTCACAGGGTTAAATGGCTGACACATGCAAAGTGCCTATTGGGAAATCAGCAAATGCTACTCTTCTCCCCCAAACTTTAATGGCTCCCAATTGTCAGAAGAACAAGTCTGCTTCCTTAGCCCCACCTGGTCCCCACCCACTGCCCAGCCTCTCCCTCCCCTGCTCCCTGAACCACTGCACATTTGCTCAGGCTGCTGCATCTCCCTGGTAAACCCTTCCTCCAGCTGTTTGCTTTTTGAAATCTGGTCTACCTCTCAGGACCCAGAAAAAAATAAAATAAAATTCAGCTCCAACAGGCAAGCCTGTCCCCCAACCCCAAGGCCATACCCGAATCTACTGAAATTTCCCAGCAAAAGAAGGAGCAGGGAACCAAGAAGAAACCTTCCCCTCTTCAGGAGTGAGTTTGAGAAGTTTTCCCAAACTTTATGATGAGACCTCTCAAAGCTCAATCATTTATTGAGGAATGCCATTTCTGTGACTCCTGGAACCGAGGGGCTACATCGCACCTCAAGAACAGGCATGCCCTGAGGATGGGCACGGGGCAACCCCAGAAGGCACAGCTCACAACTTGCTGGGCACCAAGCATGGCTCTAAGCACTATAGCATCTTGGACTTGACCAGTGTCTAACACTTCACAAGCGCCAATTAACTAATTCACAACTATTTGTTAGCATATTAACAATGTCTTTAATTTTCATACAAATCGGTGAAGTAGATATTACCCCCATTTGCTGAGGAGGAAACTGAGGCTCAGAGAGGAAACGTGACATGCACAGGGTCACACAGTGGCTTGATAATGATAAAACTGGGGCAGGAACACAGTTCTATGTGAAAATAGACTATGAGGCTGTAACATACGGACTCTGTCTATATCACCATTCACAATTAACACTTTAGATTAATTTACCCATTTTTAAAACCCACAAGTTACCAGGGAAAGCCATTTACCTATTTCTTGTTGGGGCAAAGCCTTTACCAAACCCAGAAAGGGACAGCATGGAGGGTGCTGAGAGCACCAGCTCAGCTCTGTGCCCCTGGGCAGATGACCCCATCCTCTCAGTCTGAGTTTCCTTTCTCTGAAATGGAAGGTAAGGAGGCCTACCCACTTCTGTGTCTATTCTAAAGGGCAAAAATGATACAGACACCAAGAACTAAACTATGAAGCCTTGTTAGGTGTTAGTATCCCCTTAGAAGTGGCATCCACCCAAACCAGAAGTGTACCTGTTTCTGACATATGCATTTCTTTAATTATTCAATGTTGTAAACTGTATTGTCATTGTTGTTTAAAGGAAACATGCCAATTGTATTGCCTTCGTGTTGTATTGAAAAGCATTTCTTCATTATTTGGACTAATTTCCAAACAAATTAAAACTGTCGTAGCAGTCAAGCTCTGACTGCTCCATCTATTAGATTCAGAAGGTGGCAAATTCCTTAAACACAGATATAAACAATTCTGGTAACACAATCTGATTTTATAATCAGATTTTAATTTTCTGCCTGGGAGGGCGAAAGTTCTCCTTCCCACTTGCTTTGCCCTCAAGTTACTGACAGTTCCCACAGTTCTGGCAGACTTTTGGTTAAGGAAAAGCAGATTCTGTTACATGGGATTCTGTAGCATGTAAAAAGATAAATCTTCTCAAATGTCCTTTGATCACAGAGATGGACAGGGTAAAGGAAATCAGGAAGTTCCTTTATGATCTGACCTTATTGGTTCCTGTTTCTTGCCCAGTACAGCCACAGTAAACACACCTTCTCAGCAGCCTGCAGAGGCTCCACCCTGAGCTAGCCTGTGGGGCAGACATGCCCTGGGGGTGCTCAAGGGCTAATAGAGATGTGAGGCTGAAACAGGTGAAATAAGGGGAAAGCATATGCAAGGAAGAGTTTAAATAGCAAGAGAGTTGGTTGGACTGAGCCCCTTGTGAAATAATGGGCGTATTAGATGGATCCAGGGTCTAGTCTATGACCAAGATCAGGACTCAGTCTGGGGCCAGGTTTATGGCTCAATGTATGGCCAGGATCAGACTCAGGCTAGGACCAAAGTCAGGGCTCCGGTTGTGACCAAGATCAAGACTCAGGCTATGAACAGGGCTCCGTCTCTGGCCAAGATTTGAGACCTGGGACCCAGAATCAGTCTCAGGCCAGAGCCAGGTTAAATTGTGATCAGGATCATGGCTCAATTTGTGACATGACACTAGGATTCATAAACGACTTTTTTTTTTTTTGGCCGCACTACTCAGCAAGTGGGATCTTAGTTCCCCCACCAGGGATCGAACGCTCGCCCTTGGCAGCAAAAGTGCAGAGTCCTAACCACTGGACCACCAGGGAAGTCCCATAAATGATTGAGACCTAGTCCCTGCTCATGGATTTCATAGTCTAGTCAGGGAGACAGTAAACTGAAATTACCAGCTATTAAGAGTTTTGAAAGAGGATAACAGGAAACAATAAGAACACAAGAGAGGGCCAGACTGTCCAGTCTTGGAGGCCAGGCAATACCTTCCTGAGAAGGTGATGCTAGAACTGTGAGTCCATAAGAACCTGAGCAGCTTCATTTCAATGTCCTTTATTACATCATTGTTTTGAGCATGTGACCTCATTCACGTAGTACGTTCTTCCAGTGCCCCCAGTACACTGTGAATGCAGAGTTAGTTTAAGGGGTACTCGTGCTCTTCCTCTAGCCAGCGAGGTCCTGAAGAACACACAGTTTTCTTCAACCTCGGTACTTCCCAGTATTTTCTGTCCACCATTCAGGTGCTCTGTTTAACTCTCACGCTAACTCCCAGACACCTTTGTGTCTTTGGTTTGGTTGGATGCACTGGATTTCTATGCAGGAATCCATTTACTCCCTTGTACTACTCATCTTCATCTTGTAGCCCAAAGGTATAAACCTTTTCCCGAAGTTTAGATAGTGTCCCTCAGAGGAACAGAATGGTAGAGAAAATCAGACAGTGAAATCAAGGAAACCAGGTGAGTTCTGTGGCCTCCGGTAAGTCACCCAATCACTCTGAGCTTCAGTTTCCTCACCTGTTAAGAGGAGCTAAAGCAATCCTTGCCCGTATTGCAGGACGTTTTGGATGCCCTGTGAAAGAACTGATGTAAGAAGACAGAAGAAGTTCATTTCAGCTTTATGGGATTGGTCAATTCTCACTGGGGTCCTAGGAGGTAGGATCCATGGTCCCCTGTATCTATTCACACACCTGGTGTGTGGGGAGGGGGGAGTATGTGCTTCTGAGCCACTGCTTTGGGGCATGAGCACAGTTTGTATGCCCAATTGTATATCAATGTGTACACCCATGTATGTGTCTTACATTGGCTTCTTCAGAGCAGACTCTGAGATGGGGATTCATGTGCAAGTGATTTATTAAGGAAATGCTCCCAGGAGAAACCATAAGAAAGTAGGAAAAGCAGGACAGGAAGGGAAAGGAGCAAAATAAAGGTGTGATCTCAGGTAAAAGTCCTACAGAGAGTATATTTTAGCCTGATCCTGCAGGAGAACTCCAGAGTGTAAGTTGTCCCAACTCAAGAGTAGAGCTGGACTTTCACACTCTCCCTTCCAACAACCCAACAATCATCGGTCAACTCCCCGATACTTTTGGCTGTATGTGATAGTGGGCTAGTGCTAGCATCCAGTAGCCTGAGAGCCGTCCTCTGAAGAAAAGTCACAGGTGCAACTGAAGCACGTGAAGTGAGGGGTGGGTATATAAGGAGACCTGTGTAGAGGTTTTCATTTGTGTTGGTTTCCCCCGGCCTGTGTATTGGTTTCCCAGTCTCTCCATCAAACCCTTCTCATTTTCCTATAAGAACTCCACTTTATCACTTAAATGTTGGTATTTCAGCTGCTTAAAACCTTTCCCTGGCTCCTGACTGCCTACAGGATAAAGTCCAAGTCCCTTCACAGGATTAAGAAGCCCCTTCATGATCTGTCCTCTGCCGAACACCCCAAGCCTCATCATTCACATGGCCCCCTCACTCTAACCCAACAAAGAACTTGCTGGTATGGAGATCATATGGGGTTCTGGGGAGCCCTCAGACTCCTCATAGCCCAGTAGGGAAGACAGGGGTATGACAGGAAAATCTAAGATTTTCTAATCTTAGATCTAATCTTTGGGAATAGAGATAAGGTACATGACCCAACCTGGGTTCAATGAAGACTTCCCAGGGAGACTAATGTGAAGGATATAGAGGAAATAGGGCAGAAAAGAGTTATCTTGGCAGTATTTGCAGCATAGGGGAAAGGCGGGAGGAGGTATAGGAGCAGACCTGGCAGAGAGTGGCCACAAATTAAATATTAGTGGAATAAATAAATGAATGAATGACTGTGCATTACACAGCCTGGGCTCTGGAATTCAAAGGCCTTGATTCCCGACTCTTCTGCTCACTCACTGAGAAAACTCCAAGTCATTTAATTGCTCTGAGCCGCAGTTTCCTCATTTAGAAAATGGGGTTAATGAGACTATCTGAGACAATGGATAAAAATGCTTTGTATGCTGCAAAACCCTGCTCAAAGTTTAGTTTTCATTTATTCATTCATTCAAAGAATATTTTTGAGTTCCTACACTATGCCAAGCCATGTGCTGGAAATCCACCTGCAAACAGGAATTAGATGGGAACTCTACTTGTGTATGGAGGGGAGACAAGTTTAGGAGAGGAGAAAAGTTTAGCTCCTAATGGGACAAGATGCTGTAATCAAGATCTGGGAGCTCAGAGACAGTTTGACTTACGTCCTCTAATGAGGAAGTTTCCCAAAGACGGTAACATTGTATAATTGTGCCCTGAAGCATGAGTGGGGACTTGCCAGATGAAGACTAGGTCTGGGTAGAAGGAACATATATAGAGACACAGAGGCATGAAAGAGAGGTGTGTTTAGATCATCAAGACTGGTCTGGATGGCAATTGTGTATATGGGATGGTGTTGAGACCTGAGAGGGAACGGGTAAGTCTCTTGAGGTCAAATAAGATAGAGGAATTGTGAACACTTTTCTACAGGTAATGGGGACTTTCTCTGGCATGAGAGTTGCAGTGGCGTTGAAATAAGAGGAATAGGTGGACAAAGTCTGTTTGGGGCTAAGGAAGAAGTGTTGAGCCAACTTGTACTTTAAAAACTGGAGAAACGTCTGGACCTTCATAATCATTACCACCAACGTACAACCACAACACCACCACCACCACGCTTCAGCGCTCTCTCCCTTAGACAGCTATTCATTGTGGAAATACCTGCTCAATCTGGTTTTTCTTGAAAATTTTGCTCCCACACTAGGTAGTCATTACACACTCTCTCCCAATGAGCTTTGTTTGTGATTCTATTGGCAGGGTATAAGCTGAAACACTTTCTAATTAGTCCTGAATATCCCCCTGAAGAGGTCTTAACCAGTTATTGATTGCTGTGTAATAAACCATCCAAAACTTAGTGGCTTAGCACAACCCTGGCTCAGGACTCTGTAGGTTGGCAATTTGGGCTATCCTCAAGTGGATTCTCCTGCTGGTGTTGGCTGGGCTTATTCATCTGCCCGTGTATAGCTGTGGGTCAGCTAGGAAGCTTTGTTTCTGGGGGGTTCGCTGGCTATCAACTGAGGCTAAGGAGGTCAACAGAGCCACATATGTTTCATCAGCTAGCAGGCTAGCCTGGGCTTGGTCACATGGTGGTAGTCTCAGTGTTCCAAGAACACCAAGAGAGGAAGCTGTGAGGCCTCTTGAAGCCTAGACTTAAAACTCTCCCAATGCCATTTATTCTATTGGCCAAAGCAAGACATAAAACCAGCCTGAAATGCACTACACCTCTTGATGGAAGAATTTGAAAGCATTGTGGCCATTTTTGCAATCCACCCTAAGTTTTATGAACTTTTTTCTTAATCCTGGCATATGCAAGGAAAATGAATGGAGAACATTCCAAAGAAAGTTTTTATTATTTTTGTTAATTGAATTATTCCCTATAACCATAACATATACTAAGAGCGTGGTGAAATCCCTGTGGTTTAGTTATTATTATGTTATTATTATTTACTGAGCACCTCCTATGTGTCAGAGCCCAGTCAAATAACAATGGAAGAAGCATACACAATACTTTTTCCCATGGAATTTTCAGTGTAATATAGAAAACATCTTAAACAAGTCTCTATAATAATTTGATAAGTATTATGTCTTTATGGCTTTACTAATCTTTTCCTTTCTGATTTCTGTCTTTAGAGTCTTGACTTTTAAAGCCTTCCATAACCCCAAGATGAAATAAACATTTACTTGTCCAGATGGGTTTGTGAAAGAAAGAAGGTAGATCCCCGGCTGGAGGCCCTCTTAACTTGGGTCCCCAGTGAACAAACCCAGGCCCAGCCAGAAGGCCAAGACAAAGGGAGGGGAAACCCTAGTTCAGCACCAGACCCAGGTCTTGGCCCCTCCCGAAAAGACTGATGCTGCATTCCTTTCACATTACGTGGCCTTCCCAGGTGTACACTATTAGAGAGAGGTTAGAGACCCTACTTATATCAGCCCAGACTTGATATCGACCCAACTCTAGGCTGTTTTCTGTTACCAGATCTCCTGTTGGGCCCTTCTCAGAGATGTTTTAATGCACAACCTGATGGATAATTGGACCTCTCAGTAGCATTTGACTGGATTTCATTCAAATGTATACATTCCTATATACCTACATAGCTGTACATGATAGAAAGGCAGATAGATAGATGACAGATAGATAGACAGATGACAGATAGATGATAGATAGACATGATAGATAGATATAGATAAACAACAGATAGTTAAATAGTTTTGTATTTTTCTTTTTTCCATTTAACAATGTATTAGGAAAACTGCCACATACTGTTAAATAAATCTACCCTGAAGGATATAGAACGAATAAATGAATATTAAAGAACCATAAAAGAGAAGTTGTTTGGGGACTTCCCTGGCGGTCCAGTGGTTAAGACTTCGCCTTCCAATGCAGGGGGTGCGGGTTTGATCCCTGGTTGGGAAGCTAAGATCCTACATGTCCTGGGGCCAAAAAACCAAAGCATAAAACAGAAACAATACTGTAACAAATTCAATAAAAAGAATTTAAAAACGGTCCACATTAAAAAAAAAGTCTTAAAAAAAAAAGAGAAGTTGTTTATCCAAGCACCTCTGCTTGGAGGGTCTCTCCATCCCCAACCTCCCACTGCAACCAAGCATAGGGACAAGCACCCACCGTCACTCCCTCCCTCCACTTTTCCGGGCATTGGATTAGTATTTCCTTGAATCATAGTGATAAGATATGAGAGCTGGATTTTAGCATCAGCGGCCTGCTGCAGTCTTGGGAAATACAGCCCTGATGAGCTTAGGGAAAGAAATTTACCCTGTGGCCCAGCTCAGCTCCCTGGAGCTTGGAGTAAAAACCTTAGTTAACAGTAAAGCATGTCTGGGCCTTCCGGTGCAACCTTGGGAGAGTTCTGAACCCCATTAACAAAACGGAGTTAGGAACAGTACATACTTTGTAGGGCTGTTGTGAGGACTAAGGCAATCAACACAAAGAAAGACTTTAACAGGTCCCGACACACTAAGAGCTCACTCAGTGTTGACTCTACCCACCACGATTAACATTAATTTGTTTTATTGTTATTACTAAGTGGCCTTGAGTGAGTCACTGAGCCCCTTGGGCCTGGGTTTCATGTTTCACCCTGACACATTTCACGACTTCATGATGCTTTTGCACAGACTTCTTCCTCGGCTAGAATGCCCTTTGTCTGTGCCTACTGGGCACACTCCTACTTGTCCCCAAAGTACTCACTCAGTCGTCACGTCCCTGGGAAACCTTCCTTGACCTCCTCGGACAGGCTTAAGTGTTCTCTTCAGGGCTGCTGCATAACGTACCGCCCTCGCCATGGACTGCTTCCTTCCTCATTTCCACTGTTTATTTCCGTGTTGCCCCACACCCTCCCCTCCTTCACCTCCTCCAAGTCTTTGCTCAAATATCACTTTCTTCAGGAGACCATCTTTCACCACCCCATTGAAAACTACTTTGCACAAGATATTCCTCATACCCTCCTCAGCTTTACTTGTCTTCTTACATATTTCCTATTGTCTACCCCTCACCAGGATGTACATTCCCTGAGGGCATGGATTCAGGTCTGTTTGGGTCACTGCTGCAACCTCAGCATCTAGAAGAGGGCCTGGCACATAGGAGACAATATTTAATGAACAAATAAATGAGTCAAGTGGGCCTCCTTCTTACAGCATTTCATGCTGGGTGTTGGCAATATTGGTGAGACCAGCCCTCTAGTAGATGGTGCTGTGATCAAGGGACTCAGGACCAGCTGTACCCCACCATGCTGAAGTCTCCCTTCCCCCTTCCTCCCTCAGTATTTCCAGGGAAATACTTGCATAGGACAGGGATCAGCAAATCACAGTTTTAAGTGGTAGAGTTGAGCTTTGATGCCAGTGGTCTGGTTCCAGAAGCCACACCCTCTGCATTTGCAGCCCATTGTGGACTCAGAACTGCATCTTTCTACTTCACCAGCTGCTTCCCTGGCATCTAAAGGCCAAAAGTTCATTTGGTCCAGCCCTCTGCCTTTGGACTGGTAAGATATGAATGTTCTCATTTGAAAGACGAGGCCCCTGAGGTCCAGGGGAGATAAGAGCTCAGCCAAATTCACACGGGTAATAACAGAGACCACTTCTGTATCCAGGGCTTGTGGCCATCAGGCCACCTCACAGTGGGCTTTCTTTTCTTTACAGATGAAGAGCCTAGGGTTCATCCAGTCCACTATTTCTCAAACTTTTTTCCATTGTTTACTACCTAAGAAGTGTTTTTAAACAGCTTTTTCTCTTAAGCCCCTCTGCCCCATGAAATTCTAATACTACAGATGCACTGTGTATCTGTGTACTCTGTGTATCTGTGTTTTATACATTTTTGAAAGAGTGAGCTTTTTTCAACACCCAAGAACCACTTTTCACCCTCTTGGGGTGAAATATCACCACTTTCTTGGGGGCAATATTGCCCCCTTTGAGAATGCAGGATCTAATCTAAACTTCTCATTTTACAGTTGAGGAAACTGATACCACAGAGTGCAAGGCAGTGCCTCAAGGTCACTTAGCTCAGACCTATGGAGTCAAGAGCAGATCCAGGATTCCTGACTCCTCCACTCCACACTGCCTCAAATATAGCTGTGGAGGCCTTTATACCTCCCGTCTCACCGTCACCCCTGCCTTTCCTTCCCCATCTTGGGGCTCTATCCGAATTCAGGCCCCCAACTTTCTAAGAGCAAGATTATCTGCAACCTAGGATCCAGGTACCTTCTGGACTCAGTCATGGACCAGCCCATCAGGAGACCCAAAGGGTCATCCTGGGCTTCCTTCACAGGGGGCTGGCACGAAGGGACAAGAACTGCTCAGCTCAGGTCTTCACCATGGGGCCGACAGATCACATTACCGCCTCCTTGGAGGTTCAGCCCCATCACCTTTTCCAAATGCAAGACAAGCATAAAACTATTGCAGCAACGAAAAAAAAACTTGGAAATAATTAAACAGCAAGGCAGCCACCCATAATGATATTCTGTAGCACACTTTGGGGACAGTTTGCTGCAAAGGCACCCGAGCACTCCGGTTGTTTAATTAACATTGAAACAGCAGTTCCACAAGAACTAAAAACCCTGTTAATTTATGTGTCTTTTAATGATGCTCATTTAAATACTGTCGACTTTCCATCGGTTTAATATTCATGATTTGGAATCATTAAAACACCCTGATTGGGGGAGGGGGTGGTTGTTGGGGGGGGCGGGAGACATGACTTTCTTATACACCCAAAAACACAAACTGTCTGAAGACAACAATTTCCAAATTCCTACCTTTCCATCCCTCCCTCCGAAAGCTTAGCTCATTAAAGAAGCTGTAAAGCAGCTTGGGTGATTTGGGGGCTGCCGACAAGGCAGGGCCCTGAGCGTAGTTTCACCATTTACCGCCCACTCCCCTGCAGAACCAAGCCGGTCCACTCTCACTGCCGGTAGTCACAGAGCTGGGGAGCTCAGCCGGCAAACGCACTCTCTTGATAAAGCACCAAGAGGCCAGACTTCAAACCCCATGGTGTTCAGAACTATCCCAATCATGGCTAGGAGACAAAAGTTACCTTGAAATGTATTTCTAAAAAAGAGGGACATTTAGGATTGGTCAGGATATGATGCCAATGAGGTGAAGAGGCACAGGGTTCAGAAGGGGGCTGTGGGTGCCCTTACAGGAGCCATACAGATGCAAGACCCCTCACAGGAGCTATACGCCTGCAATGCAAACTATGAATGAGCCCACACAAAACCCACAGACTCAACACACACAAATGCTCACAGAGACACATGCAAACTCTGTAAGAGCGTGTGAAAATCAATAAGGAGAATTCAAATCAAGCCAGTTCAAGATTACCACATTCTGACAGCAGCCCACACACTATGCTGGGCTCTGAAGATTCCAAACTGATCAAGGAAGGAAGACAGACAAATGAATGGGCAAGGACCAAGAATTGTTCACCATGAGATAAGAACCATGGAGATGAAGGTGGGAGCGTGTTGGAAGCACAGAGGAAGGGGCACATGAGGGGTAAGTGGGACGGGCATCAGAACCCCAGGCTGTCAGTGGGCACTTCCTAAGTGCTAGCCCACATCCCCTCCTCAAGATCTCTCTCTGCAGGAGCATTCTACAACACTGGATCCTGCTCCCAATGAGTTAAAAACCAAGTACAGGGGTAAGTCAAGTCTATCAGCATCTCTATTTATACATCCTTCCCTCAAGGCAGACAGACCGTGATTAAGTGTCTTAGGAGCAGGGAGCAGAGCGCTGGCTTCAACACCACCCAGACCTGGGTTCCACTTACTGTCCTTATGAGCCTGGGCAAAGTCAGTTAATAAATAAATATGAGTCTGAGTTCCTCATCTGCAAAAAATGAGATAATAGCACCGATATTATATTTTTATCATTGAGGTATTTTTGATGTATAATATAAGTGCCAGGTATACAACACAGTGACTCAATTTTTAAAGGTTATATTCCATTTATAGCTATAAAATCTTGCCTATATTCCGTGTTGTATAATATATCCTTGTAGCTTATCTATTTTATACATAGTAGTCTGTACCTCTTAATCCCCTACACCTATCTTGCCCCTCCCCACTTCCCTCTCCCCACTGGTAACCACTGGTTTGTTCTGCATATCTGTGAGTCTATTTCTTTCATGTTATATTCACCAGTTTGTTTTATGTTTTAGATTCCACATATAAGTGATATCATACAATATTTGTCTTTCTCTGTCTGACTTATTTCACTCAGTAATACCCTTCAAGTCCATCCACGTTGTTGCAAATGGCAAAATTTCATTCCTTATTATGGCTGAGTAGTATTCTATTGTGTGTGTGTGTGTGTGTGTGTGTGTGTGTGTGTGTATCGCATCTTCTTTATTCATTCATCTGTTGATGGACACTTTGGTTGTTTCCATATCTTGACTTGTAAATAATGCTACTATGAACATTGGATCACCAATGTGATATTTATTGAAAATAATCTGTTGATAGGTGTATCTTTCCATTAGAATGTGAGCTACCTGGGGGCAAGAACAATGTATGATTTATCTCTATATTTTCAGAGCATGGCACATAGTGGGGACTAGGTAGATGTTGAACTGAACTTCCCAGTTCACCTCAGAGGGATGCCATAATGAATAAATGAAATTAAGTATGTAAAGAGCACTTAGTAGGTCCTCAAAATAGATTACTTGTGACCAGGGAAGGGGTCAAGAAAGGCTTCAAGAGAGAGTTTGAATCTAAAGTGGACCTTGAAGGCAGTGTGAGGTGGGCCAAAGAGAAAATCATCTCACGCTGAAAGAGCAGAGTGCACAAAGAACCAGGCCAGGAAAGCCCAGCCCCGCCTGTCCCTTACTCCAGTCTGGTTCCCCCCATAGACTCCCTGAACATACCATGTTCTCTCACAACCCCCTTTCTGTCCTCAGGATTGCCTGTTATTCCTCAATCACCCAGTTAACTACTACCCAGGTTTCAAGAACTGGTTCTAGAGTCACCTCTTCCAGGAAGCCTCTCTTTATTCCCAACCTCCCTCTGGTGCCCTCTCTGGACTCTTGCAAGTCCTCTGTCCCAGCCTTATCACACCATATGGTCATCACTATTTATATGTCTATTTTCTCACTTAGAGGTCAAGGCTCACTTCTGAATCACCACTGCGTGCCCAGTGCCTAGCACAGAGCCTGGCACAGAAAAGTTTTTGCCTAATAGATGGAAAGCAGTCTGAGTAAGAATGGTGATTAGAGAATGCAGCCCTCAAATCCACTGTACACAGACAAGTGTCAGAAGTGGACACCTGGGCCAAGTTGCCAAGGCCTGGGCCAAACTAGCTTCTTCCTCTCCCTCCCCCACCCACTACTCCATCATACTCTGTGCTGGGGGTATCCTCTTCTCCCAGATAAAATCTCTTCACATTTCAATCTCAGTTTCAATGTCACCCCCTCCAGGAAGCCTTTCCTGGTGCCCCTCAGGCTGGGCCAGGCCCCCTCCTGTCTTCTCTGGGTCCCTCTCTTTGGACATTGGGCATTTGTCAGATGAGAAGGTGCTCAGTTAGTCAGTGGTAACATTATGCGACAGGAGGGAGTCCTCCGTGGGGCCTGTTCTCTCCTGGCTTATTTCACTCTAAGGAGTAGCTCTCGGTAGACCCCCAAGCATGTCTGTGTGGGCTTTGGCAGGGGAGGGGAGCTGCCAGAGCAACAGCGCCTTCCTCCTGACCTTCTGCCTCTGTACTTTCCCGTGACTCACTGATGGAAAACATCCACCGCTTCTGGGCCTCTTCCTTATTTCATCACTTTAATAAATTAAGAACAGATTGAAAGGCAGGAAACATTGTCTCCTGGGCCCCAGCACCCACATTCCAACTCAATTACAGGATTTGTTTTTCTGGTCTGGCCAGAGGCAGTGGGATGTGGCAGAAAGTGCAAGAGAAAGAGTTTAAACCAAGAGGCCAGAGAAAGCAATTCAGATCTCAGCTCAGTCACTGACCAGGAGCCTCAGGGAAACTCATTCACCTCTCTGAGACCCTTCATCCACACCTAGAAAATGTGTGCTAACAATGACATGCCCTTCATAGGGTGGCGGGAGCATGTCAAATGAGCTACTAGAGAGTGTAAAAATGCTTTGTAGACTGTCGAGTTCTAGGCCACGTGAGAAAGAACACTGCCAATTCTCTTGATTAAAGTTAACATGGCATCAGGCCCGCTTTCCCTTCTAATAACTTAGCTCTGGGATTTTGAACCAAGACTTCTGAATTCCTTGAGGTAAAGTCTTCTTTCTCTCACTCCTTGCTGCAACTAACACCAGGAAGAGAGACTCTATGAATCTTTAGTCATATATTCAATTGTTGCTCTTGTTTTCAGTTGATAGCCAGAGTGCTGTATTGGAAAAAAGCTTAGGTCTGGGTGGGAGATGGGAGACAGAGCCTTGTTCCTGACTGTACTACTTGTTTTCTTGCCAATTGTATCACTTCTGTGGCTTGCAGTCTTAGTTTCTCTGTGTATAAAGTGAGGGCAGAGAGGGAATGAGTTAATAATCCTTGTCTTGATAATCTCAGAGGGTGGTGATTAAGATCAAATTAAACTTTTTACAAGCTGTAGAGCTGTATACAAATATACACTGCTGTTAAAAGGATATTAATAATTTAATTACTACAATAGCAACTAAGTAGTGATGAAGAAGAAGAACATTCCAGCTAGATGATAATGTCTCCTCTTCTTCAGGGAAGAGAACTGCATGGCTTCCTTTAATCACCCCTTCTGAGTTTTTTACAATCTATGATACTGGAAGTTCTCCCTTCTCTAACCCAATTATCCCATGCTTTAGGTTAGACCATTCTCATTTTCTGCTCTCACTTGGAAAGAAGAATAAGGTCACCATATCCTCTACGAAACTTTCATCCAATTTATGACCATTCGTAAGACACACTTCTTCCTTCTAACATGCCATCTGAGGAGAGCACATTGGAGGAAAGTGATAAATTCTGTTTTGGAAAGGTAGGTCAGAGGTACACATAGATCTTTCAACTGAGATGCACAATAGGCTAGCTGGAAATAAAGTCTGGAGGTTCAACAGAATGCTCTGTGCTGAAAATAGCGGTTCGGGAGGCCTCAGAATAAAAGTGGCAGCTGAATAGCTTCAATCTTATTAAATGATTCTCCATTTCCTGGCCAAGTCATCCACTCTCATGCCTCCCTGCCTTTGGTCCTGCTGTTTTCTCTGCCTAGAATGTCTTCTCCCTCTTATCCACCCATGAGATCCTATGTATCACCTCCAGAGAGGCCTTAACATTACCAGAGATTTCATTCACCTTTCAACAAAGTGTTGCAAGCTAGCTGTCCATTCCAGGCACTGCACAAGGTGCTTTGCTAGATCTATCTTACTCAGTCCTTACAACACCACTGTAAGCATCATAACCCTCAATTTACAGGTGAGAAACTAACTAACCTGTCCAAAGCCGTGCAGACAGTTTGTGGTAGAACTAGGATTCAAACCTTGGTCTTCAGAAGATAATTCCAGAGATTTTATTGCTACAAGATTCTGCCAACCACTCCGACAGCAAGAGATGTAAGGCAGAGGCGGACTAGCTTCCAATTCTCAGACTCAGACTCAGAATCTCAGATAGCAGCCCGACCTGAATTTAGAACAGTTACTCAAGGTTTAGGTTTGAGTTGGCCAGGCGAATCAGCTGATGGGGAACCAGGGCACTCCTTTGCTTCAGGCGCTCTCTTCAGAGGTTGGCCTCCCTTGGAGCTCTCCGTGGTACTGACAAGACTTCCATTTGCCTGTCCTAAAAGCCTCACACGTTCTCTCCATAGGCGTTAAGTAGGTTTGTTAGGAATGTCACTTCAGCCATTTCCCATTTATGATCTCTTCTCCACCACTAGAATATAAGGCACAGAAGGGAAAGGATTACTGTCTATCCACTAATTTATCCCCAGCAACTAGAAAGGTGTCTAGCACATAGTAGTTGGTCAATAAATAATTGTTGAATGATTGAGTTATCAAGTTATAGACAAACAGCATTATAACATAAAGAGAGCATTAGGATTTCATTTTATATATAAGAGCTTGGGCAAAATGACTTCTCACAGGTGTTTCTTGTCCTTTCTAGATCCAAATTCACAGTGGACTCTGAGAGAACTGAAATATCAGAGTCAGCCTGAAGAAAACAAGCAAGGTAGACTCTGCAATTGCCCCAACTTACTGCCTTGAGAGAGTTTCTAGGCCTCAGAACAAAGAGGGAGTACCCAAGGAGAACCTGGTAGACTCCCTGAGTTAAGAAGTCAGAGCTGACAGTCCAGAGAGAGCAAGGCAATGAGAGTTCACAAGATAGAATACTGGGGAGGGGAAGCACCACATGGAAATCCAGAGATCTATGGAGGTTTCTCCTTGAGAATTGACTGCATGTGTGTGAGAAAATTACACAAGGCCCAGGAAAGACCCATCAGTGCCCAGCTCTCACAAAGGGTCAGAAATAGTGTCTGTTTCCACCAGTCAATTTGAAAAAAAAAACACATAATTCACAGGGCATTGAGTAGAGCATTCAGAAGGGTCTGACCTTAATAATGGGAAATAGTTAGCTCTAGACTAGAAGCTGCTCTTGTCCTGACTTAAAAAAAAATCTTAAAATCAAGACCCAACAGGATCAAACTGTTGCCAAGTAACTTAACAATATTCCAGAACAAATCTCAAGAATATTTAAAGAAAGGCAAAAAATATGCAGCCCCCAACAAGGTGAAATTCACAGTGTCTGGAATCCAAGTAGAGATTACCAGGGATGCAGAGAGGCAGGAAAATATGAGCCATACTGAGGAGAAGCATAAATCAGTCAGAACAGACACAGATGTTAGAATTAGGAGACAAGGACATTGAATAGGTATCATGATTAAATTTCGTCTGTTCAAAAAGTTAAAGAGAGTCATGAAAGACATGAACAAAAGACCCAGATTAAACTTCTGGAGGTGAAAACTACAGGGTCTAGGATGAAAAATCCATTGGATTGGATTAAAGGCAGACTAGACCTTCCCCCCTACAAAAAAAAATCAGTGACCTTGAAGAAATAGAAACTATTTAAAAGGAAACACAGACAGAAAAAGAACTTTAAAATGAGAAGATCATCAGTGACCTGTGGGACAACTTCAAGCAGCCTAATATATGTATAATTAGAGTCTGTGAAGGTGGGGGAAGAAAAATTATCTGAAGAAATAATGGCTCAAACATTTTCCAAATTTGATAAAAACTATAAACTCATAGATCTAAGAAACTCAGTGAACCCCAAACACACACCAAAAAATGAAGAAGACTACATGAAGACACATGATAACCAGATTTCTCAAAACTAGTAATAAAAGAAAATCTTAAAAGCAACCATAGAAAAAAGAAACATTAAGTACAGAGGAAGAAAAGTAAGGTGAAAACAGATTTTAAATTAGAAACAATGTAAGACAAAGACAGTGGAGCAGCATCTTTGAAGTATAGAAAGAAGGCTGTCAGCCTAGAATTCTATACCTAGTGGAAATATCTTGCAAAGGGAAAAGCTAAATAAATCTTTTTCAGACATACAAAAGCTGAAATAATTCATCACTAACAGAACAGTACTACAAGAAATGTTAAAGGAAGTCCTTCAGTCAGAAGGAAAATGAAACCAGATGGAAAAATGGTTCCTCACATGGAGTGAAAAATACCAGAAATGGCAACTACTTAAATGTATAAGATTTTTAAATTGTTTAAATCTCTTTAAAAGATAATTGACTTTAATAGGTATAGAATTTCAGTCTTGCAAGATGAAAAAGTGCTATGGAGATGGATGGTAGTGATGGGTGCTCAGTATTATCAATGTATTTAATAACACTGAATTGTACTCTTAAAAATGGTTAGATAGCTAATTTTATGTGTATTTTACCACAATAAAAAAAAATTAAGATAACTGTTTAAACAAAAATAATAGCAATGTATTGTGGAATTTACAGGCACAATACATGACAAAGTTAGCATAAATATCAGAGGGGGAGAAATGGAAGTACACTATTGGAAGTGTCTTATACTCTATGTGAAGGGTTCCAATGTCACTTGAAGGTACACTGTGACGGTAAAGATGTTTACTATAAACCGTAAAGCCACCACTAAAACAGCACACCAAAGAGTTAATAAGCCAATAAAAGAGATAAAATGGAGTCATTAAAAAATACTGTCCATCCAAAAGATGACAGATATAAATCTACCGCACTCTACATCAGTAATTACATGAAATATAAATGGCTCCTTTCCTCCCCAGGACTGTTGAAATGACCATGTGATGAGCACTCATCTCTCCTATCTGGATTCAATCCTCAAAGCCATTTCTGAGGTAGATAGATCATGGTTATTGTCTCCTACCACAGATTAGGAAACCGAGACCTCCTGTGAGAAGATAACTTGCTCAGATCAACGGCAAGTTAGCAAATGAATCCCTGGCCTCCTTCCTCCCGATTTGGAGCTGCTTCGACCAAGCCCAAAACAGACTCCTCCCTTCAAAAACTCATTTATTCCCACCTACCCCCACTCTTCTCTCTCTCTCTCAAAAAAAAAAGAAATACAATTTGCCATGAATTAGTGATGAGCCTGCCTGGCCAATTACCAAGGCTAAGTGCTCTCCCGCTGGGAGCACCCACAGAAAGCACTAAATGATGTGGGTCTAGCCAAGGAGGCCCCGCCCAGCCAGGCTAGTGCCCTCCTGGGTCCAAGCTTAGAGGAAGCAGCTTTCCAATTAGCTCTTGCCAGACAGACTGGCTTCTCCGCACAGCAAATTGGGTTACAGAGCTCTCCTCCAGTTGGCCTCTTTGTCTGGTCTACCCACCCCAGCAAAGAGGGAGCTAATCAACTGTGAGGCCAAGCCCGCAGGCTTTAGGCCTCCATGGAGGGAGGTGGCACAGATCTCAGCCCTCTTCCACTAAGGTGGCACTCCAGAAGCTGGGAAATATGCCCTACACCAGGCAGACAACGGCCTCAGAGCCCTGGGGTCCAGGCTCCTGAGCTAATCAGAGAAAACAGTGCTCAAAGGAAAGAACCCAAGGTCTTACACTTTCACCCTGCCCATAGCCACCCCCGTTAATAAAGCAGAGAGTTCGGGCTGCCGCCTGTGTCTTCAGCCTGGGCTTTTCTATTTCTTTCTCTTCTAGCACTTCAGAGATAGCCCAGACGTCATCTGAATCTGGAGAGAAAGGTGAGCAGAGGGGAGACTGGGACCTCATGATGATATGTCTTGAACCCTGCATCCCCTCTTTCTGGGCCAGCCCAGCTTCTCAGCGCTGGCACCTCCTGCCCACAGGGCTCTAATGTGGAGGGCCTGGCCTGCTCTGCCACCCCCTCTAGTGGGCACTGCCGCATTCTCGAGCTGAGCTTCCCCTCAAAGAGAGGGAAAGTACGGGCACGCCACTTCACAGTTTACTGCAATTTCAGGGACACTGTTGCACCTGATCCTCACAAGAACTCTGTGAGGTAGGCTGAGCAGGGCCTGTGGTTCCACTTTTAGAGCTCAGGAAACAAGTTTGGACAGCTGAGGAGATTGCTCAGAGCCAGCGCGAAGCAGGGGTGGTACTGAAGCCCAGGTCTCTCTCCAATCTGCAGCTGCGCCTTCTCAGCTCCCCTAATGACAGTGTGTTTGATTTGCCCTGAGAGCCTGAGGGTTGGGTGTATCTTCTTACATGCTGTAACCCTCGGCCTCGTATCTCCTGCGCACTAAGGTTTGACTCAGAGCAACAGAGAAGGTCCTAGCGCAATGTTCCCACACAGCCAGACGGCCAGCACGGACCTGGGTGCCTGTCACGAGCCAGGAACTCGGACTCCAAAGTGAATTAGACCAAGTCCCTGCCCTCAGGGAGCCCACAGGCTTTTTGAGAAAATAGACAGACAATGACACCTGTGAACAGCACCATGATGGAGGTGCCACAGTAGTCAGGATATACAGAGGGCAGGCCTGTGGCTCCGAGGAAAGGTGACACCTGAACCAAGCAGAAGAGCCAGTAGGAATTCACTGGGCAAAGATGGGGGGATGGGCAGGTGGAGACAATTCCAGGCAGAAGGAACCATAAAGAAAAGAGAAATCACAAGGTGTCTTCAGGAAACGTTTCAGTCTGGCGGTAGCCTGGAGCGTGAGGGTGCCGAGAGGCAGGGCATGGGGCTGAGATGTGGCAGGGCCACACCAGGAGACTCCCTGTATCCCCGGCTGTCCAGGTAAGGCTTTCTCAGGGTGAGCTTCCTGTGAGGTGGTGGCTGTAATCCCACAGTAGGTAGGTTTATGGCCAAATATCCTTGTATTCATCGGGGAGCTCAGCAGACCCAGGGCCTCCGGAGAGTGAGCTGGTGACACTGAAGAGTGTCTGCCAGGAGGATTCAGCTGTGAACATTTCCCATCCCCAAGAAGTCAAGGGGCCCTTTTATTCCTCCCTGGTGAGGACCCTGAGATCACCCTGTCATCCATAATTCACTCAACAAACACTCACTGTGCTTCATGCCTGTGCCAAATTCTGAGCCAAGCTCCAGGGACATCAATATAGAAAGACGCGGTCCCTGCTTTTGAGGATGCGCTATCCTTGGGGTTGGGGGGAGCCATAGGGAACAGACTAGGAAGTTATTGCAGTGCAACGGGAGGTGGGCACAGAAGGGGAACAGCAAACCTTGTATGGGAGCCAAAGAGGCGAGGGAGGTTGAGCTATGTGCTAGAGGATGGGTAAGAATTTGCCATCTAAGAAGCAGGAAGAGTCTGTAAACCGTGAAGACAGAAAGGGGCATGGAGAGGCAGGGAGAAGCAGGAAGCAGCTGTGTGTCGAGGTGCACGGTGGGGGATCAGGCCACAGGAAACCAGTTGTGCCAGGTTGAAGATCTGGGGTGCTCTCCTCAGTTGGGTTTTGGTTTTTAAAGATATCTCCAGCAGGGCTTCCCTGGTGGCGCAGTGGTTGAGAGTCCGCCTGCCGATGCAGGGGACACGGGTTTGTGCCCCGGTTCGGGAAGATCCCACATCCCGTGGAGTGGCTGGGCCCGTGAGGCATGGCCGCTGAGCCTGCGCGTCCGGAGCCTGTGCTCTGCAACGGGAGAGGCCTCAATACTGAGAGGCCCGCGTACCGCAAAGAAAAAACAAAAAACAAACAAACAAAAGATATCTCCAGCAGAGAGTGGCTGAAGCGGAGGCCTGGAGCAAGAGGCTTAGATCTGAAAGGTACGAAGGAGGCAGAATTGGCAGGGCCAGGGACTGACTGACTGACAAACCATGGGAGGAGACATTCATTTATATCTTGTTTATTTTATATATATAAATTTATTTATCTATGGCTGTGTTGGGTCTTCGTTTCTGTGCGAGGGCTTTCTCTAGGTGCGGCGAGTGGGGGCCCCTCTTCATCACGGTGCGTGGGCCTCTCACCGTCGCGGCCTCTCTTGTTGCGGAGCACAGGCTCCAGACACGCAGGCTCAGTAGTTGTGGCTCACGGGCCCAGTTGCTCTGCGGCATGTGGGATCTTCCCGGACCGGGGCACGAACCCGTGTCCCCTGCATCGGCAGGTGGACACTCAACCACTGCGCCACCGGGGAAGCCCTATATCTTGCTTTTTAAAACTGCCAAGTTCTGCTAAGCAAACCTCTTCTGCAAGGCATATATGAGGATTCAATGAGCTAAGGTAAGTGAAAACCACTGATACAGACATCCTCACTCCCACGCCCAGTAAACATAAAGTCAACACTTAATAAAGATCTACTGTAGCTGACTCTGGACCTGACTCTGTGAGTGAATCAATGAGTGAATAATGAATGAACAAGTGGCTGAGGGACTTGATGACCTGTGGGCCCCTAGCAGGTAACATCAGAACTACACAAGTCTCTTTGCCCTGCCAGAAGTTCTGGAGAGATGCTACCCAGAAGCCTCGCCTAGAGGTTTGTGTTGCTGAGAGGACCTGGGTGAGACTAAATGTCAGGGGCTGTCCTAGAGCTTGGGGTCCAGCTGACCCTCCTTGGAGTGTCTAGCCTTCATTCTTTTGGCTAGTGTCAGGCAATGGAGGTGTGACATATCTACACCTGACTCTGAGGGGCCCCCTCTCTAGAATTCACGTTTGGGCCCTGCTGTCCCATCTTCACTGTGCAAACCTCAGTAAGTCAGAAGACAACATGTGAGAAATGGAAGAAACCTCAGGGGAGTCACTGACATCACTTAGTCCTACAATGCACAGGTACGGTGCTAGGTATATTATACATATTATCTAATGAAATACAGCACTCCTGAAAAGAAAGGGATTTTATCCACATTTTATCGATTAGGAAACTGAAGCATAGAAAGATGTAACCTTTCCCAGGTCATCCAGTGACATCCTGGACTAAGTCCACCAATTTATTTATACTTAAGCAGCTTATATAAAGTTGGAAAGGGAGACGAAAAGGGCTTGCAATTGCGTCACCCTAGCATAGCAGCTATTATTTTGTATAGCTCGTGTATGCTTGGTATATACTTGGGATTTTATTATTCATAAAATTTGATCTTACTTTTTTCTTTTTTAAACATTTTATCATAAGCATTTTTCCAGGTAACTGTGTTGCCTTCAAAAACCATTATTTTTCATGGCTGCAGACTGTCAAATCAGGTGTAAATACCAGACTTTACCTAACTATTTCCCATGGTTGGTTACTTAAGTTGCTTCCAATGATTTGATATTATAAATAATCACTCTTCTTTCTTTTATTTAGAATGGTCTTCTTTCAGCAGGATTATTTCCTTATGGCAGACTCCCAGAAACAGAAATAAGAGGTCAGAGGGTATGAATATTTTAAGGCTTTTGATACCTGCTGCAAATGCCTTTCTCACGGGGCCTTTGTACTTCGCTCCCCATGTCTGGATGCCTTCTTTACCTCTCCCTCTCTCTCTAGTCCCCTCTGCCCAGGCACAATACTTCCTTGACCCTCGGTCTCCTCATCTGTGAGATGGAACTAATGACCCTCCTCTGCCAGCCTCAGGGCCTGGAGATAAAAGTGATTCAGAGACCCTAGTAGGGAATAGAATGCTATACTCTGCCAGATAGTAGCTGTACAGCATGGCCTTTGGCACCAGACTACATAGATTTGAAGCCCAGATCTGTCGCTCAGAGCTGTGTGACTTTGGGCAACCTCTCCATACCTCAGTTTCCTCATCTGCAAAGCAAGAGTGAAGAAAGTAATGGCAACCCCTTAGGGTTGTAGATGAGGCTCTAAGGACTTATTCTACGCAGAAAGCATGAAGCAGGAGCTGTGGCTGTTATGAAAGCGATGTCTGATGTGGGAGGCAGCTCTAGCAGAAAGAGCTTCAGCACCCGGCATGCAGGGGCTGCCCCCACGGGAGGGGGCACCTGCCCCGTGCCCAGCAGACAGGCTCTTTGTGGAAACAGCTGACCTAGCTCTAGCGGCAGTGACCGTTACACCTTCCCCGCTGCCTGCCCAGCACGGGGTCTGCGTCTCTCTGCACCACCAGCCCCCCGCCACCGCCCCACCGCTCCACGCTGGCCTCTGGCTGCTGTGGCCTGATCTTAGCCCTCTTTCAACAGGCTACCTAACTGACCAGAAGATACAAACGCATCTCTAAACGCTTGCAACCTGCACTCCCATCCCCCAACCCTCTCCCCCTTCCGGGAAGCCGGGCCCCAGCGCCAGCCTGACGAGCAGCACTTAATTCTTTATTGAAAACCATTAACTAGAGTTCAGTTCTCTGAGCCCCAGTTTCAAATTACCCACAGGAAACGCCAGACTGAGAGAGCAGCTTTCAAGGGCAGAGCCATCTCCTCTAAGAGACTGGTTCCGGGACCCCGGCTGTGGGGACTTTTTAATTTTGAGAGGCAGTAACGACAACGACAACAGCAACAGCAGCAATCGTTTCAACTTCTGGATGCGTAAGAGCCGACAGAGCACTCTCCTCTTCCTGCTCTTCTTCTCTCTCTAACAATAACCCAAAGCGGTAGGTCTGGCAGGAAGTATTATCACCCATGACGGATGAGAAACTGACGGCCTTGGGGTCACACAGGCAGGCAGCGGTTCAACTGGGCTCCAGATCTCCCTGCCGCTGAGCCCCATGACCCTCCTGTCAGAGCACTTCATGGACCACCCACAGTGGCGCCTGACCTGTGACAAGCACTGCAAGGGAGAAGGGTGAGGGAGATGGGACCCTGGCCCTTGACCAGCGACCAGTACTGATTGGGAGAAGAGACAATGCAAATGACTAGGGCCTAAGAGATTCTGGTTCTATCCTGGGCCTGCCACTAACTTCCTGGCACATTGTGGCGTTAATTATTATTCATGGGACACGCAAGGAGAGGTAAGGTGAGGGGAATATGGACAGGATTGAGGGAACTGAAAAAAAAGTGTCCTCAGCCCTCTCTATCAAGATTTCTAGCCAAATGGAAAGTAACTTCATTCATTCATTCATTCATTCATTTTGAATTGCTTAAGGCCACCTGTGTTCCAGGCACTGAGCAAAGTACTTTACAAATAGTTCTCACTGACTCCTTCAAACAGCATTATTACTCTCCCCACTGACCAATGAGGAAAGTGAGGCTCAGGGAGTTTTGGTAACTCGCTCATGACTACACATCAGTGGCAGAATTGAACCCAGGTCACCCTGACTTCATGATTCCCATGGCTTTTTTGTCACCGTCACAGTTACGATTCTACAAACACCTGCATTGAGACCCAACAAGGGCACAAAGAGAACAAAGTCCTTTGTGGGTCTCCAGGAACTTTTCCCAGAGTTGAAAGATGGGACAGACTTGGCCAAATGAAAAAGGCAGGGGAGAAAATTCCATGAAGGGGCAATAGCACAGGCTAGGGTTGGGGAGTATCAAAGCATGTGGCATGTTAAGGCAAGTCAGGAATTGCTGAACCGTCTGAATTAAGCACAGAGGGTACAGAGGATCCCCCCCCTCTGAGAGTATGCAGCCCAGGAAAGAGACGGAAACATGTCCAATGACAGTATTTGAGGCAAAAATTGGGTAAGAATTTTTATCTAAGAACAAAGAGCTTTCTGCTTGTATATCTTTCCTTCTCCTCCAAGGAGCCTGAGAAGCAGCTGAACAAGAAGGCCTCCAGTTGGGGAAGGGAAAGAGTTTTGGCCTCAGAGACCAGTGGCCTGCTTCCAGGAGGTTGTGTGACTTACCGCCTCTCTGAATCTGGATTTCCTCTTCTCTACAAAGGAGCCACTAATGCCCCCTTCCCAGCACTGCATGTTACTATACCTGACAGTAGTTTGAAAAGAATGAAGAGATTGGGTTTTATTCTAATTTACTTCGTTATACAAATGTGAATGTTGAGGCTCACAGACATTAATAACTTGCCTATAGGCATACTCAGAAAACCCTTGATCTGAAATTTGATCTCAGATGTAATGGATTCCTCTGCCTCTTTGTCACCTCCACCCACAGATCCTAGTTTAGCCCTCTGGAGCCCAATGCAATAAGCCTGCTCCTCTGTCCACAATGCCCCTTTGGGTGGATGAAGACAACAGCTGTGTCCCCAAATCTCCTCTTTCCAGCTAAACACTCCCAGGTTTATCACCCTATATGATTTCCCAATTCTCTACAGGATTTAGCTGCCCTTGAGGAAGAAACAAGAAAGAACAGACAATAGAAGTAGCTCCCTAGTGCCCTGACCAGATGTGAAGCATCCCCGGCCTCAGGACCAGCAGCTAGAACTGCAGGAAAGTTCCTGCAGAAAACAACAGTCGCAGCCTGTTTGCCTTCCCCAGTCCATCAACTGCCATGGCCAAGCTGGACACCAGCTTTGAAACTCAAGGGATCTGTCTCCACCTAAACCTTGTCTCTTCCCTACCCCAGATGGCCCTTATTTGAGCTGGATCCATTTTCTTGGCCACATTGCTGAATGCGGTGCCCACTCATTCCAGAAAATGCCGACCTCTGCTCCAAGCCGCCTTGTCGGCAGCTTCCCAGACATAGCTGGACTGTTTATTTATTTTTGTGTTAGCAAAGAGGAGAAAATCACATCGGCCTAAAATGAATACTAATGAAATGGCTTCGTTAACCTCCTTTGTGATCAGAATGAAAAATCGGATTTCCGCAGAATTGCAAGCCATATATTTCTTTCCCCCAACGTTTTTTCTTTCTTTTTTTGCCCTTTCCTCTGATAGGAAGATTAGGGACAACCGAGAAGGAGAGTAAAGTCATTTCATAAAAAATATCTGCGTTTTTAAGTGTGTCTTTGTTGCAGAGGGATGTGGAGATGCAATTTCTCCAAACCCACTTTTCTCAGCCTGTAAAGCAAATGTACCTATTTGTCCTCTGCTGCAACAATGCCAGCTGCATTCAATCAACTGAGAAGCTGCAAGCCATAAACCTTCTTCCCCAGCTAGGGGGGTGGGGATGGGGGGAGGGAGCAAGCAAGAGAGGAGGCAGGCCATAAAAATTCATCAGAATAATGTAGGGATGAGACGTGCTCAGATCGCCAGCAAGCAGTCAACCAATCAGTCATCCTGTGGCATTTACAGCACGTCTCATTCCCCTGTTCCTTAAGGACAATTGATTTTTCCTGATTCCATTAGCATAACGGCGTGGAAAATGTCTGCAGTGCAATATTTCTGGAACGTTCCAACAAGTAGGCTGGGCACTGGAGTGTGACCATCTCCATAAAGCTTCCTCAGGCTCTGCGGCAGACGCCGCCACAGCCACTGCAAAAGGCCCAGAGAGAATGGCGTAGCCTCTAAAACTTGGGGGCCAAGAGCACCTCAGGGGTGTCAAACCAGGTAATTGGCATCACTATAAAACCCCTCATCTTCTCATCCCTGAACACAGAAGCATCTTTTCCTGCAAAACACGGTACTGTGGAGTGATAAGGGGCATGCAAAACCCACCCAGGCCGGGAAGAACGATGTATGTCTCCCATCCTGGATCCATTTGTGGCCTTCCGAAGCTCCTGGATTTGGGAGCTGAGGAAAGAATGCTTAATGTGATTATTCCTTCATGTGTGAACAGGAGGCTGCAGGAGTGGGTGCCCAGGAGTCATTATTCTGCTCCTCTGTCAGCTGGATCTCCACTGTGTTCTCCACTGAAACAGCATCTACATGAGGAGGGAATGTGTGGAGTTTGGGGCCATGAAGACCTAGGTTCAAATTCTGCTTTTTATTTTGTGTGTGGCCATGGGCTACAGTTAATCTCTCTGATCTTCAGTTTCTCTGTGAAAATTAGGGGCCTCATTAATTCACAGGTCATTGGGAGAATTAAACGAGAATGTGATAAACACCTAGCATGGTGCGGACGCATAGTGACTATTTCAACAGTCAAATTCTTGTCCCTTCCCCTTTCTCCAGACTTCAATTCCCTCCTCTTTGTCAGCAACTCAATTCTCTCACTGTGTCAATTTCAGCTGGTCAAGGTGAATCTTGACAGTGCCAAAAGGAAACATACAAAACCTAGAATGTTTCCATCTACTCTTACAAGCAAGATGAAGACCTGGCTATGCCTTTTAGAATGTGCTTGAGGAAACTCTACTCTTATTCAGTCTCCTGAGTCAGCCCCTCTCTTCTCTCACCCCCTTCTTTATTCTCACATGGCACCAGGGGGAATCTTTCTAAAACACACGTGTGACCTGGTCATGCCCCTGCTTAAAACCCCTCTATGGTTCCTCACTGCCATTTGCTCTCGTCAAGATTCATCTCAGGGGCTTCCCTGGTGGTGCAGTGGTTGGGAGTCCGCCTGCCGATGCAGGGGACACAGGTTCGTGCTCCAGTCCAGGAGGATCCCACATGCCGCGGAGCGGCTGGGCCCATGAGCCATGGCTGCTGAGCCTGCGCGTCCGGAACCTGTGCTCCGCAACGGGAGAGGCTATGGCAGTGAGAGGCCCGCATACCGCAAAAAAAAAAAAAAAAAAAAGATTCATCTCAGGCTGGGCCTCCTCCAGGAAGCCTTCTTTAATCCCACGACCTCTGTGCACACCTCACACTTTGTTATGGTTATCTGTGTCTTTGTCTTCTCCATCCTAGATGGTGGGCTCTGTCTAGGGCAGTTTTCCTTCCGTATCTCTGGCACCTCTCACAGCACCTGATAATCAGTAGATGTTCACTCCATGTTTGTTGAGAAAACCAACTTACAAAAGCAGTGCTGATCTCATTGGCTAAGGCTCTACACTTTGATTTCAGTGTTTGTAGAGGCTGTTTGGGTGCTGGCCATGGTCCTGGATCTTTAAGCGCTGAGGAGAGGAGAAGGAAGTAATAAAGAAACCTTGAGTGTGGTGAAAACAATACACATTCAGATAACCTCTAACAGCCAGCCTTTGGAGAGCAGAAGGAGGGCAGGGATTCTGGGCACTTCCAGTCCTGGATCTGCTGTGAATACTCTGCTCAAGACACAAAACCTTTCTGGATCTCAATTTTTCTCATCTGTCAAACGGAAACAAAACTTGACCTACCCATATCACAAGATTGTTCTAAGGGTTACAAAGATGATGTCTGTGGATACCTTAGTAATCTTTTTCGAAATTGCCTGCCATGACAGTCCTCTAAGTTTCCTTCCAGCCCTTTAAGTGCTCACTGCTCAAGAATTATCTACAACTGACCACCTCCACTTCCTTACCTCCAACTTGCTCCTCAGCCCACTCCTGTGTGGCTTCTACCATCACTCTGACAAAACAGCTGTTGGGAATGACCTCATGCTGTAAACTCATTGGCATTTTTCAGTCCTTATTATACTTGCTCTCCTAGGACCATGTTTCTTGCTCTCAAGCACTTACCTCAGGATATAATTATGCATTCATTTGTGTGACTGTTATATTAATACTTGCTCCCCAACTAGACTGTGAACTCCATGAGATTAGGAATGACATCTGCTTTTGCTCACCATTGTACTCCCAGGTCCTGGCACAATGTTCACAGGGAGAAGCCTCCACCGTGACTTAGCAGGAAGGAAGGCAATGTGCCCAAAGCAGGCCTGGCCATATCCGGCACTGACTGAGACACAAACAGAAGGCTTGAAACCTCTCTGGAAGTCCCAGAGTCAACTTCCCAATGCCAGCACTTCTGCCTAATGGGACTTGGAGCTCGGAGGAGGCCTCCACCCTCTTGAGGAACATGGATGGTAAGATGAAGATTGGCATGGTGCCTATCAGCAGGAGTGCAGTAAGTATCAAGAGGTAAGTATTGTGGGATAAGATCTGGGGAAACTACTGAGCCCAGATGCTTTGCTGTGTGAAAAATGAAAACACGGCCAGAGAGTAAATGTGATCTGTCTAAGATCTCATAGCGAGTTAATGTCCTCCATAGTACAGAGAGAAACAGAGGCAGGAAGTGTATCTCTCATATCCCTTGGGCTCCCTTCTCTGGGCCACCATGACTTCTGGGCTGCCCTCTTTCATAATCTATGTCTCCTTGGGTGTTCATTTTCTGTTCACATGTCTGCCTCCCCCCTGGAGGGCAAAGATAGCATCTGATTGATAGTACTGTATTTCCTGGGCCTAGCTCAATGTGTGATACATAGAAGGGGTCAACCAATGTTTCTTGAATAGACATTGGATGGTGAAGAGGTTGGAGGAGTGGGTGTTGAAGTATAAGAAGGCTGACTGTGAACCAGCTTCAGAGCCCCACCCAGCTCTAGAGCCCAATAATGAGAGATGGTCAGTCTCAATCCTGGATATGCCCAAGATCCAGCATTGGGCTCCATGGTGAAGCCCCATAGATAAGCTATTACATTCCTGCTGAATTTTCAGCCTTTTCATCCAAGAAAGCCCTAGCCATTTCATAACCTTCTGAGAATGACAGAACTTCAGAGTTTATGATTCATCTTTACAAGTAACACAAAGCAGAGAATATTATATCTGTCTGCATTTGAAAGCCAGGGAAACAGGTTCTTTCATCCATGCCATGGGGAGGCAAAAGCAGGGATTTTGCACTCAGAACCCCCAACTGTGAATTCCAGCTTCTTTACTTACAGCCATACAACCCAAGTCCCCAGTGTGGATTTATGAGGATATAGAAGATATTGGCTTTGCCTTCAAGGAGCTTGCACTCTATTAATAGGAAAAAAGGCATGTCTGCAAGAACTCTATTGCCAGGTAGAATGTGATTAAAAGCACCCAAACAGGATGGTAGGGGAGGCTCATAGCCAACTGGGAAGAAATCTTTATGGAGAAAACAGCCTCTCATCTGAGTCTTGAAAGATGCATGGGGTTTTAATGGCATAGAAAGGAAGAGCATCCTGGTGAAGGAGGAAGCAGGAGAGCATGGGACATGTTCCTGGAATGAGAAGTAAGTTTGTTTGACTGGAGGGCTTAGGGATACATGGAATATAAGTAGGAGCTGAGACTATAAAATAAGTTGGGCCAAAGTAAAGAGAGACTTGAATGCCGCTTAAATACTCAGAGAGGTTAAATAACTTATCCAAGAGCACACAGAGCGAGTGGAGGATCTAGGACTGGACTCCTGAAGGCTTCCCCTTTGCCTCTTTTCCTTCATCTTCAATATGAGTAATGGCACAACAATTGGCAGAGTCAGGGTCTGTCCCGTTTATAAAAACACTTGAAAAAGAAATAATCAGAATTAGTGTGGCTGATTGTGGGGGAGATGTTTAGAGACTCTAACAAAGAAAAGTGTGAATTACAGTATGAAAGCAAGGAAATATGTTTTGCCCTGCATTTCTCCAAGTGGCGTATTCTACTGCCCAACAAACTCATGCTTAGAATAACTCACTTCTAAGAACGGATATGAATCTCTGCCATGGGCACATCATGTTAATACATTTAGTATCAATTAAACATCGCCACTGCAATTTTTTCCTCAGAAATATTTACTTTTGCTAAGACTTTTCATGGAAAACGCAAAGGTAAATTTCAGGCCAGCTCACAAATTCTGAATTATCAGAAATTGTGAATTCGTTAGTGGAGAGAAGCTGAGATTGGAACCAGGTTGGTTGATTGAAATATTCAGTAGTTTTGGAATGCTCTATCAGAATGTTCTAGCATCCCCCAGGCTCTAACCAACTGACTTAGCAGAGTGGTAGCATGGGCTCAGCCAGAGCCATGTCCCAGGATCCACTCAGACACTGCCTGGCTATGTGATCAAGCACTCCACCTTCACTCCACCCCCCCTGGGCCCATCTCATATTGTGAGGACAAAATAAATCAGATAATGGATTTGGAGTCTGTCACCGATCTCACAATCTGGAGGGGAAAGACAGCAAAGAAACAAAACAGGTGAAATGGGGTGCCCCAGCTCTGTAGAAAGGGGTCCAGACCAGAGCAAGAGAGCTAGTTGTGTGTTGACAGCAGGCATGAGGTCACCTTTTCCTCCTGCCTCTCTGAGAGGCACTAAGCTTACCCTTTTATATAAGTCATTTATTATTGTTGTGAGGTAGGTTATTAAGTCTCCATTTCACACAAGAGGAGACTGAAGCTCAGAGATATTATTATCTTGCTTAAGGTCATATGGCAAAGAAACGGCAGGCTTAGATTCTAACCAACACCTCTCTAAGGGCAAAGCCTGCATGTGTTGTCTCTAAGTTATGCTGCCTTCCACTTGAAGCCTGGTGGGTATCACCATGGAGACCTACTCTGCATATCCACCTTGGAATCCTGGGATAGTAGAAATCTTTCTACAGTGGGGCTCCAAGAACCTTGGAAGAAATGGTAAAGGGAACTTTGGAACTGATACTCATATAAGAGTTACAAACTAGAGGAGGAAATAAAGGCTGTCTAAACTCAGGATAGAGGACTAGGGTGGAGGCTCCTTTTGAACTAAGAGACAGTTGGAATATGAGTGTCTCAACAGGGAAACTAAAGGAGCCCCAGGGTTCCCAAGGTTTGGAGGGGAGCTTCCAGCTCAGGGATTCAATAGCAAAGTGGGGGTGGGGGAGCAGCACTGGTCCCAGGTCCAGGCTCTCAGCTACTTCCTGCTCTCCACCAGGAAGAAGTAAGACTCCTGGTGTGGCTGAGGATAGAGGTAGAGCCTGAGTGTGTCTTGCTGTGGAGGGGTGTGAGCTAGGGGAAGAAGCTAAAAGTTTGGTAGAGACAGATGCTCCTCCTCATAGGAAGGCACACACCTAATCAGGAAAGTGCAGCACCCAACTCTTCAGCATCCTTAAAACCCTGCTTGAACTTCATTGGCTCTGAGCTGCTTTCCATGACCTATTCCCTAGATGTGATCAATCTCTCCCTCTGACTTTCTGTTGTGACATTTTCCTCACCATATAAGCCACTGTCAGTTTACATGTCCATCGCCTTGTCCAAACTGAGAGATTCCCTGGGGCAAAGACTTATATCGGAGGCATCACTGGGTCCCCAGGGCCTGGAATAGAGTCCTGCTCAAGTGCAAGCTCAGGGACTGTTTGATGAACTGAATAACAAAAAGAGTGCTCACCCAAAAATAACTGCATAAGCATGAAAAGATCAGTAGTGTGTGTGTGTGTGTGTGTGTGTGTGTGTGTATGTGTGTGTGTGTGTAAGGAGAGCTTCTTGGAGGAGAGACATGAGGAAAGGAAAGCTTTGTTCAGGGAAGGGAAGAGGTTAGACCCTGACCCTGCCTTCTGAGGGGGAGCAGAGGTCATTTCTAGGACTGCAATGACCTTCCTGCCCACACCAGTTCCAGACAACTTTCAGCTGCCTTCACAGCTTCTAGGTTGAACCTTTTGCAGTGGGGTTCATGAGCAAATACTGGTGTTTTCTAATGAACTTCAGCTACTTAAAACCAACCTCAAGATGATGAACACCTTCGGAGACTTCCAGAAGAAATGCAGATAGATACCCTACCCTTGGCAGAGAGGTCCTCAAATACTAAGTTGAGACTATTGTCTGGACAGAGTTTTCTGCATGGCCATCTGAGGGATCTTTCCTAAGCCTGTCCCCATCATGGCCGAACTGAAAGTCAAATTGTAAGGTTTGATAAGCCCTCTGCCCCAGCCATACTGCTCTCCTGGCCATTCACCAAGCACAGATTGTTCACGTGTCTGTGCCTTTGCAGATACTGTTCCCTCTGTCAGAAATTCACTTCCCATCTCCCAAACCTCACTTCATCTACCCCAATCCCAAGCAAAAAATCTGATACACATTAGGAACTGTCTTAGTTTGGGTTTCCCCAGAAGCAGATTCTAAAACAAGGATTCAAGTAGAGGTCGTGTATTTGGCAAAGGGTCCTAGGAAACACTAGAAGGAAACTTGGGAAGTGAGACAGTCACCAAAAAATGGTGCATGTTTAAGCAAGCCACCCCCATGAGTAAGTAGAACCTAACTGTGGGATCCAGTGTAGAACTCTTATCTCAGAGTTCTCCCACCTGGGGGTGAGGGAGCTGGAATATTTATCCACCAGTTCCCATCCTGAGAGCTGCTCTGGGGGAGGTGGGATGTTAACACCCCTGGTACTTCTGACCTGCCCCTTGTCCTCAGAAATGGTAAATGCTGGGGGCATGTGGGTGGGCACTGACCGCATCTGCTTCAGATACTTAGAAATTTTGCTGAATGAATGCTTGACACACAAACAACTCAATAATGATGATAATAATTACTATAATAATTAGTAATAGTTTGCTATGTGTCAGGCGCAGTCTAAGTACTTAATACTTTTCTAACCCTCCTAACAACCTTACAAGTTATTACTATGTCTGTTTTACAGATAAGGAAACAGAAGCACAAAGAGCCAGGTAACTTGCTCTAGGTCGTACAGCTAACAATTGACAGCAGCAGGATTGAACCATGGCAGTCTGGCAGGTAGGTGCCCCACTAACGCTACCTGTACAATCTGGAGATGCTCCACTTTGGAACCCTGTGGCTGCCATTTCATGGCCATGTAGTCTTGGACAAGTCACCAGTCTTCCAAGCCTTAGTTTCCTGATTTGTAAAATAGAGGGGCCACATCACTTGATTCCTGTACACACAGCAGAAGCTAATGTATTAGGACTGGGACAGAACTTGGTCTCCATCTGTACAAGGAACTCTAAAGCCTCTCCCATCTCTGACACTCTGCAGTCTTATAACTCAACTTCCTCCATCCTCCTGTAACCCCCTCACTCAGATGCACAGTCCCTCATGAGCCTCATTTGTCTCTTCCGTGAAGGAAAAGTGACCCCAGCATCATCAGGGGAGAGGAGCTTGTCTTCCTGCTACCCACTCCTCAAACCAAGCTAAGAATCCTGACATACTGGCTACAGGAAACTCCAACCCAAATCCTGGGCTAGGGGTCAGGTTCAAATGCCAACTCAACCACCACCAGCTGTGTGGCCTTCAGCAAGCCGTTCATGCAAGTCTCAGTTTCTCCATCTGAAACATGGAGATCACGGTCCCTACCCCCAAAGAATTGTGGTGAGCTTGACGGAAGCCCCAGCACATAGTAGGTGCTCAACACAGGCAGTTTCACATTCTTTTTTTTTTTTTTTTTGCGGTACACAGGCCTCTCACTGTTGTGGCCTCTCCCATTGCGGAGCACAGGCTCCGGACGCACAGGCTCAGCTGCCATGACTCACGGACCCAGCCACTCCGCGGCATGTGGGATCTTCCCGGACCAGGGCACGAACCCGTGTTCCCTGCATCGGCAGGCGGACTCTCAACCACTGCGCCACCAGGGAAGCCCAGTTTCACTTTCTTTGTTATGAAGAAGTACGCTGATATATTTCCAATAGGGAGAAAAAACTCTCAACGTTCACTTAAATTCTAAGCCCCCAGAGGCCTTTAGCAGGGCTGACAACTTCGTCTGGAGGATGGTAAATATTTGTCTATTTCAGAGGCAGCATTTATCTTCTAAGGCGCTCTTGCCAGTCCCGGTGCTGACAAGCAACTTGTTTATTTATTACCCTAATAGCAAATAGATTGTCAGGCCCGGAGGCTCTGCATGCGCCATTGTTGAGTTTGGCCCTGCTTCAAGCCCCAGCCGCCCAGGCTCTGGCCAGCTTTATGGGACCTGGGGATCTGGGGGAGGGGTGGCCAGCAGGGACCTAGCTCCCTCCATGTCCTGCCATTTATATTTTTATTTGTTCTATCCAAAAACTCCCGTTATAGAGCCCATATCATGAGCCTTGCCCTGAGCTGGCCCTGGACTGTGAGCAAGAACCACACACAGCCATTGTCCTTAAAGGGCTTGCAGTGTTGACAGGGGGAGATGGTGAGGATGAAAATAATAATAATGCTACTAATAGAGTAGCAGCAAACACTTAGTCTGTGCCAGGTCCGGAGCAAGGTACTTTGTATACACTAACTCATTTGATCCAACCAACAAGTAGATACTGTTATTATCCCCGTTTTACTGATGAGGAAACTGAGGCATGGAGAGGTTAAAGGACTCGCCCAAGATCACTTCTATAAAAATCATGGCAATAGAGAGCAGGGGTAGATACTAGAAATTATATAATAGTAACACTTATACACTGTTTGGTGACAGTCACATGTCCTTCTAGCTATCCCTCCCACGTGCCAGGCACACTCCTCCCTAAGAGCCTTTGCACTTGCTGTTTCCTCTCCTAAAACGGTCTTCGTCCAGACATCCACCTCACTCACCTCCTTCAAATATTCATTCAAATGCTTCCTTTTCAGTGAGACCTCCTCCATCTGCAGTTGCAGCCCCACCTGACCCTCCCTAAATCCTTTGCTTACTGAGCCTCCAGAGCACTTACCATCATCCGTCATACTACATATTTTACTTTGTGAATGTCCACCTCTCCACACTAGAAGGCACCTCCACTGGGCAGGTTTTTCTCCTGTCTTATTTTCTGCTGCATTCACAGCATAAAGGGCAGAGCCTGGCACACAGACAGGGCTCAGTTTGATGAATGAATGAATTACACCTGAAGAGAGCATCTCTGCAGCCCACCCCTGTACTGCTGGTCTCCCTTCAGGTCCAGTCTTTCATCACCCTTCCTGGTGTCACCAACATTCTCCCCGAGGAATTTCACCCCCTCCCATGCCTTCAGGTTCTTCCCTTCTCTGAGGACCCTTGGATCTTTATCTCTAGACCAGAGCCCACTCCTGAGCTCACCTGTATAGGCAACAACCCAAGGGACATCTTCACCCGGGTCCCCCCTGAGTCAGAGACCAAAACAGATCTCACTATCATCCACCCAAATGCACCCCCTCCTCCTGGAAACCCACCCCCCAGTCACCTAAGTCAGGAAGCTGAGGATCAGCCTCAACTCACCCCCTCCTTCACCCCACCGTCAACAGTTCTAAGTCCTCAAAAGCATTAACTGGCTGCCCCCTTCTCTGTCACCATCTTAATTCAGACCATTATTGTAGGCGGACTATGCCTACAGCTTCCCTCCTGGCTGCCCCACCAAAGGCCCCTCCCTCTGACCATGCTCCGTGGTCATTCTAAAACACTAATATGTCATGCAGCTCTACTGCTCCATATTCTTCCATGACTCCCCTTTGCCCACTGACTGAAGGCCAAGGTCATAGGCTTTTACCTTCCCAGCCTTATCACTGACCTTAGCCCTCCCCATTCCCCAGACACATGGTACTGTTTCACACGCTCACGCCTGTGCTTGGGCAGCGGCATCGACCTGAAATGTCTGCGCTCCTCTCCTCTGCGTAAAAACTCCTCCTCAGTCTTCACGATCCAGCTTAGACGTCACCTCCCCTTTACAGCCTTCTCTGAGAGGAGGAGACACTGTGAGGACGTGGGTATGAGGAAGAACGAGGCCAGGCTTTTGCAGCTTCAGGGACCCTCTGTCAGGGCTGGGCTCCTGTAGGTGGTGAGCTTACTCTTGTTTTGAGGGTATGGTGTGTGACTGACCACGGCTGGGGCCCTCAGAGTGACACATCCCTCCCCCTGCCACAGATACACAATGCCCCTGGGCCCTCAGGAGCTTGTGTCAGAAGGTGGCTGATGCCTGAGACTGTGGGACTGCTAACCACATGAAACATTCCAGAGGAAAAGCCCTTCCAGACGCTTGAGGCTTCTCTTCCTGCCGCTGATCGCAGAGGTGAGGCCCCAACAGTGAAACTGGAGCTGTGTGGCATGCTGGTTAAGCCCACAGAGACCCTAGAACTAGGCTGCCTGGCTGCTCTGCCACATACTACCTCTGAGACCTTGGACAAGTTTCAAAAATATTCTTTGCCTCAGTTTCCCCATCAATAAAATAGGCAGAGTGATTGCAACTACCTCAGAGGGTCATTGTGAGGATTTAATGGGTCATTATATGCAGCTCTGGGTCCAGCCTGATGCAGCTCTGGAGCCCAGGTGCATCACTTGGTGCCAGGTGTGCAGTATGGGTTCCATAACTGAGTGGAGCCACCAAGGCTGCCCCAACCTAGAGCCTGTGGCCTGAAACCTAAAGCTTTTAGTCCCTGCCTCCATGCTAGGCCCCCAGAGAAGCACCACACTTTCCTGTGTTCTCAGACTTGGGCATCTTGAAGGGAGGGCTTTTGCTACTTTCCACAGAGCAGGGCCTCCAAAGCCACTGAGACTGTTCATGTTAGAAGTCATGGGAAGAATAGAGGTGTTTATCTGGTAGAGAAGGACAGGACCCATTCCCTGTGAAAGACTGAAATGTCACACCAGCTTGACCAATCAGGAACTCCCTGCCATTCCCAGTATCAACTCTTTACGTGCTGGACTGTAGGAAGGCTAAGGGTCCTAGGTGAAAGGCCAGAACAGCTGCTGCCAACCGGTGTAAAAATATTTCAACATTTTGGCAGTCAGCAGGGCTCTGTTGGTATAGCCCAGCCATTAGCCCTGGCCACACCAATGAAGGGGACCTAAGGCTTTGTCCTGAAGGAGTTTACTCGCCAGTGGGGAACTAAGGGGCCGAGCAGAGAGGTGAACACCAGTTACCACCCAGTGAAACAAGTGCTATAAAAGGACCACATGCAAAGAGTGATGGGAGTCCAGTGAAGGAGAACCTGGGCCGTTGTGGCGGAGGGGCGGTGTGGTTGTTTTAGGTAGGCTTTGGAGCTCTGGCTGGGCAGATGAGGGGGAACCGGCACCACAGGCAGTGTGGGCAGCAAGGGCAGAGGCCTGGAATTGGGAATGTACGGGGCATGTGGAGGGAACGGGGCCAGCAGGGAATGTGGGAGATGATACTGGAGGGCAGGCAGGGCTCAGACTGAGAAGGGTGAGACACTTATGCCCAGCCAGCAAGTTTGGAGTTTTGTTCGGTTGGCAGAGAAAAACTAAAAGTGTTTTTTAGACAGGTGAGTGACGTGGCAAGAAAACCGATCTGGCTTCAGTGTGGACACTGAGTTGGAGGGGGCCAGATAAGAGGTAGGGAGGCCAAGCCGGGCCCTGGCCAGGGCAGATGAGGTTGAGAGCAGGGGGTGACCAGTGAGACAGAGAGAAGGGAAGCTGGGCAGGGTGAGTGAGCAGCACCATCTCAGAAGAACTTCATCCACGTTAGGCCAGACTCGGACAGCAGGGATTGTTCAGTTTCTGGACTGAGAGAACCTGGAAGGCATCTGAGAGCCAAGGGGAACTTGACAGGTGAGGATTTTAATCTTCATGCATTTAGCCAACAAAGAGGGGAAGATTATTGGTGGTGCCCACAGTACAGCTCCTAGGCATGGCTATCTATCTGAACGACTGTTGTAACCTCCAGGCCTTGAAAAGGAAAGGGAGAAGTAGCTCCAACTCATTACAGAAAATTAATCCCCATTTATCTTTCACTAAGGGACTCTGTGGGTCAGAGCAGTTCTAGAAGGCTCCTGGACTATCATGCAACCCATCAAAAAAGTGCTGCAAAGCATGGAATCAAAAGGCTGTTGTGGGCTTCCCTGGCGGCGCAGTGGTTGAGAGTCCGCCTGCCGATGCAGGGGACGTGGGTTCGTGCCCCGGTCCGGGAAGATCCCACATGCCGTGGAGCAGCTGGGCCCGTGAGCCATGGCCGCTAGGCCTGTGTGTCCGGAGCCTGTGCTCCGCAACGGGAGAGGCCACAACAGTGAGAGGCCCCCGTACCGGAAAAAAAAAAAAAAAAGAAATAAGACTCAGTGAGGTTCAGTCTTGTTCAAGATCAAGGGCAAATCTGGGATTTAAACATAGTTATGTTGGAGGCTAACATGCACAAGTTTTCTGCTAGCAATGCAGGCTCCTGGATACAAGAATGTAAATGGGACTCAGAACTCAAGATTCCTTGTCACAGCAAACTGGAGGACACTTCCACTCCCTCACTGCTTGCTCTCCTCTCTGAAATATACACAAACCACCTGAAATGATACACTTAACCACCCGCCCTCTCATCCTTAAAAATAAGTCCTTCAATTTCCCAGTGGAACATGAAAATACGATTATGATCCCCCGCTCCTTAGTATTCTTAGAGTCCAGCAGTTAAGAGTTTAGGCTTTGGTCTCATTCAGACCTGTCACTTACTACATGTGTGACCTTGGGCAGGTCAATTAACCCCTAGGAGCCTGGAGCTCCTCATACGTAAAATGACGAATGTGACAATTATCTCCTCATAGGCTTGTAGTTAATCCATGTGGAGTATTGAACTTTGAGTCTCACCCACAATAATACTGTCCACAGCACAGATTCTGCAGCCAGACTGGCTGGATTCCAATTCTGCCTCCACCACTGGGTGACCTCAGACAAGTTATTTAATCTCTCTGAGTTTCAGTTTTCTCATTTATAAGATGGGATTCTTATAGAACTTATCTTGTAAATGGTTGTGAAGATTAAATGAGTTAATATATGTAAAATGCTTGGAAATTTTCAGGCACATCATCAGCACTCGATAAGTGCTGTCTACTAGTACAGAATAACTTTCACCATCTACTATAAGATATATTACAGAAAACTCTTTACAGATGCAGCGAGTCTTATACAAATATCTGGTACCCTATCAGAAATAATGAGAACAAAGGAACTTAGAAGGGGGGAAGGAGGAAGAAAAGGGGGATCAGTTGAGATCATCAGGGTTAAAGGGACAGGTAGATATTGGAAGGTTGGAAAAGAATTCATAACAAGATGCTGGCTAAGACAGAAAGAGCAGCTTCTCTCTCTCTCTCTCTTGATTATTGTAAGAATAAAATAGAATGATGTGTAATAGAGACTGGCTAGCTCTTTACCAACCCCACATCCTCTTCTTCTGGGCACATGGCTACACCACACTTTCTAGTCTCCTGTCACTGGGAGAAGCCATATGACTCAATCCTGGCCAATGGAATGTGAGCAGAAGTGATGAGTGCCACTTCTTGACCTGGCACACAGAAACCCTCCATGCTCTTTCCCCTTCTGCTACTGGGTGTAGACAAGAGAGTGCTTCCACCACCTCATGTTGAACTTGACAGACGCACAATGTGTAAGGAGCCTGGGTCTTTGACTCACCACTTGGAGGAGAGCTTCCTCTCAATCAGGAACACCCATTCTGTGGGTAAAGAAGATATGGTATGTATACACAGTGGAATACTACTCAGCCATAAAAAAGGAACAAAAATAATACCATTTGCAGAAACATGGATGGACCTACAGATTATCATACCAGGTGAAGTAAGTCAGAAAGAGAAAGACAAATACCATATGACATCACTTATACGTGGAATCTAAAATATGACACAAATCAATGTATTTACCATAAAACAGAAACAGACTCACAGACATAGAAAACAAACTTATGATTACCAAGGGGAAAGGGGGTGAGGGAGGGATAAATTAGGAGTTTGGGGTTAGCAGGTACAAACTACTATATATAAAGTAGATAAACAACAAGTCCCCACTGTATAGCACAGGGAATTATATTCAGTAACCATAATGGAAAAGAGAAAAAAGGAACGCCATTCTGGACTTTACCAGAGGATAAAATAACCTTCTATAATATTTGAACCATTATGCTTTCATGGGTTTGCTTGTTACAGCAGCTATTGCTAGACACTAGCACTAACACTAGCTGAAGCTATTCCATACACTAACTGAAGCTAACTAATAGCTAAAGCTATTCTATACAGTAACTATTTGCAAAGAGTTTAATGTAGTACCTGGAACGTGGTGATCACTCAGTTTATGGTAGCTAAGAATTCAGGAGGCCAGAAAGCCCAACAACATTCCCAGGAGACCATAATAGATCAAAGCTTACCATGGTTCCAGGAAACAAGACTTTTGTTCTCTGTCTTTTCTAAACCCACAAAAGAACAGAGGGGTACATCTCTGGCTCTCTGTAAAATAGAATAAGTAATCTCCATCTGACAGGGTAGCCCTGAGGAATCAAGGGAATATTATAATGACTGCCATTTTGTCAAGATACTTACTGTGCATCAGGCATTTAACTAATGGTTTTACCTACATTATCCTATTTCTTTCTCCTAAATACACTAAGAATCCCCATTTTACAGATGAAGAAACTGAGGCTAGGAGGTTATGTAACTTGCTCAAGTCACACAGGTAGTAAGTAGGCAATGAAGCCAGGACTTGAACTCAGGTCTGATTGACTACAGAGCCAGAATCTTTAACCACTGGCCTTCCCTGGGTGAGGGGATGCCTTCCAGGGCCCATCCCAGGCTGATTGGCTCCACAGCAGGACCCTCAGCTAACAAGGAAGGACAGTTAGGTCTGGGGTCACAAGGCCTGATAAGTTGAATCTCAGTGTAAGATTTGGGAGTCTTACTGGCTCAATCCATCTCTCCAGGCTCAGCCCCATTCATATCTCCTGGGACCCAGCCAGCTACTGCCCGACCAGCATTGGCAAAGCATGTAAAACACTGAAAAGAAAATGGAGAAAAACAGCTCCACAGTAGGGAGCAGGGAACTTGTCACCCAACTCCCTTCCACCCCATTCCCAGACCCCCAGGAGGCAGCTGGAAGTTGGACCCTGGCTTTCTCCCAAGGTCACCTTCATGACAGTTCCACCAGGGCTCCGGCTGGCAGCACCTGCCAACGCCAGGCCATGATGGATTACTGCTCCTCTGACTACTGTTCACTGCACAATCCAATCTAGGAGACACACATATTTCTCAATTCAGGGACTTCTTTTATTTTATGAAAAATCAGCCAGCCGCTCAGGCATGAGCGGTTAGGCTTGGCAAACGCTTGGATTTTGTGAGCTTCCTCCAGCCTTGCTGCCTTCCCAAATTCCCTTCCCTCTGCCCTACTCTACCCATTACCCACTCTTGGCCCTGTAGAGTATAGAAGAAAGAGCACAGTCTGGGGAATCAGATAGCCCTGGGTTTAAGAAGCCCACCAACTTCTGCCACTTATTGTCTGAGAAATTTTGCATGCGTCTCTTGCCCTTCCTGATCATGATGACATTACCACCGTTGAGAGTTTGTTTGTTTGTTTGTTTTTTGCAGTACGCGGGCCCCTCACTGTTGTGGCCTCTCCCATTGCAGAGCACAGGCTCCGGACGTTCAGGCTCAGCGGCCATGGCTCATGGGCCCAGCCGCTCCGCGGCATGTGGGATCTTCCCGAACCGCGGCATGAACTCGTGTCCCCTGCAACGGCAGGCGGACTCTCAACCACTGTGCCACCAGGGAAACCTTTTTACAAGGCATAAATGAGTTGTGGGTGTGGAGTTCCTGGCACAGTAAATAGCTCACCTGTACCTACTGTGCGCAGGAACTTAGTGTCCTCTTCTCCATCTCTATTCTTAACCACTTGGTCTTCATTCTCTCTGTCCTCTGCTCTCCCTCCTTGTCCCTTCTCTCTTCTCTGCTTCACTGGACTTCATGTCAATCCAGAGGATGTCCCAGACTGCTCTGTTCTAAAAGTCAGACACTTACTACCCCAAGCCTCTCTGAACTAAGTTTGTTCTTTATTTTCTATTTTTATCTGTTTGTGTTGTCATTAGGACATAATCCTTATGACTCAGACAGTAGTGATTCTGAGACTGCGTGACTAACTTCCAAAAAGGCTAATTCCAATGCCCTTGAAAGATCTCTTGTCATTATCCTTTCTAATTCTGGTGAATCATTGTTCCCAGCTCTTCACCTGCTCTTTATACTTAACACCTCAGATTTGAATGGGATACCCCTACCAGCTCAAAGAGGGAGGAAATTATTCTCTTGTGGGAAATGACCAGGAGATGATCTTTATGGAGGTGGGTGAAAGCAAAAGAGCAGTTTGATCTGGACTATGAGCCCAAGTTCTCCCACACTTCAGGGATCATCTGAGTCATCTTAATGACGAACTTTCAAACGGGCAAAACATCAAAAAGATAGGTTATATACAAAATCAAAGCTGAATTAGTGCTATAAGAGAAGATAAAAATTGAGGACAGCCTTATAAGACATCCCTGGGTCTCCTTCTGCTGATGCCAGCTTAAGGGTTAGAGGAGGTTGGTCCTTCAAGTCAAGAGAAACCAGAGACCCTAAGTCCGGCACAGCCACGTCCTGAGCACTTGGCAACAGCAGTCAGCACAGAGCCAGAGGCGCTGAGTTGCCTGACTCATCTGTCACACATGTCGACACCAGAACACAGCATCTCCCCAAACATCCTTGACTTCTCAAGTGGACCTTCCCCACTCAGACACCCAGCCATTCTTCAAGCATCATCAGTTCTACCCTCCTCTCTCCCTTCATAGTGCTTCTGCCCCATTCCAGGCCCCATCGTTTCTCACCTGGGTCACCGCACCAGCCTCCTTCCTGGTCTTTCAGCCACCCGCACCCCCATCCTCTCTGCAGAGCATCTTTCCAAAATGCAAATCTGATCAAGGCCCTCTACTCCTTGGAACTCTTCCATGCTTGCCACTACTCTCAGGTTGATCTGACTGGTTAGAACAGCAAACGTCCTCTGTAAAGGGCCAGGTAGTAAATATTTCAGGCTTTGTTCACTATATGTACTCTGTTATAACTGCTCAACTGTGACATTGCAGCAAAAGTAGACATTGACAATAATGGAACAAATGGGTGTGGCATATTTCCATAACATTCTCGTTATAAAAACAGGCAAGGAGCCAGATTTGGCCAGAGACCCATAGTTTTCCAACCACTGTGGTATAAACCAACCTCCATGCCCTGAGTGACTTGGCCACTACCTCACAGAGGTTAGCCTTGTCACTCACCACGCAATGAGGTTTACTGGCCGGCCGTACACTATGACTCGGTTCCTCTGCACAGGCTCTGTTGTATCAAGTGCCACGCCTCTGCTCGTGTGCTCCTTATATGCCCATGACTTTACCTCACTAGATCCTACTCATCTTAAAAGACTCAGCTCAGTCTTTGAAGAGAAATTTGGTATCAGCCAAGTTTGGTATCATCCAACACACATTTCTCTTTGACTCAACAATTCAACTTCCAGGAATTTGTCCCTCAGACAAGCTCATCTACAAATGTTCAAAGGCATACCTATGAGGATGTCTGTTGCTTTATTGTTGCACTATTGTTTAGCGTGTGAAAATATTAAATGTTCATCAATGGGGGTGATTCAATTATGGTATACACATATAATGAATAGTATGCTGGTATTAAAAATAATGGAGCAGGGGTCTTCCCTGGTGGCGTAGTGGTTGAGAATCTGCCTGCCAATGCAGGGGACACGGGTTAGAGCCCTGGTCTGGGAAGATCCCACATGCCGCAGAGCAACTAGGCCCATGAGCCACAACTACTGAGCCTGCGCGTCTGGAGCCTGTGCTCCGCAACAAGAGAAGCCACGACAGTGAGAGGCCCGCGCACCACGATGAAGAGTGGCCCCCACTTGCCACAACTAGAGAAAGTCCTCGCACAGAAACAAAGACCCAACACAGCCATAAATAAATAAATAAATAATAATAATGGAGCAGATCCAGATGTTCTGACAGGAAATTAATTTCAAGATGTATTAAGAAGGCAAGATGCGGGCTTCCCTGGTGGCGCAGTGGTTGAGAGTCCACCTGCCGATGCAGGGGACACGGGTTTGTGCCCCGATCAGGGAAGATCCCACGTACCGCAGAGCGGCTGGGCCCATGAGCCATGGCCGCTGAGCCTGCACATCCAGAGCCTGTGTTCCGCAACGGGAGAGGCCACAACAGTGAGAGGCTCGCGTACCGCAAAAAAAAAGAAGGCAAGATGCGAAACACCATGTATGACATAATCCCATTTGTGTATAAAAGGATACACACACACACACGCATGTACACACAAATGCTTGATATGTATAGAGCATCTGAAAGAATACATAAGAAATGTAACAGTGGTTACCTCTGGGGAATGGAACTGTAGTTGAAGGATTGGAGCGGGGCTATCAGCAGAGAGCTTTTCCAGTTGAAGGATTGGAGAGGGGCTATCAGGTATGATTGTAAAGCCTGTGCACTGTGCAAGCCCAGATGGAGCCACACATCTAGACCACGATAGCAATGGTGTTCCCTGCAGTTGTGTAATACAGCAGCAGCCCTGATTCTGGAGAAAATAAATATTTTATTACCTACACTTTTATACCTTTTGAATTTTTACAACATCAAATCCTAGACCCTGAGAGCGGGCCCTGGATTTGAAGACTGCACTGTAGCTGTTTGCCGGCTTGCCAGGATGTACGTCTTTTGAGGAGAAAAAGCCTGCCTTATTCACAGCACAGTGTGAATCACACCATCGAAGACGAGTAAAAGATACAGAGACCACAGATTTACCTGACTTGGAGCTGAATCTTGCCAGAGAAAAAGTTGCGCACTCAGTAGGTGTTCAGAGTAATATAGAGAAATAGACTGCATGTGTGCAGATGGGTATTGCACTTAACAAACAGTTCCTCAGATCTACCATGGGCCAGAAAGCATGCTGGCCAAGTCATGGTCTTCTGAGCAAGCCACGTACAGTCAAGGCCAGCCATCCAGAGCTGGACACGTGATGGCCTTCTGCGCAGGAAACAAAGACGAGAACAAGCTCAGATCCCCTTAATATAAGGTAAAATGTTGCTGGCATCCCGGAGGTCGGAGGCAAGAGACAACTTCTGATAAGGGCTATCAAAGAAGGCTTCATGAAGAAGCCGGCATAGGTTGTGATGCGTGGAGGATGAGGAGGGTTTTGCCAGGCAGAGACTGAACAAAGTGGGACAGAAGGGAGTGACATTTTAAGCAAAGGAAGGGAAATAAATAAGAGAGCCCAGGACATGTTCAGGTCGCTGGAGCAGAGAGCTGCATGAGAGGAAGGCTGTAGATGAAGCAAGTGAGGTTGGTTGGCTAGATGAGGAGGGCTTTGAACATGAGGCCAAGGATACTGGCCTGTTTCCACACCATTGGTAGAGTCTGGGTTTCCAGCTGACATTCTCGGAAGCCGAGGGTCATTATCCAGGACATTAAGCAGCTAATGGGCCCATCCCAGTGCCCTGTGCAGCCTGGAGCACGAATGTTTTCCAAATGCTGTTTTTATCTCTTGGCAACGGTGAGGCCAAGCCCTCTGAGCTAAAAGTCGTGCACTTGCTGTGGTTCACTCTCGTCTCCACCGCCCAGGGCCTAAAGCCGTGAGAACTGTCTCCTCATCATTGCCATCCCACCCCACCCCAGCCCCAGCCCAGCCTAGCCCTTCCCCGGAAACAAAGCCAAGCCCACACCTGCTCTCTCTGACCTCATTTCTTCCTCACTAATTGATCAGAGCACAATAACAGCAGGCAGCAGGAGGGCTAGTCCCTGGTGGATGCAGGGCGCGCGAGAGAACCTCAATTATTAATCCTGCACCAGCTGCTGGAGCCAACAGGCCACCTGGGTGCCCAGAAGAGTGGCCTGGTCCCAGGTGGGTGTGGGATCAGTGCTGGGGGTAAGTGAGTAATACCCAGCAGCTCCTAGGCACATCTGGAGTAACTGTGGTAGCACGATCTGGTGCCCAGCCTGACTGAGTGGGGAGACCTGCTGGCTATCTTGGCGTTGCTGAGAGGCAGGCCATTTGAAAGGCACTGAGGACACCTTCCCACTTCCCTTCCACCCATCTGTAGCTGATGCCCTTCTTGCTGCTTCCCCTTCCCACAAAGGCCCTCTGGACAGAACCAGAGGAAAAAGAACAGCAGAGAGCTTTTCCAGTCATCTTGGCCAGGTCCAGGCCTAGTGCCTCCCAAGTTTTCTCTCCATGGTTCAGGTCTTCTCCCCATGGTTCAGATCAAGGTCTTCCTTGGGAGCTGGGGTAGGGACACAAATATTACTCCAACGCCTCTGCTTGCCCTAGCTGTACCCAACCTCCATGGCCAACCTAACCAGGCCTCACCTCCACCAGGAAGTCTTCCCTGACTGCTTCTGCCTCCCCTGGCTCTGTTCATCCCTGAATTCCTTTTACTCTCTGGCACTCCATGGAGTCCACAGGATTATAGCCTGTTTTTCTTTTATGGCTCTGAGTTAGCCATAGTACCCCTATAAATTTTCAAGTGCAAAGCTCCTCTGCCTTCTTCTTGCTTGTGAGAAAAAGGGAAGGGCATGGAACTGGGAGCCACAAGAACAGAGTTCAAGCCTGGCCTCTGCCACTAATAAGCTGCGTGACCTCAGAGAAGTTGCTCAGCCCCTGTTAGCCTCAGGGTGTCAGTCTGTAAATGAAGAAGACAGTAATCCTAGCCTCCCAGGTGAACTGTGACAGGTCAGTGGGGCTGTCCTTTCCATGTATCCTAATCAGAAACTCCACCTACACCACCTTCCCCACTGGGCCCACTCCCCCAAATACTGTGTGCTCCCAAAAGAACCTTTTTTCTACTCAAAAATCATATAAAGCAATACATGTATTAATGATTTACTGCACCCTCCAGGCTGCCAATGTCACTTTAGGGGCATGTTCTAACCAAGGTGGGTTTTGTGCTCAACAAAGGGATGGATAATTATAATACTTCATAAAATTAAAGTCCCTGGTAGAGAGGCCAGGAACCAGGCATGACCCTGTGATACCTTTTAGAACTCATTAGGCTGCAAGAAAGGTCTGAGGGATATGGGACTCAAGACAGCCATCCAGAAGTATCCCAGGTCCTAGAGTCGTCAGACCTGAGTTCAAATCCTACCTCTTCTTTGTCAGTTCCCATCTGAGCTTTGGTTTCCTTATCTAGAGGATAATCCCACCGTGAAGTGGTATTAAAAAGAAGGGAAACAAATTCTGTAAAATGCCTGGCACGTAGTGGATACTCAACAAACAGTAGCTAGGGGTGTTTGATTTTGTGAGGGGGAGTCATCAGCTTTCTTGAGGTATACCGACATACATACCATAAAATGCTCCAATTTTAAGTGTATAATTCAATGAGTTTGGACAAATGTATCCAGTTATGTAATCACCACCACAGTCATGACATAGAACATTTCCATCATCCCTTCATCACACTTTGCCCCTTCTCCCTTTCAGTCAATACCCTCCCCCTACTCATGGCCCCTAGAAACCACTGATCTGATGTCTGTCCTTATAGTTTTCCTTTTCTAGAATTTCATATAAATGGAATAACACGTTATGCCATCTTCCGTGTCTTCCTCTTTTCATTTAGCATAATACTTTTGAGATTCATCCATGTTGTTGAATGTATCAATAGTTCGTTCCTTTTTATTGATGAGCAGTTTTCCATTGTATGGGTATACCACAATTTGCTTATTCTTTCCCCAGTTTGATGAACATTTGAGTTGCTTCTATATTTTGGCTCTTATTAATAACTGCTATAAACATTGTCTACAAAAGCCATGGTTATTATTTATTACGGAATTGCAGAAAAACAGAGCTGGACACGTCCTCAGAGATCACCAAGTCTAGTGCCTCAAAGGTAAAGAAAATGAGGTTCAAAGGGGAAAGCTCATGCTTTAGCTCCTTACTACTGAAAGTGTGGTCCATGAATCAGAAGCATCAGTGTCACCTTAGAGCTCATTAGAAATGCAGAATCCCAGGCTCCATCCCAGACTTTCTGAATCAGAATCTGGATGTTAGCCAGATCTCCAGGTGCCTCCTAGGCACATTCAAGTTTGAGAGGCACAGGTCTAACCGGCAAGCGATCCATACAGGACTAGTACTAAGTCATCTGACCCCCAGGCCAGAGCTGTTTTCCCCAAGTTACAATGATTGGCAGTGGAGGTAGTGGGTCATGAGAGTCCAAGGCTTCAGGATCCAGAAACCCCTTTGAATCTGGGTCTGGCTGGTCTAGCTAAGGGCAGAACTGCAGCTGCCTCTGTAGCCTCATGGGGCCACAGGGCCTCTCGGTGTCTGGGTCAGCTTGGCTCCCAGAGGTCCTGGGCTCCTTAATTGAAAATCATAATTATTTATTTAGGTAACACTGCTGTTAGCTGTTAGCATGTAGAATTAATGACAGCCTATGTTGAGGGAGGCAGAAGGCAAGGGCAAAGGAGTCCTGGGTGGGGCTTTCAGAGCCCAGAAGTGCTCAGTAAACTCATCTCCCACAGACACCCCTTAACTGTGTTGTGTCTATTAAACAGATACATGTGAACATAAGCACACTTTCCCCAAACAGCTAAGGAAAATAATAATATTCATTATTATTATTAAATTATATAATAACATTTTATTTATTTATTTATTTTCGGTATGCGGGCCTCTCACTGTTGTGGCCTCTCCCGTTGCGGAGCACAGGCTCCGGACGCGCAGGCTCAGCGGCCATGGCTCACGGGCCCAGCCGCTCCGCGGCATGTGGGATCTTCCTGGACCGGGGCACGAACCCGTGTCCCCTGCATCGGCAGGCAGACTCTCAACCACTGTGCCACGAGGGAAGCCCCATTTTATAGTATTTTTAAATAATAACTATGAACTGTTTCCAGTTTTAACAAATTATAACAGCTCGTTCTCATTAATGGGTGATAATTTCAGGATGGTAAGTTTAGAAGTGAAAATAATATTGCTAATCATGGAATTTTCCTTTATGCTGTGATTGGCTATTACAGTATGTTTCCCAGCTAAGAAACAAGGAACAACCTGGTTCACCCCAAGATGGACAATCAGCTAGTAAACTCAGAGGCTTAGGGCCTCTCTAAGAGAGAGGGTACCACTGATCTTCAGACAACTGCTGAATGTCCATGATGCTCTGCTAACTGAAAGCAGCAGGTAGAGAGACGTGAAAGAATCCTCGCTCTTCAGGAGCTCACGGTCTAATGGGGGAGAGGGGAGGATAAATCTAAGACACAAGTAAATAACTATACAAGGCATTCTGCCCATGACCAGTGAGTAGTACAAAATGTCAGTGCCTCTGTGGCTCAGAGGAAAACAAAATCTCCGTGGTTGGAGCAGTTATACAATACTTCCAGGAAGAACTAAGACTGAGCAAGGTCTCAAAAGGAAAAAAAGGAGAGAACACACCAGAAAGGGAGAACAGCTTGAGCAGAGGGGTGGAGGTGGGAAACACACATGTTGCAGTCTTTGCATGGCTAGCATATGGCGTGGTCGAGGACACGATGTGAGATGGTCTCATGGTGTGAGATGAGTCCAGACACGGAACTGGGGGCCAGCACCCAGCCAGGCTAAGAAAGTACATCTTTATCCCCAAAACAATAGGAGTCACTGAAGAGTTTCACACAGGGGCCAATATGGTCAGATTTGTAACTTAATCTTAAGAAAATTATAGACCCACAATATATTAAATCTAGGAAGAACCAATTTGTTCACATGGAGTGTAGTCCACATGTCACAGTCACCTGGTTTCTTATTAGCAGTACAGAATCCTGGGCCCCACTGCATGGCCAATTAATTAAAGTTTCTCGGGTGAGGCCTGAGAATCTGCTTGAGTTTAAGAATGCTCACTTTGTTTGAGAATATTGATTTTTAAGTCCCTCATTTTCCAGAAGAGGAAACTGAGGTTTAAATGGCAGATTAATTTTCTAAAGGTCATACAACCAGTAAGTGGCAGGGGCCAAGACTCCAGACTCCAAAGTCCTGGAATGGCCTGCCTCACCAAATTGATTTAGGTTTTATTTTATTTTAGTTTAGTTTTATTTTATTTTATTCTATTCTATTCTAGTTTAGTTTAATTTAGTTTACAAACACTATACAGTACCGGACACTGTGTTCTGTAGACATATCTGGTAGCACTATCCAATCCATAACCTCCCCAAGAGGAAGCATTCTGGTACTTTCTGCTCATCCTTCTCCACTGGCTGCCCTCCAACCTCTCCTCCCACCCAGGCCTCTCAACACAGACCAGCCAAGGCCGGTTTGGATCAGCCTTCAGAAGGCCTTCCTATTGCTGTATAGAACGCTAATGCCTCTCAGCATCCTCTGGACGCAGGTGATGGGTGTCACATGATCAGATTAAGGGTAGAGAATGGAGTCAATCTAATTGCATTTCATGTCACATAACACAGAGACTTCATTAAGGGTCAAATTTTGCAAAACCAGTTATAAATTCTCCTATGCAATCTTCCTTGCCTGCTCTGCCCTCCAGCCCCAGACACTTGGAAGTCATTCTCACAGCTAAACCTGGGGGAAGGGAGAAATAGAATCATAGTTTCTAATGTAGGTAGACATGTTTTACATAATGCAAAGGCCCAAAGTACCCAAAATAATAACATCCAACCTTTATACAGCATTTACTCTGTGCTAGGCATTGTTTGAAATGCTTTACATTTTTAACACTTGTAACAACTTATGAGATAATTACCATTATTACTCCCACTTTACAGATGAAGAAATGAAGACCCAGAGACATTAAGTGACTGGCCCTGGGTCTTCAGGCTAGTGAGTGGTCAAGCTGGGAATCAAACACCAGGCAGGCTGGCTCCAGAGCCCACACTCCTGATCACAATGCCAAACCCACCATGTTCCAAGCCCTGTGCTGGGAGATGAATACAAAGATGAACCAGCACCAGCAGCAGAGGAGCTCACAGTGTCATGGAAGGAGAGAGTCACTAACTGTATAACCACACAGTGTGATAAGGGCTGGGACAGAGAGGAGCCCAGGGATCTGGGAGCCCGGAGAAGAACTGCCCCGATGCAGCCTGGAGATCAGAGATGAATCCTGAAAGAAGGGGTGCCTGGGTTGTCCTTGAAAAATAATCATCTGTCAATAATTGTTCCCCAGGAGGCAGGCATTAGTGTTTCCTGTGCCTGGACCAGCTCTGGTCCTGATAATCCCTTCCCCTCCTAATTGGATCTGTATGCTTCACACCCAGATCCTGCCCTTGATGAGAGAAGACTCAGTAAAACCCTACTTCCTGGATTCTCAATACTCAGGCCTCATAGAAGCCTCCAGCTTAAGTCTCCCAAAGTTCCATGGCCACAGTGTGAAAGAGATTTTTTGCAGTAAACCTTCTACCAAAACATAATTCAATTATGTCCCCAAAATCCCACAATAGAATAATTCTCCTCCTCTCCCTTCTTTAGGATCTTTATGGAGAAAGGAACACACATAGGGCCTGGCTTAATCCAGCCACTGGAAGGTTTCAGCAAAGGAGGAGCGTGAACAGAGATGTAGACAATAACCCTTAGGTTCCTGCCTACATAATGGAGAGGACAGTCCTCAACTGAGATCAGGGACAAAGGAGAGCATGTCTTGGCTAAAACAGCCTGAGAAACTGAAAGCATACTAAGGAGTGTGCCAGCTGTGTCATTCTCCCATCTGGAATCTTTGAACAAAGAAAAAGGTACAGGTGACTTCATTTATTAGTTTGCAAGGGCACCCCATGCAGGTGAGACCTCTAACCAATTTCTGGGAAAGAGATTTTATCAAGCACCCCTAGGGCTAAAAGCTGGATGGGGGCAAAGACCAGTATTTCTCCCCAAGGCAAGGGAGAAGTCCAAAAGGACAAGACTTTGGCCTGTCTTACAAACTGACTTGCATGAAAGCAGAGTTCTGGGCACTAGGAAACTGGGGGTGGGCTGGAAAGGCAGGAGGGGAGGTGATGCTGAGGCTATACTGAGATTCAGCCTCCGGGCTCATTACTTCTGCTGAGTCTCAGTTTTCTCATCTGTGAGATGAGGCTAATAATCTGTGATAGGCTCATCCCTATAGGCTCATCTCACAGAGCTGTTAAGGGAATTGGATGGGATAATGTCTGTGAATGTTCTTTGAAAATGGATTCAAGGTACAAATGTAAGTTTACAGTAGCAATGCCCAGTTTGCTTTCTATTCAGTCACTGATCCCCATCCAGGAATATGGTCATACTTTTTGTTTGTTTACACCTATCATTTTATCATGGGTATTTTTCACTTTATACCATTTCTTTAAGGTAGTTGGGACAGGTATCATCTCATTCCATAGACAAGAAAGCAGGAGACCAGAGAGGTGACTCAACTGTGAGAAGTAGAAGAATTTTTTCTTCTGCATCAAGCTCTATACAGGAGGAATAATAACAATTAACATATATATTACTTTATCATATATCAAATGATATCAAATATTATATATTTATAATTAACTAAGCACTTACACTTAGGTATTTTCTACGATCATCCCACGACCTTGAAAGGCACAAAGTAGTCCCTCCCTCGATTTTATATTGAAACAACTCACGGTTCTAGAAGTGGAAGTAGCAAGTTCAACGCCACACAGCCAGAAAGAAACAGAACGAAAACTGGAACTCAGCCCTTCAGATTCCAGATTCAGTGTCTGCTTCTCTCCACTGTTCCAGCTTAAGCTACTCCTAGGAAGAAATTCCTTCTAGCCAGTGGTTGCAGAAGTTGGGAGATGGATTTTGGCATTTGCTACCTAACCTTGATTGACCTTGACCAGTTCATGTGAATTCCTTTGAACTTTGAGTGTGCTATTCTATGAGCGTGCTACTCTATGAGTACCCCTTCTTTGCAACTGCACAGGCCCCACATAGACTCTATCCTTACCTCAGTGACACCTGAATGTGCCTACTTGTTTCCATGCCCCTCCTTCTATTAGCCTGGGAACCTTCTGAGAGCATGGACTCTGTCTTACATTCCCCGTGACCCCAGTGTCTACACATAAAAAGCCTGCCTTAAATGACTTCATAATACTGAACAACTCCCTCAACTCTCTCGATTTCAGTTTCCCTGTCTATAAATGAGGGAGCAGGAAATGATCACCTCTAAGTTTCTTCCAGCATTAAAATTCCCTGATTTCACGTGAATGATGTTCTCTCTACCTATCACAATCACATTCACCCTCCAGTGCCAGTTTGGCTCCCACCCGCTCTCTGAGGACTTCTCCAATCTCCCACAGGACTTTGGAGACACTTCCTCTCCTGAGATGCTGGAGCAGTCATTCTCTACGCTACTCACCAGCCCTTGGCTGTACCGCCTCATACATTACTTGTTTCTTGAGTACCTGTACCTTGTTTCCACACATCAGATGGTGTAGATGATCTCCACGATTGGATTGTTTAATAGTTTTCAAGGAGCATCCATGTACCACCCTTCAGTTTTTGCTCCCCGATGTGCTAAGTGCAGCCCTGGGTTCATGACTAGGAGTCAGGAGAGTTGGATCCAACTCCCAGCTTCTTCACTGACTCTCTGTGTGACCTTGAATAAGCCACTAGACCTATGAGCCTCAGTTTCCTTAGTTATAAAATAGAACTAATATTATTGCCTCCAGAATTATTGTGATAATCAAAGTAGATAACAGATAAAAAAGCACTTTGTTAGCCATAATAACCTTACAAATATAAAGAATTATGTTAGTGTAATTGGTATTATGGTATGGTTGCTATTGAATGTATTTGACTAGGGAGGAATAGAAATAACATGCATGTATTCATTTGTTCAAAAAGTTTTCCAGACACTAAGATCAGTGAATAGACATGGCCCCTGCCCTCAAAGGCCTCTCTGACTACAGGAACATCATAGTGGAGGAAGCACTGAGTTTAGTGTCAGAGGCTTGGGCTTGAATCTCAGTTCTGTCACTTAGAAGTTGTGTAACCTTGGGTCAAGTCATTTTAACTCTTTGAAGACCAATTTCCTTTATGTATAATGAGGAATTTGGGCCAGTCCATGCCTCCCAGATTTGAGAGTCTAAGATTCCATAAACATAAGAAAATTCACAACATCTTTTCAAACTCTGGAGGATCTGTGGGAGTGGGAAGAACACTGAGTGGCTGCTGTCAAGCATAAGAATAGGAAAATGCACCATGCCTAGAGTGGAAGATGCTGTCCTCAAAAAGCGCACCTCCTAAGCACTACTGGGCCCTGGCCTGCCTATGCTCTTTATCGAGGCCGTGAGGCAGCGGCTGTTTCAGCACCGTGGATAGCTCCATGGCGCTGCCCTCATGGCCTGGAGCCTAAACAGGCCTTTCCACCACCAACCAGATGTTCCTGCTTTCTCAGCCAGCTTAAGGCTAAAACAAACCTTTTCAACCAGGGTTTATCAGAGTTTCTAAATTACATACTGGGAAGAAATTTAATTGCTTTAATTAAGAAAGTTTATTTCATGGTAATTCAGTTTTGTTATGCTGCAAGACTTAATGTGTCCTCTGGTGGGAAAGTCTATTATAAATATTCATTGCCTCACTCAGATACCCTCTTCTGGCCCTAATCGCCCTCCCTTACCCCACAGAGTTTGAAAATGTGTCTGAAGAATATTGAGAAAAGTGAGGCCTTCCTGAGCAAGGACACCAGGCCAGGACAAGGTCAACTGAATTCAGTCAGGAAGACATAGAAGGTAAGACTTTTAGATTTTTTTTTTTTTTTTTTTTTTGCGGTACGCGGGCCTCTCACTGTTGTGGCCTCTCCCGTTGCTGAGCACAGGCTCCAGACGCGCAGGCTCAGCGGCCATGGCTCACGGGCCCAGCCGCTCCGCAGCATGTGGGATCTTCCCGGACCGGGGCACGAACCCATGTCCCCTGCATCGGCAGGCGGATTCTCAACCACTGCGCCACCAGGGAAGCCCAGGTAAGACTTTTATAGTGTGTTACTCCTACATTTTACAAATAAGGAAACTGAGGCCTGGAGGGGGAAGGGCAGGTCATATACTTAGCGAATGGCAGAGCTGAAAATATGGACCAAGTCTCCTGATTTCCAATCCATGGCTTTCATCTCCCAATTTCTAAATTCAGGCTATTTTCATACTAACTCTAGAGATCGTCTGATCAACTTTCTTACATACGAAGGGGGAATCCAAGTCCTAGACAGGGCTGACTTGCCCTAAGCCACAAACAGACCCATCTACCTCCCTCCCACTGCAGGATTCCATAAGTCCTGAGAATCATGCAACTTCTGCTGGATTACCTCCAGTGAAAAACAGCTCAGTGTTACATTTGCACACCTATGCTATTTGTAGTAAGGAGATAAAATTGAGATTTGACATTGCCTTTCCTTGAAGGAGCTGACAGTCCAGTTGGGCAAAGGAAACAAAAAGAAAATAAGAAGCAAAATGGTAATAATGAACACTTGTTATGCATTGCAACACACTCCTCACAGTTCCCCCTATGTGCCCCATTATTTCATGCTTTCGTGCCTTTGTCCACAGAGATCCTTCCCCAATGCAGCTGCCTAGTCAACTCCCGTACATTCTTCAAGACACCAGAAAATCGTCCCAACCCCTCCCCTCCCCTCTCTCCTCCATGCCCCACTGCACTCTACCATCCTATCTCATAGCATTTATCACACTGAACAGTTCCTTTTTTACTTGTCTGTCTCCTCACCTTGGAATCACAGTGCCAAGAGCACTGTCTGGCAAAGACTAGAAGCTCAGCAAATCGTAGCTAAATGGATGAGTATGAAACAGATTTACTGTGGAGTTTCACTTCATTGGGGTATAAACCTGGAATAGTTTTATTTTTTCCAATAACTGCTACCAACTGTGCTTGGATGAACCCTCCTTTTTCCCGCTGGGTAGCAGGCTGCCTTAACAAGCTCTCAGTCTGAGGCCACAACTTTTCAGTCACTTTCAGTTATGAGAACAGTCTCATCTGGGTTCTTTAGCACTCAATCCTATTTATTTATTTATTTTTATTCTTATGTTGGGTCAAATCCCTTCCTACCCAACCCCTGTCGTTCCCCGCCTGCCGCCCCTACCATCCCTAACCCAGATCAAGTATCTGACTCTAACTGGGGGTGGGAGGGGCAGGGTCTGCTCTCACTCACCTCCTCCTCCCTCTTCTACTGCTCTGATATTGGGGTGCAAGGAGGGCAGGAAGAGGTAGTGGACTCCTAGGGTGACAGCTCACAGTGAGGGAGTCCTCTCCTAACTATGCCTTAGCCACTGACCTGGTATGTTGCCTCTGGGATCCCTGTGGGTGGTGGGGAGGCTCTCATACACTCAGTGGTGCGGGTCCTCCCCGAGCAGCTTCCTTATGCACTGGTGATCCCCACTGAGATTCGCCTCATCACTGGTTAACACCCTCACATCCTGTCCCACAACTCAGTTCCCTGATACCCCTCACTGTATGAGACCCTCAATCTCATCTAGTCTATGTGGCTCCCACTCAGAGGCCTGTGAGCATATTTGAGAACTGAATGGGGCAGGGGGGCTGTCCTTGCCCCTTTTGTTAGACCAAACCACCACCTGTCTCTCCCTTGCTCTTCCACTGCTATACCAGAGCCAGGCCAGCTAGTTACATGGAGAAGCAACAAGTCAGTCTACCCTTTCCTTAGGGCCGTGTCTCAGGGAGGGAAAATCCTTTGTCTCCTCCAGGGCATCGGGATGGGAAAGTAACAGCTTTTCCCCCTCTCAATCCTCCCCTTCTAGAGAGAAGAGGTCAGAGTAGGACTGATTTTCTAAACCAGGAGACTCTCAGCCAGCAGTGGTCATCCTGACTCCTGGTCAGTCTCTTTAAAGTGTAGAGACTTGGTGTCTTTTTTCTAAGCTGTAAACTCTAGTTGTCAATTCCTGAGGAAGAAAGGATCCACTTCGCACCTCACTCTCTCCTACACACTATTTCCTGGAATTGAGGCTAGCACAAGAGAGGTTCAGAAAAGAGTGATTCCTGGGGGTAATCTGGGGAAACTTCCTGAAGGGAACAGTCTGAAGCTGAACCTTAAAAACTAGACAGCATTAGAATTTCTGGAGAAATAGTAGTCTAGCCATGTGGAAGAGGAAAAAGAGTGATTATGACATTTTACAGGAGATAGCACAGAGCTCAGCAGTGTGGGCACTCAATAAATAACACAATTAAACGGATCCACCTGCAGCTGGAAGTTCTCTCTAGAAAAAAGTAAAATTGCAGGGACTGTGCAGCCAGATAGACTGAATTCAGATCACCACCCTCCCATTACTTTGGCATCCTCAATAAGTCATTTGACTTCTCTGAGTCTCTATTTCCTCATCTGGAAAAAAAAAAGGATAATAAAACCATTTAGAGGATTGTTATAAGCATTAATAAGGTACATGGCACACTGTTGCTAAGAAAGTGCCATGGGTCCACCAAATAGGTTTATTTTCTTCTTGGACACACAGCTTCATTTCATTTCCCAGTTCCCACAAGGAACCATGGGACTGAATTCTGGCCAATGGAATGTGGACAAAAGTGAGGTATACCACCTCCAGGCTTGGCCCTAAATCCACCATGCACCTTCCGTGCTTCTCTCACCCTTGTCAGTGAGGCTAAAAGGGAAAGACTCCAGGAAAATAAAGTTAGAAAAGAGCTGCTCCCAAGAGCCATCTGGCCAACCTCTGACTCTGAAGGGCAAGAAATAAACCTTTATTGTTTAATCCACTGAGATTTGAAGGCTGTACGTTCCAGCAGCAAGCGTTAATACCTCAACTAACACACACATAGAAAGTGCTTGGTAAATATTGGCCATTGTTATTAATAATATTTTTATATCACTCTTTAGTTTATAAGTAGCTGATCCTCACAGCACCCTTGTGAATGGGGTATGGAGAAAGATTACTGCTCAATTTTATAAATGAGGAATCTGAGATCAAAGCGTGCTGGTGAATGGAGGTACCCACTAACCACATACAAGCAAGGAAGTCACACAACCAAGACCAGAAGCATTATATGTGACTCAAGCCCCTCTTACCCTGCATGCCCCTGAATGCTTGTTCTGCTAGGCCACATAAAGCACTAGCCCCCCCTAGTATCCATCCAGGCCAGAGGGGGAGAGTAATCTTTGGGTCAGTGGCAGGACACAAAGGGTTAGTAATTCCTGACAAGCCTTGTACAAGGGCAGGTAGACAGATACTAGAGTCAGGTGAGTTCAGAAGCCCACATGCCACCACAGAAGGAACAAGGAGATGCGGATTCTAGTTCTGGCTCTGCCACCATCTTTCTGAGTGACTCTGGGCAAGTCACTGTGATCTCAGGACCACAGTTCTGAGTCCAAGTGTATAGGGTAACATCAGGACAGAGGGTGTAGCCTTTCCCCGGAAGTCTGGGGCCCCCATGGTTATAGGGTGGGCGGAGAGCTCCCCACCTCCAGGAGAGCTTGAGAATCCCCATAGAGGCCCTCTGAGAGTGGGCCAGCTCCAGCCCCACCCCTACCCCACGCAGCTTCTCACGCTCCAAAATCCCAGTCAAAAGGCGTCTGTCACCAAAACAAGTGGCCCACCATTCCAGCAAGAGCTGGAAACAAAGGTGTTTTGTCTAAATAATTGTTTCTAACAGCAATTCCCTTTCCAGGATGACTTTTATTATTTATTATTATCATCATCATCATTATTATGCTTGTTCACTAAGTGGGTTGAGACACATAAATATTTCCAATGTACAGATAACAAATGCCTCCATCTGAGGGAATCAGCTGCCCTCAGACTGCCAACACTGGTGAATTACCACCTGCCAGGGGAGGGACCTGAGAACCAGAGACTGCAACGTGAGATCCCAAGAGGGGAGGGCCTTGCAAAAGGACACACATAGATCAGAGGCAGGGCCAAGATGAGAATGTAGGTTATCTTGACCCTGACAGCAGTGTCTAGCTGGTAACTGTTACTAATATTGATATTATCATATTGTCATTACCACTGTTATTATTTTAGAACAGATAGACCTAGGTTTAAATCCTGACTCTCCACTCACTAACCACGTGCCCCTCTTTAAGTCTTAGTTTTCTCATCTGCAAAATGGGTAAGTAATTTCCATCATCTCAGGAAGATCAAATAAAAAAAACATACTTAAAGTCCCTAGGCTGATCATTCTTTTTTTTTTTTTTTTTCTGTACGCTGGCCTCTCACTGCTGTGGCCTCTCCCGTTGCGGAGCACAGGCTCCGGACGCGCAGGCTCAGCGGCCATGGCTCACGGGCCCAGCCGCTCCACGGCACGTGGGATCTTCCCAGACCAGGGCACGAACCCGTGTCCCCTGCATCGGCAGGCGGACTCTCAACCACTGCGCCACCAGGGAAGCCCCTAGGCTGGTCATTCTTAACTAACATTTAAGCATAAGTGGGAAAGGTCCCAGAAGAAAACAATAGCATTGTGGTTAAGAGGACAGATGTAGAGCTGGATTGCCAGGGTTTGAGCCTAGCTCTACCATTTATTAGTGGTGTGCCCTCAGGCAAGCTACTTAACTCCTGGAGCCTTGGTTTCCTTCATCTTCCAAATGGGGATGATGATGGTGGTAGTGGTAGTATGTACAGTATAGAGTTACAGCTGCACACAGTAAGTACTATAAAAGTGCTACCAATTGCTATTTCCAATTTACCTCACTCCTGTTCAACTTTTAAAGAATTTTCACATTAACCTCTCTTTGTGGCCTGGAAGGTGGGAGGGCAAAAATTATTTTACCCATTTCCCAGAAGAGACAAGGAGACTCAGAGAAGCCTAGAGACTTGCCCAGGTCACACAGGAGGTGGCAGAGCTAGGACTTGAATTCAGTGCTCCAGCTATGAGTCCTGAGATCGTCCTGGCCTCTGACAACAGCTGGCCTAGGCCATAGAGCAGAGCGAGGAGAGAGAGGCTCCTGCTCCTTTCTACCAGCTCCAGCCCAGTTCTGTGCCAGGCACCCAGTGGTTGAAAGTGGACCTAGGGGACACATGAAGTGAGGAGATGAGTGAGAACAGATAATGCTGCATGGCTAACTCCTAAGGTGGGCGGGGGGAAGGAGAAGGCAATAATTCTAACTGGATTGATTTCACCTGTAGAGCCATTAACTTAATGCTTCCCACTTGGTTAGGAGCAAAGCCAGGTGTAGCTTCAGGTCCTTGCAGCCTGCTGTCCCTGCCCAGGTTAGCTAGAAGAAAGGGGTCACCACCAAGGAGGAGGCCAGACTGGGCTAGAACAAGGGTGAGACAAGAAAAGAGGCACTCACCCTCAGGATTTTTCAAGTGCCTCCCTAAATTTGGCACCCTAAGCACCTCACTTGCCTTACGCCACTCCTGACCCTGAGCAGAGAAAAGGCCCCACCCAGACTGGGGATGGGGACCCCTGATTCCAAGTCCTGACTCTGCTGCTCGCCAGACTATTAAACTAGGCAAATGGTTTCACCACTTCCCAGAAATGGGGGTGTGCATCCCTAAAATGAAGGACTGAAGAGTGGCATGAAGCCTAGATGGGAGAGCTCAGCTCTCACAGCGGATGACAGCCTTTAGTTACTACCTGCTCTACAAACAAAGAGAACTGCCCTTTGCTCCCTCCCAAGGTCAAGGCAGGTTGAGGTCACCATCCCCCTCCTTACCCACTCCCCTCCATTGCCCAGCATATTCACACTTAGTCCAGCCCCCACAACCTTGCCCAGGTCGCTCTCCCTCCTTGCCTTCACTCTAGGCCACTAAAACCCTACTCTTCTGGTCCCTGACCATCCCGGTCTTCCGTCTCTCCTCTAAACACCCCATCTTGCACCCTTTGGCTCCACAGGACACACAGGAGTGAGAAGGCCATGTGAGGGCACAGCAAGAACGTGGCCACCTACAAGCCAGGAAAAGAGGCCGCATCAGAAACCAACCTTGCCAGCACATTGACCTTGGGCTTGCAGCCTCCAGAACTGTGTGAAAATAAATATCTGTTGTTTAAGCCACCCAGTCTGTGTGTTCTGTGGCAGCCCTAGCAGACTGATATAGAGGGCCTGTGTCACAGTTCATTTGTGACCTTTGACGATCACTTCCCTTCTCCAGTGCTATCTCTACAGCTGATAAGAGGAGAAAGCTCTGCTGAGGGAAACTCAGGAATGTCTTCACAGAGAAGGTGATAGTCAAAATGGAGTATGTACTGGCAGGAAGGGTGAAAGCCAGCAGAGGGAGGGTGCCCAGCAAAGCCATGGAGTCTTGAAACAGCCCATCCTGAACCACCAGGTGAGGTTTGGTCTGAAAGCCTCATGCTCAATGAAGCTGGAGCTGGCAGGGCCAGGCATGGGGAGCCCTGCTGAACCATTACAAAGGGCCATGTTTTTCTGCTGAGGGCAAAAGAAACCCATTGAATCTTGAGCAGGGCAGTGGCATGGTTTATGGTTTTTTTTTGTTTGTTTGTTTATCTGTTCGTTTGTTTTGCGATACGCGGGCTTCTCATTGTTGTGGCCTCTTCCGTTGCGGAGCACAGGCTCCGGACGCGCAGGCTCAGCAGCCATGGCTCACGGGCCCAGCCGCTTCGCGGCATGTGGGATCCTCCCAGACCGGAGCACGAACCCGTGTCCCCTGCATCGGCAGACGGACTCTCAACCACTGCGCCACCAGGGAAGCCCTGGTTTATGGGGGTTTTTTAATATATATATAACATCTTTACTGGGGTATAATTGCTTTACAATGGTGTGTTAGTTTCTGCTTTATAACAAAGTGAATCAGTTATACATATACATATGTTTCCATATCTCTTCCCTCTTGCGTCTCCCTCCCTCCCCCCCTCCCTATCCCACCCCTCCAGGCGGTCACAAAGCACCGAGCCGATATCCCTGTGCCATGCGGCTGCTTCCCACTAGCTATCTACCTTACGTTTGTTAGTGTATATATGTCCATGCCTCTCTCTCGCCCTGTCACAGCTCACCCTTCCCCCTCCCCATATCCTCAAGTCCATTCTCCAGTAGGTCTGTGTCTTTATTCCTGTCTTACCCCTACGTTCTTCATGACATTTTTTTTCCTTACATTCCATATATATGTGTTAGCATATGGTATTTGTCTTTCTCTTTCTGACTTACTTCACTCTGTATGACAGACTCTAGGTCTATCCACCTCATTACAAATAGCTCAATTTCGTTTCTTTTTATGGCTGAGTAATATCCCATTGTATATATGTGCCACATCTTCTTTAGCCATTCATCCAATGATGGGCACTTAGGTTGTTTCCATCTCCGGGCTATTGTAAATAGAGCTGCAATGAACATTTTGGTACATGACTCTTTTTGAGTTATGGTTTCCTCAGGGTATATGCCCAGTAGTGGGATTACTGGGTCATATGATAGTTCTATTTGTAGTTTTTTAAGGAACCTCCATACTGTTCTCCACAGTGGCTGAACCAATTCACATTCCCACCAACAGTGCAAGAGAGTTCCCTTTTCTCCACACCCTCTCCAGCGTTTATTGTTTGTAGATGTTTTGATGATGGCCATTCTGACTGGTGTGAGATGATATCTCATTGTAGTTTTGATTTGCATTTCTCTAATGATTAATGATGTTGAGCATTCTTTCATGTGTTTGTTGGCAGTCTGTATATCTTCTTTGGAGAAATGTCTATTTAGGTCTTCTGCCCATTTTTGGATTGGGTTGTTTGTTTTTTTGTTATTGAGCTGCATGAGCTGCTTGTACATTTTGGAGATTAATCCTTTGTCAGTTGCTTCATTTGCAAATATTTTCTCCCATTCTGAGGGTTGTCTTTTGGTCTTGTTTATGGTTTCCTTTGCTGTGCAAAAGCTTTGAAGTTTCATTAGGTCCCATTTGTTTATTTTTGTTTTTATTTCCATTTCTCTAGGAGGTGGGTCAAAAAGGATCTTGCTGTGATTTATGTCATAGAGTGTTCTGCCTATGTTTTCCTCTAAGAGCTTTATAGTTTCTGGCATTACATTTAGGTCTTTAATCCATTTTGAGCTTATTTTTGTGCGTGGTGTTAGGGAGTGATCTAATCTCATACTTTTACATGTACCTGTCCAGTTTTCCCAGCACCACTTATTGAAGAGTCTGTCCTTTCTCCACTGTACATTCCTGCCTCCTTTAGCAAAGATAAGGTGACCATACGTGTGTGGGTTTATCTCTGGGCTTTCTATCCTGTTCCATTGATCTATCTTTCTGTTTTTGTGCCAGTACCATACTGTCTTGATTACTGTAGCTTTGTAGTATAGTCAGAAGTCAGGGAGCCTGATTCCTCCAGCTCCGTTTTTCATTCTCAAGATTGCTTTGGCTATTCGGGGTCTTTCGTGTTTCCATACAAATTGTGAAATTTTTTGTTCTAGTTCTGTGAAAAATGCCAGTGGTAGTTTGATAGGGATTGCATTGAATCTATTGATTGCTTTGGGTAGTAGAGTCATTTTCACAATGTTGATTCTTCCAATCCAAGAACATGGTATATCTCTCCATCTATTTGTATCATCTTTAATTTCTTTCATCAGTGTCTTATAATTTTCTGCAAACAGGTCTTTTGTCTCCTTAGGTAGATTTATTCCTAGATATTTTATTCTTTTTGTTGCAGTGGTAAATGGGAGTGTTTTCTTGATTTCACTTTCAGATTTTTCATCATTAGTGTATAGGAATGCCAGAGATTTCTGTGCATTAATTTTGTATCCTGCTACTTTACCAAATTCTGGTTTATGTTTTAAAAGGGTCACTCTGGTTGATATGTGGAACCTGGATTGCATCTGCAGGTAGGAGGCTAATATGGGCTCCCTGACATGGAGTGATGGTCTGGACTAGTGCAGCAGGAGAAGGAACAGGGTGAACGACAGCAGGAGAATGACTGGACCACATATGGTGTTTATCTGGATGCAGAGGGTGGAAGAGGGATGCTGCACCCACTTCTCCTCTGGGGCAGCTGCTGCATGGGACTGGCACAGGGTGGAGGGGAGCCTGTGGATGTGGAGGTGCTTTTACACATTGAGGGTGGGGCTGTTGTCCACCACAGCACCAGCAAAATGATAGGTACATGATGTGTGTTCAATAAATACTGGCTCAGGACTTCCCCGGTGGCGCAGTGGTTGAGAGTCCGCCTGCCAATGCAGGGGACATGGGTTCATGTCCCGGTCCGGGACTTATCTGCACTTCTCATTAATAATATTCATCCACTCATGGGGGAGAGGCCACAACGGTGAGAGGCCCACGTACCGCAAACAAAAATAAATAAAATAATAATACTCATTCATCATATCACATCCAGGGCCCACTTATCCTCCCCGAAACATATAATTAGAATAAAATTGGAATTTCAGAGTATCAGAACTTCCTCTGGCCTGACCCTTATGGTCAGATGGGGAAACTGAGGGGAAGGGACTGGCCCAGAGTCACACAGCCACTCAGAGGCAGAGCTGGGATTTGAACCCCAGTCTTCTGGCTCCACATTCAGCTTTCTTCCCACAGCCCTTGCATACTCTCAGTGAAGCCAGAAACCAGCAGGTCACTCTCGTGGGTCAGCTCACTGCCTCCTTTGAGACAGATTTTCTGTGGCTTGACTCCTGAGGTTCTGAGCTACCCACTGAACTCTCCCCTTACTCGCTTCTGAAAAGAACTATGCAGCAGAGCCACAAGCTGACACCATGGTATGAAGAGCCCAAGGAACAAGAAAAGGTGAGTGGAAAGGGAGTTGGGGCAGCTGGAAAAAAAGGTAGGATCCAAAGATCAAAGAAACAAATGAACCCACATTTTTGAACATCTGCTCTTGCCAGGCACTGTGCTAGACAAGGTGCATTCATTTCCTCATTTAATCCTCATGTCAACCCTATGGGGTGAAGATTATTAATATCCCCATCTTAAAAATGAGGCACAGAGAGATTAAAGTAACTTGTCCAAGGTCACTGTGCTGCCAGTGGTAGAAAGGATCCCAACCTGTCTGGCCCCAAGCCCAGTGCTCAGTCTACATACCTGGCTCTGCCGCAGGCACAGGATGAGTGGGTCCTCACCCTCTGTGGGCCTCGTGGCCCCATATGAAAATGAGACAGGTGTAGCGAGAGATCTAAGGGGAATAGAACAACAAGAGGAACAACCGCAAGGAAGCAAGGGAGCGCTGGGCCCCTCTGCCCACTGCTGCCATCAACAGAAAACTCTGCTACTCAGAGCACAGCAGGATTTTGCACATTTCCACCTCCAACCCCTCCCCAACCTCCACTTGAACCTGACTCAAGCCCTCCCAGATTGCTCTTTGGCTCTTTGGAATGTCCCTCCACCAAGAATGGGACCTCTGATGGGCTTCCCCTCCCCTGAACTTGGCCCCCAGAATTTTTAGGCCCTTGCTGCCAGGCCAGCAACAGACGCACAGCCTCTCTTCCTGCCAGGGAGGCCAGGAAAGGGAAGGAAAGGGGCTGGGAAGCCTGGGCCTCTCCCACACACCCTGTGAGCAGGGCCAAGTCACCACTATTCCAAGTACTACAATTTCACAGTCATTCACGTGTCTGCCCTGTGTGAGGCCCTGTGTATGGACAGAAATGCACAAAGCTGCAAACAAAGAAAGTTAATCTAGTTGAGCCTGTTTCTTCAACTGTATAAAATGGGGACAAACCTCCTCATTTAATCTACACACAACCCCATGAAGTAAATATAATTGTTTACCCCATGTAAGTTCTGCCCAGTTCATAGGAAATGCTCAGTAGACTAGAACTATTATAGTACACAAAAGCACAGTCCCTGCCCTCAAAGAGCTCCCAGCTTAGTGAGAGAGGCCCATATACCCAAGCAATAATATTTGCTACCATTCACTGAGCAACTTCTCTTTTCCAGGCACCATGTCTACAGTATCTCTAACCTTCACAGAATCCTACACGACAAGCCCTGGCATCCCCCCATTTGACACCCAAGGAAACTGAGCACCCCCAAAAAGAGAGACAACTTGCTAGGAATTTGACCCCAAGATTCCAAGTGTCTCCTCTCAGCTCACTCTCTTACAAAGCAGGCTTCAAGAAACTCTGGAGTTGAGATCCAAGCCAGAGGCTGTGTCATCCATCACTAGCCCTTTTGGAGGACTGAGATTAAAGACAGGAAGAATCCAAGAGGAAACCCCAGCTAGCCCCACTGAGGACTGACCCAGAACTCCTGAGCAATAGAGGCCCAGATGCAAGTGGTTGGCCCAGACAGAGTGCCTGGGCAATCGCGTGGAGTTTTTAGAAGGAGCCATTGGGAAGAACCAGGCTTCCTCCCTGCGTGAGCTCTGGGAAGGACAGGCAAAACCCAGAAGGAGGCTGGGCCACAGCCCAGGGGGCAGAGAATGAGGCCCCACCTGATGGCTCTGGAGATGGAGAGGAGGGGAGGGCCCGTCAGCAAGCATCCACAGGACACCATTTGCATCTTCATCCTTTGGGGGAACAAGGGAAATGTTTGAAGCCCTGCCCTCCTAGAGGCTTCACTCTCCTATGTGGGCAGAGGCCTAACCACTGGAGAAGGGAATAAATTCTTCATAACAACCCTATAGGCCGAAGTTATCATCAATCCTGATTGACAGATGAGGAAACAAAGCTAAAAGAGAGGAAGCAATTTGCCCCCAAGTCAATTTACCCCCAAGCTGAGCCCTTCTCTTGCCCCTGTGAATCTTATGCCTTGGTCCCTCATCCAGTTTCTCTTGTCTTTAGAAGAGGAGAGGAAGGAACACATGGGTCTCCACCACAGAGGCCTAGGGATTGACTGCATGAGATATACTTCTGAAGTTCTTGAAAGTACTGATCCCCAGGTCCTGCCCCTAAAGATTCTGATTTGAATGGTTTGAGCAGGGACCCAGGACTCTATTTTTAAATAAATGCTGAAACTGATTCCAATTTGCAGTGGTGGCTAAAAGCGAGAGGACCCCTTTGAAATATCCATTGACTCCCACCTCCATCCCAAATCCCAGTGAGGAGTGTGGAAGAGTCACCCCCATGGTATGAGTTGGGAGGGCTTTAGGGAAAACAAGTGTTTTCCCTAAAGTCTGTGAGAATTCAGGTTTAATTATTCTTTAGCTCTAAGAGACTAAGATTCTATGATTCTGTGATTTTGCCCAGAGGTCTGGCTAAGCAGGGGATGGAGGTGGACTCTGCAGTTTCCTGCTAAGGGGTAAAGAGAAGGCAGGCAGAACGGGCTTGGGGGTAGTGAAACGGCCTTACCAATCTTTTACACCATTTGACTAGCAACTAGCTCAGTGGCTAACATAGCATAGGTGTTTAATAAATACTTGTTCAGTGAAGAAAATATTTGTCAGGGTTACAAGTGTTGGAAACCCAGTTGAAATTTGCCAAGATAAAAGAGGGAAGGATACAGGGTATCCCTTATGACTGAGGTGTAGTTGGGCCTCAGGAACCACAGGAGTCAGGGCCTCAAACGCTGCCGTGTCTCTCTGTCACCCATCTCGTCCTCTCTCTGCATATCAGCTTCATTCCATCCAAGAAAGGCACGCTTTCCCCCATCTGGCATGAAATGTGACAACATACACCTCCCAAGCCTCACATCAAACAACTCCCACTCTCACAAAGAACCTAAGATTCCCCTCCTTTCATTCCAGTTTGAAAAATCCCAGAGAAGCCCTCCAACTGGCCCAACTGAGTTAGGGATGCACCTCTGACCAGGTGGGTGGGATTACATAGTACAGACACTATTCCTAGAAAAAGGAATTGCTATGAATCAGGCAGTTACTCCTACTGGTGACTATTACCAAAAAAAAAAAAAAAAAATTATATGAGTGCTTTCCATTGTATAGCACAGTATAGTCAATTTTCCATTTTCACATTATCCTATTTGGTCTTCAAAACAACCATGGGGACTTCCCTGGTGGCGCAGTGGTTAGGAATCTGCCTGCCAATGCAGGGGACACAGGTTCACATGCCGTGGAGCAACTAAGCCCGTGCACAACTACTAAGCGTGCACTCTAGAGCCTACGTGCCACAACTACTGAGCCTGCGTGCTGCAACTACTGAGCCTACTGAAGCCCATGTGCCTAGAGCCCATGCTCTGCAAGAAGAGAAGCCACTGCAATGAGAAGCCTGCGCACCGTAACGAAGAGTAGGCCCCGCTCACCGCAACTAGAGAAAAGCCCGCATGCAGCAACGAAGACCCAATACAGCCATAAATAAATAAATACATTTATTCAAAACAAACAACCATGATTGGATGATTGGGAGTGGTAAGAGGAAGCATCCTTTACTGTTTGACAGATAAAAACCCTGAGGCTCAAAGAGGTTAAGTGGGGCCCAAGGTCACACAGCTAGGTTCCAGGGCTGGGACTAGACATCATGTCTTCTGACTCCTAGCCACATATTGGATGAGCAAATGGATAAATAAAAAACAACAGTGATAGCTGCCATGTACTAAGTGCCAGGCCCTTTACATAAACTATTACATTTAACTCGAACTACCCTATAGGTATTATTTTCACTCCCATTTTATAGATGAGAAATTTGAAACTCAGAGTGATTATGTGACATGCTAAAAATTAGCTCAGGAAGGACAGAGCCAGGATTGGATCCATGCTGTCTCCAATGTGAAAACCTGAGCTCTTTCTCCTGCCACATGCTGCTAAAAGGTCATAATATCAGAACCATGTAATTTTGGAAATGCCAGAAATTTCCTCCTCTCCAAACCCTCTCCCCCATTTGCTAATTACAAATGTTCAGCGTTCCTACTACTGTAGAGCACAGGGAACTATATTCAGTATCCTATGATAAACCATAATGGAAAAGAATATTTTAAATAGAATGTATAAAAAATAAATAAATAAAAATAAATTGCCCTATTAAAAAAAAGAATGTATATACATGTATAACTGAAGCACTTTGTTGTATAGCAGAAATTAACACAACATTGTAAATCAACTATACTTCAATAAAATAAAATAATAAATTCAAATTGAAGAAAAAAAAAAAAAACAAATGTTCGGCATTCCCTCCAATTAATATTATAATTCTTTGAGCCCAAGTCTGCTCCTGTTCAGGTGCATATATACCAGAAAGAGGGGTAACCACTCCAAGCCAGTGGTTCTCCAAGTGTGGTCCCCGGACTGACATCACCTGGGAACTTGTTAGAAATGCACATTCTAGGGCCTCACCCCAGGCCTACTGTTATGGGTTGAATTGTGTCCCCCTCAATTTCACATGTTGAAGTCCTAACTCTTCAGTATTTAGAAAGTGACTATATTTGGAGATGGGTCTTTCAAGAGGTAATTGACGTTAAGTGAAGTCATTAGAGTGGACCCAGATCTGACATGCCTGGTGTCCTTATAAGAAGAGGAAATTAGGACACAGACACACACAGGGGGAGGACCACGTGAGGACACCAGAAGAAGATGGCCATCTATGAACAAAGGAGATAGCCCTTCAGAAGAAACCAACCCTGTCAACACCTTGATCTCACACTTCTAGCCTCCAGAAGTGTTAAATTTCTGTTGTTTAAGCTACCCCAGTCTGTGGTACTTTCTTATCGCAGCCCTAGTTAACTAATACACCTACTGAATCAGAAATTCTGGGACCTAGCAGTTTGTGTTTTAACAAGCCTTCTAGGTGATTCTGACGCACAGTAAGTGTGAGAACCACTGCTCTAAGCCGTAATCAGACATGTACCTCATTGTTGCTAGGATGTGTGAATATAAGCCTGCACCTGGCTTCAGCTGTGGTTCTAGCCTGGTGGGGACAACCTGTTTGAGAGAATGAAGTCAGAAGCAGAGGGAAGCAAAGATGAAAGATGGAAAGGGAGAGAGAGAGCAACAGTGAGCAGAGAAGGAAGAAGCAGATGACTGTTCAAGTCCATAGGAAGCCACTCTGGGATAAGCCTGCTTACACCAAAGTTTTGATGCTTAGAAGACATCTTTGTCAGTTTTGTGTCTGTAAATAGAGTATAGGTTCCCAACAGATAAGGCCTGGTTCATTTCCCTTATAGTCTCCATAGCTCTGAGCACTAGGATCATAGAATAACAGGTGTCTTCTAAGTAACAATTGCCTGGTGAACTCTTGCAAAGCCACCCCTCCTTCCCATCCCCTTGGCCACAGCTGAGTGCTGGCTTCATCGACTCCTGCCTAGATCCCTGCAACAGCCCCTAACTGGTCTTCTACATTGACCCTGTCCTCCTCAGCCTCCCACATCCTTCCACGTTGCAGTGGAGTGAGCCAAGTAATCCTCTGGCACTTTCTGACCACATTGCTGCCCTGATGACCTCCCTCCAATGGCTCCCCACTGTCTTCAACTCAAGATCCATCTCACTGGCTCCTCACCTAAGTCCTCACCATTGACCCCTGCTCATCTGGGTGGGGTCACCCCTTAACACCCAGAACCTGGGGCAGAGACCAGATAGCTAGTCACCAAATCCATTTTGCCTTCCTTCTGGGAACACATCTAGACTATATTACCCAAACTCCCTTGCAGCTAGATGTGTCCGTGTGTTAAGTTCTAGCCAATGAAATGTAAGAGGAAGTGATGTGTGCCACTTCCAAGCTTGGCCCATAAAAACTTCCTGTATGATCCTCTACACACTTTTCCCCCATCTGCCAGCTGCAGGTAAATGCCCAGGGTGACCTTGGAAGCCACAGGGAAGATTGTAGAGCCTCAGGGAAAGTTGTTAGCCTGGATTAATAATGGTGAGGCTCAGAGTACCCCTACTCCCCCACTGTCACTGACTGAACTTTATGTGAGAAAGAAATTAATACCTATTATGTTAAGCCATTTACTTTTTTTTTTTAGCATCTTTACTGGAGTATAATTGCTTTACAATGGTGTGTTAGTTTCTGCTGCATAACAAAGTGAATCAGCTATACGTATACATACATCCCCATATCTCCTCCCTCTTGCCATTGACTTTTTAGAGTTTTGTCTGTTACCGCAGCTGGTGTTAGGCAGAAACCATGGCCTCGATCATTCCAGACTTGTTTGGGGGCCTCAGAAGAGCCTTGCTGTGTCTTTCTGTTCCCTCTGCCTCATCCTCCTGTCCAATCCCATTCACCCTTCAAGTCTAGCTCCAGACTCCCCTCCTCCACAGCGACTTCCCTCACCCCCCGATGCCCCACACCCGGGTTCAGTGGACCCCCCACTCTCTGCACTATGAACTAGCTAACATTTATTGGGCACTCACTATGTGCGAGGCTCTGTGCTAAGGCTTCACAATCATTATCTCTTTGAATCCTCGTGACCACATGAAGTGGAAGCAACGATTCTCCCCATTTCAGAGATGAAGCACAGAGAACTAAGTGACTTGCCCAAGGTCACACAGCTCGTTAAGTGGCAAAGTTAGGATTTCAACTCACAAAGACTGGCTCCAGAGGCCCTACTCTTAATGGTGACATGACACTGCCTCTACATAGCCCCATCACTATTCTTACACCGGGTAAGAATGTCTCCTATGGTGAGATTTTTAAAATGCAAATTAAATATAACGTGATCCTTTAATTAGAGAGCACAATTTACACTGAGCAGATCACGGTTCGTTATAACACAGTGGAGAGGAAGAATCTGCTACAGGGGAACTAGTGGAGGAGGTGGGTGGGGGGATGGCAGTGCCCTGATGTCTCTAGGATGCTTCCTTAGAGGGGCTTGGCCCTTTGTTGCTCCAGCAGTGGATGGTCAAGGTAAAGGAAAGAGAGAGAAATTTGCCCTAGGACAGTGCTGGGGTGTCAGAAAAAGAAAGGCTGTTCCTCTTAAGCAAAAGCATGGGGAATTTCTAAGGCTGGATTTGCTTGGTGATGTTCAGGTTTAACAGCCATACACTTATAGCTGTAAAAGCACCTTTATTATTGACGTTTCTGAAGGAAAAATAACTTTGTTATGGCGAGTCTGAAACTACCTAGGCCTTAACCTCTTTCTCCCCATTGAAGCAATTGTCTCTGTAATTCCATTTTTTATAACACAAGATTTCTTTGGAATGCAACCTCTGCATCCTGATAGAACACAGTACACTACTGGTGTCTGTTGGGATGTATGTTCCCCCAGTTGAGCGCCCTGAGGGTGAGACCAAGTCAGCTCCATTGTTGGGACCTCAAAGGTTGTCCCAGAGCCTGGGATGAAGCAAGTGCCCAATGGCTATTGGCTGTGCATTGCCTCTGCCACCACCCAACATCCCTCTTGAGAACCCACTCTTCTTTACTCTTCTCTGTCATACCTTTTGGCAAATGAAACATCCCCAGCTGGTCTGACCCACCCTGGTCTGTCTCCTGTACACAGCCTGGCTCATTGCAAACCAGTATTGCCCAGAGCCCATATTCATGTGAAATCACACCCCACGTTATCACACGCTGCACCATTACTATTACGAAACTCACAGCAGCCCAAACAGACCTGGGTTCAAACCCCAGCTCCACTACTTCCTAGATCAAAGATTTTGGGCAAGTCATGCAGCCTCTCTAAGCCTCCGTTTCTTCATCTGTAAAATGGAGATAATAAAATACCTAGTGCTCAGGGTTGCTGTGAAGATTAAATGAGATAATGTATAGAGCCTGGCATAACACTTGACATATAGGCATCAAATGAATTGTTGTTTAGCACTGTTTCTTCCTCACAAAAGTCCTGAGAAAGCAGCAGAGTTGGTCCTGGTGTTAGTTTTGGAAGAGGAAACGGAGGCACAGGTGCCTAGGTGCTGAGCCCTGGATCACACAGGTCCTGCAGACTCTACTTCCTCCCTTCCTGCTTCAGTATCCAGTGGGCCCCAGAAGCCCACTCAAGGAAGCAGACAGGGGAGGGCAAGTAGTTTTGTGGTGGCTGAGGGTCTGGATGAGCCAACTAAATCTATAAACTTTGGCCCTGTAAGCTGGACCTGCCCTTTGCCTCAATATCTCTCAAAAAGCCCAGGACCACAGGCTTCCCTGGTGGCGCAGTGGTTGAAAGTCCACCTGCCAATGCTGGGGACACGGGTTCGTGCCCTGGTCCGGGAAGATCCCACATGCCACGGAGCGGCTGGGCCCATGAGCCATGGCCGCTAAGCCTGCGCGTCCGGAGCCTATGCTCCGCAACGGGAGAGGCCACAGCAGTGAGAGGCCCGCGTACCGCAAAAAAAAAAAAGCCCAGGACCACATGAGCCATGGGATAGTGACCCCCTGCTCTGGCCACTAACAGGCCTGCACCAAGAGGAGAGAGCACTAGCTTCTACCTTCTACTCCACAAGGCAGCAGGTGTGTGACTTTAGGAAAGTCACTTCCCCACTCTGAGCCTCCATTTCCTGACCTATCTCTCTCCAGGAGTAATAATATCTGCTCTGTAAAGTTATAGAAAAATCCAGTAAACTATGGCACATAAGGTACCTAACACAGGACACAAAGCCTGGTCCACACAGGTATGCTCTGTAAGCAGAAGCTGTTTGACGATGATGGTGGTGGTAATGGTGGTGTTGATGATGATGATACAAAATCTCTTCTCAGCAGAGTGGGACCAAGGCCTCAGAGAGATTTGGGGACCCCTGGATAAGCACCTGACATGTTTATCCTGCTGGGTCAGGGGACACTATTAGAAACCAGGGTGAATCCAAGTGCCATGGATATTACTGTGCCCAAACCCTGCCCTGCCTCCATCTATCTCCTACAAGTCCCTGAATGAAGAAAGAACCTAGACAATAACTAGAAAAGGAATGGCTTTGTTACACTGATTTTTAAATGCAGACTTGGCCCCAAACCCAGTGCTGAGAACGGGTCTGGGCTATGGGAAGTCTCCTTCATGTGACTGAGCTGGAACAGGACCTAGGCAGGCCCCTGACTAGTTATTCCAGCCCATGACCAAACCCAAGTCCCAGCAAACAGCCCCTCTGTACCTGGGTAAACATGGGAGGAGACCAAGGGCAGAGGAGAGAGGCTGCCTGATGCCCCGAGTAGTGTGGATACCCTGGGGGAGAAAGCGAGCTGCCAAGGAACCAGGGAGCGAAGGAACTCCAAGATCAAGAGATGGAGGAGGACTGCAGCAGGGAAGAAAGTGCAGCTATACCCATGGGTTGACCTTGATCACCTCTGAAAACTCCAAAACTCCCCAGACCCAGAAAGGACCCGCAGATCCGCTATCCTCTAAAGGCCGAGTTACCCCCATACTCCACCAGAGCCTCTGGGGATCCAGTCCTTTGCAGCTGGTGTGAGAGCTGCAATGCACCCTAGATGTTGAGCCCACATTTCATCTCCTGCTGTCCCCAGGTCTCGGCTCCATCCAGGCCATCCCCTTGCCAGACAGACAGCAGTGAGAACTGGTTCCAAGATGCACAGCTTCTGTGCATTGCAATCTGCCCCAAATCCTTTAGCCTTGTGCTTTAGGCCCACATCTCTCCTCCCCCCGGCCCCAGGCCCAGTGTGTCTCCACTTCACTCATCCACAGCCCCATCTTCCCAAGCCCACTCCAAGTCCTGCTGGCTCCAGGAAGCCCTCCCCATCCACCCTAGGCCCCTCCCTCTTCTGAGCTCCCACAGCCCTTTCTCTCTGCTTCCTCATTTAATAGATTGGCCATAAAAAAAACAAAAACAAAAAACAAAAAAAAACACCTTAACAGAAAGCACCTTGTATTGTCAGCAAACAGATTTTTAGCACCTATTTTATGTTAGAGGTGCGGGGAATACAAAGACAAAAGTACATGGTCTCTGACTTCAAGTCAGAGCGCGGGCAGCAAACACATTCACTCCTAACTAGAATCTGTGATGGCATAGTAAAAGGGTAAGAGACAGACAAGCCTGTGTGGCAGGGGTTCAGAAGAGAGAAGGATGTGGGCAGGCTTCTTGGGAGAAGCAGCATTTCAGCTATGTCATCAGAGATGATTGGATTCCAGCAAGCAGATGGAATAGAGAGAGCATTCGAGGCAGAAGGATATTGTGGGCAAAAACTTGGAGGGGGAAATTTCCTATTTGAGAACAGCAAGTATTTCCATTTGCCTGGAATGTATGGTACTAGTAACGATGTAGAAGATTCAGCTGATTGAGGCAGCCTTTGGTGAAAGAGCCTTGAATAGAGGAATGATAGACTTGTTCCTAGTTCTTCTGAGGAAAAGAACAAGAAAGGGAAGGAAAAGCCTTTGAAACATTTTGAGGAGGAACAAACATGACATGATCAAAATATCATCACAGAAATATTAATCCAGCAGTGTGAGGAGGATGGATTAAAATGAGAAGAAACCAGGCGCAGATAAACCACAATGAAATACCATTTCACATGCATTAGATGGGTAAAAATAGAATGCCTGATAACATCAAGTGTTGGGGAAAATATGAATCTACGCAAATTCTCAGATGCTAGTGGTGGAAGTGTTCATGGTCACAACCATTTTGGAAAACAATCTGGCATTAACTTATACAGCTGAACATTTGCATATGTTCATATGCAACCCTATGACTCAGCAATTTCACTCTTAGACCAATATTCCCTAGAGCAGCAATTCTCAAAGTGTAGTCCAGGGACCCTGAGACTTTTTCAGGGGAATCCATGAGGTCAAAACCATTTTCATAATATATTTGAAAGACATTATTTGACTTTTTCTCTATTGTCTCACAAATATACAGAGGAGTTTTTGAGAGGCTGCATGATGTATGATATCACAACAGACAGGACACGGAAGACCCCACACATGATGTATGATATCACAACAGACTGAACACGGAGAATTCAGCTGTCTTCTATTAAGCCAGACACTAAAGAGATTGGCAAAAATTTAAACAATGCTACTCCTCTTACTTAATTTGTCTTAGAAAATGTAGTGATTTTTCATTTAAAATATATGACCGGGCTTCCCTGGTGGTGCAGTGGTTGAGAGTCTGCCTGCCGATGCAGGAGACACGGGTTCGTGCCCCGGTCCAGGAAGATCCCACATGCCGCGGAGCGGCTGGGCCCGTGAGCCATGGCCGCTGAGCCTGCGCATCCGGAGCCTGTGCTCCGCAACGGGAGAGACCACAACAGTGAGAGGCCCATGTACCGCAAAAGAAATAAAATAAAATAAATAAAATAAAATAAAATATATGACCTATGCTAACATGTAATGAGTTTGTTATTGCCATTTTTAAATGAATTAATAAATAATACAGTTATATTTTTCTGTTTTAATTTCTAATATAGTAAAATCTATAGCTATAACTCACATAAACAAAAGTTCTTTGGGATACTGAAACTAAAATGTTTGATAACCACTGCCTTAGGCAAACTCTTGCCCACGTGTACCAGAGACATGAATAAGAATACCTGTAACAGCATTATCTTCACAAAATATTTGTAGTAGCAAAAACTGGAGACAACTGAAATGTCCACAAACAGGAGAATTGATAAAATTATTATGGTATAGTCACACAGTGGAATATTATACAACGATGAAAATAAATGAACTACAGCTAAAAAACCAACAGGATATTTCTCAGATTTATTCTGATTTACATTGAGTAAAATCAAGGCAGATCACAGAAGAACATACTTTGCAATATCATTCTTATAAAGGTCAAAAAAAACCCTATAAAATAAACACACATATTTAAGGACACGTACATATGTGATAAAACTTTTTTTAAGCAATAGAATGACAAATACACAATCCACCCTCTTAGAGGGAAACTGAAGTCTAAGATAAAGGAGGGGGAGCTACACAATGGAATGTTGTTAAGGTTCCATTTCCTAAAATGGGCAGTAGCTGATGAGTAGCCATTTTATTATGATGCTTCATAATTATATATATGGTATATATCCTTTTTGTAGGTATCAAATATAATATTAAAAAATAATGTAACCCCCTAGTACCCAGACTGTGGTCTCTAAATACCATTTCCCACTAAAAAGAAAGGGAGACAATAGATAAGTAGCATTTTAAACTAGGAGCCTACTGAAGCCCCTTTTCACCCCAAGCCCTTGGAGAAATGGCTGATTGTAGGTGTGAGGCAGGAAATGCACAAAATGGAACATCTTGTCATTCTAGAAAGCAGGGAAGCTAGCAGAGACTACTGAGATCAAAATCAAAAGGACCTGGGAGCCCAATTGAAGAGGTTCCCATTAACCAAAGATGGGACCATTTGAGCATCAATAAAGATAAAAACTGAAATGGAGGAAGACATATGGGAACATATGTATATGTATAACTGATTCACTCTGTTATAAAGCAGAAACTAACACACCATTTTAAAGCAATTATACCCCAATAAAGATGTTTAAAAAAAAAAACTGAAATGGATTGAAACACATCACATTTATTTAAATCCATGAGTTCATAATGATACAATATCATCTCATTAGTCACCTTTGGATAATGCTAGGGAACTAACTCATTATTTTTAAAATTGAAAATAAATGGAAAGAATCAAGCACTTATCCTGCCTTTCCTATACGAACTGTTACCTCAGGGTATCCAAATAGTTTGAGAGGATGTTACTCTTTAAACGAGTCCAGCTAAAGAGCAAAGGAAAAAAATGGCACTGTGGTGGTTATCATTCCCCTTGAGCCTATAAATACCTAGATGTCTAACATATCACTTGGCAATGCCTCTTAGGTTATCCACCTGTGCCCCCAAACTGCCCATAACCAAACTGAAACACCTCGTTGGTCAACTCCCCTGAATTTATATCATCGAGTTAGAAGGGTCCTACCAGAAGGCATTCATGACTCAGGATTCACTTCCTTGGGCAGGTCCCTACTTCCCTGCTTAGGAGAGAGTGGGAATGAGGCTATAATCAGGAAACTCTCCTCAACTCGTGAAGATATTGCAAAATCCACTGCTAAAGCAATAGCTGTCAAACAAAAATCTTAAGCCTCTTTGGCCAAAATTGTTCTTGATAACAGGATAGTCCTTGATTACCTTTCAGCTGAGCGAGGAGGTATCTGCTGTGGCCAGTACCACTTGCCACAACTAGGCTAATATTTCTGGGGAAGATGAAGCCCAGCTACTTAAGATTACTGAACAAGTCACTTGGCTTAAGAAAGTGACTCCTTCAACGGGGTCTTTCTTTGACTTATTTGATGTTGACTGGTTTGGGTCTTGGGGACTGTGGCTCTGAAGTGCACTCCAGATATTAGGAATTATCCTGTTTATAACAATCATGACAGTCTCCCTGGAGCACTATATTCTCTCAGAACCTTTAAATGCATGTTTGCAGCCACGAACCACCAAGCAAATGATTTTCCTAAGACTGGAACATCAGAAAAAGAATGAAGAAAATGACCAAAAATGTGAACTTGAAGTCATGAACTATGAATACCACAGAGATTCTGCAAAAAGACCTCATGACCTGTGAACCCCACACAAGATCAGCAAAAACAGCAAGAACTTCAGAGCAGTAGCAGGGAGTGGTGGTGCTAAGGCCCTAAATTTTGATCAGATCTCTGTTAGGCTCTCTCAGTTAAGACAACATCCCCAAATGGAGTCACTTACACTAAGCCCCACGTCACCAAACCAAGACTTAATACTTAATTACAGTTTCAGCCTCTCCCAAGAATAGAATCTTCAACCAGTCAGTCAGGAACTACCTGGTCAGAACTACTAAGCCAATCTGCCTGATAGACCCCTGCTGTCCCCTAAAGGAAGGTGACCTTGCCAGAGCCAGTTCGCTCCCTTCTGCCTGTAAACGCTTTCTGTTTTGTTCAGCTCCGCAGAGCTCCTTTCTATCTGCTAGATAAGATCCTGCCCAATTCATGAATTGTTGAATAATGCCAATAAGATCTTCAAAAAGCGATTTTATGATAGAATATCGTTATTGTGCAAACGCTGACAAAATAATGGATCGATGGCAGCAAATAACAAAAAGAAACATGACAATTAGACAATTCTGTGCCTCGTGATAAAAGTTCACCCCACCTCCTCTGAAGTATTCTTAAAATACTCAAAAATCAAATCTGATGAAGCCTCTAGATTTAACTAATAATATACAGGAAGCACAGGGGACAAATAAGCATATCAAATGATACCATGGGATGCAATCAGCAAAGTCCAGATGTGGGAAACAGGATGAACAACCCAGTTTCTTCAACAAATATAGACCTGGGGCAAAATAAGAGGAGGGGGTAACCTACAGATTAAAAAAGACTTAAAAGACACGATAACCCAATTGTAACATATAGAACTTATTTGGATTCTGAATCAAATAAAATTTAAAAGAAATAAAATTATGAATTAACTCAGGAAATGTGAACACTAACTGCATATTTGATGATATTAAGGATTTTTTTATTTTTAGGTATGGTAATGACTTTATATATTTTTTCCAATTTTTTATTGCGGTAAAATATACAAAATATAAAATTCACCATCTTAACTATTTTTAAAGTTCAGTGGTATTAAATATACTCATAACGTTGTGCTACCATCACCACCATCCATCTCCATAGCTCTCTTCATCTTGTAAAACTGAAACTCTGTACCCCCTAAACACTAACTCCCCATTCTCCCCTCCTGCCAGCCCCTGGCAACCACCATTCTACTTTCTGTCTCTATGATTCTGAGTACTCTAAGTACCTCCTATAAGTGGAATCATACAGTGTTTGTCTTTTTGTGACTGGTTAATGTCTACAGTTATGTATTTTAATGCATCCTTATATTTATAGGCATGATGATATGCTATCTAGTCTAGACTTTGCTTTAAAATAATCTGGGCGCATGGTAGGGTGGGGAGAGTGGGCAGGAGTAGATGAAGCAAGGCAGGCCATGGATTGAAAATTGTGAAGTTGGGTGACAGGTACACAGGGGTTCATTATTCTCCCTACTTTTGTATGAGTTTGGATTTTCCATAATAAATCGTTTTGTAAAGAGCAAAGGCAAAATAAAGATATTTCCAAGTGACAGCAGCAATAGAAGAAAGAATACAGAAGCATGAGGGGATTACAATCATGCAGATGTAAGACAGTGAAGCCATCGAGAGAGGGAGGGAGAGAGAGAGAGAGAGAGAAGTTTGGGAGGAGCAGTGACTAGTTGGGTTTTGCACATGTTGACTCTTGCATTCAAGCATCCGAGCAGAAATCAATGCATCTTGGAAAGATCGTTTCCAGGTCATTTAAGGAAAATTTCAAAGCCAAACAAGTTCCAACACCACCATGGAAGAAAGCTCAATCCTCTATGCTTCCTATCTGGGAAAGCAGTTGTTTATCTCTGCCCTGTGTTTCCTATCCATAAGCCAGTTCCGTATCCGTGACAAACAACTTCCGCAGTCCCATGGTGACTCAGATGTGATGCAGTAACATTCGGTACCTTGGAAACCATGAAAGAAGGGAGGAAACCTTGACAGGGGTCCAGGAGCGCTTCTCAGAGAAATGACTTCACCTCACCTGACAGGGAAACTGAGGCTCAGAGAGCTGAAGTAGCCCACCAAGCACAGAGCTCATCCCTGGCAGAGCCACCAGCAGAGCTCAGGGCTCAGGGTTCTCATTTGAGAGGGACTGGGACAAGGAGGCAAAAGAAAAGTGGCGGGCTTCCCTGGTGGCACAGTGATTGAGAGACCGCCTGCCGATGCAGGAGACACGGGTTCGTGCCCCAGTCCGGGAAGATCCCACATGCCGCGGAGCGGCTGGGCCCGTGAGCCATGGCCGCTGAGCCTGCGCGTCCGGAGCCTGTGCTCCGCAACGGGAGAGGCCACAACAGTGAGCGGCTCCCGTACCGCAAAAAAAAAAAGAAGAAGAAGAAAAGTGGCATTTTAAACTACAAATGGAGGACCCTTTTCATGCCAAGCCCTCTGGTCACCCTACAGACAACCCATCACTCCCAGCAACACTGAAAAATTCAAGTTTACAGGGACTGAGACACGCTGGACATCAGCAGTGGGGACTCCCCCCACCTCCTACGCCCTGCCCCTCAGCTCCTGCAAAATGGAGCCCCTCCTCCCAACCTCGTATCAGGGAGGCCCCACCATCCACCCAGGCACCCAGGCAGAAGCCAAAGGACCAAGCCTTATGTCACGTCCCAGTCCCTCATACCTCACAAGGATCCATCCATCCATCCTCCATCCATTATTATTTTCTGAGCACCTGCCATGTGCCAGATACGCTTTTATGGTTGACAATGTGTCAATGAACAAAACAGAGAAAAATCCCTGCCTCTGTGGAACTTACACTGCAGTGGAGGGAGACAGACAATAACCATAACAAGGAAGTTAATTATGCGGCATGTTTAAAAGTACGGAAAAGGAGCAGGGTAGTAGAGATTGGGGTTCGGGTGGACAGCGGTCAGTTACTGAGGACCCCCTCTGCACCCTCACTGCCCTGAACCAGGCCTCATCCTATCCATCTTGCAGTCAAGTTCATCTTGCTCAATCTCAGATCGGATCATGTCACTCCTTATGTAAAACCCTCTTATGACTCCCCACTGACTGTAAATCCCTCCAGGACCTGGACTCGTGTAGCACCTGCCTGCTCAGCTCATCGCCCACCATACACTCCACACACAGCCCTGCCCTCCAACCACACCAAGGAATGAGGCATCCCTGCCCCTCCTGCATGGACGTCAGCCCCTGTTGCATGGACGTCAGCCCCTCCTGCATGGACGTCAGCCCCTGTTGCATGGACGTCAGCCCCTCCTGCATGGACGTCAGCCCCTGCTGGATCCTGAGTTCTGCAACAACCACCCTCAGCCCAGCTTTCCTCACCCTGCTGATGAATCCTGCCCCAGTACAGCCTGGGAGCTCAGGATCTCCACTACCTGACAAGGCAGCAAAAAATCAAGGACCATGGCTTCTGCCTTACCTTGGGCTTCCTAGAAACAGACTCTCAAGTGAGGAGTCGTGTACAGAAAGGAGTCCTCTCTGGAGTCACACCTGTAACTGGGCAGAGGGACAGCTGACCCACAATGAATTGCAACTGATATCTCAGCAGATCCCACAAGAAGCCCTGGAGCTGCGATGGCCCCTCAGAATTATCCCAAATGAGGGAAGAGGGCTGGGCTCTTATACACCGACATGGGCCAGTTCCTGGCCACGGTGATCCCCTGAGGTGAGGCGCATGCAAGGGTGAGGCAGTTCCTACAGCCAAGGGCAATTTCCAGCAAGCCACCAGCAACCAATATCCCCAGCAGCTGGAGGATGGTGTGCTGACCCTGGAGAGGGGATCTAGCCAAAGCACCACAGTATCCACTACCGCCTCTGACAGATCTGAGTTTGAAACTTGCTTCTGTCACAGCTGTGTGACCTTTTGTGGAGGTAATAATAGTCTCTGCCACTCACTGGATGTTGGGAGTCTTAAATAAGAGAGAATTGTCTGGATAAAAATGGCAGCTTGAACTTCAATGCTTATCTTTTTTCCTTCTCTACACCCCCTCCCTTAAAATGACAATGAGGAAAAGAGAAGATATAAACCCAGAGGACAGGAAGAAAAGAAGAGGAGTCATAATGGATGAGAAAGTTCAACAAATTTCTATAAGATTGAAAGGGGCTGAAGGAGTGAGTGGTACTTATTTTGCAGCGTGATGGAACCTAAGCTCTCACGCTCCACCACCGCTGAATGAGTGCTCTCAGAATAGCCACACTTGCCTTCTCTCTACAAACTCTAGGGGCTGAAAACCCCTGTCTGGTAGGATGTTCCTTAGAATGCCTATATATATCTCTTCCAGTTAACTCATCTGCTTTCCCAGAAACAACTGCTTATTCCCAAACCTGTTTATGCCAGTTATACTTGCTTTTGTAATTATGTGATTCAATTTAATATTAATAAACCAATATGATTGTGAAAGGGAGTTGTTTTATGAAACTAAGTTGAATGCCTTGAAAAACTCAGTGAAGACAGATTGCTATTAAAAAAAAATGTTCAGATGAGTTACAGACAAGCCATTGTAACAGATTGGGAGGAAATTATATAAATCTAGAAGGAATCTGCATTCAGATTGTTCCTTAAGTTCCTTTATGTTTAGCTGCACTATAAAGAAACAGACCAGGATCTGGTAGACAATGCTTTTAGCTCTGGAGTTTGCTCAAGAAAGACCTTACAGAGTTCCTGCGAACAGACCCATACTCAAATAAAAGGGAATAGGCATTTATATGTTTCAGGTTAAAATAAAATGTTTACAATGTGTGTTTCATTTTTTTAATGATTTCTTGCTTGGAACAATTTTTTCATGAACTAAACGTGCACTAGTTTCTACTGAGTCAGATAAGACCTGCAGAAGGTATACCACTGAGAAGAAAGAAAGCCAACAGCTTTGCTGAGCCGGGAAGGGGGCAGGGAGTAGGAGATAAGATTTTGAGACCAGAAAGGTCAGAAAACAGGTGGATTAACTGAGAATCTGCCCAGGGGAACAGACCCCACAGCACTCTCCCCTACTCTGTAGAGAATGAGGCTGAGTGCAGTGACTCCAAAGACCCATCACTATGTACCAGGCTAATAGCTTTATGAACCCAACAACCCATGGGGTAATATTCTTATTAGGTCTAATTTACAGATAGGAAACTGAGGCACAGGGAGATTAAGTGACTTGTCCAAAGTCACACAGCTAGTAAGTGGCAGAGCTGGGACTCAAACCCAGGTATTCTGGCTCCAGAATCCATACTTTTAACCACATCCATCCTGCCTTACAGAGCTGTCCCAGAGAAAAGAAGTCCCCTTGTTGATATTTCTCTCTCTCCTAACCAAAAGGCCAGGCCCTGCCTCGTTCACCTAAAGGGAAAGTGGTACAACTGCCTTCACAGGACATCCAATGCCAGTCAACTTCTTGGACCCTCATACCAACTATGTACAAAAACCTAGGACCACTAAACATCTGAGCAACCTCCAACATGAGGAGGGACATGGAGCCAGAGAGAGACCACAATAAACCAAACAAACAAAACAGGTAAACTAGGGCAGAGAAAAGTCAGAGAATAGGAGGAGGAAATCGTTAAGTAATACCCTCAGAGAGATAAAGAGGTTATATCTATTGTTTTACTTGGGGGGGGGTCATGGCAGGGGGAGAACAGGGAACAAATAAGAACTCTTGGAAATTAAAAATATAATAGCTGAAATTTAAAATTCAATAGAAGGATTAGGACAAAAATTTAAGGAAATAATCTAGAGAGTAGAACAGAAAGACAAGGACAAGGGAAATAGGAGAAAAGAGACCTAGAAGATCAGGTCCAGGATCCAACTCATAGAAGTTCCAGAGAGGAAACAGGGAGAAGAAAATTATTAAAGAAAAAAATGTTTTAATTCCATGGAACTGAAGGACATGAGTCTCTAGATTGAAAAGGGTCACCCAAGGACCAGCACAATGAATGACAAAGTCACCAACATGTCACATGCATTGTGAAATTCCAGAATTCCAAGGATAAAGAGAAAATCCTGAAAAACGGAGAGGGGAAGGAAGAAAGAGAAAAGTTACACATAAAAAGGAATCGGAAAGCGTGAAGCTTCTGAACAGTAATGCTAGGTGCAGAAGACAATGGAGCAGAGTGTGGAAATTCTGAAGGAGAATAATTTCCAACCCAGAGTTCTATGTTTAGCTAAATTATCGATCAAGTACAAGGGTAGAATATAGATTAAGACCACATATATGAAAATTTCCCACCTCTGCCCAATTTCTTAGGAAGCAAATGGAGTTTCCAAAAGAAGGCAGTAAACCAACACAGACAGAGGACCAAGAAACAGGGACATGGGGAGAAAGCCTTGGGGAAGACAGCCCTTGCAGATGGCTGGACAGCGCAGTCTGGGAGGGAACACCCCTGAGAAAAGGAAGCCCAAGTCCGAATACGGAACGTGACAGAGCTTTTGTGAGGGAAGATATGCATTGATAGGTGGAAGGAATTTCTGATAGAGCTTTTGGGGAAATGAAAAGCCACATTTTCTTAACAGGAATGTTGATCACCTAGTTAGCTGAAAACAGTGTTCCAGATATACTGGGTAGATAGATGGGGTTGGAACACAGCTAATTCCTTATTTATTCCAACAGGAAGACAATAGATAATGTCTGAAGTTGCTAAATGGAGAAAGAGCAGTATAAGCATATTACTTCAAAATATATAGGTAAACAGTAGAAAACACAAGTTAAAAGGCCTCAAACAGCTGCTACCCCGGTGCGGAACTGGGTGAGCAGGGTATAGCTATTTTTCAATAAAAGCATCTGGCCCGGCCCTCAGATTTCCTAAAGCACTTTCACATACAATATCTCCTCGGCTTCTTAGAAACTCCCTGGCAGAGACAGGAAACCCAGGCTCAGACAGGGGCGGTGACCTCTCAAGGTCAAAGAGCGAGTGAAACCTGACCTCCCAGAGCTGGTTCCTTGCCCCCTGCCCGCACCCACACACCGAGCTCCAGAAACCGGCGGAGGGCCAGGGGGTGCGCCGGGTGGCTCGCCCCCAATCCCGACGCCCCGGACGGTGTCTCGGAACTACCGCAGCAGCAGTATGGGCGCGGCAGGATTCAGCCAGCCACTGCCCCTGCGCCGCCCGCCGCGTCCACACTGTCCTTGGGAAGACGCACGGGGAGCCGCGCACAGTGCGGCAGCGCCCCCTGCCGGACGCCGGGCGCTCCGCTCCCAACCAGCCCCGCGCTGTACTCCGGGAAAAGGGACGGGACCCCTACTCGTGTGGCTCTCACGGGTAGGCTCAGGCCCGGCTGGGCCGACTCTGGACCGTCCATGGCCAAGGGATGCGGTAATGACAGAGGGACCCTCGCTAGAATTACAGGACCCCTTCCTTGGACGGACACTGGACTGGAGAGGGTAACGACCTGCCCAAGGTCACACAGCATGTCCATGGTACAACTGGGACTAGGACCAAGACCTCCGGTGGAACCTTCCAGGGACCCAAACCTCCTGGTTTCCAGAGCCCCCTCGAACTGGCCTCTTGGGCTTTGGGGAAGAGCCAGGGATGAAGGGAGTTGAGGTCCCGCCCTGTTAGCACGGACTCCTGGGTGACCTTGGGCGGGACCTCCCCGCACCCGGGGGCCTCGGTGGGCGCATGACCTCTAAGGGTCTTTCCCGCGCCGAGCTGGGCTGTGTTCCGCACTTGGCAGCCGCTCACCACTCACCAGAGACGCCAACAGCGGCCGGGGCTGACCCCTGCTGGCTGAGGGAAGAGTCACTGCGCCGGGGACTGGCGGCGAGGCGACCCCCCCACTGACCGCGCCCGCTCAGAGTGGGTGGGACCCCTCCCGCCCAGCGTGAGCATCAGCAGGCAGGAGTACATCGGGCTGCGCTCACGGCGAGCAAACAGGCTCAGACACGGGGCTGGGCCGGCATAAGACGCCTTGACACCCTTCCCAACTGCAGGCTTTAGATGAGGAGAGACCTCCACAGTGTTCCCACGAGGGAGCCAAGTCTTCAAATTCGTCTTTAGTAAGAGCAACACAATAAGGTGGTTAAGAGCCTTGACTCTAGAGCCCAAACAACTGGGTTTGAGTCATACCTTTGTCCCTTCTCAGCTGTGTGACCTTGGGCAAGTTACCAAAACTCCGTGTCTCAATTTTTGCCACCACAAAGTGAGGATAATACCTAATATGTAACACTTTACGTATGTGAACTCATTTAACCACATTGCAACCCTGTTGTGAAGTAGGTACAGTTATTATCCCCGTTTAACAGTGAGGCACAGAAAGGTTAAGCAACTTAACTAAGGTCACACAGGAAATAAGTGGTAGAGTTAGAACAGAAACCCAGGTGATCCAGCTCCAGGATCACTGCTGGTAATTGTCATACTGGGATGATAACAGTACCCACATTATAGGATTGTTGTGAAGATTTTATGAACTGATAATATGTAAAGTGCTCAAAACAGTACGTGGCAGTAAGCATTGGGTCAGTGTTACTATGATTGTTCACTGAGCACCTACTGTGTGCCAGACACTGTACTAAACCTCGGAGTCACTGGCCTTGTGAAGCTGGCAGCCTAGAGAACAGACATTGAACAGGCCTGAGGAACATACAGGGTCCTCTGAGAGTCTGGATCCCAGACCAGAGAGAGGGTGGCCCAGACCTGTACATGGCCAGTGATCCAAGGGTGACTGAGAAAAGTGTAAAACAGATGCAGGAATCCAGTACAGAGAGGTCGCAGAGTAGGAAACAAATACCTCAAGCTAGGGCTGAGGAAGGCACTCGAACAGGGTAGCTTCTGGGCTGAGCCAGGGAGGTGAGGTATTTGCCAGGCAGAGATGAGACCAGGTAAGGGAGCCCTGTGGCAGCCATCCTCTCCATCCCCACCTGGAAGTGCTCAAGGCCCCCATCTAAAGCTGGGAATCACCTGCAGGTTGGTGTGGATGCACAAGTTATCTTGGTTTTAAAAACCACCCCCATAACCCAGAGGAAATACCCGGTTGGCCAAAAAGTTCGTTTTGGGTTTTTCTGTAAGCTGTTATGGGAAAATCAAAACGAACGTTTTGGCCAACCCGATATTTGTTGTGTGAGAGCTGGGGGCCCAGCTTGAGGCCTGAGGGAGGGAAGCTCTAAACGCCTCCCTCTGGAAGCAAACAACTCAACCCCATCACAGGTGAGCAAGAGGCTGGAAAGCCACCAGCGGGAGCTTGTGTGTGGAGAGTGTGATGGGACAGTCTGACTTTCCTGGTTCCTTCCACTGATAAAAAGTTGCTCTTTTAAAATGTCCTTGTTGATGCCTCCCAAAGGGCTAAAGGGACACCCATCCCTCTCCCCTAGTGCCAACCAGTTTAATCAGATTGCTTTCCTAGTGGCTCCTGATCGCAGCCGGAGCTTGTAGGAGGAGAGGCATGTTAACCAGGTAAGGAGTGGTTTTAGGACTTCAGGGCCCTCTTAGGGAGAAGAGACAGGAGAACTTTCGGAGGGAAGGAAAAGGAGCAAACATTTGTTGAGCCCTCTTTTGTGTCAGGCCCTTAGTAGTTGCTTTACCTCTACGGTTGTTTTATTTTTAATCCTCATAGCAGTCATATGGAGGTTAGAGGTAGCATTTGTTATTCCCCATTTTATATGTAGCAGAACCAAGACTCCGTTAGTGGCCTAACTTTCCCAAGGTCACAGAGCTGGAAAGCTGGAGGGGAAAGATTTGAACCCAAATCCAGGTGACGTTGGAATGGGAACCTTTCCCACCACATTCCATTGCTTTCTTAGAGAAGCCCAGTGGCAGGTAGGGACGATGCAGGACAGGAAGGAAGAAAGGATAGAAGAGGGGTTTTTGCCAGGTCAGCAAAGGCAGAGAAAGGCAGGTTAGAAGGAGTTAACATCTTCACCAAGGTCTTCGTTTCCTTCCCGGGCCACACGAAATCAGCAAGGCTGGGGCCTCCTGCCTCTGCAGGATATTTTCAAAACGATCCACCTCTAAAACTCCTCTGTTCCCATGCTTTAAAGTTCCTCTGAAAAGTTGGAATAAATTTGCCTGTCTTTTCTCCCAAACAAATGCAGAGGAGGAAAACAAAAAGAGTACATATTTTATGATGGCAAATTTGGGACAGTGACACCTCCAATCTTCATTTTACGGCACAATGATATACAGTAATTAGGTGTCAGGAGTAATCTATGGCCGTAAGAAGAGAGTCATCTCTGTGAGAAAAAAAACTTTTTTCTTCCCAGAAGGAAATCTGAGCATCAGGGAGAGGGAGAGGGTGGGAACCACAGGCTGCAGAAGACAGGGTACAGCTGTCCATGGGGCACAGGGTAGCTCGGGTGGCGCCCATGAAGTAGAGAGGAAAGGGGTCGCAAGGAGGACTGGATTTGAATCCAGCCTCCTGGCTGCGATCTTTTGCAGGTGGTGATCTGGGCAAAACTGTTTCCCTCTCTGGAAGGCGTTTCCTGGTTATGCCGGGGCCCGGAGCCCTCCTGGAGGGTTTCCTGAGGAGTGAAGGAGTGGAGCTAGAGACTGGCCCTGAGAGATGGGAGAATATGATTGTCCCAGTGAAGCAGGAAAGACGTTCCAGACTGAGAAGCTGGCCCAGACAAAGATGTGGAAGGGGGAAATCTGCCTTGAGGACCCTCTTAAGAGGAGAATTGTTTTTAAGCCTGCATCATTCACAAGCATTGCCAGTGTAATCCTTTATGAGATAAAATTCTGGGCTTTTGCCTTTATTTTCTTCACAAAAACACCACGCAAAGGGCATTTTGTCCCTGATAACTTGGGCTCAATTTGCCTCTACCACTTTCTCAAGTAAGTCGCCACTCAGCCTCAGTTTTCTGATCTATAACAGGGGGATATTGAATCTGAGGCTATTGTGAGGATTACATGAGATAATATTAACCCACGCATATAGTCATAATTTTCGAGAAAGGAGCTAAGAATAAACAATGGGCAAAGGACAGTCTCTTTAATAAAGGTGTTGGGAAAACTGGACAGCCACATACAAAAGAATGAAACCAGACCACTATCTTATACCATACACAAAATCAACTCAAAATGGATTAAAAACTTGAATGTAAGACCTGAAGCCATAAAATTCCTAGAAGGAAACAGCGGGAAAGCTCCTTGACATTGGCAATGAGTTTTTGGATCTGACACCAAAAGCAAAGGTAACAAAAGCAAAAATAAACAAGTGGGACTACATCAAACTAAAAAGCTTATGCATAGCAAAGGAAATGATCAACAAAATGAAAAGGAAACCTATAGAATAGGAGAAAATATCTGTAAACCACATATCTGATAAGGGGTTAATATCCAAAATATACAAGGAACTCATACAACTCAGTAGCAAAAAAAACAAAAAAACCCCAAAAAACCAAATAACCAATTTTAAAATGGGCAAAGGATCTGAATAGACATTTTTCCAAAGAAGACATACAGATGGCCAACAGGTACATGAAAAAGTGCTCAACATCACCAATCATCAGGGAAATGCAAGTCAAAACCACAATGAGGTATCACCTCACAACTATTAGAAAGACTATTATCAAAAAAGACAAGAAATAACAAGTATTGGCAAGGATGTGGAGAAAAGGAAACCCTTGTGCATTGTTGGTAGGAATGTAAATTGGTACAGCCACTATGGAAAACAACCAAGATTCCTCAAGTAATTAATAACAGAACTACCATATGATCCAGCAATCCCATTTCTCAGTATATATCCAAAGGATACAAATCATTATCTCAAAGAGATATCTGCACTCCCATGTTCACTGTAGCTTGGGCTTGTTATATATGACCTTTATTATGTTGAGGCCATTCCATCTATACCTAATTTGTTGATAGTTTTTATGAGATGATCATATGATTTTTGTTAATATGGTATATGACATTTATTGATTTGAGTATGTTGAACCATCCTTGCATTCCTGAAATAAATGCCATTTGATCATGGTGTATGATCCTTTTGATGTATTAATGAATTCAACCTGGCAATATTTTGTTGAGAATTTTTGCATCTATGCTCATTAAGGATATTGGCCTGTAATTGTCTTCTTGTCTGGTTTTGGTATCAGGGTTATGCTAGCCTTGTAAAATGAGTTTGGAAGTGTTCCCTCCTGTTCTATCTTCTGGAAGATTTTGAGAAGAATTGATACTAATTCTTCTTTAAATGTTTAGTAGTGAAGCCATCTAGTCCTGGCCCTTACTTTGTTGGGAAATATTTGATTATTGATTTAACCTCCTTATTGGTAATGTGTTGAGATTTTCTGTTTCTTCATGATTCAGTCATGAGAGGTTGTACAATTCTAGGAATTTATCCGTTTCTTCTAGATGATCTAATTTGTTGACATGTAGTTGTTCATAGTAGTTTCTTAAAATCCTTAGTATTTTTGTGTTTTCAGTTCTGATGTATCCTATTTCATTTCTGATTTTATTTATTTGACTCTTCTCTCCTTTTTTCTTAGTCTAGCTAAAGGTTTGCCAATTTTGTTTTTCTTTTTAAAAAACCAGTGTTGGTTTCATTGATCTTTTCTGTTATCTTTCTAGTCTCTATTTATTTCAACTCTAATCTTTGTTATTTCCTTCCTTCTATTAACTCTGGGTTTAATTTGTTCTTTTTCTAGTCCCTTGAGGTGTAAAGCTAAGTTGTTCATTTGAGATTTTCATTTTTTTAATATAGGAATTTGCTGCTATAAACGTCACTGTCAGAACTGCCTTTGCTGCATTCCAAAAGTTTTGGCATGTTGTGTTTCCATTTTCATTTGTCTCAAGATAATTCTTATTTCCCTTTTGATTTCTTCTTTGACTCATTGGTTGTTCAGAAGCATGTTGTTTAATCTACAAATATTTGTGAATTCTCCAATTTTTCTCTTGTAACTGATTTTTACTTTTATACTAATATGGTTGGAAAAGATGCTTAATATGATTTCAATCTTTTTAAATTTATTAAGACTCATTTTTGTGGCCTAACATATGATCTATCTTGGAGAATGTTCCATGTGCACTTGAGAAGAATGTGTATTCTGTTGCTTTTGGATGGAATGTTCTATATATGTTTGTAGGTCCATCTGGTCTAATATGTAGTTTAAATCCAATGTAACCTTATTGATTTTCTGTCTAGATGATCTATCCAATGTTGAAAGTGGGGCATATATGTATTGTTCCTTTTAGTGATCACAACAATTCGAAGAGGTAGGCATTATCTTCTTTTTTACAGTTGGGGGAAACTGAGGCTACAAGTCAGTAGAAAAACCTACACACAGAGCCTCACTTACTATCAGCATCCTGAGCCAGAGTGGTACATTTGTTACAATCAATGAACTTACATTGACACATCATTATTGTTCAAAGTCCATAGTTAACATTAGGGTTCACTCTTGGCGTTGTACTTTCTATGGATTTTGCTACTAAACCCTAGCAATCACTGGCCCTTTTACTCTCTATATATTTTTGCCTTTTCCAGAATGTCATATATTGAAATTTTGTGGTATGTAGCCTTTTCAGATAGGTTTCTTTCACTAGCAATATGCACTTAAGTTTTCTCCATGTCTTTTTACGGCTTGATAGCTCATCTCATTTTCTTTTTAGTGCAGAGTAATACTCCATTGTCTGAATGTCCCACAGTTTATCCATTCACCTACTGAAGGATAGCTTGGTTGCTTCCAGGTTTTGACAATTGTGAATAAAGCTTCTATAAACATCCATGTACAGGTTTTTGTGTGGACATAACTTTTAAGCTCATTTGGGTAAATAGCAAAGAGTGAAATTGCTGGATCATATGGTGAGAGTACGGTTAGTTTATTAAGAAACTGCCAAACTGTCTTCCACAGTGACTGTATCATTCTGCATTCCCACCAGCAATGAATGAGAGTTCCTGTTTATCCAAATCCTCACCAGCATTTGATGGTGTCAGTGTTCTGATTTAGGCCATTCTAATAGGTGTGCAGTGGTATCTAACCGTTGTTTTAATTTTCAATTCCCTAATAACAATATGATGTTTATTATCTTTGCAAGATATTTGTATATCTTCTTTGATGTGGTGTCTGTTTAGGCCTTTTGCCCATTTTCAATTAGGTTGTTTGTTCATTTTCTTATTTTTGAGTTTAAAGAGTTATTTGTATATTTTGGATAACAGTCCTTTGTCAGATGTGAATTCTGCAAATATTTTCTCCCAGACTTGTCTTCTCATTCTCTTCACAGCATTTTTCACTGGCAGAAATTTTTAATAAAGTCCAGCTTATCAATTATTTCTTTTGTGGATCATGCCTTTGATATTGTATCTAAAAAATCATCACCAGGCCTTCCCTGGTGGTGCAGTGGTTGAGAGTCCGCCTGGTAATGCGGGGGACACGGGTTCGGGCCCTGGTCCGGGAGGATCCCACGTGCCGTGGAGCAACTAAGCCCGTGCGCCACAACTACTGAGCCTGCGCTCTAGAGCCTGCGAGCCACAACTACTGAGCCCGCACGCCTAGAGCCTGTGCTCTGCAACGAGAGAAGCCACCGCAATGAGAACACAATGAGTAAGCCCGCACACCTCAATGAAGAGTAGCCCCTGCTCGCCGCAACTAGAGAAAGCCCGCGCGCAGCAACGAAGACCTGATGCAGCCAAAAATAAATAAATAAATAAATTAAAAAAAAAAAAAAAAAAAAAATCATCACCAAACCCAAGGTCATCTAGATTTTCTCCTTTGTTTCCTTCTAGGAGTTTTATAGTTTTGCACTTTGCATTTAGGTGTATTAGCCATTTTGAGTTAATTTTTGTGAGGGGTATAAAGTCTGCATCTAGATTCTTTTTTTTTTTTTTTTGGTATGTGGAAGTCCAGTTGTTCCAGCACCATTTGTTGAAGAGACTATCTTTTCTCCATTGTAATGCCTTGGCTCCTTTGTCAAAGATCAATTGACTATATTTAAGTGAGTCTATTTTTGAACTCTCTATGCTGTTTCATTTATCTATTTGTCTATTCTTTTGCCAATGCCATACTATTTGGATACTGTAACTTTATAATAAGTCATGAATTTGGGTAGTGTCATTCCTCCAACTATGTTCTTCTCCTTCAATATTTTGTTGGCTATTCAGGTTCTTTTTGCCTTTCCATATAAACTTTAGAATCAGTTTATTGGTATCTATAAAATAACTTGTTGGCATATTCATTGGGATTGCATTGAATCTATTTATCAAGTTAGGAAGAACTGACAATATTGAGTCTTCCTATTCCTGACTATGGAATATCTCTCCATTTATTAGGTTCCTCTTTGATTTCTTTTCAGAGGTTTATAGTTTTTCTCACATAGATCTTGTACATATTTTGTTATATTTATATCTGAATATTTCATTTTGGGGATTGCTAATGTAAATGATAATGTGTTTTTAATTTCAAATTCCACTTGTTAATTACTGGTATATAGGAAAGTGATTGACTTTTGTATACAAACCTTGTATCCTGCAACCTTGCTAAAACTGCTTAGTTCCAAAAGCTTTTTTGTAGATTCTTTCAGATTTTCTACATAGATGATCATGTCATCTGTGAACAAATACAGTTTTGTGTCTTCCTTCGAAAAATGTGTAACTTTTATTTCCTTTATTGTCTTATTGAATTAGTTAGGACTTCCACTGTGATGTTGAAGAGGAGTGGTGAGAGGGACATCATTGCCTTGTTCCTGATCTTAGCAAGAAACCTAATAGTTTCTAACCATTATGTATGTTAGCTGTAGGTTTCTTGTAGATGTTCTTTATTGAGTTGAGGAAGTTCCATCTATTCCTAGTTTGCTGAGATTTTTTAAAAATTTTATTGAAGTACAGTTGATTTACAATATATTAGTTTCAGGTGTCCAACATAGTGATTCAATATTTTTATAGATTATATGCTTAGAGTTTTTATCATGAATGGGTGTTGGATTTTGTCAAATGATCTTTCTTTCTTTCTTTCTCTCTCTCTCTCTTTATTTATTTATTTATTTATTTTGGCCACACCAGGTATTAGTTGTGGCACCAGGATCTTTGTTGCAGCATGCAGATTCCTTAGCTGCAGCATGCAGACCTCTCAGCCGTGGCATGTGGACTCTTAGCTGCAACATGCAGACTCCTAGTTTTGGCATGCATGCAGGATCTAGTTCCCCGACCAGGGATCGAACCTGGACCCCTTGCATTGGGAGCGTGGAGTCTCACCCACTGGACCACCAGGGAAGTCCCTGTCAAATGTTTTTTCTTCATCTATTGATATGATCATGTGATTTTTCTTCTTTGGTCTGTTGATGTGATGGATTACATTAATTAATTTTCAAGTGTTGAATCAGCCTTGTATGCCTGGGACAAATACCACTTCGTCACAGCGTATACAAACCTCTCAATATTATAAAAACATTTTTACTGCGGACATTTTTTTAAATATACAAAAGTAGGGAGTATAGTAAACCTGCATGAACCCATGTCCCAGCTTCATCAGCTATCAACCCCTGGCCTGTCTTGATTCATCTACATTTCTACCCACTCCCCCTCACCCCAGCCCCTCGTTGTTGGGATTTTTTTTTAATCAAATTCCATTCACTTCATCCCTAAACATTTCAACAGGTACCTAAAAAAATAAGAATTCTTTCTGTTTTAAAAAAATACCCTTAGCCTACCTTAAAATTTTAACAATTATTAGTATCATTAAAAATGCACAAATATTTTTAAGTAAACTGTTTTGTTGATGTATAAAATAGATACAGAAAGTGCACTAATCATAAGTATGCAGCTTGATGAATTTTCACAAAGCCCACTGCCTGTCTAACTGGCTGTGAGATCAAAATACAGAGCATGACAACACCCCAGAAGCCTCCCTTGCCACAGAGTAATTCCACTGTTCTTTAAACCCTAAGGTTTTCAGGGACACAGTCAAGCAAGAGTAGGCCCAGCCCTATGGCTTTACGACCCCAGCACTGAGAACAACGATTTCAGATAGAAGCAACACAACCGATATCTCAATTACTTCTCCTATCAGTCAGCTCTTTGAAGTTTTTAAAGATAGATTTTTTTTTTTTTTTTTTTTTTTTTTTTGCGGTATGCGGGCCTCTCACTGTTGTGGCCTCTCCCGTTGCAGAGCACAGGCTCCGGACGTGCAGGCTCAGCGGCCATGGCTCACGGGCCTAGCCGCTCCGCGGCATGTGGTATCCTCCCGGACCGGGGCACGAACCTGTGTCCCCTGCATCGGCAGGCGGACTCCCAACCACTGCACCACCAGGGAAGCCCAAAGATAGATTTTTAAGTACTCCTTACGTCATTTCATCCTTGCACTGACCTAGTGAGGAAGGCACAAGAGGTTGTCCTTTATTTCTCCCATTTTATCAAGAAATTGAAATTTGGAGAAGTGGCATGATATGCCCAGAGTCACACAAGTAGAGACAAAGGAAGGAACTCATATATGCCAGGTTATTTGTAAAATTTATGTCATGTAAACCTCACAACAGCCCTAAAGGAAGCTGAGGTCCAGAGAGGTTTGGAATCTTGCCCAGGCCACACAGCTGGTAAGTGGTAGAAGCTGGGATTTGAAAACAGGTTTACTAGAGTCTAAAACCCAGCGTCACCCACCCCACCCCAGGGCCATCCCTCCTCTGGATTCTGAGACTGAGCCTCATCCACAGTTGCTGACCACCACCCAGCCCCTTCCAGTGAATGCATCCATTCTGTTCACTTCAACACAGTCACTGAGCAGCTACAACTCTGCTCAGACCCACACAAGTTGCCTCCTTGTGTCCAACCAGGCCTTTCCCGGGGCACTGAGATTCATGGACGCAAAGGACAATTCCCACCTTCTGAACCCCAGAGGCAGGCAGAAAGGCAGGGAGAAGAGGATCCCCAGAGCACCACCCATCTTACAACCTCCCTCAGCCTCTTCCTGCCTCCTCCCCAGCCCCTCCCACCTCTTCCCTCCTCTTTCCCTTCTCCCTCCCCCATTCCCCCCTCTCCTGCCCCTCCCACCCCTTCCCTCCTCTTTCCCTTCTCCCTCCCCCACCATTGCCCCCTCCCCAGCCTCTCCCACCCCTTCCCTCCTCTTTCCCTTCTCCCCCCCACCATTCCCTCCTCCCTTCCCGCTCAGTTCCCTCCTCTTGGGCTCCCCCACCTATTTCTTTCCCCTCCCTCCCCCTCCATTCCACAGCCACCACCCCCACCCACCACCACCCCTCCTGACAAACTTCCTGACCCCCAGTGCCTTCAACAAGCAAGGGGAAATGTTTTCATTTAGAGCTGAGCCTGAGAAGGGAAAGACCAAGGAGGAGGGGAATTAAAGCGGCTCTTGCACCGGGGTTGGTGCTGCCTCCCGGAGCAGTGCTGGCAGGAGGCCACTCTGGACACTGCAATTCCCTCCGTTTCTCATCACCATCGACCTGTGACCAGCCCTTCTCAAAACCCAAGGGGGAAAAAAGGAAGAAAACCAGGTGTGGGAGTAGGTCTGTGGCATGTGAGTAATATCACTTAATTTTAGCCGCCTCTAATTTCCCATCTTGTCATCACATGCGATTTCTTCTTCCGTCCCCATTCCCAGCTGAACAATGACTTCCAAATTAGTGGCTCATTCTGGTCTTATCATAGAACAAATCTGTGGGCAGACTCCAAATAAGGCAGTGCACTGAAATGAAGGATGGGGAGAGAGGGGTGCTTATCACCCATAGCTACCTGACCTTCAGTAAGTTATTTAGCCCCCATGGCCATCAATTTCCTCATCTCTAAAGTGGGGATAGATAGCAGCTACCTCATAAACTTGATGGAGATTAAAGGAGTTAATATGTGTAAAGTACCTCCACTGCCAGGGACATACTAAGTGCTCAACAAATGCTAACAAATATCATGATGAGTAGCATCCCAAGCGGCAGCTCCATGGGGGAACTCTGTCCACCTCTGAAGCACCGGCCGCCCCTGGGGCTTGCAGAGCTGCCATCTCAACACTCCTGGGTTCCACTTAGGTAAGGACTACAGCTCACCTTTCATGCCTCTGGGTTTTTCATGTGCTGTTTGCCTGAGCAATCTTTACCTCTTTCTCTTTTTTATTTTTATTTTTTTGCATCTTTATTGGAGTATAATTGCTTTACATTGTTGTGTTAGTTGCTGCTGCATAACAAAGGGAATCAGCTACACATATACATATATCCCCATATCCCCTCCCTCTTACGTCTCCCTCCCACCCTCCCTATCCCACCCTTCTAGGTGGTCACAAAGCACTGAGCTGATCTCCCTGTGCTATGCAGCTGCTTCCCACTAGCTATCTATTTGACATTTGGTGGTGTATATATGTCAATGCCACTCTCTCACTTCGTCTCAGCTTACCCTTCCCCCTCCCTGTGTCCTCAAGTCCATTCTCTACGTCTATGTCTTTATTCTTCTCCTGCCCCTAGGTTCTTCAGAACCTTTTTTATTTTTTTAAGATTCCATATATATGTGTTAGCATACGATATCTGTTTTTCTCTTTCTGATTTACTTCACTCTGTATGACAGACTCTAGGTCCACACCTCACTACAAATAACTCAATTTCATTTCTTTTCATGGCTGAGTAATATTCCATTGTATATATGTGCCACATCTTCTTTGTTCATTCATCTGTTGATGGACACTTTGGTTGCTTCCATGTCCTGGCTATTGTAAATAGTGCTGCAATGAACATTGTGGTACATGACTCTTTTTGAATTATGGTTTTCTCAGTAGTGGGATTGCTGGGTCATATGGTAGTTCTATTTTTAGTTTTTTAAGGAACCTCCATACTGTTCTCCATAGTGGTTGTATAAATTTACATTCCCACCAACGGTACAAGAGGGTTCCCTTTTCTCCACACCCTCTCCAGCATTCACTGCTTGCAGATTGTTTGATGATGGCCATTCTGACCAGTGTGAGGTGATACCTCATTGTAGTTTTGATTTGCATTTCTCTAACGATTAGTGATGTTGAGCATGCTTTCATGTGTCTGTTGGCAGTCTGTACATCCTCTTTGGAGAGATGTTTATTTAGGTCTTCTGCCCATTTTTGGATTGGGTTGTGTGTTTTTTTTGATATTGAGCTGCATGAGCTGCTTGTATATTTTGGAGATTAATCCTTTGTCAGTTGCTTCATTTGCAAATATTTTCTCCCATTCTGAGGGTTGTCTTTTCATCTTGTTTATGGTTTCCTTTGCTGTGCAAAAGCTTTGAAGTTTCATTAGGTCCCGTTTTTGTTTTTATTTCCATTTCTCTAGGAGGTGGGTCAAAAAGGATCTTGCTGTGATTTATGTCATAGAGTGCTCTGCCTATGTTTTCCTCTAAGAGTTTTATAGTGTCTGGCCTTACATTAAGGTCTTTAATCCATTTTGAGTTTATTTTTGTATATGGTGTTAGGGAGTGCTCTAGTTTCATTCTTTTACATGTAGCTGTCCAGTTTTCCCAGCACCACTTATTGAAGAGGCTGTCTTTTCTCCATTGTATATTCTTGCCTCCTTTATCAAAGATAAGGTGACCATATGTGTGTGGGCTTATCTCTGGGCTTTCTATCCTGTTCCATTTATCTATATTTCTGTTTTTGTGCCAGTACCATACTGTCTTGATTACTGTAGCTTTGTAATATAGTCTGAAGTCAGGGAGCCTGATTCCTCCGTTTTTCTTTCTCAAGATTGCTTTGGCTATTCGGGGTCTTCTGTGTTTCCATACAAATTGTGAAACTTTTTGTTCTAGTTCTGTGAAAAATGCCATTGGTAGTTTGATAGGGATTGCATTGAATCTGTAGATTGCTTTGGGTAGTTTAGTCATTTTCACAATGTTGATTCTTCTGATCCAAGAACATGGTATATCTCTCCATCTGTTTGTATCATCTTTAATTTCTTTCATCAGTGTCTTATAGTTTTCTGCATACTACCTCTTTCTCTTTTTGGAGAACTCCTGTGCATCTTCAAGACCCAGCTCATGTCACCTCCTCTATGAAGTCTTCCTGACTCCCCAGACCATTAGTGCCTCTCTGCTCAGTGTATCCCTGACATGCTGTGCAGAACCTCAGTTAAGGAAACTAAAGACCAATCCAAGTCCAAAGTGTTTTATAATAGTATCTGCTTGGCCTCTTCCAGGGCCTTGTGGTCAATACGTGTTTCCTGTGTGATGTGACGTCCTGGAGGACAGGGCCTTGATTGTCAACATTCCACCCCAGATAGTTACTGAGGACCCGCTGTGAGCCAAGGACCACAGACTGAGTCTTTTTTTTTTTTTTTTTTTTTTTTTTTTTTTTTTTTTTTTTTTTGCAGTATGCGGGCCTCTCACTGCTGTGGCCTCTCTCGTCGCGGAGCACAGGCTCCGGACGCGCAGGCCCAGCGGCCATGGCCCACGGGCCCAGCCGCTCCGCGGCACGTGGGATCCTCCCAGACCGGGGCACGAACCCATGTCCCCTGCATCGGCAGGCGGACTCCCAACCACTGCGCCACCAGGGAAGCCCCAGACTGAGTCTTTTAAGTTTTAATCGACAGCTGAGGAATTACTTATGACAAGAAATAATCTGTACCACAACATCCCAAACTTCTAAAATGTAAGATGTTTGGTAGAAAACAGGAGTCACAATATCTTCACCCCCAGCGTCTTTGTTCTGCTCAGCTCAGCTTCTATGTCAGTAGTACACAGAGAGAGAAAGAAAATAGAGAAATACAGCAAACCCAAACTAGAGCAAACCCAGCTGTCACCGGAGGGAATGGAAACCAGCACTGTCACGCATCCATTGGTTGCTGGGACTTTACATTCCTTATTTCATGTCATTCCTGTAAGGCGGGAACTATTACCGGCTCCCTGATAAGAAAACTGAAGCTCAGAGGGGTGAAGTGACTTTCCCAGCCTCACGGGCAAAAGCGGCAGATCTGAGACCGCAGCCCAGTGTGTCTCAGGGGAAAACATGATTGGGGCCATCCCATAATCTCCCCTCCCTGGGTCGACTTGCCTTCCCCCTGACTTCCTTCCCTGTTCTCAGGACACATCCCTGTTCCGAGGTTATTTATGAGCTCCCCATTAATCAGACATCGATTTCCACATATCTTTGGACTTTGCAGCAACTACAAGGGAAACAAAAACAAACCGGGCCTTCCATACACTCAAAGCTCTGTGTCACTTAGGGCACCTCTCACACACAGGTGATCGAGCGGATTGCCAGACATACTAGTCAGGGATTCGGTGAGATTCCGGAGAGGACTCCTGTGAACAGGAGAATTAAGTGTCTGCTGCATATCACAGCAGCTGTGACTGGGCGCTGCCATAAGGTTAACAGCATCTAATGGAAGACAGATACTACATTTCATCCCTATAAAACTCAGGTTAAAAAGGTGACATAAATAGTTTAGCCTTTTATCTCTGGCTCAACCATTAGAGAATCACCACCTCTTTCAGCCTCTTTCCATTTTTTGAAATTATATCTAAACTGAAAAACTTCTCTCAAATCTCTAAGGCCTTCCCCTGTGTTCTAAAAATAACAGCTTGTAAAGTCCACCTCCGCCCAGCTCGCCGTCTGTCCCCTGCCACCCATCTGAAATGGGGAAGCTTTTATGCAGCTGCAAAGATGTTTGCTGTTTAGAAGGCAACTCAAGTAGAATCCATTAGTATCTAAGCATCTTTCAGTTGGAAGCCTCCTGCTCCAAGGGACAGCGAAATTGCCCAGGGACTGCAGAGCTGCACGATGCAGAGCCTGCCTTTTTATTTCATTATTTACACAGGACAAATGCTCAGTGTACGTGGCCCTTGCAAACAAGCGCTAATCTGTAGGGAGCAGACATCACATGTAATGTTGCTGACTTCTCGGCCATGCCAGCTGGAGGGGAAGGCCATCCTGGGGACAGGGAATGATGAGTCCAGGAGGCCTCAGCCTCCTTCTGTTGGTCCCTGGGGAGGCTCATGATTTCTGTTTGGTGGCATCCAGAGCTTTCCAGCTGCCTGTACCAGCACTGCCATCTTGGAGTTCTCCACCCCTGCATCTGCTGCCCTCCTCCATGTAGGCCCTGCACCAAACCAAGGGAAAGACCTGGAGACTGCTGTTCCAACCCCAGCTCTGCCAGTTAATGGCTGTGTGACTTTGGGGAGGTAACTTACCCTCTCTGAACTTCAGGTTCTTTAGGTATAAACTGTCTGGGCCCAGTTTATAAAACCAGATTGCCCCAGTTCTCATTTCTGGGTTTCCACTAAGCACCCTTGCCATTCCCTTTAGGAACCCAGGACTAGTGTTCGCTGGACGGCTGGCTTGGAAGCCACTTCAGGGTCCCTGCTCAGAAATGCTTCCCTCCACTGAAGAAAGATGGCTGACTGAGCCCAGCTGCTGCCTCTCCTGGACACCCTTCCCAGAGTCCCCTTTTCTTTGACTCAAGTCCTTAATATTAGTGTCTGGAAGCTAAAGTTTTCATTCCTGGTCTTTTTCCCAGAAAGTTAGTACGTCTCCATGAAGACTGGAATCCTAGTGAGCCACCCTAATACCAACACCAACACCCAACCCAAGAGCCACAGCTGATAGAATGGGATGCTCACTGAGATCAGGCCCAGGTCTGAGCATATTATGTGTAGCATCTCATTAATCCTTAGTGTGCCCCTTTTACAGATGAGGCAACTGAGGCATAGAGAAAGGAGTGGCTAACTCTGGAGGAATGAAGGAAGGCATGCTGGAGGAGGTGGCTTGGGAGTTCTAGTTGCCAGATAGAGAAGAAAAGGAGGGTCTTCCATGTAGAAAAGACAGGGTTCCACCTGCCCCTCTCCCCTGACCTCCACTACCTTTGTAGCCTAGTGGTGAAGTTCATACAGTTATTTTTAAAGTTCGGATCCCAGGGTGTGAGCCACACCCTGGCAGAAGCAAAGGTTCTTATCCACGTGCCCATTTACTTGTCCAGCTAGTGCAAGCTGAAAACACAATCTCTCCCAGAGCAGTTGAAGCATAAATTACAAAAAGTTTCCTTGCACAAGGAACAGACTGTATTCCTCATTCTGTTGAAGCGATTTCTGCCCTCTCCTGAGGGCTGCCCCGGGTCCTCAGGCCCCAGTTCCAGCTGAGCTGGAGGCGACTTTATCCAAGAGGAAGAAGCAGCCTGTTCCACCTGGCAGGCACACTCAGAGTAGAGGGGGAGGGTCGTGCAGGTGCAGGCAACAGGGGAGATATAGAGGAGCACACAGGCAGGCACCCCACTCCCCGCCAACCCCCCACCCCAAGAGAAAGAGCTGGGCCCAGCTCATTCCAACAGAGAAAGAGGAGTGGGGAGAGGCCTGGGCCCACCCTCAGGATGGGGTCCTCAGCCCCACAGTCAGAGCAGTGACAACATCAACTCCAGCCAAGGTTTTCCTATTTGTTACAGGGTACGAAGAGGCAGGGACTCAGCCACAGAGGTGTGACCATAGCAGACAGTCTTAAGCCCCTCCTGCCAAAAGCTGAGTTTGGGGCTCAGGATGGGGAGGGCCTGGACCTGCATGTTGGGGCCATCATGAGCCAGCTGCTGGGCTGTTGAAGGTGATGAGAGAGAAATGCCGAAGATGGGAGCTCATAGGGAAAGGATGGGAAGGAGGCTCTATTAGGAAAGTTTCCCATCTGCCTTCTCATCTGCCCCAAATTACCAGCTGCCAAATTAGATAAATCCTGAAATATCAGTGGCTTAACACAATAAAAGTTCAGTTCCTACTCACGTTCCTGGCTGGACAACCTTCCACATGCTCATCTAGGGACCCAGGCTCCTTCTATATTGCTGCTCTGCCCACTGATAGGTCCTTGGTATGCTCTCCATTCAGTCAAGAGATTGAAAAAAGCAAGGGCATACAGGAGTCATGGGAGGTTCCTGGGGCAGGCCTGGCAGTGGTCACATTGCTTCCACGCTCCTTTCTTGGCCAGAACTCAGCCCATGGTCACACCTAACTATGAGGGAGGCTGGAGAAAGAGTCTGTGTGCTCAGGAGGAGAGGGAAACAGGTTTGGTGAACAACAAGCCAGTGTTTGTCACTTCAGATCACCTCTCAGCACTTTAGAATCACAGAACCTTAGAATCATAGACCCATAGAATGTTAGGGCCATGAATTTAGAGAATCTTAAAAATATGAAATCCTAGAACTTCCAAGTCCCTTAATCAAAGAATTTTGAAATAATAAAATCCTGAACTCTGAAGAGTTGGTTATAGATACATCCACCTCCTCCATCAGATTATAAGTTATGTGAGGGACAAGGTGTATCTCCCACAAGTGCATATCTCCTCAGCACCCACCACACTAATCACAAAATAGGAATGCTCATAGAGGCGGCAGAAAGGGACACAGTGCCTCCTATGTGCCTGGCGCTATTCTAAGCACTTTGAATGTTTAAATTCATTTACTTCTCACAACCACCCAGGGCGGGGGAGGGGGGGGTGGGGGGGGCGGCGGTTATTATTATCCCAATTAACATATGAGAAAACTGAGGCAGAGAGGTTAAGGAATTACCCTGGAGTCACACAGCTAGTAAGCATTCAATAAATATTATTGATGTGTAAATGTTGAACTAATACGAATTGCTATCCAAATGTGGAACATTTTCCTTTCACTTTATCTCTCTATTGTAAAGGAGAAAGACAGTGACTTGTCAGGGAATAATTGAAATATAAAAGAGGCCCACCGATGGAGAACAACTCAAGTCGTTTGCTCCCCAAACTTCTGAAATGAATTCCCCATCACAATGGGAAAATTGGCAGGGCCTCATTAATTTCTGGGAGGGGGTTTGAAGCGGGAGCTATGGAAGGGCTTATCCACCCGCTTACTGAGGCTCCATCTAATTAACAATAAACCAGACGCCAACGCAATCCACTTCTACATCTGTAACACGCTGACAGTCTAAAAATGCCAGCCTCCTCCTTGTGTGTCAGCTAAATGTCACTGGCGACATTTGATGCAATTCAGAGATGAAAGTAAATCCAATATGATCACTGACTAAATAACCACAGGCCCAGTCGGGGGCCCCAGGCCCCAGAGCAGGAGGCAGTGCAGCAGGAACGAGGGGGAGATAGCTCCTTCCGAGATGAGCCAACCCCCAGTTGCCCACCCGCAGGAAACTCCAACTTGCTGGCCCACTCTGCTTAGGAAGATCAGGACTTCAAACGCCCAGAGCCACCTGGTTAGCCACCGGAGGTTGTTTCCCCTCTCCCAGCCTTAGTTTCTTCACCTGTTAAGGGAGCAGAGCAAAACACTGCCTCTAGGGAAGGGTTGATGCAGCTCTGATGTTTAACAATTCATTCAGTCAACCGCTGCTTACTAAGTGACAGGCACTGGTCTAGATGCTGGGGACGCAGCAGTCTTTTCATCAGTCATCCTCTCCGCTAGACTGTAAGCATCATGAGGGTAAGCACCAGCTCTCTCTTGCTCAGCCCCAGCCCACGTAGGTGCTCAGTAAATGTGTGTGGAATGAATGCATGAATAAATGAATGAATGAGTCTACTTGTTTCTCCACCCACTCGCCTGGGAGCTTCTTGGGAGGCTGTGTAGTCCTCAAGGGCAGGCATTAAGTTATCACTTGTCTCCTCATGCCCAGTTCCCAGCAAAGCGATGACCACCTTGATGCAAATTCCCGGTTCCCCACACATGGGCCCCTTCTCGGTGGCATCCAGCATCAAAAGTTAACATCACCAATGATGGACATCGAGTGCCTCCTGATGTTACCCTGAGAAGGACACAACATCACATATGTAGTGTTCCAGCCCCAGGGGTAGCACCTGAATCTAATCACAAGGAAACATCAGACAAACACAAAAGGAGAAACATTCAGTTGAAAAAGGAGCAGGGAGCGGGCAGACTGTATCTTCAAAAATGTCATTGTCATAAAACACAAAGAAGTGCTGAGGAACTGTTCCAAGTTAGAGAAGACTAAAGAGATATGGCAACTAAGCACAATGTGTGACCACAGACTACAGGAGGAAAATGCTATAAGGCAGCAGTCTCCAACCTCTTTGGCCCCAGGGACCAATTTCGTGGAAGACAATTTTTCCATGGACCCGGGGGTCGGGGAATGGTTTCGGGATGATTCAAGCGCATTACTTTTTTTTTTTTTTTTGCGGTACGCGGGCCTCTCACTGTTGTGGCCTCTCCCGCTGCGGAGCACAGGCTCCGGACGCGCAGGCTCAGCGGCCACGGCTCACGGGCCCAGCCGCTCCGCAGCATGTGGGATCCTCCCGGGCCGGAGCACGAACCCGTGTCCCCTGCATCGGCAGGTGGACTCTCAACCACTGCGCCACCAGGGAAGCCCAAGCGCATTACACTTATTGTGCACTTCATTTCTATTATTATTACATTGTAATATATAATGAAATAATTATACAGCTCACCATAATGCAGACAGGAGGTGGAGCTCAGGTGGTAATACGAGCGATGGGAAGCAGCTGTAAATACAGCTGAAGCTTCGCTCGCTTGCCTGCCACTCACTTCCTGTTGTACGGCCCATTCCTAACAGGCCACGGACCAGTACTAGTCCGCGGCCCGGGGGTTGGGGACCCCTGCTATCGGGGACATTACAGGGTCAACTGACAAAATTGGAATATAGTCAGAATTGATGAAAGCATTAATATTAGTTTCTTTGCTGCCATAACAAATTATCACAAATTTAGTGTCTTAAAACAACACAGGGGCTTCCCTGGTGGCGCAGTGGTTGAGAGTCTGCCTGCCGATGCAGGGGACACGGGTTCATGCCCCAGTCCGGGAAGATCCCACATGCCGCGGAGTGGCTGGGCCCGTGAGCCATGGCCGCTGAGCCTGCGCGTCCGGAGCCTGTGCTCCGCAACGGGAGAGGCCACAACAGTGAGAGGCCCGCGTACCGCAAAAAAAACAAAAACAAAAAAAACCACAAATTTATTTAGGACATGGACATCTTTGGGGGCCATTATTCTGCCAACTCAGTCAATAATTGATAAAAGGATGACATTGATGATAAATTTACTGAAGTTGATAACTTTTTATCAGTTATGTTTATGTAATAAGATATCCTTCTCCTTCAAAAATATACACTAAAATATTTAGAGGCAAAGGATCACGATGTATGCTACTGTCAAATGGTTCAGGAACAATAACTAACATACAGAGAGAGAGGGGGAATGGGAAATGACAAAGCAAATGTGACAATTTACAACAGGTGATTCAAGATGAAAAGGCTATGGTATTCTTTTGACTCTATTGAAACTTCTGTAAATTTGAAATAATTTCCAGATTAAGTGTGTGTGCGTGTGTGTGTGTGTGTGTGTGTGTGTGTGTGTGTGTATGTACTGGATTCTCAATGTGAGACTTCCAAAGAGCTGAGATAAGAGGTTTCCTGTGTCTTAGTTCCATCTCACCAAGTGATGGAGAGCTCCTCAGGGGCTCCTCATTGTAGAGAGAAGAAAACCCTGTGTCCTCAACATGACATTCAGGCTCATTCCCTGACAATCACATCTTCCATCTCCCATCTGTTCCTTTATCCACACCCAATTACTCATCATCCCTCAAAACTGCATCATAATAACTTCTCCCTTTATTAAGAAACTAGTATGCACTTCGTCCAACCCCATGTCATTTCATTTAATCCTCAAACAGCCCTTCAAGTTAGGTACCAGTATTTTTCTCTTACAGGTGGCAAATCAAAGACTCAGAGAGCCTAAGTAAGTTGCTTCAGGTCATATAGCTAGAGCCAGAGTTTAAATCATGTCTATCTGATTCTAAAGCCAGGCTCTTTCCCACATACTGCACTGTCCCAACCCTTCAAGTACTGATTCAATAAACATTTCCTAAGCACCCACTCAGTGCTGGGCTCTGTGACAGGCACTGGGAGTACAGATGCAATCCACTCCACCCCCAACCTCCAGGAATGTATGATTTAACCAGGCAGACAGGGCCAGGGCTGAGACTGGGGTTAGGTAGGGTCAGGGTCAGTCAGGTTTCCAGAGTTTGGCTCCCTGACCCTAGGAACAGAGCCTCAGCCAGAAGGCTGTGCCTGGAACCGTGGTAGTCGTGCAAGTAGAGGGGGAATCCTTCTGCCCCCCCTCAGGTCCCATGGTCAAGCCTGGCAGCAGGCTTCAGCCACTGGTCCCTGGGCGAAGGTTTTACTGACATTTTCCTTTTTAGTCAGGTCTCTGCTGCCCTCTAGTGGGAAATGTGGAGATGACAGGAGGAGAGGCTTCACCCAGAAGACAGGGAAAGTCCACAGTAACTGGGCCTCTGCTCAGCCTGGGGTCTGCTGGGTGGTTCCCAGGCTTGTAAATGGAGAGGCCTGGGGTTGAGACTCCAGTCGTGCAGGGGTCAGTCTGCTGCACCAGCAGAAATGCTCAACTTTTCTCAGGTCATATGTCGAGCCCCAAAATTAACCCCAGATGGAGCCCTGCAAAGACTGGGCCACGATGAAGGTCACAGCCTGAGCCTGGCCTTATCCACAGACTGAGTTCTGACCTTGATTAGAGACTACAGCCACCCTCAGAGCCCACCAGACCCTGGCCTCCTCCCCAGTTGTTAAATACACACGTTATTAAAAACTAAATTCTACATATTTACAATTAAATAAGCTGTATAGAAAAACAAAGGTGATACATATTCAAAATGTATTACTGCTGAATTATTTTATTATATTTTACTCTTCTCCATGCTCTTGAGGATATTTAAATCTACTGTATCTGTATGGCCCAAATACTGCAAAATGGTGAGCTGCCATGCTTCTCTCCCCATCTCTGTCTCCAGGGACATCACACTGGTAGCTTGAAATCACCATGATGAGAGTATTTACACCACAGAAATCAGTAAACACTACAAAGTCAGGCTTGAGTTATTGTTTTGTTGCTTGTCTAGACCAAACCACAGCCCACATGCTATTTTTGTATGGTGACCTGAGAATGATTTTTTACATTTTTAAAAATGCTAAAAGAACAATATCAAAAGGAGAATATGCAACAGAGACCATAGGAGACTCACAAAGCCCTAAAATATTTACTCTCGGGCCCTTTACAGAAAGAATTTGCTGACCTCTGGTCCAGACAAAGAAAGTGATGGAGAAAATGTTGATACTGCGGATTATTAACATGTTGGGTCTATAGCTGTTATATCGTAAATCACCCAAAATACTGAAGAACTATTTTTCCAGCATTTGAAAGCTATTATCTCATGCAGGAAAAAAAAAAGTCTTTCACAAACAGGTGAAATTCCAAAATATGTAGTACTGAAGCCAAAAGAGGTTTAAATTTAATGACTACAATTTGTATGAGGTTTAGGAAACGATTTCACAGAAGAACATAAATCTGACTTAATGACAATAAATTTATGTGGAAAAAGAGCAGATTGGAATGCGACTCTGTCAAATTATGGTTGAATCACAGCCATCAATTAGCTACAGGTGAAAGGATTTGGCAAAAATCAGTGAAAGTATCCTGTGAGAATCAATCAGCTAGATAGAATTTACAACAAAGACTATTGTATATTTTATTATTGTAAATTTTGTGTTACTCATATCAGTAAGATTTATAATAAACTTATGGATGCATACACATGCACACATTTTTGGAGAGCTGGCTGTTAAAAAAACTTTTCAGCACACCCCTACCCAACAACTCTCAAATACTGTACCTGAAAACTGCAGCTCTATCCCTCATCCGGTAAAAGACCAGGTTTGCCCATGTCTACCAACACACTGCCTCTCTTACCATGGACCTCAACACCATTTTCTCTCTTCTCTTTTTCTATAACTCCTACCTTTCAGAATTTGGACCTCTGTTTTATTTTTGCTCATATATTTTCCATCTCTGTCTTTTTGCTTCCATTTTCGGATATCTCCTCATCTTTATCTCATAGCCCCTCAATTGAAGTTTTCACTTATGCTTTCAAATATTTAACATCCAATAGTTGTTTCTCCACTAATCATTCTTTTTATAGCATCCTGTTTTTCTTTACTGGATGCAATGGCTTCTCTTGATTCCTTGAAAATATTCATGATAGTGTGTTGAATATTTTTTAAGTTTTTATCTCCCTACATAACCTCTGTTTCTGCCAAGTAGCTTTTATCTGTTTGTGTTTGATTGATTGATTGACTGATTGATTTTGTCTTGTCTCTATCTTTTCTACTAGACACTTTCCTTGGCTCTCTGGCAATCTTTTGTTGTCTTCATTTGAAACATTACTAAAAGAATTAAATCTCCTTGAAGAAACGTCTGATTCCTGAACTAGGGGAGAGAAAGTAGTGGATGAGGCCAGAATATGTTTGTGACAGATGTGCTCAAAGAATGACATAATGATGATATAAGAACCAGCTTGAAGGAGCTCTCACAGGATAAATCTGGAATAGAGTAGATATAGATGTAGACTGATAGACATCTCAATAGTAACAGACATAACTCATTGACTGAAATGAAATCCATGAGTCCACACTGATATAACTTTATAAATAAATATACAGGAAGAAGAGGAAGCTCTTCCTCATCCTAGAAAACCAACTAATAAATGTAAAAGGAATGGTGAAATTAGCAAATTATCACCAGATAACATCATGATAACAAGTGATTCAAACAAGAATCAGTGATGCTGAAACTACTGAGTGATCAATACTTATTAATTATAAAGGGAAAAACAATAACAACACTGGAGAAATCTGACATACACCTCCTTAAACAGGTGATTGAAGTTAACATCACTGACAATGGGATAAAGAGATGCCATGTGCCTCCTGAATGATATAACGAGAACACATTTCCGAGATGTTCATGCCAGCAGTGCGTAAATCAGGAGGAAACATCAGAGAAATCCAGTCTGAGGGACATTCTGATAAATACCTATCCTGAACTCTTGAAAAAAATGTCAGTGTCATGAAGGCAAAGAAATACTGAGGAACTGCTTCAGATGAAAAGACACTAAAGAGGCATGATAACTAAATGCAGCACACAATCTGGAATTTTCTGCTCTGAAGGATATTATTGGCACACTTGGTGAAATCTGAATAAGGTCTGTAGATAAGATGATAGTCCTGAATCAATGTTATTACCAATGGTAAAAAGAACAAAAGAACGTCCCTGATTTTGAGAAACACTCACTGAATTATTCAGGGATAAAGGGATAATGTTCAGTAAAAAAAAAAATAATAATAGTACATATTAGGGGAATTTGGTGAAGCGTAGACAGGAATTCTTGTGATTTTTCTCTGTCTGAAATTAGACAGAAGAAAAAGAAACAGTTAAGAGAAAAAATTAAAAAGCTGACTGGGAATTGTGTGCACATCGGTGGGGCTTGCTGACAGTGGGCAGCCCTGGGGTGGAAGCCGTGGGCTGGCCCTCTTCCTGGGATCAGATTCCAATCTCCTGTATCTATCAAGGTGTCTGCCTGGCTGCCAGGTGCCAGGAGCTGAGGCGAGCAGAGAAAGGGGCGTTATCGTGGGGACTCAACATTCAGCATGTAAACATTCACTGAATCTCCTGTTTTCCCACCTTCAAGTCTCCCCTCTCCCCGGGTCAGAAACCCTCTGTTTTACCTTTTCTAAAGAATAAACCTCTCATTTTCTGCCCACTTGGGGAGGGGCGTCATCTGGCCCCGGAGGAATGAATCAGGGAGGCTAACTGCTCTTTGTTTTCAGCCCACCTACTTCTAGAAGTGCCTGAGCCTTGGGAGGGTTCCCAGTGTAAATCCAGTTGCTTGTATAGACCCACTGGGGTGTAAGATGCAGCCTTCTGAAGTCTTGGGACTCAAATGTGCTCTCTCTGCTCCCAGCTTGCAAAATGCTGCTGCTGGCATCCCCTCTCCTGTTCTCTCTGTCCTTGTGGCTTTAAATATACTAATCAAATCTCCTTGCTGTCATTTTAGTGGAGTTTCAGGAAAGTGCTTAGGTCTCCAACCTGTCATCTTTAGTTAGCAGCCCTTTGCTGGGTTTTCTAATGTTACTGCAACGACCACACATTGCTCGTGCAATTTTAAAATATATCTAAGCACTTGAGTTAAATGTTGTGAAACCATATAAAACAATTTAAGAAGAGGGTGTTCATCGGGTTTCCGACGGGAGAATACCTCAGCTTTGCGAAGGGGCTGGTTAGTGTAAGAAAAGTATTTATTTCGAGATGCCAGCGCTCTGAGTCCGTGCGCTGTCGCTCATTGGCCCTGTGCCACGAAGGCGAATAAATTCCTCTGCGTACGCATGGTGACCACTGTGACCTTCAGTTACATCAGCAGCATTTAAAAGGGAGACCACTGGGTGTGGCGGGGAGAGCGGTCCTTGGGCGGAATGAGGCTAGCGAAAGACCATCGTAGTTCCTGAGTTCAAATTTCACCGAATTCTAGAGGCGGCAGCACGCTCGCGCACCCAGGCCGAAGCCTTCCTTCAGGCTGAGGCTCAGGAAGGAGCCGGGCAGCGACCACAGCTGCTCCGGGTGGGGGGAATGGGAGAGACGGGGTTCACACAGAACCCAGGTTCGAGCCCGGCCTCTGGCCCCCGACCCCAGACGAGGTCACATAGTTCCGCGAGTGAGCCAAGTCCAAGGCTGGGTTCCAAACCCACTCGCTCGTCCGAAGGGGGCAGACGGCGAGCTTCCAGCGCGGTTCCACATCTGGCTCCACCAGCGCTCGCCCCCAGCTGCGTCCTCCGGAGCGCAGCGCCCTAGACGGGTGGGGTCCGCGAGGAGCGACGTTTCCACCTTGGGCCACAAGAGGGCAGCAGAGGACCGGCGGAGAAAACTGAGAAGTTCTTGGGGATGGTGGTGGGAGAGGGTAGGAGACTGAGAAAGAAAAGACCTAGAGAGAGTTAGAAAATACACCAAAAAAAAAAAGAATGAAAGTGAAGGCAGTAAAATGAAAGGAGGGGTGACAGACAGACACTCAGTGAGGGCAAGCCGGGAAGCCCCAGGGGCATAGAGGGACCAAGCACTACTAAACGTAACAGTGATCCCTCAAGGTGCTGTTGGGGCATGTTATTGAGTATTGTGAACCCATTTCATAGACGAAGAAACAGGAAGAGAGGACGTGGTCGGCTGTAAAGACACGGAATTGGCACTAGATCGTTTACTGGCTAGGTTATTTAACTTCTCTGCCTCGCTTTCCTTGCCTACCTCACAGGGTTGTTACGAGGATTAAATGAAGTAACATATGTAACGTCCGAGACTAGCCCTCAGTACATAGTAAGCACTCCATAAACACCAGCTATTATTACTGTGGTTTTGTACGTTGTGCCAACAGGTTAGAACAGTAACTTATCCATTTAAAAACTTAATTATCTTTTCTTTTACTTTAAGTTTTTTCTGTGAAATAATTTATTTACGGACATCTTCCTCTTCCCTTACCCCTTCTAACACTTACACATATCACAGAATCAACCAGACTGTTTGCCTACTCTGAAATCTGAATCCTAATTCGTGATAAAAATGTTTACATTGTTGGCACATCACATCTTAAAAGTATTTGTATTATTTTATAACTTAATTTCTAAATATACCACATAAATTTATAATTTAATGTCTTAATTGTAATGCTTGAATAAAAAAACTAGAATGGTTCCTCTGAAAACTAAAAGTAGAACTACCGTATGACCCAGCAATCCCACTACTGGGCACATACCGAGAAAACCATAATTCAAAAAGAGTCATGTACCACAATGTTCATTGCAGCTCTATTTACAATAGCAGGACATGGAGGCAACCTAAGTGTCCATTGACAGATAAATTGATAAAGAAGATGTGGCAAAAAAAAAAAAAAAAAAAAGAAGATGTGGCACATATATACAATGGGATATTACTCAGCCCTAAAAAGAAACGAAATTGAGTTATTTGTAGTGAGGTGGATGGACCTAGAGTCTGTCATACAGAGTGAAGTAAGTCAGAAAGAGAAAAACAAATACCGTATGCTAACACATATATATGGAATCTAAGGGGGAAAAAATGGTTCTGAAGAACCTAGGGGCAGGACAGGAATAAAGACACAGACCTACTAGAGAATGGACTTGAGGATATAGGGAGGGGGAAGGGTAAGCTGGGACGAAGTGAGAGAGTGGCATGGACATATATACACTACCAAACGTAAAATAGATAGCTAGTGGGAAGCAGCCACACCACACAGGGAGATTAGCTCGGTGCTATGTGACCACCTAGAGGGGTGGGATAGGGAGGGTGGGAGGGAGAGGCAAGAGGGAGGAGATATGGGGATATATGTATATGTATAGCTGATTCACTTTGTTATACAGCAGAAACTAACACACCATTGTAAAGCAATTATACTCCAATAAAGATGTTAAAAAAAAAAACTAGGATGAATTATAACATGAAGGGATTTTCATCTTAGTGTTTTTGCTGTATGAAAGATAATTTTTATATCACATTTTGGGAGTAATAACAGCTTTTTTGCACCATGTAAATACTAGTAGAGATTCTTCTGTAACTAACAAAACGATTATTGAAAAATAATCATCTCAAAACATGGAGCTGGGGCCTTGGTTTTCAGGTTTGTGCAGTGCTGCTGAAAATATTCCCTCCATCCTATAGATGGGGAAACTGAGGCTCAGAGGAATTCAATGGCTTTAGCATGTGGATCTAGAGCCAGGACTTAAAATAAGGTCCTTTGACCGTTTCTTCCACAGCTGGCTGACTCAGCAGGGGACAGAAAGCGCCTGCTCAGCCCAAGTGGCTGAAATTTGGTTCCATTGTCTTGCTGAGCACAGCCTGACACCAGGCCCCAGCTGGGGCTCCGCGGCGGCCAGCACGGTATTTTGCTCTCAAGAGGCTTGCTGACAGGCTTGAAAGAACAGCGCTGGACAGCGGTGGGAAGTCTTTTGGACGTGCTCACCATCCCCGTCGGGGGGCGAACGTCTGGACAGTGAACACACCGAACGGGTAGCATGGGAGGGGCACACGCTGGAGCAGAAGGAGGGCTGTACCTGGTCTCCAAAAGCTGGGCCCTGGGTGCAGCTGGGCGCCCCGGGCTCAGGTACTTAAATTCCCTCCCCCGCCCTGCCCTCTTCATCTGCAACATGGGGTTCCTCCACAGGGCAGGCAGGAGGGTGGAATGAGGTGAGGTGACAAATGCAAAGGGCCAACCTGGTGTACAAGATGCTCCAAGCAAGGAGTTCCGTTATTATTCCTAAAAGAGGAATAGTAATACTCTCACAGGATTATTTCAAAGAGTAAAACAAATGAAGATGTTCCAGCGCCTCAGACACAGCAGGTGCTCAAAGGAGTCTTCAGCTGTACCTGCTGCCACGCCTTGGAGCGCTGGAGACCCCCAGGGGCATGCACGCCTCCACACAGGTCAGTCTTTTCAGCCGACAGCTGTAACTTGTGGACAGAGCCCCTGGCACCCCCAAACTAGGCACTTCAAGAAGAATGTGTGCACGGAACAGGGAGGCCTTTGTAGGAGAGTGAACTTTGGGGCTCCCTCAAGGAGGCCCTGGTCAGCCCCTGCTGTGCCCACTGGTGGTAAATGGTGCTCTCTCCTTGTGCATCACCCTCACCCCCCAGCCCTCACTCTCAGCAGGTGACCCCAGACCCTGCCTCACAGTCAGCTGTGGCCCCCAAACAGATGGCCCCTCCCCAGCTCTCCCCTTCACCGGTGGTCAGCATCCTCTGCCATCCTTGCCCCTGTCCTCCTGTCCCTCTGAAAATCAGGATCCTTCCTCCTGCCCAAAGCCACCCCGAAACCCCTGCGCCCCTTCCATCAGCTCCTCCTTCTCTGGGCACCTCCTCACCTGCATTTAAACCTGCCCCCCAACACCAGCAGGTGGCCCTCCCACACTCGTTGCTTCCTCTGCTGCAGCCCACGTGTGCCTCTTCCCACCACCCCCAGCTTCCATCCCCAGTCCACTCAACAAGAGTCCTTGTCCCCTCCTGTCTCTGACCCTCTCTGAAAAGCTCTGTGAGTTTTTCAAACAAGCAAATGAAAGAAAACCTTCTTTCTATTTGCTAAAGCAACCCCTTGGCAGCCTGTGGCAGTGTTGACCTCCCTCCTTCAAGAAGGTCCCATGCCCCCTTGATGTGGTCACTCCAGGTTTCCCTCCTACCTCTCTGGCCACAGTCCTTCCTTCCCTGCTGACAATTCCCAAAATCTCTGTCTACAGCCCAGAGACCTCTCCTAAGCACAGACCCACATGCCCAGATGCCTCATCCGTCTCCACTTGCGTGTCCCACAGAAACCTCCAACTCAAGAGGTTAAAACCTGAGCTGACTTCCACTCAAACTGCTTGTCCTCCCCACCTTGGACACTGCCGTCTCCACACCCTCTGTCAACCAAGCCCAAAACCTCAGCCTAACCCAGCACTTCCTTCTTTCACCCACCAGCAACCAATTCACCTTTGCCTCCTCAGTCAAGCGGGACACATTCCTCCAACCCACCGCCCCTGGGAAGCCTTCCCTGCTGCCCCAGGCACCACCAGCAGCTCCTCCTTAGCTCCCCTGCCCTCTGTCACAGCAGGTCCCAAAGCCAAGGGTGTAAACTGGCAACTCAGGGACCAGCCTCCAGAGGTGTTTTACCCCCCTACCATGGGGGCAGCACAAGGCATTTAAAAATGAGTCACTGCCAACTGTATTAGTGTCCTAGGGCTGCCATAACAGAGTACTGCAGACTGGTTGGCTTAAAACAATAGCCCGGAGATGGAAGCAACCTAAGTGCCCATCATCGGATGAATGGATAGAGAAGATGTGGCACATGTATACAATGGAATGTTACTCAGCCATAAAAAGAAATGAAATTGAGCTATTTGTAATGAGATGGATAGACCTAGAGTCTGTCATCCAGAGTGAAGTAAGTCAGAAAGAGAAAGACAAATACCGTATGCTAACACATATATATGGAATCTAAGAAAAAAAAAAAGGTCATGAAGAACCTAGGGGTAAGACGGGAATAAAGACACAGACCTACTAGAGAATGGACTTGAGGATATGGGGAGGGGGAAGGGTAAGCTGTGACAAAGTGAGAGAGTGGCATGGACATATATACACTCCCAAATGTAAAATAGATAGCTAGTGGGAAGCAGCCGCATAGCACAGGGAGATCAATCAGCTCGGTGGTTTGTGACCACCTAGAGGGGTGGGATAGGGAGGGTGGGAGGGAGGCTCAAGAGGGAGGGGATATGGGGATACATGTATACGTATAGCTGATTCACTTTGTTATAAAGCAGAAACTAACACAACATTGTAAAGCAATTATACTCCAGTAAAGGTGTTAAAAAAAAAAGACAGAAATTTATTCTCTTGCAGTTCTGGAGGCTAAAAGTTCAAAATCAAGGTGTCAGTGGGGCCTTCCCCTCCCCCAACCCCTGCCTAAGGCTCTAGGGAAGAATCCTGGCTTAATTCTTCTAGCTTCTGGTGGATGCTGGCAATCCTTGGCACTCCCTGGCTTGAGGCAGCGCAAGTTCAATCTCTGCCTCTGTCTTCGAATGGCCATCTTCCCTCTGCGTATCTAAGTCCCTGTTTTCTCTTCATATAAGGACACAGTCATTGGATTAGGGTCCACTCTAAACCATAGGACCCCACCTTACATCTGCAAAGACCCTATTTCCAAATAAGATCACGTTGCGAGGTTCCAGATGAACATGAATCTGGGGGGTGGGGGTGGTGAGGAGGACACTATTCAATCCAGTACATTTAAAATCAGGAGATTATACATAAATATCTAGATTACCACTTTTCTTTAAAAAAAAAGAATCTGACCCCACATCATCTTGCAACCCAGACTCCCACGTGGTGACGAGTGGCTGGAGCAGAAAAGCCTTCTCATTCCCACTTATACTGGGCACACACTGTCCACCCATCACAGTCCCTGCCCCAAGGGGTCTAACAACTCTGACAGCAGCCCAGGATCAAAGACAGCCTCCACCCACACGCATCCTCCTTAAAACTAGCAGTGACTTTCTGTCAGAGTAAGAGGGACTGGCAAAGCAGAGGGTAGGCAAATTTTAAGAGGCAACTGCTCTCCACCCAAGCGTTTCTCTCTTTTACATCACCTATCTGGTCCTTGGAATTTTCACCTGGAGGCTGGCCGTACAGTGACGACATGTATATGTGACTGTCACTGGCTGGATGTAGCAGTCACTCTCCACTCTCCACCCACAGCCCTTGTCCTTACCACTCCACAGCCAGCATCTGCACTGCTTTCCCTAAGGGTCTCCTCTGGCTACCAGAGCCCGTTTTCCCCACCCTCGTGACTGCCCTCAACCGCTGACTGTCAAGAGTCCCTGTATAAACAGCCCAGCTCCCTCACCCTCAGCGTGAGAGCTCTAAGGCATGTGTTCTGCACAGGGGTTCCCAGGGTTTCCCAGCGCGATGAAGCTCCAGTTGCTCACTGTGGAGACATGAGCTTCAATGACACAGCCTCAGGTGGCTCTCTGCCTGCCTGCCTCAGTTCCTCTCTGTCCTGGGAAAGTGCTTTCTGGGATCACCTCTCAGACAACCTATTCGCACAAGAGCCATTTTCTCAGGGTCAGCTGCCAGAGGAACCCAGATGTGAGGACAGAGACGTGGTATGTCTGCCTTGTTCATCTCCACAGCACACAGCACGTGAATGGGCACATCATGAAGAACACTTATTAGTTATTCATTTATTCAGCTGTGTGTGTCGAGCTCTGCCATCTCCTCTTGGGCCAGGCCTGGCTTAGGTGCTGGGAGACAGTGATGAGAAGTCTACTATGTTTCCTGCCCTCCAGGAGCTTCCAATCCAGGGAAGAGAGCAGAGATGGCTGCCTCCCTAGAAGCCTACAGCTTGGCCTTGGAAAAACTTAGGAATGTGAAAAAGTGGGGAAACAGCACAAGCTAGCAAAGAGTGAGAACTAAAATAAATGGGCTAATCCTTCATTCACCTCGCAAATATCCACTGAGTGTTCCTTCAGCCTCTCCTGGCAGGGGCACAAACACGTAAACAGGCAAACAGAACACCAAGGGGGCAGTGGTCTGATAGAGAGCCCAGAGACTGTGGCAGCACCAAGGAGGGGCTAACTCGGCCTGGCAGGGCAGGAGGACTCCCTGGAGGAGGTGTCACCTAAGCTGAGTCTTGAAGGACAGGAAGGCATTTGTAAGATATTGAAAGGAAAAAGCTTTTTAGACAAAGAAATCTGCACAGAGAAAAGTAGGAAGGTATGAAGATGGGTCTGTGTAGGGAACTGCAAGTGGCTTGGTATGGCTGAGACAAAGGAGAGGGCTCAGAGTGAGGAAGAGCAGGCAGGGACAGCATTATGAAGGGTGTCTCTGTGCCAGTCAGAGGCATTCAAACCTCTTTGGGACTCAGTTTTCTCCTCAGTGGAATGAACATGATGAGGCTCTTGTAAAGATAAAACGTACTTATGCAAGAGCAGACCTTTATACAACATCTGGCATTTCACTGGCCCTCAGGGAACCGCAGCTACTCCATCCTGAGAACCACAGGAAGTCATTGTAGGATTTGAAACAGCACAATGGCATGGTCAGCTTGGAGCCTTGGGACACACCAGGGAGGAGGTTGTGGGATCAGAAAGGAGATGTGGGTTGCCTGGAGCCCTACCCTACCCTGCAGAGTGCCAACAGCTTATGTCTTTGCCTGAGAACTTTCTCTAGTAGTGGAGTCTTCTCAGTCACATGCAGGGCCGGCCAGAAATGCTGAGGAGTTAATACCCCAGAAACAGCCTAACCCAAGAAGAGCCTAGAGTTTGGTGGGTAAGACCTCCCACCTCCTAGCCATTAGAGGGTCCCCAGTTGTACTGAGCTGCAGGTGATGTCAGAGGCAACCCACTCATTAGCATAACTTTTATTAGCTTTTCTCCATTTCCTACCTCATTTTTATATTCCCTCACTGTGCCTCCTAGAATCACCTTCCAAATAAACTACTCACACCCAAATTCTTGTCTCAAGATATACTTTCCGGGAAACCCAAACTGAGTAGCTGGTAACAGAAATGACCCTAGAAAGCAGATGTTAGGAGGAGATTCCAGAATTATATCACTAAACAGTAAGATGGCAAAAAGAATCCCATTTCTGGTGGGAAGTGGGATGATTTTGCAGCATTACAATTCATGACTCTCACCTGCGATGGACTGGGCAGATATGTAAGTGGAAAGGGAATCAAAGGCTATGTAAAGCTCCAGCACTTGAAAGGTATGGAGGCAGTGACAGCTACAAGGATCATGGAGCTGGTTAGCTTTTGTTATCTGCCTCAGAAGCCTTGAAGACAGAGAATCTGACTGGCTCAGTAAAGTCCACCAGCAACTCAGGGCGCACTGTGAAAACCAGAAGGTCTCCATGGCACAATTTAAAGAGACATTTATCCTTTGCAGCTGGAGGACAGACTGTGCCAAAAATCAGCCCAAGATTTTATTGTAAGCATGGCCAGGTTACCAAAGAGACTGAATCCACAGCCCCAGGAAGTTCTGGGCTAAAGTTAGGGTCCACGGGGCAGAAGAGACCCTGAGACTTGGGATCCAGTTTAAGAACTTCAGACCTCCACATTCTCCTGAACCCCGTATGTTGGCACAAATGCCTCCCTTCGTCCCCTCACAGAGAAGAGAAGCCTCCCATTGCCAAGAGACCATGCAAAGTCCTCACCTAAGACAAATGCCTCCCAAGACAATGATTCTCCTCCTGCCTCCCCCCGCCCCCCACCCCTGCCAACTCCACCCCACTGCCCATAACATGTAGACCAAAAACTATGGTCTGATCTCAGCATGACTTGATGGAGCAGTACCGGCCTTTATATGGAAGATAACAGATTCTTGGGGCTTCCCTGGTGGCGCAGTGGTTGAGAATCTGCCTGCCAATGTAGGGGACACGGGTTCGAGCCCTGGTCTGGGAAGATCCCACATGCCGCGGAGCAACTGGGCCCGTGAGCCACAACTACTGAGCCTGCGCATCTGGAGCCTGTGCTCCGCAACAAGAGAGGCCGCGACAGTGAGAGGCCCACATACAGCGATGAAGAGTGGCCCCCGCTCGCCGCAACTAGAGAAAGCCCTCGCACAGAAACGAAGACCCAACACAGCCAAATTAATTAATTAATTTTAAAAAAAGATAGATTCTTCACCATCAGAGCTACAGGGACTAACTAATAAATAGTTCCAGGAGGAACTGGAAGATTATACGTGAGGGTGTTCGACCGTGGTGGAAGAAAACTATAAGGGTAGACAGGAGACAGTTTATTGAAGTGGGGGCTCCTGTCACTCAGGACTTCACAACCTGACAAGGATGTTCAAAGTCAACCTTAACACGTTGCTAGGATGGTTCCTTGAAACTTGGAGATGACAATGGCCTACAGTAAATGAGGTGGAAATACCATAGCTGCCTCGGCAGGGTGCTGTGGAGGAGGTCAGAGGCTCAGAGCAGTCGGCATGCTAGCGTGGACTTATGATGTAAGACCAGACAGCCACCGACGGACTAAGTTCTGTAGAAGGGCTAGAAGACACTCACTTTACTAAGTGGATGTGTGGAATAACAAGGGAGGTTCTAGAAGAAACTCAGTGGTGGCTTCCTCTGTAAGCCAAGTCGACAGTAAAGACAGAGCTATGGAACTGGGCTACCTAGTGGCGGTAGGAATATAGAAACCTGAACTCTCAGAAGCCAGGTGGTAGCACTTAAAACATCAGAGGCAAGGTGGGTGTTATGGGCAACAAAACTGGAACGGTAACCAGAGATTCTGACCCATAAGTATGTGTGATGATGGCTAACAGACCAGTGTTTCCAGAGATGAGATAGATAGGCAGCCTTCTAGAGTGTAGACTTATAAACCAAAAAGTACCAAAGCATGGAAGCAGGAGACTGATAATTAGTTGCCACTGTGGAAAATGACGGTCCCTTGCCCAGTTTCTGGACTTGAGCCAGTTCTCAGATCCAGAGTCCATTAATTGAAGGAGAGGCCAGGTCCCCTTGAGGAAGGAGCTGGCAGTGTCATAGCAAATATATATAATACATATTACCCCCCTTTCCCCCAAAAGCCCTATAACCAGTTATAAGACTAATTCCATACTGGAGAAAGGGAAACACCCAAGTCCCTTGAGAGCTATTGAATAAAGTGCCTGAACTGGCACTCCTACCAAGAAACCCAATATGCCATCATGGCTCCCTTGCTGGACTGGGATTGTATGAAGGCCAGATGACACAGGGAGTCCTGGTCCAAGTCCATCTTACAGTAATATCCATCCTGTGAGAAAAGGTCAAGTGAGAACCCCTGAAACTGTCCCCTGCCCTGCCCAAGAGAAGGAATCAGAAGCAGTGCTACATCGTGGATAGAACGGCAGGAATTAGTTCTACCCTCAGTGATTTAAAGGATGCAGGGGTGGTGATTTTTACCATAACCCTCTCTAATTCACCATTATATCCCCTGCAAAAAATAGATCATGGTGGACAATAGTGGACTACCAGAAACTTAACCAACCGCAACCATTGTGCCAGATATGGTAACTCTGCTAGAATCAATCAGCACTTGGTATGGATCTACTGATTCACAAATGTATTCTTTGTAATCCCCATCAAAAAGGAAGATCAGCAGTTCACAGTTCTCATTTCACATTCACCTAGGACGAGCAGCAGTACACACTGACCTTCTTGCCCCAGGGCAACGATAATCCTCCTTTCTGTCTCAGTATAAGTCAAAGGAACATTGATCATCCTGACATTGCCACAGAATATCACCATAGAGATCCACCGAGCTGATGACATCCTGTTAATCAGATCTCATGAGCAGAAGTACTCTTGGAAAGAAACTTGTGTGCCAGAGAGCAGATTCACCCTACATAGATTACGGGCCTGCCACATTAACAACACTTTAGTAGCCTAATGGCATAGGGCATTGGAGGACATCCCACCACCCCGAAGTAAAGGCTGTTATTGCACTTTAATCTCCTACAACTAAGAGTCACAGCCCTTAGCAGTCCAGCCTACACTTAGGTATACTGCTCTAATCCATTTTCTGGGTGACTTAAAAGGTTACCTACTTTGAGAGCTGTCTACAGCTGGTTCAGGTTGCTGTAAAAGCTGCCCTGACCCTGGGCTATATGACCCAGTAGACCCAACGATGTTAGAGGTGTCCATGGTAGACAAAAAACCATGCGGAATCTCTGACTAGCCTCAAAATAAGGGTTTCAGTGTAGGCTTCTAGGATTCCGGAAGAATGGTATTCATATTTCTACAGCAGAGAAGTCTTCACTATTCAAAGACAAGCGCCTGGCATATTACTGGACCTCAGGATATAAACCAAGCACCTGACCTAGAGTACCAGATGACTATGAAATCAGAGATGCTTATCAAGAGATAGGTATTATCAGATACACCAGCAATTCTATGATATAATTTAAAGGGTACACTTGGTACCAGGCTTGAGAAGGTGCAAATAGGACCCAAATTCCATGTCTCCTACCTCTATTGCATTGAGGCCTCTCCATCAGCTTGACCTACGGCTTCAGAGGAGGTTTGCAACAAGCAGCTGATGGGAAGGAGAAAAACCCAGGCCTGGTTCATGGACGGGTAGACTCAATGCATTTGTGCAAGCTGAAAATGGACTTTTTACACCACAGCCCATTCAGGGGTGGCTCCAAGAGAAAGGAGGGAACAGAGTGGAGAATATGCGTATTTTCAAATTGTGAATTTATACTAATATTACTAATTCAAGTTAACATTATAGGAGGTTTACTTAACTCCTTTGATTTCTTAATACTAACTGTATGGACGCATACTTTACATGCAGTAAATCTCACTTGTTTTAGGTGTACAACTGTGTAACATCCAACACCCTAAAATACTCCCTCGTGCTCCTCTGCAACTGGTCCCACCTCTTGATCCTTAACCTCTGGCAACTACTGATCTGCTTTCTTTCACTTTAGTTTTGCCTTTTGTAGAATTTTATGTAAATGATATATGATATATAGTCTTTTTTGTTTGACCTCTTAGCATAATGTTTTCGAGATTCATCCATAATTTTGCGTATATTAATATTACATTCATTTTTACTGCTGAATTAGTATGGATATACCACAATTTGTTTATCCACTCACCAGTCGATAGACATTTGGATTGTTTTCAGTTTGGGGCTATTATGAATAAAGTGGCTATAAACATTCCAGTACAAGTCTCAATGCGGACACGTTTTTATTTCTCTTGAATAAATACTTAAGAGTAGGATTTGGGGGAAATATGATAAGTGTGTGTTTATTAAACACTGCCAAACTGTTTTTCAAAGTAGTTTAGCTATTTTATATTCCCACCAGCAATGTATGAAAGTTTTGATTGTTCCACAAACCTGTCAATGCTTGATATTCTCACTTTTTCACCTGAGTCATTCTAGTGGTTGGATAGTGGCATCTCATTGTAGTTCTCATTTGCATTTCCCTGGTGATAGTGATATTGAGCATCTTTGCATGTAGAGATTCTCTGATGGTATCATTTTTTATTGCACTGATAATCTTGGTTGCTAACAGCTATTTGTCTGCATTGATGGAATCGTTTCTATCTTTTCCGTTGCTCTCAGTGCTGGCTGTAAAATACAATAATTCATGGGAAGCAGAAGAGTGGGAAAGTGAGGGTTTTGGAGTCTGGCAGCCAAGTGGACCCTGAACCATCACTTTCAGGCTGAGTGATCTTGGGCAAGTCCATTAAACTCCCTGAGCTCCAGTCTTTTATTTTCAAAATGGGGATTGTCATCATCAACAACCAGTAATTATTATTATTAGCTACCATTTATCAGCGCCTTCTATGTGCCAGAGTGTATTATTTATATACTAAGTAAGTGTGCTTATATTAGGTAAAGTGCTTACAACAGTGCCTAGGACATAGTAAGCTCTACATTAGTATTATATATATATATATATATATATATATATTTTTTTTTTTTTTTTTTTGCGGTACGCGGGCCTCTCACTGCTGTGGCCTCTCCCGTTGCGGAGCACAGGCTCTGGACGCGCAGGCCCAGCGGCCATGGCTCACGGGCCCAGCCGCTCTGCGGCATGTGGGATCTTCCCGGACCGGGGCACGAACCCGCGTCCCCTGCATTGGCAGGTGGACTCTCAACCACTGCGCCACCAGGGAAGCCCCAGTATTATATATTTTTAATTTATTTTTATTGCAATAAAATATGCATAAATGTTACCATTTTAACTATTCTTTTTATAAATTTATTTATTTATTTATTGTCTGCGTTGGGTCTTCGTTGCTGCACATGGGCTTTTTCTAGTTGCAGTGAGCAGGGGCTACTCTTCATGGCTGTTACTCTTCATGGCAGTGCATGGGCTTCTCATTGCAGTGGCTTCTCTTGTTGCGGAGCACAGGCTCTGGGTGTGCGGGCTTCATTAGTTGTGGTTCACAGGCTCAGCAGTTGCGGCTCACGGGCTCTAGAGGGCAGGCTCAGTAGTTGTGGCACACGGGCTTAGTTGTTCTGCGGCATGTGGGATCCTCCCAGACCAGGGCTCAAACCCGTGTCCCCTGCATTGGCAGGCAGACTCTTAACCACTGCGCCACCAGGGAAGCCCCGTTTTAAATATTCTTAAGTGTACAACTCACTCACTCAGTGGCATTAATTACATTCGCATTGCAAACATCCCCATCATCCATCTCCAGGACTTTTTCATCATCCTAAACTGAAATTCTGTACCCATTAAACACTAACTCCCCCCATTCTCTTTTCCCCTCAGCCCCTGGTAACAACTGTTCTACTTTCTTTTGGTTGTTGTTGTTGTTATTTATTTATTTGGCCACGTTAGGTCTTAGTTGCAGCACACAGGATCTTCGTGGAAGCACATGGGACCTTTCGTTGCAGCACGCGGGCTTCTCTCTAGTTGTGACGTGCAGGTTTTCTCTCTTTAGTTGTGGCCCGCGGGCTCCAGGGCGTTTGGGCTCTGTAGTTTGCAGCACACAGGCTCTCTCATTTAGGCACATGGGCTCAGTAGTTGTGGCCTGCGGGCTTAGTTGCCCCGTGGCATGTGGGATCTTAGTTCCCTGACAGGGATCGAACACACGTCCCCTGCGTTGGAAGCCGGATTCTTTACCACTGGATCACCAGGGAAGTCCCTGTTCTACTTTCTGTTTCTATAAATTTGGCTATTCTAGGTACTTTATATCAGTGGAATCATACAATATGCGTCCTTTCAGGACTGGCTTACTTCACTAAGTACAGTGTCTTCAGGCTTCATCCATGTTGTAGCATGTATCAGAATTTCATTCTTAAGTCTGCTTCCCTTATTTTCTGTCTGGTTTTTCCATCCATTATTGAAAGGGAGATACTGTAGTCTCCAACTATTATTGTAGAACTGTTTCTCCCTTTGATTCTGTCAATTTTTCCTTCAGACATTTTGAGGATCTGTTATTAGGTGCATAAACTTATTATTATGTCCTTACAGCAAACTCTGCGTTAAGACCACCATCATCCCCATTTTGCAGATGAGGTAAAGAAGGCTTATAGAATTTATCTTGGCTGAGGTCAACACATATCATAATGATCCCCTTTAAAAATGCATTTATCACCATTGGAGATAGCTATTATACCCACTCCTAATTCTGAATTTTGGCAATTAATGGGAAAATATAAATCATTGAGCCTGCCTTTTCAACTCAAACTGCCTGTCAAATTGCATGTAACGAAATATCTTGGCTAATGAGGAAAGGTCTTTCCTTACAAAATAATTTCAACTAGAAAATATTGATGGAATGATGGAATTAGAAAAACACTTTTTTGCAAGACTTCATGGAATAATGTTCTAGGTAATGATGATCAATGGATGCAAAGCACATTCGATCAAAGTTTGGTGGATGTATTCATTTTCTATTGCTACTGTAACTACACATTTAGTGGCTTAAAGCAACATAAATTTATTATTTTACAGTTCTGGAGGTCAGGAGTCTGAAATGAGTCTCAATGGGCTAAAAATCAGGATGTCATGAGGGCTGTGTTCCTTACGAGGCCCTAGGAGAGAATCTGATTCCTGGCCTATCCTAGGTTCTAGAGGCCGCCTGCATTCCTTGCCTAGCTGCCTCTTTCTCCTTCTTCAAAGCCATCAGTGTAGCATCTTCAAATCTCTTTCTGACTTTGACCCCTCCCCCCATGCCTCCCTCTTTAAAGGACCCTCGTGCTTACACTGGGCTCACCTGGATAATCTAAAGTAATCTCTTTATCTTAACATCAGTTGATTATCATCCTTAATTCCACCTGCAATCTTTATTCTCTCTTTCTAGGTAACATAACATATTCACAAATTCTGGAGACTGGTATACGGACTTCTTTGGGGGAAAGGTGTTATTTTGCTTACCACAATAACGAACTAGAGGTTTGCAAGGTATCAGATTATCCATTTACAGATTACTAAGAGGTTATAAAGGGAGAAGATGCACCTTATCAATCAAGGAGTCAGACTGTCCCCAACTAAACCCATTGATCAATTTTAGCAACACTATTGGTGTGACAGCAGATGGACGAAGTATGCATTCTGATGTTGTGTAGTAATGAAATAAAAAGTATGACCTATGAAATACTCTTAACAAGGATGTTTTACCTGACTTTAAACGACCTTTTATAACTAACTTCCAGTTTACCAGAAATACAGGGGGTGAAGAAAAGAATTAAATGACACCATGAAGAAACAGGAAAATTGCCTCAGTTTCTTTAGTAAATCACTGACATTAAAAAAGAAAAAGCCCAATGGGTGTTCTAGATTAAATAGTAATGGTTCCCCCAGAAGAAGACTCTAATATACGGATTTGAGTGTATTTGGGAGGTACTAGAGTACCAGTAGGGAAGCAAGGAAGAGATGCAGGGAAGGAAAGGTGCTAATGCAGGGTTTACTGTTAAGCCAGCTACAACAGTGGGCAGCTGGATCTCAATCTCATGAGGAAACTCTTGGAAATGGCACAAAACATAAGACTCAGAATTACCCCCACCCAAAAAGCAAGGGAGCTGGAACAGTTATATACCAACTGGCAAAAATCTTTTGTAGAGGACTGATCCCTGGGAGTGTTAATTCCTTGGCATGTGGCAAGCAGGTAAAGCAATCCTGTACAGTGGTATACCTAATATATTTGATACTTGCAATGGGTCATGTTTAACCCCTTTCACTATATGAAAAAATTATTTTCAATAATTAGTATGAAATAAAATGAAAAATAATCAGATAGAAAAGAAATATAGTGAGAAGTTTCTTTTGTTGAACTTTCTATGTATAATCATGCCATTAAAATTTAAAATAATAAAAAATAAAACAAGTATTATAATACTAAAAAGTAAAAAGGAAAGATAAATGCTTTCTAAATACATCAATGTGGTTTTTAAAAAAGGGGGGAAACATACCCCCTATTGATCTATTGCAATAGTGAATAATAACAATAAAATTTATTTTCAAGCTTTAACTTTTACAAATTTGCAAGTGACTTCATCAAAATTATATTCTTCACGTATGCATGTTAAATAGACAGTATAACCTATCAATCCGTCTTTACTCCTTTCTATCAGTTTTAATTTTGAAAAATCTCTTTTACATGAAGCAACCCATAAATACTTTGATGGAGATTCTTAAAAACCCATTTCACAACAAATTCCAGAAATCATAACGCTGCATATTACTTTGTTTTTGGAGGATGCATGCTAGTGGATTTCAGTTTGTCTCCAGAGTCCAAAATTTCCACTAGAGTATCTTCACTGTTCTATTATGCCTGGTAAAAATCTCCATTTTTATTTGGCAAAATAAGATGAAATGGCTGAATGATAGCAGATATTGACGTTATTTGAGTCATTGCTTTAGAATGAGTGTCCAGTTCTTGGTAGAAATGATCAGAGTATTGAAACATTGCCTTTTTACTTCTTCTGGCACCTTTTGTCATTTCTCCTGGAATTCTTCTTCAAAATTTGATTCTTTTTTTCCTTGTAAATGTTCATTCCTTTCATTTTCTGTTATATAGCCAATATAGCTACGATTTTTATGTGCCAATCTTCAAGCGTGAATTTTACTAGACATTGTTCAAGGTTGATTCTGGCCCTCTGCAAACATTTGTGTCTTACTAACGTCATCTAAAATTTCACACCAAATAATAAAATATAATTCAGAAAACAAGTCATGTGGGGCAAAGAACAAATTATCAGTTGATCCCCTTATGTCTATGCTTTCTTTTAGATTGCACAATATTTCAAAAGCTAACATTAACTTTCGAACTTTGTTCGCATTGTGCACACAGTTTCATTTGCCTGGGATAGTCGTTTCACTAATATACCTACATTCAGCAGCATTTCTAGTAGACAAGGTGATATTGAAAAGAAAGGATAATTTTTTTCCCAAAGTTTAAAAAAAATCACACATTAAGAAGGACTTCCAAAAGTGTGAACTCCATAAAAGTTCGGAGAATATTGTAAAAGGCACAAATAAGGATTTGGAATTAATATCTTTGATTTTTACCTGAACTACAGCATGCTTACCAAACCAAAATATTGCACCTCAAATTTCACTTTGTTTTGCTGTTGTAAATTTCAAACACAAAAAAAAATCTCCAAGAGGTCACATACAGTGACAAAATTAACTCAAGTTCTCATTCTTCATCTTTACACTCACTATGCTATTATCATTTATTTCAAATCTGCTGTTTAAACACAGGAATATGTAGTTCCACACAGGTTGGAATAATGGCCTCCTAAGAAAGCTCCAATGATTGCAAACCTTTACTAACTTATTTTTTAAACAAATGCAAGTAGCTGAGTCTGCATATGTTGGGGGCCGACTGTATACCTTGGATTGTCCTGAATTAACTTCCATGTGCTTGTTAAGGTATAAGTAATTAAAAGGTGATCATTTGACTCTGGTTCCAGTTAAGAAGGAGTAAGCACATTCCACCCTATCTCTGCCATTGTATGCAACCAAAAAATCCCAGAAAGAACACATGGAACAGTTATCTGAGGACTCTGAAAAGTAAAGAATAGCAAGAGGGCTGAGGAAGGAAACCAGAACTTGAAGAACCACTAATCCAGTGGTGAGTCTTCTTGTTTTACTCCTCTAGTATCTCCCAGCCTGGACTCAAAGTTTGCCTGAAACCCAGAACTAATATCATATTTAAGGGTGAAAGACTAAACCTTTCCCCCCTAAGATTAAGACATGGCAAGAATCTCTACTCTCATAACTTCCAATCAGCATTGTAGTGGAAGTAAAACTATCCCTACTTAAAGATGACATGATTATTTATGTAGAAAATCCCAAGGAATATACAAAAAAAAGCTCCTATAACTAGTAAGTGAATTTAGAAAAGTTACAAGATACAATGTCTGCTTATAAATATCAAATGTTATATCTATATAATAGTACTGAACAATTGGAAACCAAATGTTTAAAAGAGCACTTTCAGTGGTTCCCCCCAAAATGAAATAGTTAGGTATAAATCTAACACAAGAAGTTCAGAATCTGTGTGCTGAAAACTATGAAATGCTGATGAAAGAAATGAAAGAAGATCTACATGGAAGGAGAGCCATATCATGTTCATGGGCTGGAATAGGCAATATAGTTAAAATTCAGTTCTTCCTTGAAACTGAAATTGAGCTATACATTCAACACAATTCTAATCAAAATGCCAGCAGGAATTTTTGCAGATACAGACAGACATATTTTAAAGTTTATTTAGGAGAGCTAAAAGGAACTAGAATAATCAAAGCAAATTTGGAAAAAAAAGAATAAAGTTTGAGGATTCGTGGCACACAATTTTAATATTTACTATAAAGCTACAGTGATGAAGACAGTGTGGTATTAACAAAGGGATAGATACATAAATCAGTGGAACAAAATAGAATCCAGAAATAGCACACAGACATGGCCAATTATTCCTTCAACACAGGTGCAAAGACAATTCGATAGACAAAGGATAGTCTTTTTAACAAATAATGTTAGAACATTTGGTCATTCTTTTGGTATGCAAAAGAATGAATTTCAACCTAAACTTCATGCCTTATACAAAAATTAACTCAAAATGGATCATAGGTCAAAATGTAAAATGTAAAGCTATTAAAATATTAAAAGACAGGAGAAAATCTTTATGACTCTGAGTTAAGCAAACAGTTTGTAGATATGATATTAAAAACATAATTCTTTAAAAATTGATAAATTGAACTTAATGAAAATTTAAAACTTTTGCTCTATGGAGGGTATTGTCAAGAGAGTGAGAAGATAAGCTATAGACTGAAAGAAAATGTTTGCAAATTACATATCCAACAAAGGACTTGTATCCAGAATATATAAAAACAAATGCTCAATATTCAATAATAAAAAGAATAAACCAGACCCAAGGAAAATAGAGGAAGGAAATAATAAAGATTGGAGTGGAAATTAATGAAATAGAGCATAGAAAAACAATATGCAAAATAAAAAATAAGGTTTTTTTCTTTAAAGATTAACAGAATTGACAAGTCTTTAGCTAGACTGACCAGGAAAAAAGACTAAAGACTGAGGAAAAAAGACTCAAATTACTAAAATCAGAAATGAAAGAGGGTAATGCCACTACTGGCCTTACAGAAAAATTTTTAAAGGATTATAAGGGAATATTGTAAACAACTATGTACCAACAAATTAGATAACTTCAATGAAATGGACAAATTACTAGAATGATGTAAACTACTGAAATTGACACAAGAAGTATCAGAAAATTTGAACAGATTTTGAATAGATCAATTACAAGTTAAGAGATCAAATTAGTAATCAAAAAACTGCCCACAAAGAAAAATCCAGGCCTATATTGTTTCACTAGTGAATTCTACCAAACATTTAAGGAAGAATAAATACCAGTTCTTCACAAACTCTTCCCCAAAATAGAAGAGGTGATAATATTTTCCAACTTATTCTAAGAAACTGGTATTACCTTGATACCAAAATCAGACAAAGACATCACAAGAAAACTACAAACCAATATTCCTTATGAATATAGATGCAAAATTTCTCAACAAAATGGACTAAATCCATCAACATACAAAAAGTATTATACACCATAACCAAGTGGGATTTACCCCAGGAATATAAGGTTGGTTTAAAATCCAAAAATTGAGTAATATAATACATCATGTCAACAGAATAAATGATAAAACCATATGATTATCTCGATGCATAAAAAGCATTTGACAAAATTCACACCCCTTCATGATAAAAACACCCAACAAACTAAGAATAGAAGGGAACTTTCTCAACCTAATTAAGGCATCTACAAAAAATGCACAGCTAACATCATACCTAATGGTGAAAGACAGAATGATGCCACCCTAAGATCAGGAACAAAATAAGGATGTCCAGTCTTGTGGCTCTAACCAACATTTTATTGGAGATTCTAACCAGGGAAATTAGGCAACAAAGTGAAATGAAAGGCATCTAGATTAGAAATGAAGAAGTAAAACTAATATCTCTGTTTACAGATGATATAACCTTGTATAGAATACCCTAAGGAACCAACTACTAAAACTATTAGAACTAATAAATGAGTCAACAAGGGTGCAGGTTAATATACAAAAATCGTATTTCTATACACTTGTAATGAACAATCCAAAAATAAAATTAAGACAGCAATTCCATTTACAATAACATCAAAAAGAATAAAATACTTAGGAATACATTTAACAAAATAAGTACAAACTTATTCCTTAGAAACTACAAAACATTGTTGCAAGAAATTTTAAAAGACCCAAATAAACAGGACATCCCATGTTCATCAATCAGAAGACTTAATATTTTTATGATGGGAATGCTCAAATTAATCTACAGATTCAATACAATCCACATCAATTTTCTGACTTCTTTGTAGAAATTGACAAGTTAATCCTAAAATTTATATGGAAATTCAAGGGACACAAAATAGCCAAAACAATCTAGAGAAAGACAAACAAAACTAAAGGACTCACACTTTACCATTTCAAAACTTAGTACGAAACTACAGTAATCAAGACAGTGTCGTACTGGCATAAAGATAGACATATATCAACAGAATAGAACTGAGAGTCCAAAGTAAGTCCTCACATTTCTGGTAAATTGAGTTTTGACAAGGGTGCCAAGATAATTCAATGGGGGAAAGAACAGTCTTTTCAACAAATGGTTCTGGGACAGTTAGATATCCACATGCAAAAGAAAGAATTAGGACCATTACCTCACACATATACAAAATTAACTCAAAATGGATCAAAGACTCAATTTAAGACTTAAAACTATAAAACTTTATTTTGAAGAAAATAGGGGTGTAAATCTTCGTGATCTTAGTTTAGGCACTATTTCTTAAATATAAAACCCGAAACACAAGCAACAAGGAAAAAACAAATGTATTGTTCCTTATCAAAATTTAAAACTTGTGCTGCAAAAGACACCACCAAGAGTGGTTAAGAATCCGCCTGCCAATGCAGGGGACACAGGTTCGAGCCCTGGTCCGGGAAGATCCCACATGCCACAGAGCAACTAAGTCCGTGTGCCACAACTACTGAGCTTGTGCTCTAGAGCCCGCGAGCGACAACTACTGAGCCTGTGTGCTGCAACTACTGAAGCCATGAGCCTAGAGTCCGTGCTCCACAACAAGAGAAGCCACCTCAATGAGAAGCCCGCGCACCGCAATGAAGAGTAGCCCCAGCTCGCCGCAACCAGAGAAAGCCTGTACACAGCAACGAAGACCAAGTGCAGCCAAAAATTAATTAATTAAATTTTTTTTAATTTTTAAAAATTAAAAAAAAAAGACACCACCAAGAAAGTGAAAAGATAACCCTAGAATGGGAGAAAATACTTGTAAATCATCTAGCTGATAAGGGGCTCTATCTGGGATATATAAAGAATTTTTACAACTCGGACAAATAACCAAATTTTAAAATGGGCAAAGGACTCAGCTTTGAGCAGGCTCTGGCCTCTGGGCCCCGCAGAGGGGAAGGGCTGGCCGATACATACCCAGGCTCTGAGGGCCCTGCAGAGCTGGTGGCCAGGCAGCGTGAGCTCTGGAGGAGACGGCTTCCACAGTCCCCAACAGTCTCCGCATGGTGCCCCATCCGGTGCCAAACACCTGGCACCCACAGCGAGAAGTCCCAACCGCTTAAAAGTCCAAAAGGGGTCGGGCTCTGGGGCCCTGCCCTTTGCCCTCGGGCCTGGTTTCTTCATGGGCTGGGCTGGCGTGCACCCCCTACCCCACCCTACCCCCCACACCGCCCGCACTTTCTCTGTGACATGTACAATGGACATGTCACAAATGCCAGCCTGAGCTGTCCAGCATCCAGTGTGTGCTAGACCTCGAGAGGAGTTAGAAGCTAGGGAGAAGCTCTCCCAGTTTCACACTCTATTCTGGGATTGCTTGACGCACAACCGGTTCTACACGGGCAATTTACTTTGTAAATTACGTACCTGGCTCCGCTGCTGCCGGCCCCGCCGTGGGGCCCCAGTGGGCTGTCACCCGCTGGTTTTTCCCTCCCAGGAGGCTGCCACATCTGACCGGGACCACCGCGCTGCTCCAGCGCCTGCCTTCTGCCCTGGTCGTAGGCTGTCCCACCGGGATCGAGTGTCTTTATCGCCTGGCTTTTACGTCGCCAAAAACGCAATAGCCCATCCAGCAGGCCAGGTACTCCCGTATGGGGATGCTTCCCTTGGTGAGCTGGAGGGACTCGCCAAAGAAGCCCCGTGCTGTCTGCTCGTAATTCCATGATGTTCGGCCACTCGAGAACCATCAAGGTTCCTCCACCGGGGCGCAAATTTACCCTCCTGCGTTCACCACCTGAGCAGGTAGTCAAGGTTAGGAAGCCGGTACATCCAGTCACCTCCCACTTCCTTGCCCAAAGGAGAGTGAGGTGAAGCTCCAAGAAGAGCCCCGAAGAGGCATAGCAAAGGAGGATCACACAGAGACGGAAGGAAGGAGAGGACGATCGGAAGAGGGACCACCATAGCAATGGGGATATACCATTGACATCTAGGCCCCAGGAGACCAGTGGAGTCCTCACTTCCCTCAAGTGCAATCCTGAGCCTCTGGACCTCCTTCCCCAGAACCCAGAAGACAACTTGAGTGAGAATGCCCAGATGTCTCCAGTGAGCTCCTCCTCAGAAAGCCATGTCATCCGCTCAGATGGAGATGCTGGAGATGTCCTGTCTCCTTGGAAGCCTGAATCCCACGCCATGGTGTTCTCTGCCCCAGCTGCACGCTGCTCCCTGCTGCTGGAGAGGCCAAGTGCTGGGTGAAGACCACCAGCCCAGCTCATCAGCTCACTGATGTCTGGGAAGGAGTTGCAGCGTGAAAAATGTTCGGACATCCCACCAAGAAGCTCCCCTTCCCTGGTATCTACCAGCAGTAGGCCCTGCAAGTGGAAGATTCCCCTGCCACTTTTTCTGCCGCTGCCGGGACTGAGGTCGCCCCTGCCACTGACATGGGATCGAGGTGAGTTGCCCCTCCTCCTAAGCTTCCGTGCTTAGCTCTTGCCAAAAACCCAGGCACCTTGGAGAAGAACACTGAGCGTCAGTGGATCAAGATCCTGAATAATATAAGGAAGGTCAGGGAAGACTGCAGTGCCCCTCAGCCTGCCCCTTCTCTCTCCCCACCTGCCTCACAGACTGCAAACTCCCTGCCCCTGACCACTCACCCCTTGGAGGTCCCTGCTACTACCACCGACTTGGCCGACCTATATTCCAGGTCCCCCAACCTGTCTGTCCCTCCACCTTCCCCGACACCTAATATTGATCAGGAAACAAGATACACAGTCGCTAAGTCCCCTCCTCATGCTATGCCTGCTGATTCTCTTCCTGCTTCAGCTTCCAATCCCATTTTGGGAATTCCACTTAAGAAGAATGAAGGCCCTTTTCATTCAGTCATGGCCACAAAACCTCTTATTTCTGACCTCCCCACACCTCCTAGCATCCCAGCTTTCTCCTTCCAGCCACCATCCTATGAAAAGGAACCCCCAACACCCATTTGTGCAGATTCTACCCATCCTTTATACTTACCTACCCCTCTTACAGTCCCTACCATCAATCCCCCTATTTTAACTGGGCAGCCCATGACTTCTATGGCAATCCCTTCCACTAGCATGGTCATGGTATCTGGAAGTTTGACCTTCCAGCCTACTGTAGATACTGATGTCACTGACATGGACACTACTGCCCCTTCCCAAGCTGTCATTTTTAGGTCTCCCCCAGGTTTCAGGATGGAGCAGAGGCACCCTGCAGGGGTACCAGTGTCCATCACACGACCTGTGCCGATGGTCCCCTGCGCCACCCCAATTTTTAACCATCCCTTTGGCCCCAAAACCAACCCTCAGCCCATATTTGGGACCTCTGATGGGCAGCAGAGGGCCTCTCTCCCTGGTGCTTCCCCAGCCCCCCATTAATGGCTTCGGCCGTCATCAGTGCTTCAGTAGGCAGCACCTCTGACACCAAAGCTATGGACACCATACCTCCTTCTTTGGCTGTCATTTTCCAGTCTGCCCCTGTCTCCAGGTAGAACCACTACCCATTTCACACGGCTGTTCCTAGTTCTGGGAACACACCATCCAGTGGTAGCAATGCCTCAGCCCATGCCTCAACTCATTTACCTGCAACATCGGCCAACAGATAGACTAACACTTCAAGCTCCTCTTGGACCCAGGTCTCCCGTCTCAGGCCACATTTGGGGCTAACGATGGGCAGAGGCCTAATGATTATTTTCTATCAGGAAACCCAGCAGCCTCAACACAAGATAAAGTCCTAGTCGCTCCTGCAGCCTAGCCACCGCGAGTCAGCATCATGCAGTCAGCTTCGCCAGCTCCCCTATTTGCCACCACCAGCAACACGCAGCCGGCCTTTGGCAACAACCCAGGCATTCTCCCCAGGACTGTGTCCATTGCTACTGGCTTTGGAGTTGCCACCAGGATGCCCAGTACTGGGGACAGTAGCTGGCTGTTTGCCGATACCACACCGGACCCACTGTTCATGGGACCTGCAGCCCCTATGGCTGGTGGGAGCCTTGGAGTCGGTGTGTCAGCCTCAGGCCTTGCTCATTCAGAGTCATCCAGACCACTTAACTTTGGGGCAGGACTAAGTGGGGCACCCAGCACCGCTTCCGTTCCTACTTTGGGCCAGACAACCTGCCATCAAGGCTGCTGCAGTAGGAGGGGGAGGCACCATCCCAGCATTTGGGAACATACCTGATTCCACCTAAATCCAAATACCTGGGGCCTACCTAGGCTGAATACAGGTGGTACGGTGATGGCAGGGGAAAACACCATCCCCACGATTGGAGGCCACTTTCCGTCACTGCACACAGGGCCCATCTGGACGTAAAAAATGTATGTTTGAAAGTTCCATCAGCAAGGAGAAGAAATCTGTGTCAAGGGACATGTCAGTTTCCACCTTCCATCAGAGCACCCCACATCTGTTGGAGTTGCAAGTGTGGGTACCACCCGTGGGTTTCAACACACTTCTAGTTCTACCTTATTTCCAAACACAAGGGGCCCACCTGCCCACAATCCAGGTGGTGGTCGTCTAGGAGGGCACAACATCATGCCCATGATTGGAGGACCTGGTATTCCCGCTTACAACCGGGACCCACCTGGCCAGTACACAGGTGGTGCGGATGGAGGGCACAACATCTCACCGGGGCTGGGAGGCCCTGTGTATTAACTGCCATCAGACTTGGAACCCATCTGTGCAGGGAACAGGGTGGGGGCCATGGGGAACAGCACCACACCTGCTGTGACTGGATACACTTCTGGTGCCTCATTCATACAAAGCACTGGGCCCCACCCTGGCCAAAACCCAGGTGGTGCCATGGGGGAATAGCCTGTGCTATGGATGTGCCTGTGCTCATAGGAGTCTGGCAGCCTCATAACCTGCCCAGGGCTTCATAGGAGCCATCAGCGAATTCCTTTCTTCTGTGAAGAAACTCAACAAATGAAGAGCAGATCTTATTCTGCAAACTGTGTAACCATGAATGGACTTTGCCTCACTGGAAAGTGGTTCAGCCCCTTTAAGTGAAACTTAACGTCCTCTCTTCCTACAGCAAGCCGGAGGACCACACCTCAGGGGTGTGCGTGTGTGTGTGTGTGTGTGTGTGTGTTGGAGGGTGTGGAGCATATGAGCCCACTTCAGAACTACACCAGACTTGAGAAGTTCCAGTTAGGAGAATGGAATAGAGCTGCATGTATCATCCACTGTGCCATCCCTGGCTTCACTGTTAACTTGGCCGACCAAAGCTCCTGGACAGTTTTCCCTAGACTTGGAACTGGCAGGATGCCCACTGCTGTTTTCAGATGCTTTCTCTCCCCCTATGCATTTGCCTCAATGGGTCCTTCTCTTTCCCAGCTTTATGTACATATATATATATATATATATATATATATATATATATATATATAAAACCTTGTTCATATTAAAATAAATAAATTAATTTAAAAAATAATAAAATTGGCAAAGGACTTGAAAAACATATCTACAAAGGTGATATACAAATGGCCAAAATGCACATGAAAAGGTGCTCAGTATCATTAGTCATCAGTGATATGAAAAACCACAATGACATACAACTTTCACACACACTAGGATGGCTAGAATAAAAAAGACAGATAATAACAAGTATTGTCAAGGATGCGGAGAAACTGGAACCCTACTGCACTGCTGGTAGGACTGTAAAATGGTGCAGTTGCTGTGGAAAACATTTTGGCAGCTCCTCAAAAGGTTAACTATAGAGTTATGATCCAGCAATGCCACTCCTAGGTATATAACCAAGAGAAATCAAAATGTATGTTCACAGAAAACCTTGTACAAAAAATGTTCATAGCAGCAGTATTCATAATAGCCACAAACTGGAAGCAACTCAAATGTCCATCAACAGATAAGTGGATAAACAAAATGTGGTATATCCATTTTATGGAATATTATTCAGCAATAAAAAGGAATGAAGTACTTATCCATGCTACAATGGATGAACCTCAAAAGCATTATGCTAACTGAAAGAAGCCAGACACAAAAGACTACATGTTTTATGATTCCATTTATGTGAATTTTCCAGAACAGACAAATTTATAGACCAAAAGTAAATTAGTGGCTATGTAGAGTTGGAGAGTCTGGGGCCAATGAGTAGTAACTGCTAATGGGCACAGTATTTCTTTTGGGGTGATGAAAATATTCTACAATTGATTATGGTGATGGTTTCACAACTATGGGAATATATTAGAAACCACTGAATTGTACACTTTAAAAAATGAATTGTACAGTATATGTATAATTTCTCAAAAAAGCTGTTATTTAAAAATATTCAACTGTAAGAAAACAAACAATTTAACTTTTTAAAAATTGGGCAAAATAGTTGAACAGACAATTCAGCAAAGAAGATATATGATAAAAAATAAATCCATGAAAAGGTGCTTAAGGTCACTAGTCATTAAGGAAATGCAAATCAAAACCACCATAAGATACCACTGCACTGCCATCAGAATGGCTTTAAAAAAATGCGCCAGACAAACCAAGAGTGGTGATGCAGCAACTCTCATATGTTGCTGGTGGGAGTGAGAAATGGTATAACCCCTCTGGACATATCTTATAAAGTTAAACATACACTTAACCCTATGAATTGGCAATCATAGTCCCAAGTACTTACTCTGGAAAAATAAAAACTTGTGATCACACAAAAGCCTGTTCAGGGTTTATAGCAGTTTCATTCATCTATTCACAATCACCCAAAATGAAAACAATCCAGATGCCTTTCAACAGTGAATGGACTAGCAAACTGTGGTATAGCCATACAATTGAATACTATGCAGCAATAAAGAGGAATGAATTAGTGACACATGCAACAGCTCGGTTGAATCTTAAAGGCGTTATTCTGAGTGAAAGAAGCCAATCTCAAGAGGCCACATGCTCTATGATTCTATCTGTATAACATTCTGGAAAAGAAAGAACTGTAAAGACAGAGAACAGATCACTGGTTGCCAAGGGTTAGAGGTTGGGGAGAAGGTTTGATTATAAAGAAGTAGCAGGGGGAAGTTTTCTGGGGTGATGGAGTCATTCTGAATTCTGATTTTGACGGTGGTTACGCACATCTATTTGTGTGTTCCAACATTTAGAAATGTACTACAAAACAAATATTTAAAAAATAAATAAAATTTTTAAAATTATAAATCAAATTTTAAAATACATAAATATATTTTACATATGTGTGTATCTATCTGTATACACACACAATCACTGCAGGGACTGTTCAGAACTTTGACCACCAACCATTTTTTTGAGGTGAGTAATATTTTCTTTCTGAAATTTTTCAGAATTGCGGGGCTATGGTGATAATTTAAAGAGCTGACCAACTTGTAGTCAGTTTTATTATTGTTTTAAATTCTCTACAAGGGACTTCCCTGGTGGCTCAGTGGATAAGACTCTGCGTTCCCAATGCAGGGGGCCTGGGTTCGATCCCTGGTCAGGCAACTAGATCCCACACGCATGCCGCAACTAAGAGTTCAGATGCCACAACTAGGGAGCCCACGTGCTGCAACTAAGGGGCCAGCGAGCCGCAATTAAGAAGCCCGCCTGCCGCAATTAAGACCCAGTGGAACCAAATAAATAAATATTTTTTAAAAAATTCTCTACGAACAATGCACCCTCTAATTGCCTACTCTGGGGAGATGGCTCCCACTACCCCAACTCTGGTGTGCCACCTGCTTCTGTGGTTCTGAACTAAAAGACCTTAGACATAGAGAAACTGTTTCTGGAAGCTGGAAATCAGTGAACTAAAAGGTCCAAGGGTATGAGTGGGACTCTGACAGCATCTGCTATAGCTGACCAAATCCTGGTTCGAACAATAAATCGATAAGTTATATGTTATATGTATGTATGTATGTATAAACAAACAAACAAATAAGTCCACCTTCAGTGAGGGCAATTGGGTAAATCTTAATATGTACTGAGTATTAGATAATATAAAGGAATTATTTTTCCTATTTACAGTGTATTAACGATACTGTGGTTCTGTAAGAAAATGTCTCATGTTTTAGAAATGCATACTGAAGCATTTCACAGTGGAATTTCACAATGTTGATAATTTATTTTTAAATACTTCAAAGAAAAATTTAGGCCAAACAAATATGGCAAATATTAGTAATTATTAAGGTTATGTGATGAATATGTAAAGGTTTATCATACTCTTCTCTCCACTTTCTTATATGCTTGAAATCGTTCATAATAAAAGGTGTTCAAAATTTTAAAAATGCATTAGAAAATGCCAGAAATTTTGAGTCTCTTAGTGCCTGAGCCAACGAAACCTCATTCCAGTAAGACCCCACAGTCCTATCATGATACATCCAAGATGAATTTGAATCAGAGAAAGTTTGGAGTATTTCACTGTCTCTTGAAAAAGAAAATGGAAAAGCGTGTAGCATGTTTTATAAAGCTTCCACCCTAAAATGCTAAAACAAAGACTAGTAGGGCTAAAATGGGCAAACATTCAGCTGTCCTGAAAGCTTGGTTTTCCAGAGGCCCTATATCTTGCAGAAGCCTTGGTAACTGAGGACTAGCTTCTGGGAGGACATCAATTACCTCTTTTTAAGTCGGTGTGACCTGGGTGTCAGTCACTTGCAAATAGAAGAGTCTTGTTACATTCCTTGACCTATAAGGCTAGGTCATAAAGGGCCATGTAGCTTTCAGTTTGTTCACTGAATATCTGCTCCTGGAACCCTGACGTGTAAGAGGTCAGATACCCCGAGGCTACCATGATGAGGGGCTACATGTAGGTGCTCCAATCAATGGTCCAGCTGAGCCCAGCCTTCCCGCCATCTATGCAAATGCACCAGACATATGACTGAAGCTGTTACCCTCCAGACTAACACATCCACCAGCTGAATACCACCCAGAGATCTCCATCAGCACTATATGGAACAGAAGAATGATCCAGCCATGCCCTGTCCAAATTCCTGACCCATGAAATTATGAGATTAAAAAAATGGTTATTGTGTTAAGTCACTAAATTGGGGGCCATTTGCTATGCAGCAATAGTTAACAGAAACAGGAAGCCAGAAGGGGTGACCTATGCTGTGTAGTGGCAGATGCAGTTTTTAATGGAGCCTGAAACTTTTAAGAAAAAGAAGCCACTTGACCATGTGCACAAAATGAAAAGAACCCGTACAGGTGGGGAGTCCTGAAGTTTAAGTTTTAAGTTACATTGGTGTCACAATAGATACATGACTGATTGCCCAGGTTCCTGCCCCAGGACAATGACCTTTAAAGGGTGCAAAGTTTTAGGAGAATGATTTTAATAGGCATGAGCAAAAATGATGAGAAGCAGAACTCCAATATCTGGGGTCTCAACACCCTTCCCTGGCCCATGGTCTCCACCAAGAGAGTCCTGTGTCCTATGAGGGGGGGGTAAGGGATGGGGCTGACCCATTTCATCCTCCCAAGGCCCTGCTGCCACCCACATGTTGACTCTTTCTACCATTTGGTGTCCATTCCTAGAGGCCCTGTGAGCCCTTCAAAATCTGTCTTTTCTTTTCTTTTCTTTTTTAAAATATTTATTTATTTATTTGCCTGCGCCAGGTCTTAGTTGTGGCACGCGGGATCTAGTTCCCAGACTAGGGATCAAATCCAGGCCCCCTGCACTGAGAGCGCAGAGTCTTAACCACTGGGCCATGAGGGAAGTCCCCAACGTCTGTATTTCGAATATTGAGAATTCTTTCCTCACCCTCCAATCTTGCCTCTGTTCCAGGAGCACACGACTCTGAGTGTCACCCTCAATGAGACACCCAGCCCAGACACCTGAAAATCAGCCATGAGTCCTCCCCCCAGCTTACTCCCCATATTGGATCAACGGTGGAGAGTCTGGCTCCCAGCAGTTCTTGAAGTCAACCTCTTCTCTCCCTGTCCCTACTCCCACTGGTCATTTTTTTGGTGCTGCCATCTCTCACGGCTCGCCCTCGGAGGGGTTCGGCCTTCCTCCTAACAATCTATCCAATCCAAACGCAAATCTCACCAGGCACTGCTATCAATGGCTCCCAGTACCCACACTCTGAAAGCCTTATTCTGGAGTTCAACAATCTCCATGATCTGACCTCTAACCTCTAACATCACAGCCTGCCCCCACCTCCTCCCTCTCCACCTGCTCCTTTAGAGGGACCCCTCACTCCCTCACCCATTTCCTGCCATGAATTGCAATGCTGCCCCTCATCAAGCCCCTCGGGACCCAGCTGCAGCCTCACCCCTTCTCAGAAGCATCTCCAGAACCCACACTCTCCAATTTGATGACCTTTCTCTATGGCCCCTTGCTCTGGGCAGGATGCCTCCCATAACTTGTGACACTTTAGAGGATTTATAAGCTGAACTTGCTCCGAGCTGTTCACTCCTCTGTGAAATGGGACAATATCCACACCAAAGAATCTGAGAATTATAATAATGGAAGCCTAGTGAGTAGGCACTGAGCTAAGAGCTCTTTGCACAATACCTCATTTAATCCTCACAACACTCAAAGTGGCATACACTACTATTAGCCCTATTTAACTGAGAAGGGAACTAAGGTGAAGCACCTTGCCTAACTTGCCTTTCCTTGGCAGACCTCCCTGACCTCCCTGGCAGACCTCCTTGGCCCTGATCAGTGCATCCTCCTTGCCTGTTTAGTTGCCTCCCCCCTCAACTCCCAACACATAGTTTTAATTGGGCAGGGGTGGCACCTGTCTTGTACTGGGTCTGGCATTCAGTAAGTACTTAGCAAATATTTGCTGACTTGAGTAATCTGTGAATGAATAAACCTAGCCAGCGACAGAGCCTGGATCCCAGCTCTTGCCTCGTTCTCACCCACTGAGCAGGATCCTGTGCAGGGAATGTACTTAGTACAGGACCTGGCACACAGCAGGCACACAGTGCTGCTGTTGGAGGAGGAGGAAGAGGAGCAGATAATTTTAAAAGCACTACTGTCTCGGTTGAGTGTGTCTCCCCCAAGGCACAGGACTGGGTTGGCTCCAGCCGGCTTAGGGGAGAGTTTGGAAATAAACACAGACAGTAGAGATCAGGAAGGGAACTCCTGTCCCATCTTCCCCTCCCAGGAGAAAAGAGGTGATGCTCCCACCTTTGTCCTTTCCATCAGGGGTGAGAGCAACGCCCCAAGCGAGAACCCCAAGCTCCTCCCCAATACGGATCCCAGGGGAGCTCAGGCCCCAGCCCCCTCCCGCCCACTACGGAAGCTCCCTGAACCAAAGGTGCCTACTCTTCCGCCCCTGCCACTCCCACCGCTGCAACCTAGCAACCCGGCTTGAGCGTCCTGGGCTCTGATTCTGGCTCCTCAGAGCCTGGATGTGCGACCCTGGGCCGGTCACTGTCAGCCTCTGAGCCTTAGTCTTCCTGGCTGCTCCGTGGGCAGCGGAATCCGGGGCTCCGAGGGTGCAGGACTTTGCCAGGCGCCAAGGCTGTGGCTGACCATCCTGGGTTTCTATCGTCGGGCCAGGGAGGGGAGGAACCTTGGAACCCCACTACTCCACCCCGTCTAACTTCCACCGCTGGAGAACCATTCTGAGTTCTACGGAAGACGACGCTTGAAGCCCAAAGCTGAGGCCGCGGCCTCTCTGGGCGCTAGGAGCAAGCCGCCTCTCCTCTCTGGGCCGCACGTGTACACAGGAGGTGGGTTACCGCAGAGGCCCCGCCGTCGGCCAGCCGAGACCGCTTCACGAGAGGAGAGGGAGGAACAAGCCCACTGGGAGAATGGAAAGGAAAAGAGATTCAGGGTCCCCGGATGGTTGGACAAGTCCCTGAACCACTCTGGACCTCAGTTTCCTCCTCTGTAAAATGGAGACGATAATAAACAACTCACTGGATTTTCCCGGGTTTGCCGTGAGGATAAACTAAAATAATGACCTTGAAAGCTATTAAGCTCCAGGTGTTCTGGAGAGTGGGTAACGCGGGCCCACAGGCCGCCTCTCTCCGTCTGGCTTGAGCACCAGCAGGAACCGAGAACTTCAGATGACCCAATATAGATCCCTCCTGAAACCAAGAGACCAAGACAGATCTTAAGCTCACCTAGAGCGGGGAAGAGGGCTGATCCCGAGGAGGGGGCAGCTGGAGCGCGGGTTGAGAGAGGATGCGAGGCCTCTGAAAACCTGGAGTGGGAGGAGGGAAAACCTGGAGTGGGAGGCTTGAGAGCGCGCAGCATTGAAGCGCAAGAAAGTTCACACTTCTAGAAGCTCCCGCGCACTTTCTTCCGCCTTCCTCTCTACTTCCTAGGTAACTCTTCCCTCTTTTCTTTCTCGTCTCTCTCTTCGTTCCTCCCTATCTTCATTGCCTGTCTCGCCCCATCTCTCTGCTCTCGCCCCTTCTCCCCCCACTTCCAGCTCCTCATCACCCTCGCACTTTATAACCAAACAGCCAAACCCCTTTCCAATTAAAGTGGAATTAGGCAACTCAATCAAATTAGTTCCCTATTAAAGCCCTTCTTTATTAAACCGTTTTCTTGTCCCTGCTATTAAGTTTCACCGCCTGGCGGAACTCGAGCCGGCCGCAGAAGTTTACCTTGGGAAGTCGCCGGCCCAGCCTAGGGGAGGGGACACCCTGTTTCTCGGAGAGGGGGAGTCACCCAGCCAGAAGCGGGAGGGACTTGGGAGGCCGGAGGCGGGTGTCGGCCCCGGAGCCGCCAATTTCTTCAGCTCCGCTTAAGGAGGGAAGGTCAAAAAGGGGCGCGGAGTGAGGTCGGGCTGGAAGGCGCGTCCTCACCGCCGCTCTCAGATTACACTGTCTAGGGCGAAGGCAGCGCCCCACCACCCCAAAAATAACTCCCAGGCCGCTGGCCTCTGTGAGAGAGCGGTCTTAGCCTTCCCTCCTCAGCCGCCGTCTCGGCTGCCGTTCCTTCCAAACCTGAAGAGGCAGGCGCGCGGCGGGCGCCCAAATCTGCGCCCCGGGGAGAACGGGAACCCGGCCGGCGGCCTCGCAGGACTCCGGGGACCGAGAGCACTGGCAAGGCGACCCCTCCGCAACCCGCGCGCCCGAGCGGGGAGTGGGAGGGACACCAGGTCCCACAAGCACGGCGGGCGCCGCTCCTCCCGGAGTGCTGAGCGCGCGCCTCTCCCAGGCGTTGCAGGAAGTTTCCTCGCCCCGCACCCCCGAGGGTCGTAAGCACCCTCCGGACCTCGGTCAAGCTTCTCCCTGATACCGCGGCTCCGGCGAGGAATTAAGATTATCAACCCGGCCGCCCGAGAAGCGGGACGGGATTCGTTGCTGTTTTCTTAGAAAATAACATTTATTTCTAGCTCATGTCTAGGCAAAGGAAAGCACAAAGTGAGCCATTCTCTGCAGCAGCGTTTCCCGCTGCCGGCCCTTCGGCCGAGGTGCCTGGCGAGTCCCGCGAGGCGGGGATGGGCCCTCCGGCGGGCGGTTCCGGCTCAGTCACGGGTCACTCTGTTCCTGCTTCAGTGCGCACCTAGACCGCTCCTTAGGGAGAGACAGGCCGCAGGCAAGAGGGGTGGGTGGGCAGGATTCATCTCGAGTTTACAATATATTTAATCTATAAACCTGATAAGTACAATGCACGCATAGTCTAATTTTTTTTCCGTTTTGTCCTTTTTTTTGCTTGTTTTTGAATATTTTTCACGTTAATACCGAGGTCACCTACAGATTAATAACTTAGAATTCCATTTTATAACATTATACACTGGCTTGTATATATATGTATAGTTTATATATAGATTTATACATATATAAAAACTCACACTGCACCAAGGAAACCCATGCTTATCGGCATAAGCAACAAAGAGAGCGACAAATACCGCAACGAGGAAAGTGCACCTTAGAACTTGTTTCCTTTTTTTTCTTTTTTTACAATTTGATATCGATATATATGTGTGTCCCAAAGACTCGACTCAGTGCCAAGAGATTTATACATCCTAAATTTATATTTGTTAGAGCGAATATTAAAAATTTTTTTAAGGGAGGGGGAGACACAGAAGACAGACTTTCGGACTATCCTGCCAACCATTTGGGAGCGCGGGCAGGTGTGACGAGCATAGCGACAGGAGAGGCAGGAGCTTGCGCAGCGACTGCAGCCTCTGAATTCTCAAGAATTCCCGGCCTTCTGAAGGGATGGGGAGCCTTGATAGGGTCGCGGGACGAGGATGGGGGTCTCACATCCCCTCCGAGAACATCTGCATCTGAAGCTGCTCCTCTTTGCTCAGCTCTCCCCACCCACTGTCCAAAACAAAACTGAAAACCACCTTGGAGCGAGAGGATCCCAGCCGGGGCGCAGAGAGCGCACCAGGCAAAGACGGGCCGGCAGCCCGCGGGGCAAGCCTGGGGTCCCTGTTTGGGGGCCGCCCGACTGCCGGGCCGCTCGCCCTACTGCTTCTCAGGGGCACCATTGACCATGGGCCCGTACAGGCCGCCGCCGTAGGTCGGCTCCTTGTGCACAGCAGCGGCGGCGGCCGAGCGGTCGCGCATGAGATCACTGAAGGCGTAGTCCATGGGCGGGCGGAAGCCGAGTGTGGGCACCAGGCCGGCGGTAGAGTAGGGAGCCATGAAGGCCAGGCCGCGACTGTGCGCCGCCGCCGCCGAGTAGGCCAGGCGCAGGGGGCTGAGGCCGAGCGGCGCGCCCAGCGGGTAGGCGCCCGCGTCGGCGCCGAAGTGACTGGCGTTGGGCTGCAGTGGCGAGAAGGCCGAGCGGCTGCTCAGCGAGCCCAGCGCCCCGGGCGCCATGGCGCCGGCCAGCAAAGGTCTGTGGTGCTGAGGTGCGGCTGGGCCCGCCTGCAGCGGCGCGGGCAGCCCCGGCCCCCCGGCGGCCGCGGCGTCGACGCGGCCAGGCCACGCGTCATCCGCTGCTACTACTGCCCCCACCGCGGCCTTATCGGGGGGCACGGCGGGGCCGAGGCCGGCCGCCAGGCCCCCGCGGTGGTGGTTCAGCACCTGCTCGATAGCCTGCACCACGTCGCCGCCGCAGCCCTGCAACACTAGCTCCAGGACACCCCGCCGGTGGCCCGGGAAGACACGCGTCAAGATGTCTAGCGGCGTCCGCTGCCGTGGACCCGGGCCCCCGCCCAGCCCGGGCGCGGGAGCGGCCTCTGCCTCTTCTTTGTCGACCTCGGAACCGGATTCTGAACCCAGAGGGCTGGCGGATCCCGGGCTGTCCTCCTCGGCGCCGCCTCCGGGGCCAGCGCTGCCTGGGCAGCTGCCACCTGCCTCTTTGGAGGCCCGGGCCAGGGGCGACCCAGAAAAGGACTCGCCGTCGCCGTTCTCCGAGCCCGAGCCCGCTCGCACCTCTGGGGACGATGTCCCGGGACCAGAGTCCGCGCCGTCGGGTGATAAGGGCTTTCCCGGCGGCGGCTGCGGGCTGCCTGCGCGGCCTGCCTGAAGCAGCGTCTTGGGGAATACGTCAAACTTCTGTAACTTGGCCTCTAGGAGGGGAGAAAGGGGTATGTAAAGGAGCGGTTAGCAGGGAAGTGACCACACCCCACAGCACCAGAGCCCTTTGGAGTCCAGCTTCCTTTCCCTCTGAGCCTCACAACCCTCATTCACTGGCTCCAAAACCCTTCTTTCTTTTTCTTCCAGCATTCCTTCCCCTCTGAGCCCCTACAGCCCTGGATCTTTCTCGGCTCCCAGAGCGCATTCTCTTTCTGTACCCAGAACCCCAACCACCTGTGCCCTGTAAACTCAGTGTCCAGTGACCCTCTTCCTACATCTGTGCCCAATACCTTCACCCTTCCTAGTCTTGGCCTGCTCTGCTCTGGAGAAGTGGCCTGACCCAGAGGTCAAACAGGAGCCAACACAACTTGCACCTGCACCGCACACTGTATAGAAGACCTCACTCCACCCCTGTGATTCCAAGAGCCCACCCAGCCCTGGGTGCTCTGTGGCCCTGGGCAGCACAGCCTGGAGGGGAATGCACCTTGGGCATTTACAAGATCCCAAGCCTCTCTACAGGCAAAAGTAGAGCCTCTATTTCTAATCCATCCTTTCCAAAATTAAGACCTAAGTGGGACTTCCCTGGCGGTCCAGTGGTTAAGACTTGATCCCTGGTTGGGACCTAAGATCTCACGTGCCTCCCGCCAAAAAACCAAAACATAAAACAGAAGCAATATTGTAACAAATTCAATAAAAAGACTTTAAAAGTGGTCCACATCAAAAAAAATCTTAAAAAATAATTAAGACCTAAGAAGTTCTTCCCTCCCAAGCTGGAAGCTGAGTGAGCCCTGGCCTAATTCCGCACCCCCTCCCCCAAAAGCCTAGGGAGTCTCAAAGAAGAGGGTGCGGCCAGAGCAGGACAGGGAGTGCACTGGGAAGAGGAAAGGGGATTGAGAGAAGGGAGAGAGCGCGTACTCTGAGAAAAGGGAGACAAGCAGGGAAGGAAGCTAGAAAGAAGGAGCAGGGCGGTCGACCAGGGAACATTAGGAACAGGAGAAAAGGAATCCTGCGGGGGAGGGGGGGAGTGGGGTTGGGAAGGAATTCGGTGGCCTCAGTACCTAGAGAAAGCGAAGCGGGGCGGGGGAGGGGACTTGGAGAAGGTCGGATTGCTGAAGAGAGTTGGGAAGGAGCGGAGGGATCTGCGGCGTGTGAAAAGCGCAGAACGAAAGAAAAGATAAGACGCGTGGGTTCTCGCGCCGGGGAGAAGACCCAGCGAAGTGAGCAAGAAAGCTGAGACGTGGCTGCCTTTGGGTAGAGGCGATAAGATTAAAGCGTTTACATTTGGGCCTGCGGTGAGAGAAAGGAATAAAGTGCAAATGCTTCAGAAAGGGGAGAAAGGAAAGTTTGTGTGTTTATGCCTCAAATCAGGGGCTTGGTGCGCGGGCAGCTCCACCAGGTGGGGCGTTTGGAGAACGCGATTCTACTCTTTCAGTACCGAGACAAGTCCCTGGGCTGCGCGCCCCTGAACCCCGTCCCTGCTCCCCTCTTCTCACCTGAGCTCCCCGCGCCCGCGGCGCCGCCTCCGGTGCCCGCGGGCGCTCCCGCTCCCGGCCCCCCGCCGTCGGCGGCGCACACAGAGCCGAAGACCTCGTAGGCGGGTCGCGGCGGGATGATGCCGTTGGCGGCGGCCAGCGCCAGGCCCTCGGCAGTGCCGTAGAGGAGCTGTAACTCGCGCGCCTCGTTCTCTTCCTGCGCCTGTTGCCTGCGCAGCGCCACCTGCGCCGCCATGACGCGCTGGCGCTCGGCGATGAGCGTGCACTTGGCGCACAGGCAGTCCTTCCAGCGGCAGTAGCGCTTGTGGCCCTTGAGCGCAGACACCACGCCGTGGTTGCGGCAGCGCGCGCACTTGGGGGTCCGCGGGTACTTCTCCGCAGCCCGCAACAACAGCGGCGGCGCTCGTAGCAAGCCGCCCGCCACGCTCACAGGTAGCGAAGCGGCCGCTGCCGCCGCCGCTGCCACCGACGCCACCGAAGCCACGGGCGGGCCCGTCGTTGTCGCAGCCGCCGTCGCCGCGCCGGGTACGCTGGGCAACTCGGAGCGCAGCTCCATGGCAGGACCTGGCGTGGAACACCGTGGGAAGAGGGGAGAAACTTGCGGTGAGGAGCGCATGGTGCGCTAAGCTAAAGCGCACCCTGGAGGAATCCAGGTTTAGAGAGGGGCATTTCGGCAGCGGGAGGTTTAGCTAGCAGTTACCGAATCGCTGGGAGGAGGTACCTTTGGAGTCCGCTTGTAAATGCCCAACTCCCCGACCCCACTCCCACCAGAGTTCTTATAACTGATTTATGCACTGGGTGTAAGATTTCATCTGAATCAGTGGTTCCACTGGAAAAAATTAAAAGACATATAAAGTTTGAAAGTCATTGGTTCAGATGAATGTAACAAGGGTTTAAAAAAAAAAAAAAGATCCCCCAAAGTTTAGCAGAACTGAGGTTAGACAGGCAGAGAGAAATGTTTGTTTGGTGGGACTCGAATTAGAAAATTTTGACCCAACAGTTAGACTGATGTCAAGAGCAAAACAGGAAAACCCGAGGCGAAACGTTCAGTTTTATAGAAGGGTGAAGAGGAGGGTAATATCAAGGCATAGAGTTCAGCTGGTTGGGCTGGAAGATTTTTTTCTGGTGGGAGCAGGAGAGTTGGAGAGAAAACTCAGGGACGAAAAAAAAAATCTCTAGGAAGTGGAGTGAAGGCTAGGAAACAACTCAGGGGCAAAGTTAGGCCCAGGGGCCCAGGGACCCGTGGAAATGTGGGGGTCCAAGTTCCAAGCGGCGGGCCTCCGGGGGGGAAGAGAAAATGGTGTGGAGCTGAGTTCAGGAGGCCTGGGGAGGTGGATTACAGAGGAAATGCAGTGGAAGGATCTTTCTTTCGATAGGCAAACCCAGCCCGAGGAGTAGCTTGAGGGGCGAGGAAAACAGCGAGAAACAGGTAATATGGGGGTCTGGGACCCAGGGTCCATGCGGGAGAGAGGGGTGTGCGTGAAAATAAAACCCTCAGGCATAGGCTGGGCTTGGAGATGGAGTAAACCTGTGGCACAGTTTTTAGCCTTGTAGTCTGGAGTAGTCGGGGAGGAAAAAGTATCTTGCAAAAGTTAAGCATTGCAGGAGGGAGAGCCTTTTAGTTGACCAACTCACCCGGCCTTCCCCTCCCCTCCCGGTTTAGGGATCCAGTCGTCAGACACGCCCTCTCCATTCTGGGGCACCGCGGGACCCCGCTCGGGAGCAGATTCCCAAATTCTGGTCTCGGAGTTGGGTTCCTGGGATTTGAATGGCCCAGCAGGCACCACCGAGGCGTGGGAGTCGCCTCTGGAACTGGGTCTGAGAGAACGCAGGAGTCCCCCCTGTGCCGTGGCCTCAGGAGGCCCAAGCGGGCCCAACTCTAAGCTTCCGCCGCGGCCTCCTCTGGGTCCCCGGTTCCCCTCCTGAGCCCGAATCCTGGTGTCTCCGCCCAAGAATTCTGGACCCCGTCCCTTTGCGCACTGCCTTCTTCCCTCAGGCCCCTCGAGCCGCTCAGTCCCTGAGGCCAGAGTGGCCCGGGCTTCATCAACAGGGGCGGAAGGCCGGGACGCCTCCCCTGCCCTCCCTGCGGCCCTCAACTACCTGCCTTAGGCTCGGGGATCCTCCTCCGCGGGCGCTGCACGCGCCTCCCAGCTCCGCTCGCGACGCTGGCGCTCTCAGCCTCTTCCCCTTGCCCCCGGCCCCTTATCTGACCACGTCACCCTCCTTCAGTCACCATGTCCGAACTTCCGGACCCCCTCAGAACGCTGCGCAGTCCAACCCTTCCGTCGGAAATCGGAGCCGGGCAACCGTTTAGGGATCGACTGGCTGGAACCCACGACCCGGCCCTTGCCGCGCCGCGTCCCCTCGCGGAGCGCGCCGGACGCTGCACACAGTCTGGCCCCAGCTGCCCGGCGCTGCCAGACTCTCAATGAGCAGCTTCCCCGCTCTATTGTTGCTCCTTAGGGCTCCATTAGACAGAATTGGCCAACAATGTGGCGCCTGCCATTGGCCAGGGGAGGCAGACGGCGCTCTGATTGGCCGGGCCCGCGCCCGGGGAGCCCCGCACTCTACAGTGTCCGAAAGATTCGAAACTGCAAAAGCTTCTCTGAGGGCCTCGGGGAGGGGAGGGGGCGCTCCAGGGAAGGAATGGAAAAAAAAGTGGGCAAGGAGGAGCGTTGAAAATACCGTGACAAGTAGTTTCCGTGTGCCCGAGAGCGTGTGAATTGCGCCTAATTACCGTGTCGGGTGCGCCTCTACGTAGACGTGTGTAACCCCTCGGTTTCTGGGGCGCGGGCTCCGCTGCGCCGCTCTCACTGGCCGGGGGCGCTTGGCAAGGCCGACCTCCCCAAGTAGCCCTGGCGGCCCAGGGCGGGATGGGGGCAGGTGACAATTCAATTACCGCGGTCGGGGTGGGGGTGGAATGGGAGCGCGGGGGTGGAGAAGGGAGGGTGTTCATGGCATAAATGCCAGGAAGAGTTTTCCTCCCTCCATCCGGCTCTGTTTCGGCATGCTCCCAAGTCCAACGCGTTTGGGGTAGTGGAGGCTGTTTTTTTTTTTTTCCGCCCCTGCCGCCTTTAAAAGGCAGATCCTTTATTTTAAAAGTCCTGGTACGATAGGCATCACGGAGGGTAAGTGTGGCTTGAGGATTTTCGTTTTTAAGGAGCCGGGAGAGGAGAAATGAGATAGCGCTTCCTGTCGGCGCCCGCCAGGGCAGTGCGCTCTGCGCCTTTCCTTTCCCAGCCCCTCTAACCCCGTCCTTCTGCCCATTTTTCTCTTTCCTTTCCTCACCTCTGCAGCATCTAGATATCTTTTCCGTGGTGGTGGGATTCTTTTCGTCGTTGTTTTAAGTTAACAGTTTGATTTTCTTTTTTAAACGAAAGTAAAAAGTGGCTTCCCTCTGTCTCCCCATATCCTCTTGGACGCAGGACGCACATCAGTCTGCCTGTTCTTCCGGTCCAGAGACAAGGTCGCCGCGGGCCCCAGTGAGTAGTTTTAACTTTCGCCTTACCCTCCCGTCCTGACGTCACGGCTCTGAGGAACAGCTCGGTGCGCAGAGGAGGTAACAGTTTCGGATTTTGTTTCCCTCTTGAATGGCAACATCTGGAATTAATGCCGCGGTCCTCGGGCGGGATCGCCTCAGGTTTCTCTCGCTGTGATTCTCTTTCCCTTTACTTTTTCTCTTTTCCTCGTTCTAATGTTCTCTCACTCATTTTTCTTTTCTACTTTTCTCTCTCTCCTTCAGAGTAAAGAAAATTCGTTTAATTTATGAGAAAAAATGAGTTTTCCAGTCGTTCTCCCTCCACTCCCGACCAAGGGTTGCCGCGTTGCCCTTTCGAACTTCCAGGGCCCCCAGGCTCTGGCCCGCGCTAGCCGGGGCTCGGACGTACTGGGCGTGCAGACTCGGCCGGGGGCCTCGGAACGCAGCCCCTTCCACTTGGCAGGTCTACTGCTGCCAGCCCGAACGCCTCTGACGCCGGGGGCTGGGGATTGTGGTAGGAGGGCGAGAGGAGCGAGGGCCCACCGCCCAGCGCGGGACCTCGCGCAGGTTCCTCGGCGAAGCCAAACCGAGGACCGGGGCGGGGGAGGGGGTGGTGCGCGCAAGAGCCAGGCAGATTCGGACAGATTGCTTCCAGAAAGTTGACCAGGGCCGCGCGCAGCGTGCTCAGACCTTGACAGTCTGCGATAAGGCTAGAAACCCGGCTGTTCGCTCCTAGCAAATTCCATTCGCTGGAGCCTGAGAATGTGTTTGGGAAAGAGAAAGGGGTCAGCTCCCCGCTGGGTCTCCCGCATGGACAGATGGTAAGGGAGTGAGTCTGGGATAAAAATCCTTTAGGAGCGAAGGACCCAGACCCCACCGTCCAACATCTTGAGGTTATGAGGTCAAGGAAATCTATGCGTTAACTGCACCCTGGCAGGGCGGTGGGTGGAGGAGAGACGACAGAATCCGGCGCCTCCTCCCAGAGCTACCTTGGATAAAGTTTTCGAGACATTATTTTAAACCCCAAACGAAATGAACAATAGAAATCTGCCTAGCTTCCGGGGAGGCGTTGGCCCAAACACCCCTCTTCGCACTTGAGGCCAGGCCACTGTGAGATTCCCCCAGTCCCGTCCCCGTGATCCTGCGGCAGCCAAGGGTCAAGCCACAGGATTTGGGATCCCCGCGTTTTCCCGCTGGCGTAGAAGGAATCTCATTTTCTTAAGTTGGGGAGAGGACACATTCTGGAACCCAGCCCAACCAGAGGGAACCTGCCCACCCCTAAAGCAGTCACCTCTCTCCTTGGGTTCACCGCCCAACAGGTCTGGGACCCACAGTCTTTCTTTTCATAGCCCCGAGGTTCTGATGTCCCCCCTGCTCATGGGAGTGAATGTGTCGTGGAAGGAGTCAGAGTAACCGTCCTTGGTCGAAGTCACTGCACTCACACCTCCATAGGCCACTCTGAGCTAGTCCTGATTTGGCCTGTGCTCTCAGAAGGGAGCAGACCAGAAGGGGGTGGCTGGACAGAGCTGCCAGAGGTGGGGAGAGCATGCCCAGACTGAGGCATTAGGGGCTACGCCCCTGACGCACACCAGAGTGTGGCTTCACAGCTGGACACACAGTCTGCACGTGTGGCCTCATTCTGCACAAGTCTTGGACACACCTCGTACCTGCACGGAGTGTCCGCCCAGAGGGTGCATGCGTCTCTGACACTGCTCTCCCACCTGAGAGGATCCCTTCGGAAAGTTTGATGGACTTCACAGCACTCTCATAAGCATGTCCTCATTCTGAGACATTCACTCGGTGGGTGACCTCTCACCCAGGTGCTCACAGATTCCCATCTCAGTGGCTGAACACCAGACCCGAGCATATGCTCGTGCACTTGTGCCATCGCTCGTCCACGGACCTAACCCTACCCGAGGGCCTTGCGGGCGGCTGGACCCTGAGCAGAGAAAGCCAGACCTCCGGGACAAATGAAGTGGCCCAGGGCAGAAAGCCCATCTTCACACAGTCACACACATACACACTCACTCATGCACGTCCTCCTGGCTCAAACTCATTTGCTTACGCCTCTGCCGTGCCAGGGTGTGAGGGCCCCGGGGGAGCGCTCTGAGCAACGAAAATCCACCTCCTTCATGTCTGAGACTGGTCCCCAACTCTCGTCCCTGCCCAGGCAGTGGTGGGGTACAAAGGGATATCCCTGGTGGAGACCCAGGGTGAGGCCGGGGCTGGGGACTGAGGGTGTGGAGGGGGCTGGGGGCGCGGCGCGGTGGCGCAAGAGTAGGCGCGGGGCCGGGGGCGCTGGTGGGGAACCCGGGGTGGCATTGACTTTTGCGCTGTTTGCCCGCGGCCTCGGAGCAAGCAGACGCCATCTGTTTGCCGGCTGCGGCGCGTCGCGTTTAATTACCCTCCCGGCAGCCTAATAGAGATGATATTAAACTAAATCTTTCTGACATTAAAAGTAATTATCCTCAAACCAGTGGCTCCAGGACGGAATCGCCCCTCCCATCCCTACCCCTCCCCTGGCCGCACCAGATTCCGTTAGTTTGGCTGAAACTCCTTACCCGGAGTGGGGCGTGGAGAAAAGAGGGAAGGTGCCTTTGGGAGAAGGATTCTACGCGGGCCGCCCCAAGCACGCTGTTTCCTGCACAACCACGGACGCTCTTATGCATACGACACGCGCGTAGATACTCACACACCTGTACACGCATAGACACACAACGACAACATTTTCCTCCGGATCAACTCTCGAGCCACGTTAAGACTGTCAGCCGCGTGCACCCCCAGATGGACGGTGAGAAGCGCAGCCTGGCTTGCAGTGCAGGTCCCCAGCCCGCTAAAACGGCTTTTGCGTGGTCAAGGCCACAGATCGGCCTAGGCCAGGACCAAGGACCCAGGTACAACTTTGCAGCCAGAAAGACCCTCTGCCATCCTGGCGCTTGACTTCTCAGGCGCTCTTCCTGGGAGGGACCCTGCGCCTCGCCCTTCCTTCACAGTGTCTTAAGTCACACCAAGCTCTGTCTCTGAGAGGCAATTCAATTCCAGCTACGCCACTTGACAGGTGAGAAAACAGACTCAGAGAAGTGAGGCGACTTGACCCACATCTTACAACTAGTACAGGACAGAGCAGAATTCGAACCCAGGCGTACCAGGGGACGCCCCTACCCAAAGGCCCAAGTTCTGTCGGGGTCTAGGCGAGGGCTCGGGCTGGATGCGGGGGACGGACGTCTGGCCTGAGGCCCCTCTCGGAACACTTACCTCGCGCCCGCAGGACCAGCCCCTTCCCGCCTCCCCAGGGAAGGAGTGGGCCGGGGCCCTAGCTGAGGGCGGGGGAGCCAGGGCATCCACGCGGGGAGCGCGGCCGGAGCCCCAACGCAGAGCCACAGCAGCAGCCCTCCTTTGGATCCAGCCCCGGTGTCTGCAGGTCACGCGCAGGGGAGGCGGCCGCCCAGTGTCGCCAGGCTTCCTGTCTCCACATCCTTCTCGTTGAGCGCATCTGAGCCTGGGACAAACGCGCAGAGTGGTGTTCATTGCTCAACTACTTGCTTCTAGTTTTGAGCGCCTACTGTGTACCACTACTCTGCTAAACGCTTGGTGTGTGCTGTCTTGCTTGGTAGGCAGTCCTTGGGGGAGGTGTGACTTTGCGCGTTTCAGGGTTGAGTCGGCGAGGTTCCAAGGTTCAGCGAGGCAACGTAACTTGCCGGGGTTGCAGTGCTGCTGAGCGTAGAGGAAGAGAGGCACCCAGATCCGACTCCCACTCTCAGGCATTTTTTCTTCTCACCTTCAGTTCTGGGCGGGTAGGAGCAGGCCTGGGGGCTTTCAGCCGATTCGATTCCATTCAACTTGCTGATTATTCATGAAAACGTGAATACTGGTCATTCATTCATTCATTTCACTAATATTGAGCACCTAGTATGTGCCTGGCCCTGAGGACTGGAGATAAATCAATCGTGATGGGCCCTTAAAGAGCTCTTGTTGGCCAGTTGTGGACACAGTCATCTGTCAATGACCTCACAGTGAGAAAAGGGCTGCGGTGGGAGTGGGCAAAGAAGGGTCAAGGGACGCTTCTGAAGAAAGGGACCCCTGATGCAAGACGTCAGGTTTCCCAAATGGAAACATTATTATTGCCTGTTCTGATAAGTAAAACATTATAAAACATTTTACACATTTCAGCAAAGAATATCTGGAATATATATATTTCTGTGTGCCTACATTTACAAAAATATACTTTTTGTTACTTGCTTTTTAATTTACAAATATAAGCATTTTTTCTTATCAGTCAATATATCTGCATAATCTTTTAAAAGAATTGCTATGAACTGTAGGTACATTGTATAAATGTACCCTAATTTATTTAGCCAATTCCCTATTAATAGGTATTTAAGTTTGTTTCCAACATTTGCTGTACTGAAAAAATGCTACAATTAACATCCCTTGTGAACTTGCCTAATTATTTTCTTAGGATAAATTCCTAGAAATAAGATTGATGGTCAGAGGGTCAGAGGCTTTTTTTTTTTTTTTTTTAAGGTTTTGAAAACTACCTGTCAGCCCTCAGGAAAAGTTGTATCAATGAACACACTCAACAGTAGTGCATCTGCTGATCTTTTTAATCTTTGCCAGTTCAAGCAGGAAAAATGTATCGTATTGTCACTGTAATTTTCATTTCCTTAGTGATTCCTTAGTTTTTCCTATATGTGTTGGTCACTCATGTTTTTAAAAAATCTATGTATATCTTTGCTTATTTTTCTAACGTATAGTTTCTCTTTTTCTTAATTTGTAATAGCTGTTTATATAGTAAAGGCAGCAGTATCCTCTTATCTGGACATATGCTGCATTTCTCCATTTTTGTTTTTGTTGATCCTGTTTTGTTATACCAAAATTAAATTTTTTCATGTAGTCAAATCTGTCATTTTTTCTTTATAGAATCTATTTACAGGTCATACTTAACAAGGGTTTTTCAAATCCAACTTTCTAAAAGCATTCTTATATTTTATATTACAGCTTTTAAAATTATTTACATTTATATCTTTATTTGAAATTAATTTTGGTGGAAGATGTGAAGTAAGTTTGTGATTTAATTCCGCCCCCCCCAGCAATGATTTGCCAGTTATTACAGCACTACTTAATAACCCACTCTGTCCCCACTGACCAGATACCTACACTGCATTCTCAGGTGAAATTAGGTCCTCTCAGTGCTTTCTCATTTAGGGAGCTACTTCCTTTTGTACTAGTATCACTCTTTTAATTATTGTAGTTCTGTAATACTTGGAAGGGTAAGTCACCTCCTGATTCCTGATTCTTTTTTTATTTTTTTCTCCAAAATTCTCATGGCTGTTTTGGAAAGACAGTCTTCTGAATAAATATTTTAGAATTTTTAAGGCTAGTTCCAGAAAGAAAGTGAAGTTTAAAAAGCCCTTTGGAAAGTTGGTTTAACTGCCTTTAGAAATTAATTTGAGGGAGATTATACATCTTCACAATATGGTATTTTTCCATCTAGGACCCAGAATGACTTTCACTTATTCACAACTTTTATATCTCTTTGTAAATTTTGTCGTTTTGTTCCTATAGCATCTGTTCCTTAAGCATTCTTTGGCATTTTATGTGGCTATTGTGAATGGAATCTTTTCACTCATTACAAAGTCTGTCTAACTGGTTATGACAGGAGCAGAAGAAAGTTATGGATTACAGTATACTTATCTTGAAACCGGCCTCCTTTCTGACCACTCCCCCTTTTAAATTAGTTCTCACAGTTTCCTGGAGCTGAGTTTGGAAGGACCTGGAATTGACCAGGCCGAGGAAGGGAGGGAGAGAGAGGCGATTCTGCCCAGACAAAACGGTGCAAAGGCCCAAGTGATTTGCAGGTCCTCCTGGGACTTTGGGGACGGTGTGTACACGCAGTGTGGTCTTCTTTGGACCTTCCTTCTCCTGGCCTCCATCTCCCAAGAGGGCCTTTGGAAACAGCGATTCCGGGGATTAGCCCTGGGTCCGACCCGCCAACCAGACTCCCCGCCATCCTGACTCGCGACTCGGGAGCCACCGCTGCTGTGACTCGCTCTGGGCTTGCCTCCCGGCCACACTGGAATCAGACTGCCTGGAGGATGGCAGTGGCCAGGCTACCGCATTTGGGGGGAAGAAAATGCGAAGAGGAAGGGCATTAGGGCTCGGCTCTCGGGCCGAATCAGCCGGGTTTGAGTCCTGACCCCGCTTCAGAAGTGGAGGGACCATCTGTCAGCAGCCTGTAATCCCCAGGTCACTGACCAAAATGAAGACATGAGAGAGGGGTGTGGCTTGGAGGGAGAGACCTAATCCATCCTCGCGGGCAGCCCCAGACTACCCATGCCCCCCCGGCCTATCTCCCTCAGATAAAAGAGCTCTCCTACTCTGACTTCCACCACCACTGCCCCACCTCCTATTCCCTCCACCCCTTCTTTTGCCCTGGGACTGCCCAGTCTTCTTCCATACTGTGTATGGTGGGTGAGTTCCAAGCTGCATGACTGGCTCAGGACCGGATACTGGTTGGCCTGGAGACCCACATGTTCACTCTCTTCCCTGGCCAGGGCAGTCGCAGTGTTGGGGTCGGGAAGCTGGCTCACAAGTAGACCCTTTTGCCCCAGTGGGTGGTTCAGACTCCAGGCTTGGGGTGGCAACGATGTACAGACGCCCCCTCCAGGTTCCCAGGCCCAGGCCAGTCAGTTACCTGGGAAACTTCTACTGGCTCTTTAGCACGCAGCCCCTTGGATGGCCCCTGTACTTGTCAGAGGTACCGTTCGCACAGGCTGACCCTGCAAGCTCTCCGAGTGCCTCTGCATTGCCCCCTCTCTCAAGCCATGCAGCCACCCATCTTCATCTCCAATTCATACTGGAGGAAACTGAGAGAGGAAGTCACTTTCCCAGGGTCACACAGCTGGGGCGGGGGCAAGGACGAGAACTGTTCTTTGCATCTACAGAAGAGACTGGTTGGAGACTTGGAGGTGGAGTTGAGGCCACTTCCTTCACCCCCATTTCTCTGAACTGATCCCCTGGGGATGGGTAGAGGAGGGGTGGAGGAAGGTGTTTGGAGCCTCTTTTCTTGGGGGTTTCTTCACTCCCTTCTGTGCACCTAGAACCCCCCTTCGCCCCTCAGGACTGACCACACTGTGCCCTCACTGCCGGGCAAGTCTGGCACCACCCTTCATGCATCCCCAGTACCTCTGGTCACAGGGCCTGGCTGAGCAGGGCTGCCAGTGTGGAAACAGACCTGGGCTGGAGTCCTGCATTTGTCACATTTCCTCCTACCTAAGATGGGAGTAAAAACAATGCTTTCATGGGATCATTGTGAGGCTTCAGTAACACAACTGATGTAAAGTCCTCAGTGTCTGACATGTAGCAAACACTCAGGTATATTGGGTATTATTATTTGTTAGCAGTTGTTGGATTAATGATTTCCTCTCTTTGCCTGCATTGAGGAAAACCGTTCCTTTCTCAGTACCTTTTTGCCTCCATTAGAAGGAAGACTGGGGTGCTGGGAGCTGGTGACAGGAAGTGCCTCTGCACTTGAACCATGATCTGAAAACTCCCTCCAGAATCAGAATTCTGATGGCTTTGCCTGGCTCAGAGATCTTCTGGCGGGCCCGGGGTATCTCCCTCCCTCCCCACTTCACCGAGCACCTTCTCCAGGGGCTCCATTAACCAGAACATGTTTGTCACAAAGCACAAAGTGGTACTGTGTCAGTAAGAAAGGAGCAGCCCAGCCCGGGGCCCACCCCCAGCCTCTGGAAGCATCCCCCACCCATCTCTTCTCTTCCACTATTTGAAGCACACCCTGGCAACTGCTGGTTCTTAGTGGGGCTCCCCAAAGGCAGGGGCTGGGCTCTGTGCCCCCGTGGCACAGTACCACTTTTATTCCAGAGAACCTGTTCTTCTCTCTGTGTTCATGGCCTCCTATAGCATATAAAAAACTCGTAAAATGCACCCCTTTTTTATATGAAGAAACTGAGGCATGTAGGCAACAGCTGTGCAAGCCAGCTCCCCACTGATGCTTGGTGTAGTTGAAGGCATGCCAGAAGGGAGGCCTTGGCCAAGTCACTTCACTGCTCTGGTCCTTCATTTCTTCATCTGTAGAATAAGAAAAGGTAGACCTGCTGGACTTGGAAATGCTCTGAAATGAGAAAAGGACTATGCAGACCCAGCTAGGAAGAAGACGGTTCCCATGTGGGATGCTCCATCCAGCTGAGGCCCTGGCATCCACCTCTGGAAATAGAGCAAAGTTCCTGGCCTCCACACCTGGTTTCCCCTGCATGTGCTTCCACCCAACTCCCAAAACACAGAAAAATTTCAGTAAGACTCTCTTTGTTGCCAACTCTTCAGGAAAGTCCTATGCAAATGTTACCAGTGTGTGCTCAAGTAAGGCAATAACATTTCCAGGGGCCCGGAGACCCGAGCCCAGAGGGGCAGGCTCCAGTCTGATCTTGTACGCTGCTTACCTTCTCTAACTCTGGGATCTGACTGTTGGGCTTGGGTGGCCCCATTCATTACAGAGCGGACTCTGGCCAGAGCTCCTAGATGGGCTTCACACCTCCCCAGAAGCCCTCTGACTGCCTGGACTAGGGGTCTCCTCTGGTTTCCCACAGCTCCTGGAACTCCTCTAGCATTGACCACACTGCCTTGAAGTTGGTGGTCCCACCCCAGCCTGGGAGTTCTGGGCCAAGGGTAGAGGCTGAGAATCAATTTTTAATGAAAAGCCTAAATGATGAATGGATGGATGAGTCAAAACTGACCCAATCTCCATATGGAAAAGGGAACTTAAAAGTACTTAAATTAAATGCTGGTCTGATGAAAATGCATGGTGGGAAAAAACATTTACCTTGGAGTTAGACAGGGTTATGTTATATAGTAGCTATGAGATTTGGGGCAAGTGATTTAACCTCTCTAAGCCTCAGTTTATTAATGTAAGAGACAGGGATCGTATGTTCCACCTCAGAGGGCAGTTCTGTAGTTCATTCACTCGTATAACATTTACTGTCTGTGCCCTGTGCCAGGCCCAGTGGGGACAGACCTGTCATGGTCTCCAGGGGAGACTTCTGTGCAGATAATCACAGTAATGTCATAAGTGTTCTACTAGGGGTAAACACGGGGATTAGAAGGGGCCCTAACTTGTCTTGGGGATTCCATGAGGCTTCCTGGAGGAGAAGTAGTGGAGTGGAGTGATAACTGCCTGAGTTCTGGAGCCAAACTGCCTGTGTTTGAATCTGACTTCTTGGTTTACTAGCTGTATGACCTTGGGCAAATTACCTACCTAATCTTTTGTGCCTCAGTTTGCTCACCAATAAAGTGGGGAGAGTACTAGTTCCTACTTCATGGGATTGTTGTGAGGGATAAATGAGTTCCGCAGACATGATATAAATGTTCACTCTCGTACCAACAGCCATTTATCAAGCACCTACACAGTGCCAGGCCCATGCTGAGGGATAAAACAACAAATCAGGTTGACATGGACTCTACCCTCATGGAGTTTATACTTTAGGTAAACTCTGAATTGAGTATCAAAGTACAAACTGCCTCTTATCTAAGGAAAGTTTGGAAGAGCAGAGAGCAGAGGAAGGAACTCAGAGGCTGCTGACATCCCACAGGCAAGCAGAACAGGAAAACTACAGAGGGGACAGAGGGGGAACTTTCAGAGAGGTGGGAGGAAAACTAGAGAAGTGTGGCATCCTGGAAGGCAGAGGGGAGCGTGTGGGAATGTTTATTATACTCTATCATCTGTGGGCTAGAAGTTACAGCTACTGAAGCAGCTCAGGGAGGGAGCCTCACTGATGAGGGGAGACAGAGCCGGCATGAGGGTTGGGCTCAGATCCAGACTGGAAGGTCAGCTTCTCTCCCTACCACTGCATGTCTCTGGGACGGTGACATAATTGCTCTGAGCCTCAGTTTTGCTAACTGTAAAATGAGGACATTAACAGTAGTGACCTCACAGTGATTCTGAGGCAGCTGTGGGAGGACAGGGCATAAACCCCCAGCACAGTGCAGGGCTTACCTGGGTGCTCAACACCAATTCCCTTACTCTTTGTCTCTCCTCACCAGCTCCAGCTCCAAGCAATTAACCGCTTCAGTAACTACTGGGTGCACGACTGCTACGTGCCAGGCCCTGGGCTGGCTAGGGGAATAAACAGACGACTACGACCTGGGTCTGCCCTCACGATGTTCCCGGATAAGCCGGATGTTAGAGATGGAAATGACCACCTTATTGGTACATGACCATCATTGTTTCTTTGTTTGAATTCAATTAATAAGCACAAATTTACTCTGTGTTTACTATGTACTAGTCATTTCACTAGGCCTTAAGGATATGAAGTGACTCAGACTCTTTGGGGAGCTCACAGCCTGGGGGTCGGGGAGGGAGGACATGAGAGCTAAGAGTTATAGATCAGAGCGATCCAGTGCTTCAAGAAGGTCAACACAGGGCTGAAGACTCACAGCACAGGCACCTAACCTGGAGAGTGTGCAGAGGGTGTGGCAATGGTCGGGGAAGCCATCTTGGAGGAAGTGAAGTCTGAACTGAAAGTGAAGGCAGGATGGATGGTGGTAGGAGTCTAATGGTGATGGAAGAGCACTCAGGGCAGAGGGAATAACGTGCAAGGACAGAGGTGATAGAAAGCTGATGCCTTCAGGAAACTGTAAGGTGGTTCAGTATGTGTGTTGAGGGCATGGCTGGAAATACAGATGGGGAGGGAGGTAGGGAACAGATGACAGGAGTTTTAAATCCAAGCTGAGTTTGGATTTTATTTGGAGGGCAATGGGAAGCCTTTGCGGGGATCGAAGCAGGGGTGTAGCATGGTGAGGCAGGTGTTTTAGAAAGCTGTTTCTGACAGCTAAGTGGAGAATCGTCTAGAAGAGAAGGGACTGGAAAAAGGGAGATCAGTTAGGATGTGGTTTTATAACCCAGGTGAGAAATGATAAAGGTCTGGAGGGAAGAAATGTCAGTGGGACAAAGGATGAAGGAGTAGGGAGTGGGGTTTGGAGATGTCAGAGGCAGAAGCTATGGGAACCTTCTTAAATCACTGCATGTACTTAAAAATAAAAGGCATTGCTTAAATTCTGGCTCTTGACACACTGGGGAATGAGTCATTTTTGGAAAGCTGAGTTTTCTATAAAACTGACTTTTTATCCCTTTTAGCATCCTCCAACATTTAAAAGATGTTGTTATTGTAATTACTATTTGAAATGCCTTAGTTATGTCATAATTTCCTTGAAGGTAGCACTGCATCGTCATAAACACAGCAGGAGCTTTGGAGTCAAAGGTCTGGGTCCCAGACTCTGCTCTGCTCGTTACTAGCTGTGGAACTTGGGCAAGTCACTTCACCTCTTTGGGCCTGTTGCCTCTTCAAAATGGGGTCAAGATCACCCACCCAGCAGGTTGTTGCGGGGTTACAGGAAGTAACATATGTAATGCTCCGAGCATGGTACAGGGCTTATCCTGAGTGCTCAGCAAGTTAGTCCTCTGGTCCCTTCCTCCTTCCCATGATGCCCCGGGGTGATCCTTATGGACACCAGTAATGCAGTGACACTTTGTGCAGGGCTCTTTGACCTTCCCTGAAGGGCCCTACAGCAGTGCTCCTGGACTTCTTGTAGCTCCTGGCTCGATGAGAAGAAGAATGGACAAATTCAACTTCCCAAATGGTCTGATGTTGTTTGCATAATGTAAGTGGTGGCTGTTAAGTTTTGGCGGGTCAATTGAACCCACTGAGAATCTGAGAAATACAGGCTCCCCTCCTAGAAAAGTACACATCTAACTTTTTGTATACAATTGTAGGGGATTCTAAGATCCATTCTTAGACATGAAACTTAGAGGTTCTTTATAGAATAGTTGTGGCCCTAAAAGTCACACTGGGGCTTGAGTTCTGATTCTTCTACTGACATTGTGTGACTTCAGGCAAGTACCTACCCTCTGAGCCTCATGTACAAATATGGAATGATCATGCCTGCCCTGCTTCTCTCACTGCAGTGGACTGTGATGATGGGTGTGGAAGGCGTGGTAAACTGCAAAGTGGTGTGTGAATGTTATCAGGGCACTGAGGTTCAGAGAAGTTACTCACCTTAACGTCACACAGCCATTAAGTGGCAGAACCAAGTTTCAAACTGAAAGACACTGAGGTCTCTGGAATGTGTGTGTGTGTGTGTGTGTGTGTGTGTGTGTGTGTGTAGATCTGCCTCCAAGAATTTTAAAAAGGATCAAATGGGCTAAGCATGTGGAAGGGTCACTTGGACTATAAAGTGCAGTGCCCATGTGAGTTACTCCTGGACTGAAATCAGGATTCCATGCTCCATCTGCCTGTGGGATCCAGGGCTGGTTGGATGAGGGGCTGAGAGGAATGGTGGAAGTGTGCCAATCAGAGATGCTTGCTTATGACAATTAAGACCCCTTCTCACAACCAAATGAACAACTTTCATGCTTTTGGGGAAATCTGCCAGAGCTCTGCAACCTCTTTAAAACCCATGTCATTGACCAGCACACTCAACTCAGCATGTCTAGCTTTGGGAGTAGCAATTTTAATGCAACCACAAACTTATTTTATGTTTTTAATGTCACCAATAAAATCCATAAAAGCCTGATTCCTATTCTCCTACATTGAAAAGGAAAGATTCCATAAAAGAACTCAGACTTCATTCAGATGCTTGCAATTCAAAGACGAACACCTGTATGTCCCATAAAACTAGTGGTGCCAGAGCATGACAACACAGCAGACCAGAAAACTCCCCCAAACGGCACCTTCTGAGAGGCAGTGGGAAATTGGCAATACTTCCTCAAACCTTCAAACTGATGCTCCAAACACACAAGTGATAATCCAAGAAACACAGAGGAGTGAACTGGAATGGGGCAGGGATGACAGCAGCCCTGGAACTTCATTCCAGACAGCTGGGCATAAGAAGAACACAGAGCGCATATTCTGATTGACACATTTCTGTGTCTGGAGGCTGGGATATAAAGCCCAAGGAAGTGTAAGGGTAGGAGGAAGAATTACAAAGGACTTTGCTATTTTTGTGGTAACAGAAAGGCACTTAATGCTTTTCTTGGATCCTAACTTTATATAAGTCATTTTAATGTTGTATTTGTAAGAAAGGGCATAAAATTGCTCTGGCCTTCTGTTCTGGAGCTCAGTAGAACAGAATGGTATGAGTGAACAGTGATAATTAGCTGAGGCCTTTCCTAGCAAAGGGGCCCATAGGATAGGATTTCATGGGACTGAGAAAGAACCTTCCAAGGCAGGGTTGAAAAAGGGTGTGTAAACTTCATGCACATTCAAGTAGCATTTAATAACTTTTATGAAATTGGTTTCAGAGTAAAGTCTGTATTATTGGAATGCAGAAGTGAAGATGATGGGGGAAACAATATGATGACGTCAAACCCAAATTAGATGGAACAGGTTAAACATGAAAGTGAATTCAGAGTCGTGTCTCTCCAATCCCCACCCACACATTGCTGCTGTTTCTGAGTATGGCCTGAGTTCGGGGTTGTGGCTTCTCCACAGCAGCTACAGAACACGGTCTCCCTGGAAAAAGAAAAGCTGGCGCCCTAGTGCATCTGTAGCATTGGAAATGACTGTCTCGTGGGGCCATTAGTTTAGGAAGGTGGGAGTGGAGCTGGACTGGAAGTGCTCAGGTTGAACTCCCCCACTTTGGGTCTCTTTTCCTTTCAGCCTCCCTGGAGAGACCCCTGGGGCCAGAGAAGGTCTGCATCCAGGCAGATGTAGCACTAGTCTGTTAGAAACACATTCTTTGAAGAGAGTGTTCAGGGGAGGTCCCTGGTTGTAGTGTCAGAGAAAAGACACAAGGTGGAATTTTCCTGGCCAATGCCCACTTCTGGGCAGATGGAAAATGACCAGGCATATCTCAGGCCATGGTTAGAGTCTTCTGAGAACCCCTTGGCTTGGGCCAGGGGGAAAAAGCCCAGCACTCAGACTCTTTTGGACAAGTACAAAATGTTAAATCAGGATCCCAAACCCTAGGATAGAGACCACAGGGGACACAAAAACAGATACGGAGAAACATTTCAAGACTGAAAAGAACTCATTGGCGGTGAAGGTATAAACAGTGCTTCCATGAACTAAACTCCGAAGCCCAAATCCATACATTAACAAGAATCCACATTTACTAAATCATCCCAAATTATTATATGCAAGTTCAGGCAACACGTGCCTTCTGAGCTAAGCCCCTAAGTTTGCTCTCTTAAATATATGAAGTCAGAATTTTCAGCCATAGAATGAGATCCCTTTCATTTGAGATGGGAGTCTACCATCTAATACTGAAACATTAAAAGGATGAAACAGTAGAACCAGTCCCTTATGACAGCTGGGCTGAGTCCATGGGGTGGCTGATCAGATTTTGGTGACAGTCAAGGTGCTTAAAGCACCAAGTGATAAGGTCCAAATGCGTGATGGGAGCAGAAAGCAGGAGAGAGCTGTGTTCAGTGTACACCGATGGACCAGCAACCTGGGAGCTGGTATCCATGAGGTTCTAACTGCCCAAATGCAAACCTAACAGCAGCTTCCTGCAGCTGGGCCAGATACTGAAGTCCTGGTACTGGTCCTCTTCACACTATCTCAACATTCACATCGCAAGCTTAAATAGTTTCTTACACTGTAATAGAACAGCATATACCTCTTGGATGGAACCTGGGGACCCAAGGCAGGAGCAGTAAATGAATATCTTGCATATATGTCAAATGCAGTCCTCAAACACAACCTTACGTCTTAGTAAAGAAGTCAGGAAGTACCAACAAAAATGATATCTTTTTTTTCCTACAACAATGTTTAATCTCCATGCCAAGAAGTCCCATTTGACCTTTTCCCCCTGCCTCTTAAAATTAGGTGACAAAGTAGAAATTCAGTCATGAAAAGAAAAAGGCAGAGGTATATGAGCCCTGGCTCAATGAGACACATCAAATACAGAGCAGCTTGGTGTCACAGGTCAGACAGAACTGTCCCAGACACTGTGGGGAAGATGAGCACTGGAGAGGTAAAAATCCTACTTCATGATCACTCACACTTCAACAGCGCATTAGTCACTGAACGAGGGCGAGGTGAAGGGGGTAAGAGAGGCAGAGCTATAGTTCTGTACAATGAGGGTTGGGAACATATACTCGTGGATGGGAAATGTTAAGTAGCTATGTTTATTATTACTTTTTTCCAGCAATCTTGCAAGAGGCAGAAGTGTGACACTGAATTGAGTGAGACGAGCGTGTAGGTGGCTTGGCGAGGTGCCCTTCTCCTGATGCAGGCCTCTGGCTTGTCAAGGAACGGCTGGTTCCACTGCTGGGCCATGTTTACTCTTTTGCTTCAAGGAAAAGGGTTTCTTGAGGGAACAACTTTACCTCCAATAATGATTTATTTGGGTCCAGCTGGGTTACCTAAAAAGAAAGAAAACACATATTCAAAAAGACTGGAAGAAGCACTATTTTCTCTCATGGCATTCAGATCCTATCCTGCACATTGATTTTGAGCCTACTTTGCACAGGCACGAGCATTTTCACATCTCTTATCTCATTTGATCCTCAAAATAACCTGTGAGGTAGGTGTTGTTACTCCCATTTTTTTAGAAAAATCTTAATTTATATTTTTTACTGTTTTTTAATAAGCTTTTAAAATTTTTATTTATTTATTTATTTATGGCCGCGTTGGGCCTTCGTTGCTGCACGCCGGCTTTCTCTAGTTGTGGCGAGCGGGGGCTACTCTTTGTTGTGGGGCGCGGGCTTCTCATTGTGGTGGCTTCTCTTGTTGTGGAGCACGGGCTCTAGGTGTGCGGGCTTCAGTAGTTGTGGCACTCAGGCTCAGTAGTTGTGGCTCACAGGCTCTAGAGCGCAGGCTCAGTAGTTGTGGTACACGGGCTTAGTTGCTCCGCGGCATGTGGGGTCTTCCCAGACCAGGGCTCGAACCCGTGTCCCTTGCATTGGCAGGCGGATTCTTAACCACTGCACCACCAAGTCCTGTTACTCTCATTTTATAACCGAGGAAACCAGGGCTCAGAGAGGTCAAGTCTCATAGTTTAGTGGAAGAACTAGCATTTGACCTCAGGGCAGGTGGAGGCCCACTGCTTCCTGTACAGCTCAGCTTGGCCAGCAGAACAGGAGGGTCTTAGGAAAGGGTACTGGTTACCAAACAACTCACTGGCATTGCTGAAGACCCGTGTTTGGTTAACTCCTGACAGCGGGGAGGGCCTTTTCTGCTTGGTAGGAAAGAGCTAAGCTTTGGGGGCTGATCTTCCGCTAAACATACCTGTAGTAAACTAGAGAGTGCCCATCCCGGCGTGCCCAAAGATGAGTATCTCCCCTGCTGAGGAGAGGCTCCCTAGGGAGGCATATCACAGTCTCCTTGTTGGTGGTGGTGAAGATATTTAGTTCCAAAAAATGAGTCAAGTTCATAATATGACTTTATATTTTAGAAATAAAAAAATGATTATTTTATAATATGAACTATAGAGAGAATAAAGCTACACAAAATCTTCGTGGCTCATTTGGGATATGTTAATCATATAGGAACCCTACATTAGGTTTATGGCCTCCTAGGTCAGGGGCAAGGATGTGATGTGGAGGTTTTCTAAATCTGAGAGTGAGAGAAAAAAACCCAAAAATTTCCTAAAGGGAACACAAATTTTAAAAAGCTGAGAAATACTAGGACAACGGGCTTTGGAACCAGAAAGATTCTGGTTTAAATCACAGCTGTGTTGGCTATTAGCTTTGTGGCTTTGGAGTTGGTATCAACCTTGTAGGACTGATGTGAGGATTAAGTGAGAAAAAATAAATAATTAGCACAGGGTCTGGCACAGAGTAGGTGTTCAATGAGGGCTGCCGTGTATGTGAGCAACTGTAAGGATGGACAACAGACACACAGATAAATGGACAGCTCCAAGTGTGCATGATGGGAGGCCGGGCAGTCTGCTCTGTCAGACATGTACAGGAGCTCAGGGCCCCTGGGAAGAGACTATAGCACCTGAGATGGACAATCTTGTCCTCTGCTCAACTCAAGCCACACCTAATGAGATGGCTCCACAGTCTTCTCCAGGCGGATGGGGAGGGGATGCCCTAGGGGCCTGAGTGTCACAGGCAGGCTGGCGAGCTGAAGGAGGAACACTATCTTTGACTGTATCCAGATGGAAACCTGGTATGCCCAGGAGGGTCATTAAGGAGATACATCTGCCTCCAGAAACCTCTGTGCTTATAAGGAACCCATAGCAAGGCTGCTCTACTGGTATCTCTTGGGCTCTGGGCAGATGGACAGGCAAGGTGGTGGGGAGGGCCTAGCCTGCTGTCTGTCTTCCAATGCACCCGGGGGCAAGCTGTTGGCAAATGTTTACCCACTTCCCCAATTAACATACAACACTCTGCTGGCTTCTGTCAACAAACAGAGCTACGCTGCCTCTGCTTCTGACTCATTGGCATTTTCTGCCCAGCTGCTTCTGCTATTGTTCTTAATTAACATGCCAGAGCTCTTCCGGCATCTTCTACTTTGTTATTTGTGGTTCGTAAATATGATGTTTGCTGGGAGAAACCAAAATCATACTGCCAGAGCTGTGCATACTGGCAAAAAGATATGCTAGGAAGCAAAAGAGGTTGGCAGGTTGGAGCCTTGTTGCCATGTTGTCAATATGCAAGGTTAGATGTTCAGAAAACACATCCAGTTTTCACTGTGTCTGAGAAAAGTTAAGTGATTTTCCCCAGTCACTTTAAGTGGGAGAGCTGGGACTTGAGAAGGAGAAAACTAGAATTTCTTGGACACCTATTACATGCCAGGTACTTTAAATATGTTATTTCATTTAATCCCTAAGCAACCATGCAAGGTTGACAAAATTGAGGCTCAGCATGGTTGCCACTTGTTTAAGGCCACATAGTTAGTGAGGGTCTGTCTATACGGTATAATATTGATAGTAAAAAAGAGTGAAGCAACTAAGATTTAAACTCTAGCTCTGTTACTTACTACCTATATGACCTTGATGACATAATACAACCTGAGAGCCTCAGTTTTCCCACCTGTAAGATGGGAATAATCAGTTTCTCTTTTATAGGTTGTGCTAGTTAAATGGAATAATGTTGATGAAGGCTCTGGTACAGAGACTGAACCAGTAAGTGCTCAGCTGGTAGCAGCCATTACTGGCTGGAGTGTTGCCTTGGGTAGGGCCCTAGTCTGTCTAACTTCAGCTGGAGCTCTTTCCCCAAAGTCTCCGGGAGCCCAGGCCTGCACTAGGCTGTCTCTCTTATTTCTATCTTGCTGCTCAGCAGAAGGGCTCCCTTTTCCCTGACAGGGTAATGTCTCAATATCTGGAGACCCCCTTCTACAGCTTCAGTGGGGCTGTGCCATCAATGGACTGCTTCACATTAAAGGTGGCTTTGTTGGGGCTGCTCCCTCTGGTGCCCTGTATCACAAGCAATTTTTTTCTTTGAAGGTCATTTCAGACAGAAATTTAAAGTGAACAAGGACAATTTTTGTTTCCATTCTCATCTGCCTGGAGTGAACAGAGAGACTGTAGGGAACCTAGGGAGATGCAGGACACTATATTGTGAGTGGCCATATTGTGAAACGATCCTGCAGTGTTCTGGGCCCCATTCAGGAAGGATGGGGAGTGTGCCAGGAGGGACTTCCTGTTAGGAGGTTAAAAACATGGTTAAAAACCAGGTTTTCTAAGACACATCTGAAAAATGGGATATGTCTTCCTGAGAGAGGGCACTGCTGCTATAGGGGCAGGGAGAGGGCTGTGTCAGTCCTCTCTGAATGTTTGAAGGGCTGGCAAGTAGGACAGGTAGACCGAGTCCTGCAGTCCTCCACCTACTGCAGTTCCAGTGGGTAGAGCTGAGACTGGTGAGGTAAAATTGTAGGGGAGCAGAACTCAGCTGGTCAGAAAAAACGTTTTCACAAAGCAGCAGCTGCTGGTGTGGCTACTACTTCTCTTTCTTTTACCTTTCTTCCTTCCCCTCCTGTCTTGTATTTTCTTTTTGTTCTTCTTCATCATCATCATCATGGTAGCAACCATCAATTACAGTTGACCCATGAACAACCTGGGGGTTAGGAGCACCACCCCTCCAAGCAATTGAAAATCACATATAACTTATAGTCAGCCCTCCATATATGCAGTTCCTCCATATTGGTGGTTCCTCTGTACGCGGGCTTCCACATCCAAGATTCAACCAACTACGAATGGTGTAGTACTGTAGTATTTATTACTGAAAAAAATCCACATGTAAGCGGACCTGCATAGATCAAATCCATGTTGTTCAAGGGCCAGTTGTATTTAGTGCCTCCGTGTAGCTGGAACCATGCTAAGTACTTTATATAAAATACCTTAACTAGTTCTCAAAACAGCCGAACGAAGTATGTATTATTGCCATTTTAAAGTTGAAGATACCATGGGTTATCTTGCTCAAGGTTGCAGATAGAATAAGGTTTAAAACTCAAGTCCATCTGATTCCAAAGCTCATGATAACCAGAATGTTTCTGGCCTACATGTTGACAGGCTACCTTGGGCAAATAAAGGGGTAGGGAGGGGAGAGGTGAGGGCACTCTCTGCTGTCCTTAGAAGCATTCAAATAGGGGCTTATTTGTGGAAGATCACGATGATAAAGCTAACATTTATTGAGAATTTAATTTGTACCAGGCATATTCCAAGCACTTAACATTTATAAAAGAATTTAATTTTCATAATAACCCTCTGATGTAGGTCTAAGTATTATTCCCATTTTATAGATGAGGAAACTGAACCATGGAACAAATTAAAAACTTGCTCAAGGTCTCAAAGTTGTTAAGTGTAGAGCCAGAATGTGAATCATAGCAATCTAGCTTTGGAATCCATATGTTTAACTACTGGACTATTTTGCCAGAGGTGCTGCTAAGAGTAGAGTCCACACAGAGAAAGAAGTTGGATGAGATGACCCTGAGGTTGTTTTCTAACCAAGCTTCTACGACATAAGAGCTTCACTTTAAGAATGGCAAAAGGTCAAGGGTCAAGGAAAAAATCCTGAAATGTTTATAAAATACGAATACAGAAACGCAATCTGAGCTTATGTTCTGCCATTTACTTGGGATTTTACTGAATTATTGACTTTCTAAATCAACAGAGAAACCCACCCTTTGGGACTCCCTGGTGGGGAGGAGGGGCATTCTCAGATAAGAGGTATGGCCTAACTTTGTCTATGTTAGAAAAGGAAAGTCAACCTTCTTGACATTTTATTCGTTATATGATACTTAGGAAACCTATGTGTTTTAGTAAATTGGCTTTGTGAAACTTGTCTGTGTTAACAAAAGTGGGACATGTTCTTTGCCAAAGAGAGTTATTCTTTTCTAGGTCCCTTTTCTCAGCAGTTCGAACTTTTCATGTACGTCGTACTTCTATTATTTCCCTGGGCTTCAGTTTTGTTTTCTTCCCTGAAAAAGTATAACACTGCTGCTGAGAAAAATGTTAATCAATGTGACAGATTCTCATTCTTAGGCCACTCACTCTGAGTGAGTCCCAGAATGTTAGGGTGGGAAAGCTCCTTGAATCCCATTTAGTCCAACCCCTTCATTTCACAAGTGGGCAACCTGAGGCTCAGAGAGGTCAAGTGACTTGGCCCTGATCACACAGTTGATAAGTTCAGTATATTCTACCCGTTTCTGACTTCTGTTTTGGGGTTCCTTCTAGTCACACTATTCTGCTTCTCACTTAAAAAAAAAAATACCTGAGCATAAATATAACACTACTACTAGGCTGGGAGCTACTTGAGGGCAGGAGCTGAGTAATACTAAAAATTACAGTAGCAGCAATATATGAATAGTACTTTATAGTTTGTAAGATATTTACACAAACATTAAATCAAAATCTTGTAGGGTCAGTATTATTATCAATCCTTTTCATTTTATTTAATTTTGCTAAGGTAAGCTTTTATTTTGAAATTGAATAAAGGAAAGCCTAGATCTAATATTTTCACATTTAGAAAAATGCTAGGTTCAACAATTGATTTTGGAATTGAACATCTGCATGCAAAAAAATGAATCTAGATGTGCAGACCTTACAGCCTTCACAAAAATTAACTCGAAATGGATTGTAGACTTAAATGTAAAACACAAATCTATAAAATTCCTAGAAGATAACATAGGAGAAAATATAGATGACCTTGGGTAAGGTGATGGCTTTTTGGATACAACACCAAAGGCACAATTCATGAAAGAAATAATTGATAAGCTAAACTTCGTTAAAATTAAAAACTTTGCCAAAGAAACTGTCAGGAGAATGAGAAGACAAGACACAGACCGGGGGAAAATATTTGCAAAAGACACACCTGATAAAGAGCTATTATCCAAAATATACAAAGGGACTTCCCTGGTGGCTCAGTGGTTAAGAATTCACCTGCCAATGCAGGGGACACGGGTTTGATCCCTGGTCTGGGAAGATCCCACATGCTGAGGAGCAACTAAGCCCGTACGACACAACTACTGAGCCTGCGCTCTAGAGCCTGTGAGCCACAACTACTGAAGGCCTTGTGCCACAACTACTGAAGCCTGCACACCTAGAGCCCATGCTCCGCCACAAGAGAAGCTACCAGAATGAGAAGCCTGCGCACCACAATGAAGAGTAGCCCCTGCTCGCCACAACTGGAGAAAGCCTGCACGCAGCAACGAAGACCCAACACAGCCAAAAATAAATAAATATTTAAAGAAGGAAAAAAATATATATATACACAAAGAACTCTAAAACTCAACAATAAGAAAATGAACAACCCAATTAAAAAATGGGCTGAAGACCTTAAAGCCACCTCATTAAAGAGGATCTAGAGATGGCAAATGAACATATGAAAAGATGCTCCTCCACATCATATGCCATCAGGGAAATGCAAATTGAAACAACAATGAGATACCACCACACACCTACTAGAATGGCCAAAATCCAGAACACTGACAACACCAAATGCTGACACTCATATATTGTTAGTGGCAATGCAAAATGGCATAGCCACTTTGGAAGACAGTTTGGTGGTTTCTTACCAAATTAACCATATTTTTACTACATAATTCGGTAATCGCACTCCTTGGTATTCACCCAAAGAAGCTGAAAATCTAAGGTCCACAACAAAACCTGCACACAGATGTTTAATAAGCACCTTTATTCACAACTGCCAAAACTTGGAAGCGACCAAGATGTCCTGCAGTAAGTGAATGGATAAGTAAACTGGAACATCCAGACAATGAAATATTATTCAGTGCTAACAAGCTTTCAAAGTACTCTCACATATATTATCTAAACCTTAGAGCTATCCTAAGAGATTGGACTAATTGATCCTCATTTCTGCAGATGAGAACACCAAAACTCAAATAGGGACATTAATTACACGTGGTCATACAGCTAGAAATTGGTGGAGCTCAGGTCTTCTCACTCAAATCCTGAGCTCCTTCTACTCTATGAGGCAGCACAAAGGCTGCATATGTAAATTCCCGTATTATAGTAAAGCTGAATATATCTGCCCTTGGTTTTGTTCAAAATTAGCATTTACTTTAAACTTGGGAGAACAACTAATCTTTTTGGTAAGCTATGAGTAACATATTTTGTTATAAAACATGCATATTAAATATTACAAGTTTAAAAAATAATTGTTAATGTCATCATTACCAAACAAGTTACCATTTGTTTGGCATTTTATAAGTACCAGGAACTACACTAGTTGTTCTATATATTACCTAATTAAATGGTCACAACAATCCTATGAGATAAGTACTCCTATTATTCTCATTTTATAGATGAATTTTCTGAGGTCAAAAATGGTTAAGGGACTTGCCCGAGTAGGTAGGTAGGAAAGATAATTCTGGAATTTGCACCCAGGTTTGTGAGCGTTTAGCCTGTATCTGATGCACTGCCCTTCACTGCCTCTTAACCTCTGATCCTACTTCTAAACGGGGGACAGTTAATGTGACTAAAAGGCTTTCCCTTGGCCATAAAGAAAGCAGGCATTCTGTGGCTGTCCTGGCTCATGTCCCTGTTGTGGCACAGGATTTGCTGTTCCCCACAGGAACATAGGCTAATTTTTGTTACTGTCAACTTGGTTCTAATAGCTAATTGTCCATTTTCTTTAAACACCTTTTGATGAGCTGGGAATCCTTAAAGAGGGCAGTTACACCCACAAAGTATCAGAGGGAGAACTTAAGAGCCAACCTGCTGGTCATGTGCTGATCAGGGTGTGAAAAGGCTTTGGTAACTGTAAAGTCTTTTGCGAACATAAGGGATTGATCATCATCATTATCCACAACACCAGTTGCAGCTCCTACCAACTTCTCCTCTACATTTGCTTCAGGTGGTAATGCAACCCCAAAAAGAACTTCCAATCTGGAAGGGTCCCATTATGGGACTACACTCTGGCTTATTTACATCCCAGCTTCTGGTGTAGTTTCTGGACCAATCTTCCTCATTGGATCACAGACAAGCAGTGGCACTGGGGTGAGGGTTTCCAGGAAACAGTGTCACATGCTATTCTTTCCATTATTAAAGTGTGGTAGAACAGCTAGGGTGCTAGAAAGTGAGGTTGGGTGGGTCTTCTGTGGCTGCAAAGCACAGGATGCCTCTATGACATTTTCTTTCCTTGACTTTTTAATTTTTTTTAATTTTAAAATTAAGTTTATTAATTTAATTAATTAATTAATTTATTGACTGTGTTTGGTCTTCATTGCTGCACATAGGCTCTCTCTAGTTTTGGTGAGCGGGGGCTACTCTTCTTTGCGGTGCGCGGGGTGCTTCTCATGGAGGTGGCTTCTTGTTGCGGAGCACAGGCTCTAGGTGTGCGGGCTTCAGTAGTTGTGGCTCGTAGGCTCTAGAGCGCAGGCTCAGTAGCTGTGGTGCATGGGCTTAGTTGCTCTGCAGCATGTGGGATCTTCCCGGACCAGGAATCGAACCCGTGTCCCCTGCATTGGCAGGAGGATTCTTAACCACTGCGCCACCAGGAAAATCCCTTTCCTTGACTTTTTTAGTTGGGGAGAAGGGAGAATGAAAGAAAAGTTAAAGGAAGAACAAAGGGAGAGAAAACTAAGGCATAGGCTGCCCTATCTGTTCTTTGTTTTATCATATTATAATAATGATAACAACAGTTAACATTTACTGGGGGGACTTCCTTGGTGGTCCAGTGGTAAAGAATCCGCCTTCCAATGCAGGGAATGTGGGTTTGATCCCTGGTCAGGGAAGTGAGATCCCACACGTCGCGGGGCAACTAAGCCCGTGCGCCACAACTACTGAGCTCGCATGCCTCAATGAAGATCCCGTGTGCCGCAACTAAGACCCTATGCAGCCAAAAAAGTAAAGAAAAAAAACTGTTACTTTAAAAAAAAACAAACTGACTTCCCTGGTGGTGCAGTGGTTAAGAATCTGCCTGCCAATGCAGGGGACACAGGTTCAAGCCCTGGTCCGGGAAGATCCCACATGCCACGGAGCAACTAAGCCTGTGTGCCAAAACTACTGAGCCTGTGCTCTAGAGCCCGTGAGCCACAACTACTGAGCCCACAGGCCACAACTACTGAAATGCGCATACCTAGAGCCTGTGCTCCACAACAAGAGAAGCCACAGCAATGAGAAGCCTGAGCACCACAAAGAAGAGTAGCCCCCGCTCCCACAACTAGAGAAAGACCACACGCAGCAACAAAGACCCAACACAGCCAAAAATAAATAATTTTTTTTAAAAAACCAAAACATTTATTAGGAGCTTACAAGGTGCTAACTGTTCCAAGTATTTTATAAGTACTACACAACCCTATGAGGGAGGTACTATTACCTCCACTTTAAAAATGAGGAATAGAAGCTCAGAGAGATTGTATAACCTGCCTAAGATTGCACAGGCAGGAAGTGACAGAGCAAGGATTTAAAACTAGGTCTGGCTCCAAAGTCTGTTTTCTTAACCACCACACTAGATACTTTTAGTACTGTAGTCATACACTAGACTATTTATTCTAAGTCTCTTGCTTGGAAAGACGATCCCTTCATGTAACTGAAGCATATACCTCCCCACAACAAAGTATATTACTACCTCAGGCATTTGGGGAAATTTCACTCATCTAGCTCCTCAATTATCAGAGACCTAGAGATTGTTAGAGCTGGAGGGGTCTTTAGAGGTCATCTCTGTAACAGATGGGGAAAGAAAAGCCCAGTGAGTGGAAAGAACTTACCCAATGTTTCTCAGCACTCATGGCAGATCTGGGACCAAATCTGGAGTCTTCATTCCCAGCCTGTGCCTTTAGATGGGCTGTTAAATGAGGATACCAATTCTAAAGTGTTGCTAATGTCACAATGGCCTCAAACTTGGCACATTGTCAGGGAGATCCTAGGCACCAAACAAAAAATGTGACGCTTTCCTTGCACTGGTATCCCTGATGGTGGTTTTGGTTACTATATGAGTTTTTTTTTAAAGTGAAAGCAGGTTTACTGAGAGAGACACATATTCCAACGGTAGAATACAGTCCATCTCATAAGGCGAGAGCAGCCTGGTCACTATACTATTAAACAATGTTAGTGGGGAAGGCCCAGAGGGAACAGAGGGACTTCTACCAAGAAGGGTAGGGTCAGGCGGAAAGCCTCTTTAGTCTAGAAACACAAGAAGATCGAAGTCCTGTCCCTCTTGGGCTCTGGAAGACACAATTTCAAGTAACTAAGAGGAAGTCCTGCTTTACAGAGTGGTTTGCAAGCTCACTGTTTCTGAAAGCTTAATAAACAGGGTATAGGCAAATCATGAGTGAGGATTCTGGAGTGCGGCAACAGAAATCTAGTGCAGATCAGCCCTAGTGGTGTGCCACTTACAGATGTACCACGATACTGGTCTCATCCCTCAAAGCAGCCAGAATCCTCAGGGCTGAGCTGCCTCTGACCCTGAGCAACCTGGGATGATTACTCCAATGACGCACACAAACATTTTCAGTGTGTGTGATGATCTGACACAGGCTGGGAAGCAATGATCGAGGGGACATGCCTCACTTTCAGAGGCTGGTATCATGGAAGGTAGCTGGGCTCTTGTATAAAAGGCTCTGAGGACACCTCTGTTAAAAGATTGGTCCACAACACTAACCATTGTGTTTGGAACAGGACACTAAGAGACAAATGAAAGGAGAGAAACCTGTTAACCGGTCAGCTTAGAACTGCTACTTCAGCTTAAAAAGCCTCTGAGAAACCCTGATTATTGTTTGCCCCAGATCACCAGTAGACATGGATTAAATGCTAATTAGGGAGGCAGTAAGACAAAGTTCTGGTGGATTTTGAATCTTGGCTCTGCATGAATACTCCTGAGCAAGTGATTCACCCTCCAGAAGACCCAAATTTCTCATCTGTAATGACAACATCATTCAACACCGAATAAGCTCTAATACATCATTTCTCTCTGGGTCTCTCCTGCTACTCGAGAGAGAGTTGAACAAAGTATCTGAGCCTGCCTCTTTCCTACTTAAAACTCTTACATGATTCCTTACTACAACAGGATAATTCCTTTTTGCTTTGACCTCATTTCCCCCAATTTGTAAATGGGTGGTGTTTCTGGCTAGGCTCATAACACATCCGTAGTGGAAGACATGGCCAGAAAGACAGTCTGGAGAGAGATTGTGAAGGGCTAAAATGCCTTATTACGTTTAGTTTAAACTTCTGGAAACAACCTTTCTCCCTGGCTTCAGAGAGATCTGGAATGCCATACTAGAGGTACTCTTCAGGCAGAGTAGCTGGGGAGAAAGTAAGCATTTTGAATGCATTTTAATACTCAAGCAGGGCCATGCGAGCTGGTGCGTGCGTAACTCTGAATGCAAACACCGCTCAAGAGTTGGAGCTTTGAACAGGAGTTAAAAGAGCTGAGTCCCTAACGACATACAAAAGACTTGCTGGTGTGATTTATTCTGATGTATTTACTTATCCAATTACCAAAACAGCAGGAGATCATTAAATTTTCTAGTTACCAGATGCAGCACGTTCAATATCTTAAATGTTACCAAGGCTCTCTCTGAGCTATTTTGATATTACATTTCACCCACCCAAAGCTTATGAAACTGGAAGGCAGGAATCATGAACAGAGCAGGTGTTTTCTTTGAAGGTTGGTCCAGTGGACGTCTATACTATGCCAAACTTATACCAGCTCCCAAACTCGTGGATTTAAGGAAAAGTACCGTGATAAGAAACAAAAGTATTTAGGAGAGAAGATGTTAAGAAAGTGGTACTTGAGGGTGGCTGGAGATATGCATTTTACCTGGCCAGAAATTTCTTCATGTTTGTTTCCTATCAGTTCAGTCCTGATGTCCACAGAAGGTCAAGCCTCAGAGTAGAGGAGGAGAGAAGGGAATAAGCACCCTCTGAGCGACCACACACCTAGCTCCTAACCCTAGCATACTATTTCTGACCAACTGTGTGATCATGAAAAAGTCACCTTTCCTCCTCTGAATTTCCTTGTCTGTTAAACAAGGATGTTGACATCTGATGCACCACCTTATGGGCCTGCAATGAGCATCATCACAGCCTGTCATCATGCAAACATCTCCTGGATAAGACTGAATAGCTTAAAGGCAGGACTGTTTCCTGTATCCCCAACATCCAGCAAAGAATCTGGTGCATTATATGCTCTCATAAGTGCTTGTTGAAAAAATGATCAGAGAATGTACATCATAGAACATCAAAAAATACAGAGCAAGCCTTTATTAACATTTTAGGAGTAAGTCACAAAATAGACATTTATTCTATTTTCTTTTGAAAAAAAATCAAATAAGTAAAATCTGGGCCTAAACTTGAAAGGGTGGTGGTGGCTTGGCCCCAACATTCTTTACTATTGTGATCTCTAAATACTATCCCCTCATAGACCTTATGCTCCAGTTGACCAGAACAGTTTGCTATTCCCCATTTATGTCTTGTGCTTCTCTTCTCTGAACCTTTGCTTATGTTGTTTCCACCACTGGACTGTCCTTTCTGCCCAGTTCTACCTGTTGAAAACCTACACATCCTTCAAAGCTCAGCTCAACTGCTACTTCTCCCGTCAAACCAGGCCTAAGTGACAGAGCATCTCCTCTGATTCACTGGGCCATGGCTCCTGTGACAAAGGGGCCGTACATGTTCACTGTGGTCTCTCTCCATCATATTCCTATTCCACTGCCCTGCATGTGGCCAATTCATATTTGCTTAACTAATACCTTTGCTTCCCCTTACGCTTCTCAGACAAGGTGGCTTAAAGGTCTGCTGGCAGACTCAAGGTCAGTGTTTAAACTGGAAAACAGGCACAGGCAATGCCAACTTTGTCCTTTGTTAAAATAATACTCCTATACTTTGACCAGGCAAGGCAACCCATTTCTGGGGACCTACCCCAAAGGATCAGCTACAGTCTCATACTGAGTTATTTGTCTGTTCTGTCTCTCATGTTATCTTGCAATTGTCTGAGTCTGTCTCTCCAGTTACACTGAATTCCGAGGGCATAAATGAGGTCTTAATTGCTATCTATCCCCAGGGCCTACTATACTGCTGGAAACAGTATGAATTCAACAAATGTTTGCTGAAAGACTGACCTACTGAATGACTGAGTGGAGGCTCCCCACTCCTCCCTAAAGCCTCCACCGACCCAAAGTCAAAAGAAGCCATATCCCCAGACCTCTTCCCGTAGCCTCACTCCTATGGCAGGCAGAGCCTGCCAGTGATACCATCAACACGTCACCCAGGCAAGTCTTCTAGCTCTGGACTCTCTCTGGCTCTTACCTTGGTCAGCCCTGCTGCACAGACATAGGGACTGAAAATAAGTTTGCATCAGTTGCCCTTTCAGAAGGGACAGATTTTTCCCTGTCTATTTAAACTGCTGTCGGAACTGGATAATTAGAAGGATTTAAAAAATCTTTAATACTCTAAACAGAGAAAACTGGTTCTGAATTATTAAGCAACATTTTCAATGCATTTGAATAACCTTAAGTGACTTAACTGCCACCTGATCCTAAGCTCTGGCTCAGATAAATAAATGTGAAATATTGTCAAAGCCCCAGCTTATAGGAGCTGCCAGCTACAGTAAATAAAAGCTTAAGTCCCCATAAACTGCCTGGGACAGAGACATTCTCATATAAAAGGAGTGAGAGAAGATGAACTTAAGTAAAGTCAGTAGGACGGGAAAGCCAATGGTTTTGTTTTAGTTTTCAGAAGAGAGTTGTCAATGGAGCAGGTATTATCTATATCCAGGTCATTTAATCATAGAATCACATAGTATCAGAGCTGACAGAAGATTAAGAAAGCACTTATCTTAATCTCTTCATATTTCAGATGAAAACAGGACCCAGAGAAGTATGTACCTTCCTTGAGATCACACAACAAATGGCTGGAAGAGTAAAAATTCTGTCCTAGGCTGCCTGGCTCCCAGCTTAGTCCCCTCTCCACTACATTCTTCAGAGAATGTCCTGCTGGAGATGTCAAAATAGGAGGCTGACAATTGGCTGTTAAGAAACACCTGAAATATCTTTTTCCATCCCCTCACTTTCAATCTATGTGCGTCCTTTGTCCTAAAGTGGGTCTCTTGTAGGCAGCATATTGTAGGCTCTTGTTGGAGGTTCCTTAAAAAGCTAAAAATAAAGTTACCATATGACCCAGCAATCCCACTCCTGAGCATATACCTGGAAAAGACAAAAACTCTAATTCGAAAAGATACATGCACCCCAATGTTCATATAGCAGCACTATTTACAATAGCAAGACATGGAAGCAACTTAAGTGTCCACTGACAGATGAATGGATAAAGAAGCTGTGGTATACATATACAACAGACTATTACTCAGCCATAAAAAAGAATGAAATATTGCCATTTGCAGCAACATAGATGGACCTAGAGATTATCACACTAGGTGAAGTAAGATAGAGAGACAGTCACATCTCATATGATATCACTTATTTGTGGAATCTAAAAAAATGATACAAATGAACTTATTTACAAAACAGAAATAGACTCACAGATGTAGAAAACAATCTTATTGTTACCAAAGGGGAAAGGGGGGCAGGAAGGATAAATCAGGAGTTTGGGACTAACAGATATACACTACTATATATAAAGTAGATAAACAAGAAGGACCTACTGTATAGCACAGGGAATTACATTCAATATCTTGTAATAATCTATAGTGGAAAAGAATCTGAAAAAGAATATATATACATATAGATATATGGTTGCCTTCCTCAACAATCAGGATACCATAAATTATATGAGTTTCTGCCTGGTGAGATGAGAAATACAAAAACAGTAGATGCATGAATGGGTAGGAATATTTTATTTCTTCTCATTTATTTACTAGACAAATATTTCCTGAGTGTTTACTACAATGTCAGAAACTGTGCTGGGCACTGGGATATAATAGTGAACATGTCACTATCTCTGCCCTCAAGGAGTGTAGAGTCTAGAGCAGGACGCACAAGAAATTGGCCCACTGCAATTCAGAACAGTAAAGGGCTACAATATGGAAAGAGGGCAGCAGGGGAGCACAAGGAAGGTAAACACCTAACTTGCCCTAGTGTGTCAGTCAACTACATGTTGCTCTTTCCTCCTTGTCTCATTCTAATATGCACAACTGTTTCCTACAATCTAATTAACCATTTTACTGACATACTTTCATATACAATAAACCAGTATTAGTCGCTTAGTTATGTGCCAGGCACTGTACTAGGGAACATTCAGATGAATTAGACATAATCCCAAATAACTTCAGACTTCATGTGTACAATTCTTTTTTTTGTTTAAAAAAATGTTTATCTTACCCTCATTCTGTGACTATGTAAACTTGGGTCAACCATTTCTGCTTTTGGTGTCTTTGCTTTTTCTAGGTCTTGATCAAGTTACTTTCTTTCTCTGCATCTTGGTTTTCTCATCTATAAAATAAGGGTCTTTTCTAGTTCTCACAGTCTAAAATGCGTGCATGGGGAAGGCCTGTTCACGCAAGGCTGTTATAACCAGACGACGGAAAGTAAAATAAGTTTGGAAATATCAAAAGAATCTTCAGGTTTGGGATTCAGCCAAAGACACTAAACCTGAGTCCTTGAGGTCCTGGTTCTGGGTGAAGAGCAGGGTGTGGTCTGGGTGAAGCAGGCAGGGGCTGGAGCTGGAGCTGGAACTGGCATTGCAGTGAGGCCCGGGGGATCTGGCATCATGGTGCACACGCTACTGCACTGGAACTCCAGCACTGGCTTTGAAAGTTACAAGGAGTGTCTAGAAAAGGTTAATCTGTGCATATACACATTTGCAGTTGTTTGTATTTAGAATGGGGTTATTATACAGACTTTAAGCGAGCAACAAGTGTCTGCAGAAGCACCTGGAATACTGAGCACAGAACTAATGATTTTTTATTTATGGCCAGATGGAGCCAGATTGGATTGTATGTAGAACCTTAAAAAGTTTATTTGATTTCGGATAGAGCAATTTCAAATGATACAGTGCTTTATAAGCCCCTTATAAAATTAAATTCTGGGGCAAAGTAAATGACTTTGGAAGGTTTAAATACATCAACATACCTATACACAATCCTAATAGTCACTCCATTTTATTTTCAGCATGGTGTAGGGAAAGAACCTGGGTTTTAGGAATCAAATACTGGTATTGATATTTATTGTGCAACCTTGAAAATTTAAGCTTTCTAAGTTTCCGCGTCCTCATCTGTAAAATGGGGGTGATATGCATCTTTCAGAAAACTCATATACTTGATTGTGCATGTAACAGGCATAAAATAAATGGCTTTAGTCATTGTTATAACCCCCCACTGTTCCAAGTACTTTGTAAATGAGTTAAAAAGGGGCAAAGGTAGATTTTATTAAGGCTCTGAATTCCACTCCGCTTCCATGAAATGCCTGCAATCACCTCAAACATATTTTAAAAACTCCTTTGTGTATTCCTCTGATCTGGTCAGGGGCATACAATGATGAGTTTTCTTATATAATATCACTGGTTCTCTCAATACCTTTGTGGGTTAGCAAGATCCTTTCCTCTCCTTACCATCAACTTCATCACGATGGCTTAGATATACCAAGCTTTTACTGTATACTAGTGCTTTACAAGTATCACTTAATTTTTCCAGCAGCCCTGTGAAGTAGGTACTATCATTATCCTTTTCTTATAGATGAGGAAATTGAGCTACATAGAGGCTAAGTAATTTGCCCAAGATTAAAAAGCTAGGAAATGCAGAGTTGAGATTCAGCCTGGGACTCCACAACTCTGTCTTTTAACTACTGCCCTGTACTGTCTCTCTGTCCCTCATCTCCTTCAAATCTACTCCAGTTACTTCCAGGGGCCTTTTTTTTTTGGTATTAAACTAGTCTCACAGTTTAAATCTCTTTATACTCTTTAGAAAGCACCACCTAGTCTTTCTCCTGGCACCTCAGACTTAAGAAATCCAAAAGTGAACCTGCGTCTTCATCTGTCTTCTTTGATTTCTGCACATGGTAACTAGCATGTTCCTAGTAATTCAGGCTGGGAACCTCTAAGCACCTTTGAAAACTCCTTCTTCCTACCCTACCCAGCACCCTGACATAGCTAGACAATCACCAGATCTCACTGATTCTTCTTCATGATTCTGTGCCTCCTCTTCATTCCCAATGCTGTCATCTCAGTTCTGACTCCCATAAGCCTGTTGTCTTGTCTACTTCAAGTCCTATCTGGTTTCCCTTTCCCAGGCTCTCACTACTCTAATCCTTTCTCATAAAAATAATCAACAGGTTTGAGAAAAAAACAGAAACGTGGCATCAAAAGACCTAGCTGGAGCTATTGCTCTGCAACTTATTAGCTACCCAATTTGTTAGACATTTGACAGCTCTAAGTCTAAATTCCTCATCTGTAATACAAGGCTCAACATCTACTTTAACTTAACTAGTTCAAATTTCCACTAGAATTGGTTTCATGAGGGCAAAAACTTTGTTTAGCCTATTCACTACTGTATCCCCAATGTCTTATGCATAAGTGGTACTCAAATATTTGTTGGATTAATGCAAAGAAAACTCTCCAGTATTTTTCATCTCCTGTCTCATTTTCCTCCATGCCCAACTGCATATCCTAAATTCAGTCATAGCAAACTGTGTGCAATCCCCAGTCAGTGGCCCCTACGCATAGTGCTGAAGTGCTACCTAGTGTTCCTAAGTGTAAGAAGCCTGTGATGTGCCTTATGGAGACTGTGTGTGTGTTAGATACGCTTCATTTAGGCATGAGTTGTAGTACTGTTGGCCATGAGTTCAATATTAATTAATCAACATTATATATTAAATAAAGCATCTTTAAATAGAAACACACATAAAATAAGGTTATGCATTGATTGATGAAAATGGAGGCTCATAGTGATTTAACGCTATGTTTCCCCTGAGGCAATGATTGAGTATTTACTAATTTAGTGTTTGTGACACTTTATACAACATAACTACAGCAAATCATAAAAACTGACTGTAACACTCAGTTCTAAAACTAATAGCTCCCACAGCCTTCAGAATAAAATTATAATTTCTTAGCTTCAGGTACATTGCTCACTACCATCTGCACCCCTGACACAGACCTTTTTGTTCAGCCAAATCTGTGTATGCTTCATGTTGTGCCTTGTTTGGTGATATGTGCCACTTGCCTGCTAGGGTGATCTCCTGCCTTATTTCCCCTACCAGACTTGGCCTTGTAGACCAAGGCCATGTTATAATTATCATCACATCCTCCACAGTGTGAGCCGTCCACCCATCCTCCATCCACCCACAATTCAGGGAGCCCCTACTCTGTGATAGGCCTGTGTGGTCCCTGTGTCAGAAACAGGGGGTGCAAAGGCAAATAAGACAGTATAGCTACTGCCCTAACTGAGTTTACAAAGAGCAAGTCCTAGAGGACCCTGACATAAATGAAGTAAGTCTCCATGAGGAAATAAGCCTGTCTTTGACCCTAGGAAAAATATCATAAACGAATTCAGGAATTTCTTTCCAACTATGAAAGAAATCTGCTGTCTTGGTAAAACAGAATGCAGATATTAAACTCTAGATATTTCTACCGGAACACCCCCTCAACCTTTTGTTATTGGGCATGTAAGGTAGACTGATATCCTTCCTGCAAAAGCTGGTAGTTTCCAAACAGTTAACAGTGGATAAAGATTCCTTGTCTTCTTGAAACCAAAACACAAAAGAAAAAATAAGGATAGGAAAGATGGAGTGGGAGTGAAGAGAGAAATAATCACCATTACCATCATACCAATTACCATTATTAGATTCTTACTCTGTGTTAAATGCTATATATATTAAACATTTTACATTTATTCTTTCAGTTAATGCTCACAACAACCCTTTAAAGTAGATACTGTTAACTCTCATCTTACCAAGAGATTAAGTAATCCCTCTAAGATCACTCAGTGAAAAGTTGATCTAGAATTCGAGGCCAGGTCCATTTGACTCCAGGCCCATGTATACTCTTGTTGCAGGCTACAATGCCTCTGAAATGTGATTGAAAAGAAGAGGTACTGTTAAATAAATCATCCTTACAGTGTTGATTTATATTTGCTTATAAGACAAGCAAGGAAAAATAAATACCAACAACTCCCCCTTTATTTTAAGTAGCCAGTTTGGATAAAGTATTATATCTCTGTGGTGAGGGAAAGTAGCTGCAGCTTCAAGAACAACTGCAGGAGCCCTGAGCAGACCACTACAGATTTGGGGGCAAGTTTACATTGAATATGTTGGTACCCTAGAAAGTAGGAGATGGCTGTCTCCAGGGACTGAGTTTCCCTCGGGTCCTCTTGAAAGTTTCCTTTGAAAATACAGGATTAACTGATGCCTGTTAGTATTCTGAAGCTACTTTTACCCTTCACTACAGTACTAAGTTCTGCTACAAGTGAAGATGAGAGGCAAAGTCAAATGCTTAGAAGCTTCCCAGTTTACAGAGTTCCACTTCCATATCCAGTAGTAAACCCCAGAAGTGAATCTGAGATGTGACTATCTTAAAAAATAAAACTATATGTGCATAGAAGAGGCCTGATGACTATTCTTTTGAAAGGCTTGCTTACAAGGTTGGCATCTGGGAACTTGGTTTTCAGGAGGATTCACACTATTCTGATAATAGTGGTTCACTGTGCCTAAACTGCTTGTGCAAACAACATAGTTTATGCTGAACACCTGCTTTTTTTCTGGGACTCTGAGATTTTGGTATATACCAGGCAGAGGGTACCTACATGATCAGCCCCCAGTGAAACCCCTGGGCACTGAAGTCCCTAATAAGCTTCCTTGCTTGGCAATATTTCACATGTTGTCTCAAATCATTGCTGGGGAATTAAGTTCATCCTGTGTAATTCAACTGGGAGAGGACCCTTCGAAGCTTTGCCTGGTTTCTCCTAGACAACCCATGTGCCTTTTCTCTTTGCTGATTTTGCTTTGTATCCTTTTGCTGTAATAAATCACAGCTGTGAGTATGACTACATGCTGAGTTTTGCTATGGAATCATGGAACTCTGGAGTGGTCTTGGGACCCCTGCCCAACAGATGGTGTCAGAAGTGGGATTCAAAAGCCTAACCTGGCTCATCAAAATATGGTGGAAGCACTGTTTTTTGGGGAAAAAAAAGGATGAAGAAGCAGGGAATGATGAACCTTTGGTGCCTGGGTGGATATAGAGTCATCTGTCCATGGTATGAAACAGCAGCTTAGCTGATGGTCTGTTTTAAGAGGTAAAATTTACCTCACGGAATTTTAAAATGATAGATCCAATTCCAGGAGAGTTGGTTTATTGGCTCCCCTGACTGCTTTTTGGCTGTACTGGCTAACGTGAGGGGAAAAAGGTACAGCCTTGTAATGCCTTTGGTTTTTGTTCTCTTTTCCAGGTGGCAAGAGATTGGATGGGTCAAAAATGTTAAAAGTTTGTACTGTTCTCTCCTTTAAGTGGAAGGGAAAAAAAAAGTTAAATCAGTTCCCTGGACTGAAATACAAGTTTAGATAAACCAGCAGGAAAATTAAGGGAGAAAAATATTTCAGCCATTTCTTCAGTTGGCTGTTGTTACCCTTGCTGCAGCAGCCTAGTATGGCTCCCTTCCTGACTTCCCTTGCATTCCAGGAGGGATCTTCCCCCAGCAACTTTAGTATCATTCTTCTAAATGTTAAATTTACTGCTGGAGGGTTAAGTAAATTTGCAATGAGGAAAAAAAGCGGGGATTAAAAAAATAATTGTTTTGTGGCTGCTACATTTGGGTATACGGTAAGAATTGATATAAAACATTATACAGTACTAATTAATTTCATAAATGCTAAAGGAATCAGCTCAATCAGGGAAAGCCGCAAAGAAAGTGTTAGTAGAACACGATTGCCTTGCTTTTTGCTGCTGGTGAATGGGTTAGAATTTAAACTCTTTGAATAACAGAACAAGTCTCCAGAACTAGTGATTTTTGCTTATTGGAAGCTCTGGAAAAAGGGAGACAACACAGACAAGAGAGGCAATCTCCAGATAGAGATACGTGTAGGGAGTTTTAAAAAGCAGTTTTTAGTTTGATAATGGTACTTATAAAATCAGATGTCTGATCTTTAGAGGCTAATGATCTTCCAGCATACTGTGCATATTTTTGAGTAGGTAAATTTGGACAAGACCAAAAGGGCTTAGGAAAGCCTGCTTGTCACTTGAACTTGTAACACAGCTGTCTGTCCCTATAGCATCTTGGCTTTGCTGCTGCTGAAGAAAAGTTGTTGACTTCTATTGGAATCCTAACTCCACAAATGCTAACTGTCCAGACCTGACTCTAAACTAAAACCTGATATTGACTGCTGTGAGTGGCTTCAGCAACAGAATGTACTGTGCTGAACTGCAAGCAAGCATAGGCTCAATGAACAGGACTTTGATTCTGGGACCACTGTAGATTTAGGATACCTCTGGGTGGGGCCTGAAATTGTGAACACATCATGGATGTTGTCTGTATCTTCTGGGTCACATACAAATGCCAACAGGAAAGAGCTTGTTTTTTGATGGGACCATCTAAAATCAAGCAGCTGGGCTTCCCTGTTGGGGCAGTGGTTAAGAATCTGCCTGCTGGGGCTTCCCTGGTGGCGCAGTGGTTGAGAGTCCACCTGCCGATGCAGAGAACACGGGTTCGTGCCCCGGTCCGGGAGGATCCCACATGCCGCAGAGCGGCTGGGCCCATGAGCCATGGCCGCTGAGCCTGTGCGTCCAGAGCCTGTGCTTTGCAACGGGAGAGGCCATAGCAGTGAGAGGCCCACGTACCGCAAAAGAAAAAGAAAAAAAAAAAAAAAGAATCTGCCTGCCAATGCAAGGGACATGGGTTTGAGCCCTGGTCCAGGAAGATCCCACTTGCCGTGGAGCAACAAAGCCCGTGAGCCACAACTACTGAGCCTGAGCTCTAGAGCCCGCAAGCCACAACTACTGAGCCCATGTGCCACAACTACTGAAGTCTGCGCGCCTAGAGCCCGTGCTCCACAACAAGAGAAGCCATGACAATGAGAAGCCCGCGCACCGCAACGAAGAGTAGCCCCCGCTCGCCGCAACTAGAGAAAGACCCCGCACAGCAACGAAGACCCAACACAGCCAAAAATAAATAAAGAAATTTATTTTTTAAAAAAATTAAATAAAATCAAGACGCTGACGGGTTTATATTTGATGCAGAGACTGAACGCATTCCTGCAAGTTGGGGGAGAGCATATCACAAGGAGTGTGACCTCCTTGCCCAGTCTTGACAGAATGGACTTTCAATTTCCTTTGGGAGATGTCTCACTGCTCATGACTTGTGTTCAACTTCCCAGAATAGTTGCAGTTTCCAACAGTGGACTAATAAATGGCTTGACTCTACTCCTTTCACCTTTCTCTGGGAGCACACACCTTAGAAAGACAGTCTGATTATTAAATGCAACTGTTCTCAAAAAGAGATTGATCTTTTCTAGGCTGCTCACTGGATAAATGAACAGGACAAAAAGGATGGGAGGTTATATAAAGTTGTTTTGAAAATTTTTCATAATTAAGGATTTTGTACTAACCAATTCCTAAACATGATGTGCCTTTCTGGTTAAGCCGTATAAAAATGATTTTCTATAAAACTCTTTGGCCCTGTTGCATATACAGTCCTTCCTGAGGAAAGGTCTGGATGAAAGTAGGGGATAATCATAAAAAAAAAAAAAAAGGTAAAATTATGACTGCAGAGACACAACGATTTTGTAAAGAAGAAAAAAACAAAACAAATCAAAACCCTGGCACCTGGCGGGGGAGCGGGGGTGCAAGGGAGGAAGAAAGTGTTAAAATCTTTGCTATTCGAAACTGTTCCTGGAAACGTTCCCCTCTTCCTGAAGGAAAACTCCCCATGCTGCCTTTCCAAGCTGCTGCAAGTGCTTTGAATTCAAACCGACTGCTGAGTCTACAATCACACATGACAGTGGTGACTATGAGACAGCAGGAGGTGGCCTCAGCTCCTTAACTTCCAAACAGAACACCTCCAGATGCCGTCTATATTCATGAGGTGAGTGAACTGGTGTCACGGATCAGCAAAACTGAGACTGCCTTAGGCAGTCCCTCTGAAACCAAGGGCTGAACTAAATTGCTGACTGAGAACCCAATGGTGGGAGGTGTCACAGTGGCCCCGACTAATGTATGTCCTGCTTGGGGTGCTCTAACACCTGTAAACTTTGTTTCCAGGGGTACCACGAATGCCCTCTGTGATTGTACTTCTGGTGTGTACCCTGATATCATGACACTGCCTCAGTATTGGAAGACGTTCAGGTCAGCTTCATCTTGGCTAGAATTGTGCTGTACCTGATCCGATGCCTTGGGCAAGGTGAGAAAAAGGGTTAATACAGAAACGCAAAGAGGAAGCCGTCTGGCTTTCTAAGACAGACTTTAATGGTTAATGGAATTTGTTTTAACTGGCTGAGTCCAGGATCCCTAAAAAGCATAAATAACTGAGATCAATACTATAGTGTGTAGCACTATAGTAGTATCAATACTACTCTGTGTGTAGCTTCCTACTGATCATAATTTTTCTGTAAAGATGCCTCGGTCAAGAGCAAAAGGCATGATCTCTGCAGAAAAGAGTTAACATATAGCAGGCCTGACTGCTATTCTTTGAAAGGCTTGCTTACAAGGTCAGCCTTTGGCTGGTGTCTGGGAACTTGGCTTTTAGGAGGCTTCCCACTATTCTCAGAACCGATAAGAGTAGCTCACTAACCTTAAAGCGTTTGTGCAAACAATATAGTTATGCTGAACACCTGCTTTCCTTCTCGGATTCTGGAATTTGGTATGTACCAGGCAGAGGGTACTTATATAATCAGCCCCCAACTAAGCCCCTGGGCATTAAGTCCCTAAAAAGCTTCCTTGCTTGACAACATTTCGCATATGTTGTCCCAAACCACTGCTAGGGGAATTAAGCTCATCCTGTGTGACTCCACTAGGAGAGGACCCTTGGAAGCTTTGCCTGGTTTTCCCTAGACTTGGCCCCGTGTGCCTTTTCTCTTTGCTGATTTTGCTTTGTATTCTTTTGCTGTAATAAATCACAGCTGTGAATATGACTGCTCAGTCCTTGAGTCCTCCTAGAATATCACGGAACCTGGAGGTGGGTCTTGGGGACCCCCCAACACATTATATGAAAAAGTATCCCGTTTAGGATAAACAGCATAGGCTCTGGAGGTTTAAATCACAATTATGTCAGTTACCATGTACGTGACCCTGGAAACGATACTTAATGTCTCTTAGCCTCAGTTATCTTATTTATAAAATGGGGCTACTATCTATGCTTTAGGGTTTGTATAAAGATTGAGAGAATACTTTCTAAAGTGTCTGGCACAGAGTGGCACATTAATAATTATTATTATCCTTGTCTGACTAAAAGCTGGAAAAGGCTGTGAGAAGCAAAGAGATCACCAAATCAGGCATAAAAATTTCAAAGAAAACTTTCACATCAGCAATCCACTCACTTTTGGAAGGCTTAGACCCAACTCGTCTTGAAACTAAGCAAAAAATTGTACCAACATATTTTACTGAAAACCTCTTTGGTGTTTAGTCACATTTCCATCCAATCCCAACTAAGAGGATTCTGCTTTATGGAAACAGTGATGTGGAAGGAGGAGGAGAGAATATACTTCCTCACAGGAAAGTCTGACTGAAAGTGAGATGGTGTGGTTTCATCCTACACACAGTGCCCTGCCCAGGGGCATGAGCATGGTGAGCTGTGTTATTCCTTCCCAGCACAAGGTCTACATGTCTTAAAGCCTCACATATCCTGGATACCTACTCCATGTCATATCCTCACTCTCAAATCACCTCACTTAATTCTTACAACCACCCCATATGTGGCTATTATTATCTGCCTTTTTACAGGTGAAGGAACCATTTTATAGAGATTATGTGACACATCCAAGGTCCACCGGATAACTCGTTCTTTATACTATAGCATCATGCTCTCTCCCCCATCGTGACTGCCAATGCTCAGAACACATTTTTCCTGCACTAAAGGAACTACAATAAATAGTGGACTTTCTTCCAAGGAAGGGTGTTTTATAATCCAAGTGACAAAGAACAGGTCACCTCACATTAAGAATGAGGAATGTGTCTAAAAACTTATTTTTTAAAGGCAAGAGACAGGTCAAAAGCAGTGACTTCCTGGAGATGGATCAAAGAAACTCAGCATTACCAAATCAAATGGCATGGCCCTCTGCCATTTACCAAGTGTTTTCATTATCACTTTTGATCTTATCATCACAATATATCTGTGAGGATGCTTGATATTATCCTCACTTGAAAGATGAAGTAACTGAAATATAGAAAATAGAAATCATTTACTCAGTGTAACTCAGAAAGTGAATAGAAGTGCCAGCATTAGAATGAAGATTCGTCTGCCTCCAAGTATAGGGAGGGCAGGAAAAGCTATGGAACCATTTATCACAATACTTAGTCCAGGTGTTAGAGTTTACATACAACCATCTCTCTAATCTTCCCCTGCTTGGCTGCATTTTTGTCAGTCTTATTTTAAGTACTGCAACATCCCCCGACTATTCTGGCTTCAGTCTTTTTCCATGTCAATTCATCTTTCCAAACTACCAGTGAGATAGAACAGAAAAAGAATCAGCACCTTCATATTTAATTTCCAGCTCTGCTACTTCCTGGCTAGGTGACCTTGCTCAAAACCCTTAGAGTTTCACTTTCTGTATCTGTAAAATGGAGATAATATTTGCTTGGTATAATAGATTCTTGACCTGGGTTTTAAATCTGTTTTTTTGTGCCTTTAATTTTTTCAATTATGGAATAAGGATAATACCAATCTCATAGGATTGTTGTAAGGATTCAATTAAACGATACCTGTCTAGTGCATAGCATAGCTGCCCAACACACAGTGGGAACTCACACAGTGGTAGGCAGCATTATTATTACTTCACACGTTGTCTGCTTCATTCATTCATTCAACAGATATTTACTGATCATCGGTTAAGTTCCAGGTTCAGTTCTAGGTGCCAGCTATATAGCAGTGAATAAGTAAAGTTCTCACCTTCAAAAAGCTTTTATTCTAGTAGGGTGTAGATAATAAACAAGTAAATATCTATTATTCCCTATGTCAGATGGTGATCAGTTCAGTGGAGGAAAATAAAGCAGGGTAAGAGGCATAGGGATTGCCAGTCTGGCAGGGTAGGGAAGGTGGCAACAGAGAAGAGGGAAGGAGGACTGCTTTTTTATATAGGTTGGTCAGAAAAGGCCTCAGTGGAAAGGCAATATTTGAGCAGAGACCTAAAGGAAGTAAGGGCATGAGCAATATGGATATCTAGAGGAAGACAGTACAAGTACAAGGAGTCAAAGTGGGAAAACGTTTCATGGTTTTTAATAAACAACAAGGATGCCAGGGTGACTGAAAAAGATCGAGCAGGGTCAGAGAAATGCCAGCGAGTCCACATCAAAAACTCAGAACTAGGTGGGGAGCCGTGACAGGGTTTTGAGAAGAGAAATGACACGATCTGCTTTATATTAAAAAACGACAGAACTATTTTTTTTGTTTTGTTTTGTTTTTTTAGAAAAAAAGACTGAAAGGGGGAGGGTACGCAGGTGGAGGGAGGACACCATTACAATAATCTAGACAAGAAACCATAGTGGCTTGGACTAGGGTTTAGTTGTGCAGGCAGTGAGAAGTAGATTCTGGATATACAGTTTGAAGGTAAAACCAACAGAATTTACTTATGAGTTGGATAGAAAAAGAGAGAAAGAGGAGTCAAGGATAAATCAAAGGTTTCTGGCCTGAACAAGAATGAAGCTGTCATTTAATGAGGTGAGGATGACTACAAGAGGAGCAGATTTGGGGGAGGGTAGAAATCAGGAGTTCTGTTTTGACTATGTTTAACTTGAGATGCCAATTAGACATAAAATGGAGATGTTGAGTAGGCAGTTGTATGTATAAATATCTGGAGTTCAGGAGAAAGCTTGGGCTGGAGATATACACTTCAGAGCTGCAACTGTATATATGGTAATTGAAGCCACAAGATGAATGAGATCCCCTAGATATTAAGGGTAGAAAGAGATCAGAGAATTAACATTTACTGAGCACCTACTATGTGCCAGGCAATGTGAATTTGTACATTATGGAGTAGTGTAGGGCTAACTGTTCTTATGTTGAAGATAACCATGATGACCATGCCATTCCCTTCCTCAACAAACTACATGGAATAAAGCCAAGCTCCCTTTCCTGATATTCTAGGTTTTATACAATCCCCATTCAGCCTTTTCTCAGAACTTTATGATACAAACTCCATATTTCAATCAATCTGGTCTATGCTCCATTGTCTAGCCATGCCTTGAAATTTCCAACATTAGATTCTTTCTTTAAGCTGGCCCAAGGGCTGGAGAATGTTCTCCCCTATCAGCCCACCAGAAATCCTACCATCTCAAAATTTTGTTCATCTGCTACCTCCTTTACAAAGCTTTTCTTGGTCACCCAGGCCAGCTCTGACTTCTTCTGCCCTTTTGGTCTGACTATTCTTAGGACCCACTGCGTGAACTGCACTATAAGGATTATTTATATGAGAGGCCAGAGCATTCTCAAAGGAAGGACTGTGCCTCATTCCTTAGTACTTAGCACAGTGCCTGGATAAACAGAGTATGAAATACAACTTTACCTACATCTGGCTGTGACTTAGGAATAAATATTACAAGGACAATATAAAGAAATCAGAGATAATGCAATCTTTCCAAATGTATAGAACTGAGCTTCATTTACACATTTAAAGTATTTTTCTAGATGATAAACTACCTCACTAATTTATTCCTTACCTGGCTCAGGAGCATAATGGCATAGGGATTAAGAGCACAGACTCCAGAATCACACACACACAGGTTTGTATCTGGTTCTGATATATACTATGACATTGGGCAAGTTTTGTGCCTGAGTTTCCCCCTCTCAGTGCATACAGTATGAATACTGACCTTTAGAATAGTTTTTAGGATTAAATGAGATAATGCATACAGGACATAGTAAGCCCTCAATAAATACTACAAAAAATTTCTTTTATCCTGCACACTTGGCTATTGGAGAATCATCATGATCATCTTTACTTTTCATATTTGGACAGTATCTCACAGTTTACAAAGCACTCATATACACTGCCTTATTTGAGCCATGCTATGGTCCTGGGAGAAGCAGAATTTATTGCTTCTGTTTTATAGAAAAGAAAACTGGGATACAGAGAGAGGGTGTACCTTGTTGAAGGTTGCACAGCTAATAATCATGTGATTCTCAGTCCAAAGTTCCTTCCTCTATACCATTGTTTTCTCTCTATTCCCCTCTCCTCAATCACTCCAACGATAAAGTAGAGGCCCCAAAAAGCTACGAATTTTCAGATTGATTCTGCATGTAAGGCATTATTAAGGCACAGGATGCTTCATCTCATTACTTTAAAAAATTGAAACTTACAATTTAGAAAATAATAGATTTCTTAAAAAAAAATGAATAACCTGAAGAAATATAAACCACCCTTGCTAGAAACAATATTTTTTCCCTTTAATTAGACTGCTGTTATGCCAGATTAGAGTTTCATGTATAGACTTATTTAAGAAGCAGCTATATTATTCTTTTAAATCCCTTGCTATTTTGTTTCTTTTGTAAATATTATGTAAACAGTTTACCAAATGACTTCAACCTATAAACTCAAGCGTCCCGTGGTCAAAATACTCCAGGACCATTTTTCCTTACAAAGTTGCTTTTGGAAATAAAGCAATTGAGAAGCCTGGGCTGCAGTCCTGAGTGGTCATTAACTGAATGTGCAGCTCTCAAGCAAGTCGTTTCACCTCAGGCCTGCATATCTGTTGAATGGCATGGACTACCACCTATCTTGCTACTTCCCAAAGCTGATAAGAAGAGGAGTGCGATAACTGTGAATGTATCAGCATCTTAGTAAGATCTCCTGGTTTCTTTCAGTCAAGAAGTTTATTGTGGCTAAATGGTGGGATGCATGTGGTAGAAAAGTAATGGAGGGAGTGAGAAGAACTGAGGGGTTGGGGATGGGGGGAGGAGATGGTATGAGATTATGAAGGCTTTTGTATGCTTTGGAAGGAGTTTACAGTTTTTTCCTGTAGGGCATTAGAACCACTAGAGGCTTTTAAGCAGGAGAGAGATGAGATATCACCAAACCTATGTTTCAGAAAAATAACTTGAGAGACAGTAGGAAGGATTGATAGGAGGTGGGGTAGGCAAGATTGGAATCAGCGAGATGAATTAGGATGCTGCAAGGTTTAATCTGGGCCATGAAGATTTGGGCAGTGGTGTGGGGGCAAGGAAAAGAAAAAAACAGATTTGAGAGAAGTTTAGAGTCAGAATTAATATTGTGACCAACTAGATACTAATTGCATTCCATCCCACAATCATAGTTCTTATTCTCTGAATCTCGATTATTTAGGAATACTGGAAAATCTCAAATAATTAGATATGGTGATATACAATATCTGTGGGGAATGGAACAAGCTCAGCAGCAGTAACTTTAACATGTATTTCATTGATTACATGCTTCATCTTGCTTTATCTTGAAATCAAAGCTTTTAAGGTGTAGGTAGTTCAATGGCATTCAAGTTTTTCCTTCTGGTTCTTCTTTTTTTTTTTTTTAAATCAAACTCAGTCTAACATAAATTGGAAATCAGTTCCACTGCAACATTAGAGACATTAACATATGAAAGTCACTGAAGTACCGAATATTTTAAGATATTGGTGCTTGGAGCTGCAATTTCTTGCATTTACTAGGTGATCTCTAATGTTGATTTTTTAAGTTCTATTGTTCTTTGGCTCTAATTTTAAGGTGAAACTCTATAATCTATTAACAGAGTTTTAAAAGGAGCCACTGATCTTAAACAGTAATGGCCATAAGAAAACTTGGGTTTTAGGGTCAGCTCTGCTATTGTAATTGACCATGTGACTTAAGGAAAGTGTATAATTTTACCATGCTTTGATTCTACCATCTGTAAAGTGACAGTTGGCTTTGATATCTCTGAGATTCTTTTCAAACATGAGATATTATGATTCCAAAGATACATTCTTTTGTCTGGTTTAGAGCATTTGGATATTTTAAATGGAAATATCCATCATTGCTCTAGTGGAAGAATTCACTGCTATCATGCTTTCTTTAGCTGTAAGCCTTTCCCACCTCTTCTGCCTCTCTCTCCACTTAGGACAATTATAGCAGATACTGTTTATTACATGGCAGGGACATAGTAGTTTACATTCACTTATTTAACTTTTATCACAACTCTCTGAGCTAGATATTATTCTCTTTTAAAGGTGAAGGACTAAAAGTTCAGCAGGGCCAAGTAAGTTGCCCAATGTCATAAAACAAGTATGTGATGAGGTGAGATTCAGATACAGGTCTAAGTACCACTGAAACTTTTACTTTTAACAAAGCTATTCTGTTTCTATTCACCCAACAGCTCTCTGTGAAAGGCTCAGGTCAAATTCATTTCCTTTATAATGTCTTATCACTGCAGGCTGAAATTACCTATCCTTCCAACTGTCAGTATGATATGTAATGCAATTTGCTTTACATGTGTGTTTTTACTAGAATGTGAACCCTTCAAGGTCAGTAACAATTCCTTTTATTTCTATATCATCAGTGTCTGGTATGGAGGTGGGCCATGTGGTTGCTCAGCAAATGTTTTACTCTATGAAAGAATGAATACCAGCATGACATGCAGATTAACCTATTTCTAATTCCTTATGGTGGCAAACAGGATATCCTTGTATTATCAATGAAGTCAAACGTCTTCCAGCAGCAGCTTCTGGATACAGACTGTAAGTTTGACAAGGGTAATAACTATGTCATTGTTTTTCAACACTGTGTTCCCAGTGCTGAGCATCGTGCTTAGCTTGGTGCTTAGTGTAGCAAAAGTGGATGGGTGACTGAGGAAGGAATCTGTGTACCCTAACTTTGTAAGGCTTTCCTCCCAGTTCATTCAAATACACCTTTACTGAAGGTGTACTTTGTAAAAATCCCGGCTAGGAGTTTGTTTATACTCACTCTCCTGTTCCTCTTTGTTCTAGAATATAAAATTTCTGATAATGCATTTCTGCATGCATGTTTGCCTGTTTTGGGGGTTCACAGCTATAGATCTGGAGGAAGAGATGTTCTTGGGGCAAGAATGGGGGCTGTGTGATTATGTAAGTGACAAGGCACACAGGCCACCAGTCCTGAAGCTCACTGCCATCACCATCCATGTTTCCCAGTAGGCTGCACTCCTTTGATAAATAGAAAGACCTCATGTTCCAGTTGCAGGTGGAGCTTCTCTGAATGAGGTGGATTTGAGTACAGAAAAGGAGGAAAAGACAGGAGGCAGGAAGGAGAAGAGTTGTAGAATTAAAAAAACAAAGAAAAAAAGGAGGGAAGAGTGGAAAGAAGGGGGAGAGAGTTAAAAGGGTGAAATAGAATTGGAAAGAAGATGGAGCGGTGGGAAAGAAAGGAGGAAAGAAAAGGGAAGAGGAAGGCTGGGAGATATTGACAACTTCACACTGAGTGGTGCCAGACAGTTGCAGGTCCAGAGGGAAATTTGGGGCTGGAGGGGCCCCTTACTCTGACTCCAAGAAAGGGTAGGTAGTAGGGGGGGGTCAGCTTTTAGACTCAATTACCTCACTGCCAGGGCAATGCCAGAGTAAGGCAAATGGGCCAATGATGTTCACATGGCTCTAACATACCCACCAGGTAGGGCTTAATGACAGTAGCTCTGAAATGAATATTACTTCCCCTCTTAGTAACTGTTATTAGCAAAATGGAAAACAACATAACAAAACTAACAAATAACACAGTGCTCTCAGTATCTTGACAATCAGCTTCTCCCAGGAAGGCCTGTGTCTGCTGCTATTTTGGTTATCCCACAGTGCTCAGTTCAGTGGTATACCCAGCAGACATTTAGTAAATAGTTGGACAGTTGGGAAATCTTAACATGAAGTACTGTTTTGATTTGGGGGTGGGGACACAGAAGAATGTTTAACAGGTCCTTTGGTGAGAAGCTAGTCTCTGCTTTGTGGAAAAAAGGCTAAAGACACAGTAAGACTCCTAGAGCTAAGTCTTATGTTATTTGTTATTAAAAAGGCAAGGTCTTAAGATGTGCTTTTTAACAGTCTTTAGTTTGGCTGTAATTTAAGATGACTTTTACAAATTAGATCCTAATCCCTGCAGACACAGATGGCTGTCACAGAATAGCCTTGCAAAAACACTAGTCATTAGACTTGGAAGAGCATTCAGAGAAGGATGAAGGGCCATTAACTCTCATCCCACCCCTAGGTCTAGGAGCTCTAATGAGTCCTGGGTGGGCTCTCTGGGTTTAGGCCTGGGTCTGGAATCTGGGTGGGCTTAGGGCACCGGTTCTCATTTGGAACAGCCTCTCTAGTTCACTCTGGAATCAGGGATTTAGGATCAGACCTGAGGTCATTAACACTTGACAACAGTAACTTGAATACTTATGTGTGAGGCACCATGCTGGGAACTTCAGGGGAGATAGACATGAACATGATATGGACAGTCTCTGTAAATGATTACAGAAAAATAGGACAAGTCCTATAAGAGAGGAATGTATAAACTGCAATGGGTACATAGGTGAGGAGCTTGGGAGATGGGGAGGGCTTCCCAGAGGAGATGACATTTGACTGGGCATTAAAAGACAAGCTCAGGAGATTGGTTCAAGATGGTGGTGTAGAAGGACATGCGCTCACTCCTTCCTGCGAGAGCAGTGGAATCACAACTAACTGCTGAACAATCATCAACAGGAAGACCCTGGAACTCACCAAAAAAGATACCCCACATCCAAAGACAAAGGAGAAGCCGCAATGACATGGTAGGAGGGGTGCAATCACAATAAAGTCAAATCCCATAACCGCTGTGTGTCTGACTCACAAACTGGAGAACAATTATACCACAGAAGTCCACCCACTGGTGTGAAGGTTCTGAGTCCCACGTCAGGCTTCCCAACCTGGGGGTCTGGCAACAGGAGGAGGAATTCCCAGAGAATCAGACTTTGAAGGCTAGTGGGATTTCATTGCAGAACTTTGACAGGACTGGGGGAAACAGAGACTCCACTCTTGGAGGGCACACACAAAGGAGTGTGTGCATCAGGACCCAGAGGAAGGAGTAGTGACCCCACAGGAGACTGAACCAGACCTACCTGTTAGTGTTGGAGGGTCTCCTGTAGAGGCGGGGGTTGGCTGTGGTTCACTGCAGGGACAAGGACACTGGCAGCAGAAGTTCTGGGAAGTACTCCTTGGCGTGAGCCCTCCTGGAGTCCACCATTAGCCCCACCAAAGAGCTGGTAGGCTCCAGTGTTGGGTCGCCTCAGGCCAAACAACCAACAGGGAGGGAACTCAGACCCACCCATCAGCAGACAAGTAGATTAAAGTTTTACTGAGCTCTGCCCAACAGAGCACCACCCAACTCTACCCACCACCAGTCCCTCCCATCAGGAAGTTTGCACAAGCCTCTTAGATCGCCTCATCCACCAGAGGGCAGACAGCAGAAGCAAGAACTACAATCCTCCAGCTTGTGGAATGAAAACCAAATTCACAGAAAGAAAGACAAAATGAAAAGGCAGAGGTCTATGTACCAAATGAAGAAACAAGACAAAACCCGAGAAAAACAACTAAATGAAGTGGAGATAGGCAACCTTCCAGAAAAAGAATTCAGAATAATGATATTGAGGATGAACCAGGACCTCAGAAAAAGAATAGAGCAAAGACTGAGAAGATGCAAGAAATGGGTAACAAAGACCTAGAAGAATTAAAGAAAAAACACCTAGAACAATTAAAGAACAAACAAACAGAGATGAACATTACAATAACTGAAATGAAAAATACACTAGAAGGACTCAATGGCAGAATAACTGAGGCAGAAGAACGGATAAGTGACCTGGAAGACAGAATGGTGGAATTCACTGCTGTGGAACAGAATAAGAAAAAAGAATGAAAAGAAATGAAGACAGCCTACGAGACTTCTGGGACAACATTAAATGCACCAACATTCACATTATAGGGGTCTCAGAAGGAGAAAAGAGAGAGAAAGGACCTGAGAAAATATGTGAAGAGATTATAGTCGAAAAGTTCCCTAACATGGTAAAGGAAATAGCCACCCAAGACCAGGAAGCACAGAGGGTGCCAGGCAGGATAAACTCAAGGAGAAACATGCTGAGACACATAGTAATCAAACTGACAAAAATTAAAGACAAAGAAAAATCATTAAAAGCAACAAGGGAAAAATGACAAATAACATACAAGGGAACTCCCATAAGGTTAACAGCTGATTTCTCAGCAGAAACTCTACAAGCCAGAAGGGAGAGGCACGATATATTTAAAGTGATGAAAGGGAAGAACCTACAACCAAGATTACTCTACCCGGCAAGGATCTCATTCAGATTCGATGAAGAAATCAAAAACTTTACAGACAAGCAAAAGTTAAGAGAATTCAGCACCACCAAACCAGCTCTACAACAAATGCTAAAGGAACTTCTCTAAGTGGGAAGCACAAGAGAAGAAAAGGACCTACAAAAACAAACCCAAAACAATTAAGAAAATGGTAATAGAAACATACATATCTATAATTACCTTAAATGTGAATGGATTAAATGCTCCAACCAAAAGACACAGGCTCGCTGAATGGATACAAAAACAAGACCCACATATATACTGTCTACAAGAGACCCACTTCAGACCTAGGGGCACATACAGACTGAAAGTGAGGGGATGGAAAAAGATATTCCATGTAAATGGAAATCAAAAGAAACGTGGAGTAGCAGTACTCATATCAGAGAAAATAGACTTTAAAATAAAGAATGTTACAAGAGACAAGGAAGGACACTACATAATGATCAAGGGATCAATCCAAGAAGAAGATTAAACAATTATAAATATATGTGCACCCAACACAGAAGCACCTCAAAACATAAGGCAAATGCTAATGGCTCTAAAAGAGGAAATCGACAGTAACACAACAATAGTCGGGGACTTAAACACCTCACTTACACCAATGGACAGATCATCCAGACAGAAAATTAACAAGGAAACACAAGCTTTAAATGACACAACAGACCAGATAGATTTAATTGATATTTATAGGACATTCCATCTGAAAACAGCAGATTACACTTTCTTCTCAAGTGCACATGGAACATTCTCCAGGATAGATCACATCTTGGGTCTAAAATCAAGCCTCGGTAAATTTAAGAAAATTGAAGTCATATCAAGCATCTTTTTTGACCACAACACTATGAGATTAGAAATAAATTACAAGGAAAAAAATGTAAAAAACACAAACACATGGAGGCTAAACATAACATTACTAAATAGCCAAGAGATCACTGAAGAAATCAAACAGGAAATCAAAAAATACCTAGAGACAAATCACAATGAAAACACGACGATCCAAAACCTATGGGATGCAGCAAAAGCAGTTTTAAGAGGGAAGTTTATAGAGATACAATCCTACCTCAGGAAACAAGAAAAACCTCAAATAAACAATTTAACCTTACACCTAAAGGAACTAGAGAAAGAAGAACAAACAAAACTCAAAGTTGGGAGAAGGAAAGAAATCATAAAGATCAGAGAAGAAATAAATGAAATAGAAACAAAGAAAACAATAGAAAAGATCAATCACCTAAAAGCTGGTTCCTTGAGAAGATAAACAAAACTGAAAAACCTTTAGCCAGACTTATCAGGAAAAAGAGGGAGAGGACTCAAATCAATAAAATTAGAAATGAAAAAGAAGAAGTTACAACGGACACCACAGAAATACAAAGCATCATAAGAGACTACTACAAGCAACTCTATGCCAATAAAATGGACAACCTGGAAGAAATGGACAAATTCTTAGAGAGGTATAACCTTCCAAGACTGAACCAGGAAGAAACAGAACATGTAAACTGACCAATCACAAGTAATGAAATTGAAACTGTGATTAAAAATCTTCCCACAAACAAAAGTCCAGGACCAGATGGCTTCACAGGTGAATTCTATCAAACATTCAGAGAAGAGCTAACACCCATCCTTTTCAAACTCTTCCAAAAAAATTGCAGAGGAAGGAACACTCCCAAAGTCATTCTATGAGGCCACTATCACCCTGATACCAAAACCAGACAAAGATACTACAAAAAAAAGAAAATTACAGGCCAATATCACTCATGAATATAGATGCAAAAATCCTCAGCAAAATACTAGCAAACAGAATCCAACAACACATTAAAAGGATCATACACCATAATCAAGTGGGATTCATCCCAGGGATGCAAGGATTCTTTAATATATGCAAATCAATCAATGTGATACACCATGTTAACAAACTGAAGAATAAAAACCATATGGTCATCTGAATAGATGCATAAAAAGCTTCTGACAAAATTCAAAACTATTTATGATAAAAACTCTCCAGAAAGTGGGCACAGAAGGAACCTACCTCAACATAATAAAGGCCATATACAACAAACCCACAGTAAACATCATTCTCAATGGTGAAAAACTGAAAGCATTTCCTCGAAGATCAGGAGCAAGACAAGGATGTCCACTCTTGCCAGTATTATTCAACATAGTCTTGGAAGTCCTAGCCACAGCAATCAGAAGAAAAATAAATAAAAGGAATACAAATTGGAAAAGAAGAAGTAAAACTGTTTGCAGATGACATGATACTATACATAGATAATCCTAAAGATGCCACCAGAAGACTACTAGAGCTAATCAATAAATTTGGTAAAGTTGCATGATACAAAATTAATGCACAGAAATCTCTTGCATTCCTATACACTAACAATGAAAAATCAGAAAGAGAAATTAAGGAAACACTCCCATTTACCACTGCAACAAAAAAGAATTAAATACCTAGGAATAAACCTACATAAGGAGGTAAAAGAACTCTACTCAGAAAAGTATAAGACAGTGATGAAAGAAATCAAAGATGACACAGACAGATGGAGAGATATACCATGTTCTTGGATTGGAAGAGTCAATACTGTGAAAATGACTATACTACCCAAAGCAATCTACAGATTCAGTGCAATCTGTATCAAATTACCAATGGTATTTTTTACAGAAATGATTTTTTATGAACCAAAAAATCTTAAAATTTGTATGGAGACACAAAAGACCCTGAATAGCTGAAGCAAACTTGAGGGAAAACAACGGAGCTGGAGAAATCAGACTCCCTGACTTCAGACTGTATTACAAAGCTACAGTCATCAAGACAATATGGTACTGGCACAAAAACAGAAATATAGATCAATGGAACAGGATAGAAAGACCAGAGATAAACCCGTGCATCTATGCTCAACTAATCTATGACAAAGGAGGCAAGGATATACAATGGAGAAAAGACAGTCTCTTCAATAAGTAGTGCTGGGAAAACTGGACAGCTACATGTAAAGGAATGAAATTAGAACACTCCCTAACACCATACCCAAAAATAAACTAAAAGTGGATTAAAGACCTAAATGTAAGACTGGACACTATAGAACTCTTAGAGGGGGGCTTCCCTGGTGGCACAGTGGTTAAGAATCCACCCGCCAATGCAGGAGTCATGGGTTGAGCCCTGATACGGGAAGATCCCACATGCCGTGGAGCAACTAAGCCTGTGCGCCATAACTACTGAAGCCCCCGTGCCTAGAGCCAGTGCTCCCAACAAGAGAAGCCACCACAATGAGAAGCCTGCACACCACAATGAAGAGTAGCCCCTGCTCACTGCAACCAGAGAAAAGTCCGCGTGCAGCAATGAAGACCCAATGCAGCCAAAAATAAAATAAGTTAAAAAAACAAAACAAAACAAAACTCTTAGAGGAAAACATAAGAACACTCTTTGACATAATTCACAGCAAGATAATTTTTGACCCACCTCTTAGAGTAATGAAAATAAAAACAAAAATAAACAAATGGGACCTAATGAAACTTAAAAGCTTCTGCACAGTAAAGAAAACCATAAACAAGATGAAAAGACAAGCCTCAGAATGGGCAAAAATATTTGCAAATGAAGCAATTGACAAGGGATTAATCACCAAAATATACAAACAGCTCATGAAGCTCAATATCAAAAAAACAAACAGCAGAATAAAAAAAATGGGCAGAAGACCTAAATAGACATTTCTCCAAAGAAGACATACAGATGGCCAAGAGGCACATGAAAAGATGCTCAGCATCACTAATTATTAGAGAAATGCAGATCAAAACTACAATGAAGTATCACCTCATACTGGTCAGAATGGCCATCATCAAAAAATCTACAAACAATAAATGCTGGAGAGGGTGGGGAGAAAGGGAACCCTCTTGCACTGTTGGTGGGGATGTAAATTGATACAGCCACTATGGAGAACAGTATGGAGGGTTCTTAAAAAACTAAAAATAGAACTACAATACGACCCAGCAATCCCACTACTGGGCATATACCCTGAGAAAACCATAATTCAAAAAGACACATGCACCCCAATGTTCACTGCAGCACTATTTACAATAGCCAGGACATGGAATCAACCTAAGTGTCCATCGACAGAGGAATGGATAAAGAAGATGTGGCACATATATACAATGGAATATTACTCAGCCATAAAAAGGAATGAAATTGAGTTATTTGTAGTGAGGTGGATGGACCTAGAGTCTGTCATACAGAGTGAAGTAAGTCAGAGAGAGAAAAACAAGTATCGTATATTAACGCATGTATGTGGAATCTAGAAAAACGCTATCGATGAACCTATTTGCACGGCAGGAATAAAGACAAAGACGTAGGGAGTGGATGTGTGGACACAGGGCGGGCGGGGGGGGATGAACTGGGAGATTGGGATTGACATATGTGCACTGCCCTGTGTAAAACAGGTAGCTAGTGGGAACCTGCTATACAACACAGGGAGCCTGCTCGGTGCTCTGTGGTGACCTAGATGGATGGGTTGGGGATGGGGGTGGGAGGGAGGGGATATGTGTACACATGTAGCCGATTCACTTCATTGTACAACAGAGACTAACAGAACATTGTAAAGCAACTATATACCACCCCCCCCAAAAAAAATGTATCTTAGAGATAAGCTAGTCTAAGCCCCTTTTCATATAAAGTAGGAACATATAAAGTAGGAACTCCAGGAGTGACTCCTTCTCCCTATTTATCCATTACTATAAAAAAAGTGATAATTCAGTAGTGCTTCGTAATCTCCAAAAATAGAAAAATCACTACCTCACAACACAAAATATTTTCTTAGAAAGTGGCTTTCTTACATTGGTCCAAATTTGTCTCCCAATAACTTTCAACTTACTGGTCCCACTTTATCATTGAAGCTGCACAAAATCAGATCCCTCTTTTTCACTGCAGGCTTTCAAGTAGCTGAAGACAAAAATCACATCTCCCATGGCCGTGCCTTCTCTAGAGGAAAATATTTCCCCAAATGATATGATTTCCACTTCCCTTCCCTTCCTACCAGCCCTGTTCTAGATAAGCTCCTGTTGCTTTTTATTTTTTTGGCCATGCTGTGCAGCATGTGGGATCTTAGTTCCCTGGCCAGGGATCGACCCTGTGCATCCTGAACTGGGAGCGTGGAGTCTTAACCACTGGACTGCCAGGGAACTCCCAATCTCCTGTTTCTTCAGGCGACAGCACAGAGTTTCAGCATGGAGTCTAAGGACTACTCAGGGGTCATTTATCTTTGTAAACAGTTGACTACAACTTGTTATTCTCTTGTTGGGATTATACCTCTAAAAATGCAGCTGGCTTTTTGTTGGGAGTCACAACAGATTATTAATGTATATTCAGCTTAATTCAACGACAATAACCTCTACTAAAGCAGGATTCTTTCATCCCAAACTTGAGCAATTGGTTTTCTAAGCCTATGCAGGCATCTCTTTCTATGTCTATATATTTCTGTAAAATTTTTCTAGGTTCATTTTTGCCTATTATTTCACTATTTTAAGGCTTTCTTGAATCTTATTTTTCATAATCCATAAACCTGATAACGTCTTCATTTAAGTTGCCAATAAGTGTGATGAGTAATAAAGAATTAAATATAGAGCCTCTTGTTTCCCTCCAGGGAGAGGGCAGTCTCTTAGTCAACAGTTTCTGGACACATCCATTTAATCAGCAATGAATCTACCTGTCGATTTACATCTCTCTATTTTTCCCCAGAATACTATGAGAGACTATCAAAAGCCTTGCTGAAATACAGATACACAGTGAATATGGTTCACCCTCCCTGACTTCCCAGGCTAGTAAGAACTGTCAAATCACAAAATACTCTTGGTTTAGCAATGACTTGTTCACGAACCTATGATCATTGACCCTGATCTGACTGTTAAGCTGTTAAGCACATAATTCTCAGATCTACCCTAAGGTATACAGAGATGAAATCTTGGGAAAGCCTGTATGAGTGCTGGAATAGGGGAAACAACCAGGAAGGAAGACCTAGTACCTAATTTCTTACCTAGGCTACTAGGCACATGTCTGCTGGCCTGGGAAGCCATACCTTCTCCAAAGGCTGAGGAGAGAAAGGCGTGCAGAACAAAGAAGGACTCCTGAGTGTGTGGTCTTGTGGTAAGTTGTGCCATGGCACTTTTCTTGGACTACTTTGTCCAGCCCTAATGATGGGCTATCTCCCATCTGGACACACTTCCCGAGATAGGTATGGGAACTTACATCTCTCCTAGGAAAGGTACTCAGTAACTTGAATTCATCCCATGGAAATCCTTTGGAAGCTACAAAATCAAAGACGATCTGGAGCTTATTGCTGGCCAGGAAACGCCGCTCGAGGAACTCGCCACTGGGTGTCCGGATCCGCAGTTTGCTCACAGGCTCAGCATTTTCTTCCTTTGGCTCTGGAGGCAGGGCCTGCTCTAAGGAGAGTCTGATGGCCTAAAGAGGGCAAAAATCAGGTGTTAAACTGTTGATGGATGGAATTGTGGGGGGTGGGGGAGGGAGAGACGAGAAAAAACCTGCTGCTTCCTAGAAACTCATCAAAAGCTATTGCCCATTTATTAACTAAGCCTAATGCTTGGACAACAGAATTATGTGTTTTTCATTTTCTTAATATTAGCCCAATAAGCAATTAATTAAAATAAATCCCACCTTGATGACACATTAAATTGATAGGTAACTACACAGAGAAGAAAGGTAATTTATTTTTTACTGAAGGGCTCAGGTATTTGTGATTCCTTTCTAGGGCATAAATTAAGGCTATTAGAAGCATTTGCAAAAGACGTGTGTGCACGCGAATACACACACACACAGATGGGGGTGGAGAAAGAGAGAGGGAGAGAGAGCGCGAGCGCACAAAAGAGAGAGAGAACATACATTTCCCAAGTAGAAATGACTGAAGATTTTGTAGAATTCTGGATAATATATTAACGACAAAATGGAGGAAAGACTCTGTTTGGGTTGATGAAAATGTTTGGAAATAATGGTCGTGGTTGCAAGACTGTGAATGTAATTCATGCCACTCAACTGTACTTAAGAAGGGTTAAAAAGGCAAATTTTTGTTATATATATTTTGCTACAATAAAAAAATGGAATGGAAAGAAATTAAAATATCAGGCTTATTGGGGGCAGGAGACTATGGTCCTAGTTCCAGCTTTGCCACTAAACTGCTGTGAGATTTGGCCAAGTCCACATTTCTGGACCTAGATGTGGCACAGACTCAAACAGGTGGGGTAAACTGTTGGGAGATCTCATGGCTAGAGTTGGGCTCTAGTTCTCAATCTAGCATTACGTTGTTTCACATTCAAGATATTCCAGTGGAAGGAGTTTAAAGATCTCTGATGTCCTGCCTGTAGCAGAAATTCACTAAAACCTTTTTGTTCCTAGAACTGTGGCAGGTTCCTTAGACATGTAAGCCTGGTATTAGCATGCTCAGCTTCACAGTTACATTGTGTTCCTGGTTACTTTCACATTTCCATGTTCCCAATTTTCATCAATAGGGAAAACAAAAATTTCCCCCAATTAACATGAGTGAGAGAAATTGGGATATATGTTCTCTAAAATCTCAACACAATTTTCAAAGTTGGTGTCACTCCTTTTGGAGAAAAAACAACAACAACAAAAACCCTATTAAACAACTCTCAGGTAAAAGGGGAAATATAATGAAAACTACAGAATATCTAGAAAACAATTGTTGAAATTTCATATTCATATTGGAATCTCTGGGATTCATTTAAAGCAGTGCTCAGAGGAAATTCATAGCCTTAAAATTCTTATATCATTCAAAAGGAAAATAAAAATAAGTTAACTGGGTCTTCCCTGGTGGCGCAGTGGTTAAGAATCCGCCTGCCAATGCAGGGGACATGGGTTTGAGCCCTGGTCCGGGAAGATCCCCCATGCTGCGGAGCAACTAAGCCCCTGCGCCACAACTAGTGAGCCTGCGCTTTAAAGCCCGAGCCACAACTACTGAAGCCCGTGCACCTAGAGCTTGTGCTCCACAACAAGAGAAGCCACAGCAATGAGAAACCTGCGCACTGCAACGAAGAGTAGCCCCTGCCTGCTGCAACTAGAGAAAGCCCGTGCACAGCAACGAAGACCCAACACAGCCAAAAATAAATAAATAAAAATAATTAAAAAAAAAAAAGAGAAATCTCTTCCCTTGTAGCTTGTTTTAATGGTCAATGAGTAAGCATAGGTAAAGCAGGTAGCAGAGTAGTTGATACACAGAAGATGTTCAACAAAATATTTTCTACCTTCCATTACTGAGAGTCCTCAGCATGGACAGATACTAGAGTTTGTCAGGCATAGTATTTCGTGCTTGTGTGATAGGCACTTGATAAGTGTTTGAACATGAATAAACTCTGATTTCCAAACAGTGAAATCTTACACATCTCTCAAGACCTGGCTCAAATATCAGTCCTTCTGTAGTGTTGACTGAATTCCAAAAACTGTGAAAGATTTTTACTTTGCCCCTGAACTCTAAGTATTTTGCTTTTATTTCTGTTATGTTATTTAGCACGTTTTCCCTTGATTTGCTGCTACTTGTAGACATGTTGTATCTTTCCTACAAGATATAATCTCTCTTTGCAGGCAGAAAATGTCTTACTGTCCTTTGTTTCTCTTTCAGTACCTAGCATAGTTCTTGCTCAAAAATCATTTACTGATACTGGAGAGGGTGTAGAGAAAAGGGAACTCTCCTACACTGGGAGAATGGGAATGTAAATTGGTGCAGCCATTATGGAGAACAGTATGGAGGTTTCTTAAAAAACTAAAACTAGAACTACCATATGATCTAGCAATCCTACTCCTGGGCATATATCTGGAAAAGACAAAAACTCTAATTTGAAAAGATACATGCACCCCAATGCTCATAGCAGCACTATTTACAACAGCCAAGTCATGGAAGCAACTTAAGTGTCCATCAACAGATGAATGGATAAAAAATATGTGCTACATATATACAATGGAATATTACTCAGCCATAAAAAAGAATGAAATATTGCCATTTGCAGCAACATGGATAGACCTAAAGATGATCATACTAAGTGAAGTAAGTCAGACCAAGAAAGACAAATATTATGGTTACCATAGGGGGTTAGAGGTGGGGAGGGATAAATTAGGAGTATGGCATTAACAGACATACCCTACTATGTATAAAATAAACAACAAGGATTTACTGTATAGCATATATATATATATATAATATATTATATATATTATATATATATATCTGAATAACTTTGCTGTACACCTGAAACTAGCACAACATTGTAAACCAACTATACTTTAATTAAAAAAATTTGTTGAATAAGTTACGAGGTGGCATCCTCTGACCAAGAGTGATGACTAACGGAGTTTTCATCAGCCCAAGTTAGGGCCCTCCAGGTCTTTCTATCACTTGTTAGATGGCTTCCTCTATTTATAAGTGAGTTTTGCCATTAATCCCATGTCTAGAAAAAAGTTTTAAAAGCCGTTTTTTGTGAGTCATCCTAGGAAGTCATTTGACACCCTTTCTCTTTTTTCCCATTGTACTTTAGGTAAATCTCTATAATAACTTTTATATATAGTATGTAATTCTATTTTTACAAGACTATGAACTCCTGGAGCAGAGGGCCCACATCTGTATCCCTACTTCCTAACAGATTTTGGACACACACTAAGTAGTCAAAAAAATATTTGCCAAATGAGTGAATGAAAAAATTCTCTATATTGTCACAGACATGACCTGAACTCAGGGTGGAAAAAAATCAGCCAAGCTAAATGGATTTCTCACATATAGGGGGGCCCAGTGAAAGATGTTGCAGAAGTAACTCCCAGTGTCTTTTGGTGGGTAAAGTCAAGCCTGGGAAAAGGGGAGAAAATACAGTCTTTGTGTTTTTTGGGTGAGACAATATTTAGGAAGGATGGGAATATTTGTCAGGCAAGAAAGGGGAGAGGAATTGGAAAGAATAGAAAACCATGAATCTAGTACAAGTTCAAGTTTTCTCAGAGTTCAACACAATAGATTGGGAATGATTCTTCTAAAGAAAATTAGTCTTCCATATCAAAATGAATCTGGGAAAAGTGGAAAGAAGTTGTAGGAAATATTAACATCCTTAGTATCAAATGCAATGGAAATAGACCTAGCATTTGAATAACTTTTCTAAAAATTATGCTCTACCTCACGTTCCTCTTCTTGTTCTTTGCGAATCTGTTCCAAACGAAACTGTTCTGCCATCTCTCTCTCATGAGCTTCCCTCTGTTGATAAAAGAGAAAGGAATCCAACACTTAATAAACACTGGCCTACTTTTTTTAAAAAAGAAAAGAAATAAAAGAGAAAGAAAAAGAAAAGAAAAAAAGTTCATTTTCAGCATGGCCCAGAGGTACACTGTGGTAATGAAAGTGTTTCTCTCTGGAACAAGGATGGAAATAAAAGCAACAACAAAGCATACCTCTATGATCATGGTGGGTTCCTATTCAAACATTTAGGTAGCTCTGGGTAGTGTAGCATTCAAGGTCCTTCAGACCTTTCTCTGGTCTTCCTTTCTGGCCTTTTCTGCCACCTCCCCTGTACCCAAATATCAAAACTCTATTCACATCAGCCTCTATCTTGAACCCATGCTTTCTGGCTCCTTGCTGCTAGCATACATTACTTCCTCTCCTGCCCCCCTTTCTCTATCCAGTTCAAATATACAGTCTCTTCTATGAAACCCTGCCTAGTACATTCCCATTTCTTGGCTCTCCAAAAAAGCTGGAAAAAACTTTCCACTGAAAATCCTGTACATTGAACTCTCACAGAACTCAGGGCTTCCCTTACAACATTTAGGATCCTTGCCTAAGTGTTCCAGCTATCTGTGCTCTTGACTGAATCTACTCTGCAGCACAATGTGAGCCTTCTTTTGAAGGCAGAAAGAGTGGCTTATTCATTTTCCTCTCCTTCAATGCCCAGTACAGAAGCATTTAATGCTCAAGAAGCATTAAATAAGTCAGTGGTTCTCAACCCTGACTGCACATTAAAATCACCTGAAGAGCTTTTTAAACATTGCTAGATTTTACCACAGACTGATTAAAAACAAATGAAGTAAACACTAGGCCCATTTTTGTTTTCACTTCTCATTATTCTTGAAAAAACTTATCTTGTCAAAATGAACCATGCTTTAAGAACCTGAGGTAGAATTATATTCTTTCTGTTAATTGAAACTAGCTTTCTCCACTGCAAACCCAACTCTCTTAGGTTTCAAAATGATTAAAGGGCTGGCATTTAAATAATGAAGGACTATTTAGGATTGAGTTCTTTATCCCAGAAGTCCCCTGACCAAACCTACCTTTGCTCTGTCAGCCTCAAGTGAAAGGCGATAGGCCTCGTCTTGTTCTCTCTTCACATTTTCTCTGGCTTCTCGTTCGTCCTTAAAAGAAAGGAAAATATTCAAATGCATTTTACCACATTACTGTTTTTAAAGAAAAAAACAATAATAATCCCCTTGTCTTACTCCTGTGTAAATTTATTATAATTAAACAAGACACTTTTAAAGTGTACAATATAAATAAGCTAACAAATAATAAGGTGAGTAGCACAGTAGATAGTGAAAATAATGTTTGAAGCCTAGTCTACCACTTACAAATTGTGTGACCTTGGGCAACTTATTTAATCTCTTTAGGTCTCAGTTTCCTCAACTGTAAAAAAGAAATAACATTTGTCTCATAGGGCTGTGAGAATTCAATGCAATGATATATAAACTGTCTAGCAAAGTACCTCACATTTAGTTCATTTTCACTGATTAGTTCCCTTCTCCTTTACTCCTGATTTTTCTAAGATAAACTTGGAGATTATCAGCATTGGGACTAAGGACTGGGAAAGGACTAGGAAGTAATCTGGTCAGCACAGAAAGAGGCTGAAAGCAAAATACCCTGCTTAACTTTAGTCCATATCACACCACTAAAGCTTGGTTATCAAATAAGTATATCCCGACAACATTCACACTCATGAAGTGTGGATAATGTAAGTTATCTAAGTTGAAGATCTTTTAGAATATTTTTAGTGTCTGAAGTGATTATGCCATCTGCGTACATTTAAATTGTGATTTCATATAAAATTAAAAGTTAATTCAACCACCAGAATTTCTTATTTGTTAAATTCTGGAGTATAGCCAATATACATGTCCTTAAATTTAATAAATACCCACACCTGCTGACATTAGAGTATAGGTTCCCTTTCTGGTCATTTTTTTTTTTTTTTGCGGTACGCGGGCCTCTCACTGCTGTGGCCTCTCCCGTTGCGGAGCACAGGCTCCGGACGCGCAGGCTCAGCGGCCATGGCTCACGGGCCCAGCCGCTCCATAGCATGTGGGATCCTCCCGGACCGGGGCACGAACCCGTGTCCCCTGCATCGGCAGGCGGACTCTCAACTACTGCACCACCAGGGAAGCCCCCTTTCTGGTCATTTTGCACAATAGGCTGAATCATACATAAGTTACCAACATCTGACTGGTTTTGACCTATAAAAATGTAAATTTCATATAGTTTAATGTAATTCTTTCTTTTTGTCTCCTCAGTTCAATATATGCTTGCTCAGGCTGAGTGTATGCTCAGCACTGTCTTAGGTACTCCCTCTGATATCTATTCAAGACTGGTCTTCTTGAAGCCTCATACTCCTTTTGGTTTCAATGATTCCATTAAGTCCACAATCTCTGGTATAAATAGTAGCATTTCATTGATTCCTAATCTTTCAAATAAAAAATTAGGAAAAATTAGATGTTGTTGGCCTGAAGCTAATTGCTATACCATCTGTGATAAAAGAGTATGCCAGAGAAATTATATGTTGGGGCAAAATATCAGGAACAATGTTTAACCTGAGAGACCACTTAGGCTGCAAAGTAGTCAAGATAATTTACGTGTCATGTAATATGACACATGAATAAAAACAGGTTTTAAAAACTCCTACTTGGAGACGTACTTAGCTATTAGTATTTTTATTTTAAAGCAACAGAAGCATCTTCCTTTAAAGATATTTTCACTGATTCCAACTGGGTATTTCCTACTTTGGTCTATATACTGAAGTTTTACTATGACCAGATACAATCAGCCTGATAGGACATATTCTGTATGTTTTTCTTTATATTTGCATTTGCATTTACTCTGTAAGCACCTCTGCCCACTCAATATACAAGCTTGTACAGACTGGACACTTAATAGTTCATTTGGCCATGGCTGATCTATAGTTGATGTATAATGTCTTCATTTTTTTATGTCACCAAGGAGAGGTAATGAGGAGATTAGAAGACCTGTGTTCAACTCCTAGCCCTGCTAGTAGTAAGCTGTGTGTTCTTGGGTAAACACTGTCTCCCTTTTCAGTCATTTATTAAATTAAAGAATTGAATTTTTAAGGAAACTGTGCCTCTCTGAACAACTCTATCTTTCCAAATTTAGATACTCCTAATATTATCAACAACCTATGGGAGTAATCTTATCTTTTTACATTTCAAGTAGGGAAATATTTAAGATGTTTAGGATTTTAATTGTAACATACTTTCATGACTCCACCTTTTCAAATTAGTTTAGATTTATCTTGTAGCATTCTGTCCTTTCCCTTTAAAACGTTTATCACAATTGTATCAATTATCGTATGATTATTTATTTAATGTGAGAGTCCCTGTAAGCACCATAAAGGCAGGGATCTTGTCTATATTACATACTTCTGTATTCCAAGTGTTTCCAAGCACCATAAAGGCAGGGATCTTGTCTATATTACATACCTCTGTATTCCAAGTGTTTCACATAATGCCTAGCTTTTGGGAGGTATTTAATAAGCATCTGTTGAATAAATGAACCATCTTTCCAGGCATAAAACGTTTACTGTCTAGAGTAAAAATTAAGGAGGAATATGATATAGCTCATTCATAAAGTGGCCCTATCTGAGTCAATGAAATTGACTGGCTGGGCAGACACGACCCGTTATGACACTATGTACACACACAAAGGGACCTTATAAAAGCTACCACAGCTGGAAGCCTTCTCTGAGCACAAATACAGTTTGTAATAAAAGCATTCTAAGTAAACAGCTCTGTTTTAAAACAGACTGTTGCAGATACGAAAGGCCATTAAATACAGGGATCCCTGCCACAAAATGTGGCACCTGTTGTGAGAGGACTTCTTGAACCAGCTAACTTCCTTCCCTCCCCACTTCTCTCTCTTCTGTTTCTCTTCCCTCCTTTCCTTCTCACAAATATTCATTAAGCACCAATTTTACTTTAGGCATCACACTAGTAGTGGGGTTATAGAGGCAGGCCACAGTTTGAGAGAGAGAGAGAGATGAGCTAATCTGAAAGAACAATATTGTGTAATCTGAGCTATTTGCTGTATTTTCTTTAACTTGTTTTTAAAAAGGCACTCATGCAAAAAATTGTAATGCAAATGTGAAATTATTCTTAAATGTAGCATTGTTAGTATTGCTAGGTGCTGGCTGCACAACACTGTGAATACACAGAATGTCACTGAATAATGCACATTATAATAATTAACTGTATGCTACATGAATTCTGCTTCTATTAAAAAATATTACTAGAATCAAAAAAAATTTATAAAATTGCTGTATGTCCACACAACAGAGTACTACTCAGCAATTAAAAGGAATGAATTACTGATACATGCCACAGCACGGATTAACCTCAAAATAATTATGTTGAGTGAAAGAAGTCAGACTAAAGAGTATATACTGTATGGTTCAATTTTTCATAAAACTTGAGAAAATGCAAATAAATCTATAGTGACAGAAAGATCAGTGGGTGCATGGGACTTGAATGGTTGGGAGGTAGAGGCAGAAGAAAGGGATTACAAGGTTCATGAGGAAACTTTTGAGAGTGATGGATATGTTCACTATTTTGATTGTGGTAAAGATTTTATTAGTGTATATGTATGTCAAAACTTTTAAAAATTGGACAGTTTATATAGGTACAGTTTATATAATTATACTTCAATATAGCTTTAGAAAATAAGTGATTAATAATACTGAAAAAATTAATGTATGGATTAAACAGCAGCTTGGACACAGATGAAGAGAGAATTAATAAAGTGGAAGTAATCTGAAGAAATTACCTAAATTGCAACATGGAGAGACACAGAGAAATAAGATATAATAGAGAAGTTAAGTGGACACGGAGGATATAATGAGTGCCTAACATGCATCTGCTAGGAACCCTAGAAGGGAATATAAAGAATGGAGCAATACTCAAAGAGATAATGTTTTCGAATTTTCCAGTATGGATGAAAGTAAGAATAAGCGGCCAAGGACCATCTCAAATGGTAACTTCTAGTTCTATAGAAACTACCAAACTGAATAAACAAACAAATTGACTGAAGTCATCATAGTCAAACACAGCTTTGAATGCCACCTCACCTGAAGAAGACCAGCTCTTGATTCTGTGGATCCAGTGGTAAGACCTTGGATGACTGGGTTGTAATAACAGAAAGAGTACTTAGAACCTTGCTAACAAAAGTGTGGTCCAAGAACAAGCAGCACTGAAGTCAACTGGAAGCTTGTCAGAAATGTAGAATCTTAGGCTCCACCCGAGACTGACTGAATCAGAATATGAATTTTAATAAATTCTCCAGGTGATTCCTATGCACAGTTAATTTAGCAAAGCACTGCTTAAGAAGCTTGCTTAAAAGTAATGTATACTGCTTAAGTGACAAGTGGTTGGGATGTTATTTTTGCCTGCAGGAAAGCCATAAATGGGGAAAGTTCATCCACTCTGGTGCAGAAAAATAGTTAAATACTAGGACCAGGACCTACCTTTTTACATGGAAAGTCAAGCTAAATGTTCTGGAGATGTTTTTGGGGCGTGTGTGTGTGTGTGTGTGTGTGTGTACACGCATGCAACAGAGATGATGTAATGGTGTTTGATAGAATCTAAATACTACATTCTGTGGCCACTTCTCCAGTCAGGATTCCTTCCTGAAGATAGATAAGACAGGAGGAAGAAGCTTACTTTCAATCACAGGTCAGCAAACTGTGGTCTTTGGGACAAAGCTGGCCTGTAGCCTATTTTTGTAAATAAAGTTTTACTGGAATATAGCCATGCCTATTTGTTCATGAATTATCTATGGCTACTTCTGTGCTACAATGACATAGTTGAATAGTTGTGACAGAGAGTATATGGCTTCCAAAGTAGAAAGTATTTACTATCTGACACTTCACAGAAAATGTCTGCTGACCCTTTAAAATCATTATAAATGTTGGTTTCAGCCTTTTTAATTTTTAACTTTTAGTAAGTAGAGAATAAAACCCTAATGAGATTTTAAAGTTCATAAGTCTAGGGAGAGCTTCAGTAAAAGGTCAGATGTAAAGAGTAACTGATTTGTTTATTACATGCAAAAAAATCAGAAGCCATAAACTAGCTCCAACATCAGTATGAAAGGTTTAAAGTCAAAGGTCTCGTGGCAGCATATTTCAAATTTTACATGGGCTAACAATAAGAGGTCTTGAAAGGGAGTTCATATCATAGATAAAAATAATTTGATTAAATGTAAGAATGCAAGAGAATTACATACTTGGACAGGTTTCCAGGTATCTAGGAAACGTGGAGGAATGATTTCTAACTCTAGACATATGTGAACTAATCATCTGTCTTAGAGGCTTAGGTATAGACCTTTTTGTTCTGCACCACTTGATACCTTGGCTTAGTTTTAGGCAATGACTGTTGAGTAATCACTGGGCCAGATATTGTAGGAAAGACATATGTTAAACTAGTCCTACTTTAAAGTGTTTTAAATTTCATCTAAAAGAAAGGGACAAATGATTTGGGTGGGGCTATTTTTATGGAGATTTTGTAGTTATATCCTGCTGTTATCAAATTTCTATTGTTAAAAGCATAGTGTCAGGGCTCCCTGGTGGCGCAGTGGTTGAGAGTCAGCCTGCCAACGCAGGGGACACGGGTTTGTGCCTGGGTCTGGGAAGATTCCACATGCCGTGGAGCGGCTGGGCCTGTGAGCCACGGCCGCTGAGACTGTGCGTCTGGAGCCTGTGCTCCGCAACGGAAGAGGCCACAACAGTGAGAGGGCCGTGTACCGCAAAAAAAAAGCATAGTGTCAGACTTATTACCTTTCTAAAATGAAAATCACATCATAACACTCCTCTTTCCTAACCTTCAATGATTTCCCCACACCTTCAGGATAAAGTCTAAATTTCCTAGCACAGGTGCCCTCAATTACTTTATCAGCTTCATTACCCACTTCCGCCTTCCATATACGCTATGCTCTAGCCATACAAGCCCTCTCACAGCTCCCTGAACAGACCAGGCTTTGCATGTTTTTATGCCTTTGCATATCCTTTATCCTTTGCCTGGAAAATTCTTCACCACTCCTCCTTCGGCAAAATCACACTCATCTTTCAGGTTCAACTTAAGTGTCTAGGCATTCACAGGTACCTCACCCTGGGTTGAATGGTTTCACTTCTGTGTTCAATTCACACTGTATTATTTAATCATATATTTACATATTTCTCTCTCAGAGTAGACTGAGCACTGAGGGCAGGAATACTGTTTTATTAATTTTTGAGTTTCCAGCATAAGTTAACACTACCAAGTTGGCACTTGATAGATAATAATAGCAGTTAACATTCAGTGAATGTTTCCTATATGCCAGGCATTCTTCTAACTACATTATTATCATATATAATCCTCAGATATATTGAGGGAAGGAGGAAAGAAAAGAGGTGACTATACATAAAAGAAGAAAGAAAGGGAAAGGGAGCTAAGGTATCTGCTCCAGGAACTGTCATGGACCTCAAAAAAGGCCAAAAGCCTTTGCAAGCTAAATGCTCTTGTTTTACTCCCCTCTTGCTACCATTACCCTAATTTGGGTTCTGAGATTTATAACATAGCTAGAAGCCTTGAGAGAAATAATAATAGGCAGGACGGGAATAAGAAAATAGCTCTACTGAGGAAAATTATCCTCTTGTATCTTCTTTCTGTAACATAATCTGCAAGGGTGACAAATTTCTTTTCAGGGGACTCTTCATGTGATGACTGGGCACAGTGCCTGGCACATAGTAGGTATTCTACAAATGTGGACTGAATTGAACTGGGAGGACAATTAACTGACTCTTCCTGAGTCACTAAAACAGATAAACCAATCCCTAGCAATTTTGTAGATTCAGTGATGTCAAAAAGAAAAAAGTAAAATAATTCAAATATTTGATCATTTAAAGCCAAGTTTTCAAAGCCTGCCTCTAAAGCTAAATTGATCATTTTATTTTCTAAGTAAATACCTGGTCAGTGTGAGAACAGAGGAAGCAGAGATTTTAGTTATTAAATTATTCTTAAGGGGCTAATTCATTAGGCACCAAAAAGATGTAAGACTGCCTCAATTTCTTCTTTAGTATTTGGGAGGTAAAAAACACCCCCCCCCTTTTTTTCAAATCTCCACATTATGATTGGGACAGAACTGGAGTTCAGATATTTAAGATCTTATTTTTGAAAATTCTCAGGCCACAGGATGTTCTGATAATCTTGTTTACAAAACATTTAAATAGTATCTCATATTTTAACGTATCAGAATTAGACATTTCTCCAAAGAAGATATACAAATGGCCAACAAGCACATGAAAAGATGCTCAACAACATTAGGCATTATTAGGGAAATGTAAATCAAAACACAAGGAAATACCACCTTATCCACTACGATGGCTATCATTTTTAAAAAGAGAAAAAATGAGTGTTGGCGAGGATGTGGAGAATCCTTGTAACCTGCAGATTGGAACGTAAATGGTACAGACGCTGTGAAAACTGTTCGGTGCTTCCTCAGAAAGTTAAACAGATGTGCCACATGACCCAGTGATTCACTTCTAGTTATATACCCAAAAGAACTGAAAACAGGGACTCAAATAGATACCTGTACACAAATGTTCATTCTATCGTTATTCACAACAGCCAAAAGGTGGAAACAGTCCAAATGCCCATTGACAAATGCATAAACAAAATGTGATATATCCATACAATAGAATATATTTCAGTCATAAAAAGAATGAAGTAATGATATATGCTACAATGTGGAGGAACCTAAGTGAAAAAACCAGACACAAAAGTCACATATTGTATGACTGCATTTGTATGAAATATCGAGAACAGGCAAATCCACAGAGACAGAAAGCACAGTGGTTGCTAGAGGCTGGTGGGGGGCAGAGGGGGTTGGGGGAGTGACTGCTTAATGGGTTTGGGGCTGATAAAAATATTTTGGAACTAGATAGAGGTAGTAGTTGCACAGCACTGTGAATGTACAAAACACCACGTAATTGTAAAATGGTTCATTTTATGTTACCTGGATTTCGCCTAAAAATAAACCAAGTATCAAATTACAGAGCTAAGAACTAAATAAAAACAAAGCACTCTACAGTGTAAAAAGGGAGAAGAATATTTATACTTGAAGTATAAATGATGAGGGAACTGCTTGAAAAAATGTGTTAAATTGGCCTTCAAAAGAAGTACTGCCTGGTAGCATCGCCTCCATGGTGTACTGTGTCCAGGACATTCATCTTCCAGCCAAACAGCTTGGATTCTAGTCCTTGTTCCATCCTGATGGCAAAACAGTACAGGGGAAAAGTACAGCCTCAAACACAAACAACTCAACTTGGTCTGAATTCTAGGTCTGCCTTAATTTCTGTGCCCTTGGGCAACTTCTTTGAACTCTTTCAACACTGAATAATTTTATCTCCAAAACAGGAAAACTACCCTCGTTGGATTACTGGAAGGATGAAATGAAATGATGAATACATATCACCTAGCACAATGGGCATTTGATAAACGTTACCCTAATAATCATCACCATCATCATCATCCTAGTAATGTTAATCCTCTTCCTTGTAATAACTAGATGTGTAACCTCAGGCCGAACAGTTTAACTTCTCTGAATTTCTTCCAAGGACTGCCTGGGGAGGCCCTGGGGCAAACCATCCCTCATTAACAGCATCATTTTTTGATAGGTAAATTGGCAGTGGTAGAGAAGGGTAAACAGGGGAAGGTTCATGAATAATTATATGGACACGAGTCTCAGGTCTCTGAAGCATCTTCCCATTGTTCCGTAGCTGACTGCTGTACCCTATCAAGTCTATGTACCAGGGTTCTGACAGATGTCCCAGGGCCCAAAAAGAACATTAGAGGTCCTAAGCAGAGATTATGCACCATATGTAGTTTAGAAGAAAAGCAATATTAAAGTGTATTCAGAAGTCTGACAAAATTCTAATTTTTTTTAAGACTACTTTGATTTTTCTGAAATATTAAATTTCATAAAGGTATCTCTCTGTCTACATATATTTTCCCTGTCTATTTATTTGGTGAACCTACTTTGCTTATTCTATAAATGTTTGGTCTGCCTTTACGTAATCACATTCTAAGTTGCAGAGGAGAGAGGCTTTTTAGTATGAGGGCCCAGGACAAACCCTTAAGTTTGCTCTATTTTCGAGTGACCTGGGCTGTGAGAATTAAATAGAACACATGGTGGGATAGTGCTCTGAAATGGACTAAGGTTCCAGACTGAAAGGAATGATCATTTTGTTAATAGAATCAGGAATGACTTAGAAGGCCTCATCTTCTCTGTGGTAAGAACGAATTCCTTGGCCCTAGGCTTAATTTATCACTGTGGTTTCCATAGTGTTAAAAGTGTTCTCACTTCCTTGTTAATCAAAGCTACCACTGGGCTTCCCTGGTGGTGCAGTGGTTAAGAATCTGCCTGCCAATGCAGGGGACATGGGTTCGAGCCCTGGTCTGGGAAGATCCCACATGCCGTGGAGCAACTAAGCCTGTGTGCCACAACTACTGAGCCTGCGCTCTAGAGCCCACAAGCCACAACTACTGAGCCTGCACACCTACAGCCTGTGCTCCACAACAAGAGAAGCCACCGCAATGAGAAGCCTGCTCGCCGCAACTAGAGAAAGCTCATGTTTAGCAACGAAGACCCAACGCAGCCAAAAATAAAGAAAGAAAAGAAAAATAAAAATTTTAGAAAGCTACCATTAACCAAGTATTTGCAAGAAAAATGTAGTAAGTATTAATGAATATCCTCCTGCCTATATCTTTATCTAAGACTTTTAATCCTTTAAAGTCTTATATTTCAAAGTTTACAAAGCACTTTCACATGTGATACTCACAATAATGAGGTTGGCCAGGAAGAGACTTTGATCCCCATTTAGAGATGAGGAAATTGTGACTGAGAAACTTCAAGCGATTTTTCCAGGGTCACTCAGCTTGTTAAAATGTAGGCCACCAGTTACCTCATTTAGAGCTCTTTCTGCCATTTCACCTTTCTTCAACCTATACACTTATTGTGTTTCTCCCTCTCTAAATTTTCTTCCTTCCAAACACGGCAAATATAGTCCTTAAATCAGTGTAGGGAATAGTTATGGAATGATTTTCTTGGGACTAAACTGTTTTCACTTGCTGAATAGAAAAACCAGATACAGGGTTAGTTTATTTCATTACCAACGGACTCTCCACCTAGAAGAGCAAGATGGTATAGAATGGATAGGTACCTCCAGCTTTGTATTATCCTGTAGAGTTGTCATCATCTATTTACATGTCTATTTCTCTCTTTAGACCCTAAGCAAATCGAAGAGACTTTTCCTTGTTTATCTCTGTATCCCTAGTTCCAATCCCAAGCAGTGCCTGGTACTTCCTAGATCCTTAAAAACAGAACAATGAATGAGCATTTTGGCTCCACCAGACATCTGCATTATAAGTTTATATTTGTTAAACTGATTTGCCTGTAAAATCATTAATGACCTGCTAGTGTTCAAAAATGGTGAAATAAGGATTATGGCAAACCTGACACTTGATATTCTTTCAGGTTATATACCTGAAAGAATAGGTTTGATACCTGTTATATCAAGGACAGAGCCTAAATGTTAGACAAACTGGTTATTTTTAAAAATCTAGTTATCAAAAGTTTTAAACAGAGAAATTTCAAGATATTTGTATCTTGTTATCTATCACAGTCCTACTGTAGGACTATGAAAACAGAGAGATGAATTCACATGTAGCAAGTAACTTCCAAGTCCTAACTAAGACTGTCTTGCTTCGCTAGAATGTTAAGTCTCTGGAATTTCCGGTGCAGATGTTTAGAAAAGATTATTTTTCATCTGGATAGAAGTGGTATGCGGGAGTGAGTTGAAAAGCTGGATTTAAGACTGGTTTGCTAATTTCTTTAGTGGCAGGGTTTCAAATGATGAACTGTCATCTCAGTGTCTGCTTTAGAGGGAGTGGGCCAACTTGTGAGAGAGAGTTTATGTTAAGCTAAACCTATCCAGAGAGAATCTACCTATCTGCCTGGTAACGTAGGATGAAATCTGAACGTTTTTCAAGCATGATGTCTCAGTTCAGACCCTGGTCATCTCTCGCTTAGACTAAGGCATTGGCCTCTTAGTAGGTCTCCTAACTTCCAGTCCCTTCCTATAAAATTCATTCATCCATTCATTCACTTACACATTTATAAGACATTTATGCTCACCTACTATATACATTAAGCTTTATGTTAGGGAATGGAAACAATGATTAAGAGGTTTGGATGATGGCCATTCTGACTGGTGTGAGGTGACACCTCACTGTGGTTTTGATTTGCATCTCTCTAATGATTAGTGATGTTGAGCATCCTTTCATGTGTTTGTTGGCAGTCTGTATATCTTCTTTGGAGAAATGTCAATTTAGGTCTTCTGCCCATTTTTGGATTGGTTTGTTTGTTTTTTTGATATAGAGCTGCGTGAGCTGTTTGTATATTTTGGAGATTAATCCTTTGTCAGTTGCTTCATCTGCAAATATTTTCTTCCATTCTGAGGGTTGTCTTTTTGTCTTATTTATGGTTTCCTTTGCTGTGCAAAAGCTTTTAAGTTTCATTTGGTCTCATTTGTTTATTTTTGTTTTTATTTCCATTTCTCTAGGAGGTGGGTCAAACAGGATCTTGCTGTGATTTGTCATAGAGTATTCTGCCTATGTTTTCCACAACAAATGCTGGAGAGGGTGTGGAGAAAAGGGAACCCTCTTGCACTGTTGGTGAGAATGTAAATTAATATAGCCACTATGGAGAACAGTATGGAGGTTCCTTAAAAAACTAAAATTAGAACTATCATATGACCCAGCAATCCCACTACTGAGCATATACCCTGAGAAAACCGTAATTCAAAAAAAAAATGGACTACAATGTTCACTGCAGCACTATTTACAATAGCTAGGACACGGAAGCAACCTAAGTGTCCATCAACAGGTGAATAAAGAAGATGTGGTACATATATACAATGCAATATTACTCAGCCATAAAAAGAAAAGAAATTGAGTTATTTGTAGTGAAGTGGATGGACCTAGAGTCTGTCATACAGAGTGAAGTAGGTCAGAAAGAGAAAAACAAATACTGTATGCTAACACATATATGTGGAATCTAAAAAAAAGGTTCTGATGAACCTAGGGGCAGGACAGGAATAAAGACGCAGATGTAGAGAATGGACTTGAGGACGCGGGGAGGGGGAAGGGTAAGCTGGGACGAAGTGAGAGAGTAGCAATGACACATATACACTACCAAATGTAAAATAGATAGCTAGTGGGAAGCAGCTGCATAGCACAGGGAGATCAGCTCAGTGCTTTGCGACCACCCTGGCGGGGGGATAGGGGAGGGTGGGAGGGAGGTGCAAGAGGGAAGGGATATGGGGATATATGTATACATATAGCTGATTCACTTTGTTATACAACAGAAACTAACACAACATTGTAAAACAATTATACTCCAATAAAGATGTTTAAAAAAAAAAGATAAGTAAGATGTGGTTTCCTTCTCTCACTAGTTGTAGGAGATAGATGTATAAAATTGGAAAGGAAGGCAATATGTATGAGGGCCTATTATGAGTTAGTTATTTTACAAGATGCTGTTTCTTCTTTTTTGTTTTTTTTTTTTCGGTACGCGGGCCTCTCACTGTTGTGGCCTCTCCCATTGCGGAGCACAGGCTCTGGATGGCTCACGGGCCCAGCCGCTCTGCGGCATGTGGGATCTTCCCGGACCGGGGCATGAACCCGTGTCCCCTGCGTCGGCAGGCGGACTCTCAACCACTGCGCCACCAGGGAAGCCCAAGATGCTGTTTCTTTTCATCCTCACAAACTGCAATTATTATTTCCACGTCACTAAGGGGAAACTGAGACTGGGACTGGCTACATAATTTGTCCATAGTGTGTAGCTTGTATGGGACTGAATCAGCTTTTATACTTAGGTCTATCTGTTTCTAAAGCCTGTGTTCTTTCCACTAAACTAGCGGTTCTCAGATTTTAAAATACAAACGAGTCACTTGTTAGATAGGAGACTTGTGAAGACACAGATCCTCTGGCCCAACTGCAGAGATTCTGATTCAGTAGGTCTAGCAATGGAAGCTCAAAAGTCTGTACTTTTAACAAATATGTGCTCAATGGACCACACTTTGAAAAGCACTGTACCTCAAAAAGAAAAAATAACAGATGATTATACCACCAAAATAAGTACTATCATAAAGATATGAACAAAGTGATGAGCAACTAGCATAACCATCATAATTAGTTTCCTAAATTACAAATCTAATTATGTCAACTTCTTACTTAAAAGATGTGATGAATACTCACTGCCCACAGTCTAAAGTTCAAATTCTATAGCATAGCATAAAAGTAGTGTGACCCTAGTGCACATTTTTAGCCTTTTCTCTCCTCCCTTTCTTCTACCAATACCTCTTTCTTGCCTTGCTGAATTACTTCTCATTTCCCACATGTCCCAAGCCATTTCACATCTCCAAGCTTATCACACTTCCACATTTTTTCAATGAACTTCTTCCTTAATCCAAATGATTATTTCCTACTCATTCTTCCAAATTCAGTTTATATGTTATTATTATAGAAAATATTTCTAAAGTACTTAATAGATGCCAAGTACCAATCTAAGCACTTTACATGTATCAACTGATTTAATCCTATCAAGTAACTACTAATTGAGGAAACTGAGGCACAAAGATATTAAGATAGTTTTCTCAAGGTTATAGAGCTGCTAAGTGGCAGAGGTAGGGTTTGAATTCAGGCTATATGGGACCTTGAGCTCTTAACCACTAACTTATAGTTGCCTCTTATGAGACAGTGAGCTATTCTCAAGCAAGGACTCTCTTCCAGACAACCAGGGCCTAACTCAAACTATATTTCTCTTCATGTTCCTCTAGCCCACTCTCATCTCTTAATCTTCTGAACTAACTTCCTTCCATTCCACTTGTGTGAACTATCTCTCCCTGGTTTGAACCTAATTATTCTCTAATTGCTTCATGTACTGAGGTTTCATTTTTAGAGAGTAAGTGGCAAGCTCTCTGAGGGCAGAAACTGTCACCCAGTGTAGCTTGGCACATGTCAGGCACTGAAAGAATAATTGTTGGACTGAAAAGCAGAGCAAGCATTTTACCAGCTAAACTATGGTCACTGGTTAAAGAGAAAGCACGTGAATGGGGAATGGGTAATTCCTCCAAAGTGGAATGAGGGAGTGAGTGGGCAGGTATTTCTTAGTTCCTTTCTTGACAGAAGGCTGTTATTTTGAGAAGCAAGTATAAAAGGGCTCTTAAGCATATAAGGGATTGTTATCCATGGCTGGCTGGTCCTGACTTTCAAAGTGAAATTCTGGAGTTCGGACTCCTAGTAAATAGTAGTTAGATAGCTATAGCTATGCATTTAAATTGTTATTTGGATTTAAAAGCCTTATAGAAGCTATCACTTCCTTCCCAGAGAAGAGATGTTCACAAATACTTTGGGTTGGTTGCAAAGCTGAATCTTTCTACTGCTTTGCGTGAATAAACTAGTTCAGGACTATAAAGTATATGTTCTTTGTCTTAGTCACACCTGCAATATATGCTGTGAACAGATTCCATAGGTTGTATTCTTTCCCTATACACACACACACACCAGAATATTATTTAGCCATTAAAAATAAGAAAATCCCATCATTTGCAGCAATATGAATGGAACTTGAGGGCATTATGCTAATGAAATAAGTCAGAAAGAGAAAGACAAATACTGTATGATCTCACTTATATGCAGAATCTAAAACAACAAACAAACAAACTCCAAGCTCATAGATACAGAGAACGGACTGTTGGTTGCTAGAGGCAGCGGGTGGGGAGTTGGCAAACTGAGTGAGGAGAGTCAAAAGACATAAACTTCCAGTTGTAAAATAAATAGGTTATGGAGATACAATGTACAGCATGGCAACTAATACTGTAGTACATCTGTGAAACTTGCTAAGAGAGTAAATCTTAAATGTTCTCATCAGAAGAAAAAAAATTCTTCAACTATATATAATGATGGACGTTAACCAGACTTATTGTGGGGATCATTTTGTAGTATATACAAATACTGAATCATTATATTGTATACCTGAAACGAATATAATGTTGTATGTCAATTACACCTCAATGAAAAAAACAAAAAGGAAAATGTTATTTAAAAACAAAAAGTGAGAATTCACAATCATTTGAAAATACTTCCTCCCAACCCCCTCCCACACCTACTGGAGGTGCCATTACAAGGGAAATACTTAGTTTCAATTAAGAGAAAATAACACTAAAAGGAGAAACAACAACAAAAGGTCTGACTCAATAAGTAATCTTGGGCAAATAACGTATATAGCTCTCAGTTTCCTCAACTGCAGAATGAAGTTAAGATTAAATGATCTCTAAAATTCCTTCCAGTTCAGCCTAGGGTAAAAGCAACAATAGATGATATTTATCTATATACTGCTTACTGAATCCTGGGCATTAGTGCATGCTTTATATGTATTATCTTATTTAACCTTCAAGACATGCATATCAAGGGAATTCCCTGGCGGTCCAGTGGTTAAGACTCCAAGCTTCCACTGCAGGGGACACGGGTTTGAAGCCCGGACAGGGAACTAAGATCCTGCAGGCCACGTGGCATGGCAAAAACAAACAAAACCACCACCAACAAAAACATGCATATCAAGTAGGTACTATTATTACCCCCATTTTATACAAGAGGAAACTGGAAACTGTCTCGATACATCAGAAGTCCTGGAACATGCATTTTAAACAAGTTACCCAGGTGATTGTGATGCAAATAGCCACTGCATCACATTTTTGAGTACTGATACTCCAAAGGTTGCATTCCATATTGGTAAAGTTAGTGCAATCCCAACTGCTATGTATAAAATAAGATTTTTTTTTCCCCAATTAGTATCTGACTTGGGAAAGTCATTTAATGCTCTGGGAAAGTCATTTAATGCTCTGCCCTCGCCCGTAAAATGGGTATAATTACACCTGTCTTGAAGAATTTATACTAGAAATGGAAATGGCCCAGTCCTATGCCTAACAGTAGGGATTCAATACATGGTAGCTACTATCACAGGCATCCAAAAAAAGTTAATACATCTAAAAGAGCAATAAAATTTCATTAAAGCCCATTTTATATTTTTTTAATTAAAAAAATTTTTTTAAATTGAAATATAGTTGAGTTACAATGTTGTGTTAATAAAGCCCATTTTAAAGTCAATTCTATGGACTGTTGATTTTCCTAGCTTTTAATCTTATTTTTTAATGTGAATATAAAGTAAAACGGATTATTTTTGATGTACATTTCTATATCTTTAACACATGTATAGATTCATGTAACCACCACCAAAATAGGATACAGAACAGTTTCATCATCTCCAAAATATCCCTGGTGCTATCACTTTGTTGTCATCCTCTCCTGAATCCTAACTCTCAGCAACAACTGATTGTTTCCCTGTCCCTAGTTTTATCTTTGCAAAAATATAAAATAGAACTGTATAGTACATAACCTTTAGAAACTGACTTTTTTTTAAACCAAGCATAATGCCTTTGTAATTTATCCAAGTTGCTGTACATATCAATAATGTCTTACTTTTTGATTTCTGAGGATACAATATAGTATATTTATTTATTCACCCACTGAAGGTGAATTGAAGAACAATGAAGGATATTTTTGTTCCAGCTTTGGCAATTATGAATAGAGCTTTTAGGAACGTTCATGTACACTTCTGGTGTTAACATAAATTTTCATTTTTCTAGATTTAATAAATACCTAGGAAAAAAATTGTGTTAAGTGTATGTTTAACTTCCTGAGGAACTGTCAAACTATTTTTCTGAATGGCTGAACCATTTTGTATTCCCAGGAGCAATGAATGAGAGTTATTCTTCATCAGACACCTTAGCGTTCTCCCTTCTAACTCATGGGTAATGAGCATCCCTCGTCCAAGTCCCCAAAGCTATGCAAAGCTGTGATGAGTATTTTAGCACACAAGCAGTAAATTGCTTCAATAGAACAATGCGCACAGGTGAGAATTCCAGAACCAAATCCTCTATTAAAATAGTTTTCGCATGACTTCCTTGGTGGCACAGTAGTTAAAATTGCACCTGCCAACGCAGGGGACATGGGTTCGAGCCCTGGTCCAGGAAGATCCCACATGCTGCGGAGCAACTAAACCTGCGAACCACAACTACTGAGCCGGAGTGTCACAACTACTGAAGGCCCCGTGCCTAGAGCCAATGCTCCGCAACAGAGAAGCCACCACAATGAGGGGCCCATGCACCACAATGAAGAGTAGCCCCCGCACAGCAACAAAGACCCAATGCAGCCAAAAATAAATAAATAAATATAGTAAAAAAATAATAAAAATAGTTTCTGGAATCTGCTGAAAATTTTTTTTAAGGATATTTTCCTGTATCTGACCAGACATTAAAACACACACACAGCTAGCCTCATCCACCAGAGGGCAGACAGCAGAAGCAAGAAGAACTACAATTCGGCAGCCTGTGAAACAAAAACCACATTCACAGAAAGATAGACAAGATGAAAAGGAAGAGGGCTATGTACCAGATGAAGGAACAAGATAAAACCCCAGAAAAACAACCAAATGAAGTGGAGACAGGCAACCTTCCAGAAAAATAATTCATAATAATGATAGTAAAGATGATCCAGTACACTGGAAAAGGAATGCAGGCAAAGGTTGAGAAGATGCAAGAAATGTTTAACAAAGACCTAGAAGAATTAAAGAAAAACAGAGATGAACATTACAATAACTGAAATGAAAATGACACTAGAAGGAATCAATAGCAGAATAACTGAGGCAGAAGAACAGATAACTGACCTGGAAGACAGAATGGTGGAATTTACTGCTGCGGAACACAGTAAAGAAAAAAGAATGAAAAGAAATGAAGACAGCCTAAGAGACCTCTGGGACAACATTAAATGTAACAACATTTGCATTATAGGGGTCCCGGAAGGAGAAGAGAGAGAGAAAAGACCTGAGAAAATATTTGAAGAGATTATAGTCAAAAACTTCCCAAACATGGGAAAGGAAAGAGCCACCCAAGTCGAGGAAGCGCAGAGAGTCCCATACAGGATAAATCCAAGGAGAAACACACAGAGACACATAGTAATCAAATTGGCAAAAATTAAAGACAAAGAAAAATTATTGAAGCAGCAAGGGAAAAACAACAAATAACATATAAGGGAACTCCCATAAGGTTAACAGCTGACTTCTCAGCAGAAACCCTATAAGCCAGAAGGGAGTGGCATGACATATTTAAAGTGATGAAAGGGAAGAACCTACAACCAAGATTACTCTACCCAGCAAGGATCTCATTCAGATTGGATGGAGAAATCAAAAGCTTTACAGACAAACAAAAGCTAAGAGAATTCAGCACCACCAAACCAGCTCTACAACAAATGCTAAAGCAACTTCTCTAAGTGGGAAACACAAGAGAAGAAAATGACCTACAAAAACAAACCCAAAACAATTAAGAAAATGGTAATAGGAGCATACATATCTATAATTACCTTAAATGTGAATGGATTAAATGCTCCAACCAAAAGACACAGGCTCGCTGAATGGATACAAAAACAAGACCATATATATGCCGTCTACAAGAGACCCACTTCAGACCTAGGGACACATACAGACTGAAAGTGAGGGGATGGAAAAAGATATTCCATGCAAAAGGAAATCAAAAGAGAGCTGGAGTAGCAATACTCATATCAGATAAAATAGACTTTAAAATAAAGAATGTTACAAGAGACAAGGAAGGACACTACATAATGATCAAGGAATCAATTCACGAAGAAGATATACCAATTTTAAATATATATGCTTGCAACATAGGAGCACCTCAATACATATGGCAACTGCTAACAGCTATAAAAGAGGAAATCAACAGTAACACAATAATAGTGGGGGACTTTAACACCTCACTTAGACCAATGGACAGATCATCCAAACAGAAAATTACTAAGGAAACACAAGCTTTAAATGACACAATAGACCAGACAAATTTAATTGATATTTATAGGACATTCCATCCAAAAACAGCAGATTACACTTTCTTCTCAAGTGCGCATGGAATATTCTCCAGGATAGATCGCACCTTGGGTCACAAATCAAGCCTCAGTAAATTTAAGAAAACTGAAAGCATATCAAGCATCTTTTCTGACCACAACACTATGAAATTAGAAATCAATTATAGGGAAAAAAATCACAAAAAAGGAGAACACACGAAGACTAAACAATATGTTACTAAATAACCAAGAGATCACTGAAGAAATCAAAGAGGAAATCAAAAAATACCTAGAGACAAATGACAATGAAGACACAACGATCCAAAACCTATGGGATGCAGCAAAAGCAGTTCTAAGAGGGAAGTTTATAGCAATACAAGCCTACCTCAAGAAACAAGAAAAATCTCAAATAAACAATCTAACCTTACACCTAAAGGAACTAGAGAAAGAAGAAGAAATAAAACCCAAAGTTAGTAGAAGCAAAGAAATCATAAAGATCAGAGCAGAAATAAACGAAATAGAAACAAAGAAAACAAGAGTAAAGATCAATAAAACTAAAAGCTGGCTCTTCGAGAAGATAAACAAAATTGATAAAACATTAGCCAGACTCATCAAGAAAAAGAGGAAGAGGACTCAAATCAATAAAATTAGAAATGAAAAAGGAGAAGTTACAACAGACAGTGCAGAAATACAGAGCATCCTAAGAGACTACTACAAGCAACTCTATGCCAATAAAATGGACAACCTGGAAGAAATGGACAAATTCTTAGAAAGGCATAACCTTCCAAGACTGAACCAGGAAGAAAAAGAAAATATGAACAGACCAATCACAAGTAATGAAATTGAAACTGTGATTAAAAATCTTCCAACAAACAAAAGTCCAGGACCAGATGGCTTCACAGGTGAATTCTATCAAACATTTAGAGAAGAGCTAACACCCATCCTTCTCAAACTCTTCCAAGAAATTACAGAGGAAGGAACACTCCCAAACCCATTCTATGAGGCCACCATCACCCTGATACCAAAACCAGACAAAGATACTACAAAAAAGGAAAATTACAGACCAATATCACTGATGAATATAGATGCAAACATCCTCAACAAAATACTAGCAAACAGAATCCAACAACACATTACAAGGATCATACACTATGATCAAGTGGGATTTATCCCAGGGATGCAAGGATTCTTCAATATACACAAATCAATCAAGATGATAAACCATATTAACAAACTGAAGAAAAAATACCGTATCACCATCTCAATAGATGCAGAAAAAGGTTTTGACAAAATTCAACACCTATTTTTGATAAAAGCTCTCCAGAAAGTGGGCATAGAGGGAACATACCTCAACATAATAAAGGACATATACGACAAACCCATAGCAAACATCATTCTCAATGGTGAAAAACTGAAAGCATTTCGTCTAAGATCAGGAACAAGACAAGGATGTCCACTCTCACCACTATTATTCAACATAGCTTTGGAAGTCCTAGCCCCGGCAATCAGAGAAGAAACAGAAATAAAAGGAATACAAATTGGAAAAGAAGAAGTAAAACTGTCACTGTTTGCAGATGACATGATACTATACATAGAGAATCCTAAAGATGCCACCAGAAGACTACTAGAGCTAATCAATGAATTTGGTAAATCTACAGATTCAATGCAATCCCTATCAAATTACCAATGGCATTTTTTACAGAACTAGAACAAAAAATCTTGAAATTTGTATGGAGACACAAAAGACCCAGACTAGCCAAAGCAGTCTTGAGGGAAAAAAAATGGAGCTGGAGGAATGAGATTCCCTAATTTCAAACTATACTACAAAGCTACAGTAATCAAGACAATATGGTACTGGCACAAAAACAGAGATATAGATCAACTGAACAGGATAGAAAGCCCAGAGATAAACCCACACACCTATAGTCAACTAATCTATGACAAAGGAGACAAGGATATACAATGGAGAAAAGACAGTCTCTTCAATAAGTGGTGCTGGGAAAACTGGACAGCTACATGTAAAAGAATGAAATTAGAATACTCCCTAACACCATCATACACAAAAATAAACTCAAAATGGATTAGAGACCTAAATGTAAGACTGGACACTATAAAACTCTTCGAGGAAAATATAGGAAGAACCTTCTTTGACATAAATCACAGCAAGATCTTTTTTGATCCACCTCCTAGAGTAACGGAAATAAAAACAAAAATAAACAAATGGGACCTAACGAAGCTATCTTTGGCAAAGCAAAGGAAATGACAAACAAGACGAAAAGACAACCCTCAGGATGGGAGAAAATATTTGCAAACAAATCAACGGACAAAGGATTAATCTCCAAAATATATAAACAGCTCATGAAGCTCAATATCAAAAAAGCAAAAAACCCAATCCCAAAATGGGCAGAAGACCTAAGCAGACATTTCTCCAAAGAAGATATACACATGGCCAAGAAGCACATGAGAAGTTGCTCAACATCACTAATTATTAGACAAATGCAAGTCAAAACTACAATGAGGTATCACCTCACACCAGTTAGAATGGGCATCATCAGAAAAATCTATAAACAACAAATGCTGCAGAGGATGTGGAGAAAAGGGAACCCTCTTGCACTATTGGTGGGAATGTAAATTGATACAGCCACTATGGAGAACAGTACGGAGCATCCTTAAAAATCAAAAAATAGAATTACCATATGACCCAGAAACCCCACTACTGGGCATATACCCAGAGAAAACCATATTTCAAAAAGACATATGCACCCCAATGTTCATTGCAGCACTATTTACAATAGCCAGGTCATGGAAGCAACCTAAATGCCCATCGACAAATGAATGGATAAAAAGATGTGGTACGTATATACGATGGAATATTACTCAGCCATAAAAAGGAATGAAATTGGGTCATTTGTAGAGATGTGGAGGAATCTAGAGTCTGTCATACAGAGTGAAGTAAGTCAGAAAGAGAAAAACAAATATTGTATATTAACAAATATACGTGGAACCTAGAAAAATGGTACAGATGAACTGGTTTGCAGGGCAGAAATTGAGACACAGATGTAGAGAACCAACGTATGGACACCAAGGGGGAAAGCGGCTGGGGGGTGGTGGTGGTGCTGTGGTGAATTGGGAGATTAGGATTGACATGTATACACTGATGTGTATAAAATGGATAACTAATAGGAACCTGTTGTATAAAACAATAAAATTCAAAACTCATACACACACACACAACCTCTAACAACAACAAAAATTTAGAAGTGTGGAGTGTGGAGAATCATTTCCTCTTCGCCTTGACTACCTTTAGTGTGCTTTATGGTAAAAATGGTCTGCAGAGAGATAGATGAGTATAATAGGATACGGGAGGTATATATGGCTATCATTGAAGTGAAATATCTAGTCTGAAATTAGAATATTTCTGCCCATTTAACCAAGTAGTCCTCATTTAATTATAATGTGTGTCTCTTCTGGCTGATGATGTAGTCTTCCAAACTAGCCATCTATTAGAAAGTACCTTTTTTTCTTCTGGAAGACACTTGCCTACAAGTCTACCTGCTACAATGTTGCTTTTTAGAAAAGTTTCAACTTAAAAGAAATTTCCCTGATAGGCAGATTTAACACCCTACATCTATCTCCATCTTGGAATTACATTATTATATTGAGATCCTTTTGTCTGCATGTCACTGAACATCTAAAGGACTGTGTCTTCCTTCTACCTACTAGTGCTTAGCAGAAATGAGGGCATATACCAGGTCCTTAATAAAAATGTGTTGATTTAGGGGCCAAAGAAATGAATTAATGGTGGTTTACTTGGTGAACATCTACATATCATGCTTTAATATTCAAATGTTTCCACCTCTAAGAATTCTTTGTGTCACCTCTGTACTTTGTACTTATTGCCATTGCTGTGTTTTCATACTATATTGCAATTACTGTTTGCTGGCATGATAAGTAACTGAATACGGTAACTGGAATTAAGGTAAATTTGTAGCTGTAAGAATGGTGCCAAGGGATTCTCACGATCCCCCATGAGAGGAACAAAAATAAGAGAAAAGTAACTTCGTAAGGCAAAGGTGACTTGTTAAAAATACTAATGATAGGCAATTTAATTTCGCTTCCTTCTATTCTTTCTATACAAACTCTCTGTTTTATCTAAACTGGACCAACATGACTTCAACTTTTTTACACTATTCCTTTGGTCATACTTTCTCCACATTGTAATGCTCTCTCCTCTTACCTCTGCACATGCAAACTCTTCTGTCCTTTCCAGTACCAGATCCAATCTTACCTCTTCAGAAAAGTCTCTTCTGACTATTCAAAATGCACTCCTGAATTCTTCTAGGTCATATAACAAACGTCTATTTTTGTAAGGATGTGCTTTAGCTTTCAAACTATAGATTAAGTTCCTTAAAAAAAAATACTGTCCCTCACACTTTTTTTTTTTAAAACCTCTCCGAAAACAACCAGAGGTAGGCCCTCAAACTGGTAGCATGAAAGTTCAAGGTAAAGGTAGAATGCACATGTACTTCCAGCTCCCAAATTCCTTCTCACTAAGATAGCCATATATTTCCCAGTGGGAAATAAAAGTTCATCAAGGACATGACTGTCTCCAAAGACAGGGATTTAGGTAGCATTTAAGACATGAACAGTTTGCTCTGAATCTTTTTAAAGGATTTGCCTTAAGAGAGTTTCATTTTCTTTAGGTGCCTTTCAGGTTTATGACATTGGGAAAGTCTCAATAGCCACTTAAGAAGATTTTAGAAGTAGTAGAAGGCTTTAAGTTTTTATTTGGAGAACACTAAGATAGCTACTTTTAAAACAATGGTACATAAAAGAAAATACAACTAGATATACTTCCCCCAAAGCTAGCTAAGATTGTATAACTAGAAAAATAAACATACTTTGTTAGACTCTACTGCTACTAAAAACAAAAAGTAGACAGGTTGGGCCAGCTGTTTAAAAATGAGTGCTTTTACAGTAATAAATGTTGACAGCCCAAATAAAAAAAGAATGCATTACTGAGATATCATCAACTGTGGGCTGTCAGTACAAGGCAGCTCCACCCAGTCTAAGCTTGTCAAAAAGTGTTACTGTAATCCATGAAGAAGTCTCCACCTCAGGCAAAGGAAGGAAAAATGGGAGGGCTGGCTCTGAACAGGTGTGTTGAATTGTAATGCCAATGTTGAGTCATAAATCTCTTTACATTAGCTTCACAAATGACAAATTATTAACTTCTACTCTGAGGTGTCAAGCATGAATGAACAGATCCATCAGCAGGCACTTTAAGAGCAACAAATGTAAATAAACAGGGTGTGGATATAATTTTTTAACAGTGAGCATTATTCCATGCTCAAGAGTAGACAGTTATGACAAACTTTTTTACTCTACTCAAGTGAATATGATATTTGGGAATCTGTGAGTGTCTGACCTACTCTTCAGGTCAGTCCACTGACTCTACCTAATCTTGATAAGAGTACTACTTCAGTTTATCCCATGAATCTTTTTTTTTTTTTTTTTTTTTTTGCGGTACGCGGGCCTCTCACCGCTGTGGCCTCTTCTGCTGCGGAGCACAGGCTCCAGACGCGCAGGCCCAGCGGCCATGGCCCACGGGCCCAGCCGCTCCACTGCACGTGGGATTCTCCCGGACCGGGGCATGAACCCGTGTCCCCCGCACCGGCAGGCGGACTCTCAACCACTGCGCCACCAGGGAAGCCCTATCCCATGAATCTTTAATGTAAATGTAACTCAGCTTTACAAGGGATGATGATGTATGAAAAGCACGTAAGTATGTATTCTGGTTTTGACACAGCTGTGTGACTCTGGGCAAATTATTTAACTTCTATAAGCCTCACTTTCCTCCTCAATAAAACGGGGATAATAAGTATCCCATAAGATTACCATGAAAGCTAAAAGACAGTATTTAGAGAAAGTAACTAGCATAATGCTTGGCACTAGCAGACACTCAAACACATGCCTGTTCCATTCTTTAAGGTACTTCAACTGACATCCTTGCTTCCCTAAGAGGTAGAAGTTTGGAATTTAATACAGAGTAATAAACTGCTCAGGATTAAAGCTCACGAAGGCAGAGCTGGAATCTTTTCCACTCTACGTCAGTCCCCAGTAGTGTCCAGCAAGTTCTGAGCTCAAGAATAAACAAGATTGCCAGCCCGCAGCAATCTCTCCATTCCCTGCACTCAAAAGTACCAAATATCCATGTGTATTGTGTTGTCCTTTAAAAAAAAATTATTATAGTAAGATATGTGTAGAATACAATTTACTATTTTAACTATACAACTTAGTGGCATTAATTACATTCACAATGTTGTGCAAACCATCACCACTATCTATTTCCATAACTTTCTCATCACCCTAAACAGAAACTCTATACCCATTAAGCAATAACTCCTCAACCCACCCCATACCTCCAGTTCCTGGGCTCTAATCTATGTTCTGTTCTTATGAATTTGCCTATTCAAACATATTAGTGGAATCATAAAATTTGGTCTTTTGTGTCTGGCAGTTTTCATTTCAAGGTTTACAAGGTTCATCCATGTTGCAGCATATATTAAATCTTTATTATGACTGAATAATAATCCATTGCATGCATATACCACCTTTTGTTTATCCATTCATCTGTTATTAGACATTTGGATTGTTTACACCTTTAGGCTATTGTGAATAATGCTGCAATGAACATTCGTGTACAAGTTCTGAGTCCCTGTTTTTGATTCCTAGAAATGGATTTCTGGGTAATGTGATAATTCTGTTTAACTTTCTGAAGAACTGCCAAACTGTTTTCCATATACCATTTTACATTCTAACCAGCAATGTACAAGGGTTCTAATTCTCCACATCCTTGTCAACACATGCTATTTTCCATTCTTTTAGATTAAAGCCATCCTAGTGGATGTGAGATGGTATCTTATTGTGGTTTTGATTTGCATTTCTCTAATGACTAATGATGTTGAGCATCTTTTCCTGTGCTTGTTGGCCATTTGTGTATCGTCTTTGGAGAAATGTCTATTCAAGTCCTTTGCCCATTTTGAATTGTGCTGTTTGGCTTTTTTGTTGTTACGTTGTGCGAATTCTTTATATGTTCTGGATATTAAATCCTATTATATATGATTTATAAGTATTTTCTTCTATTCTGTAGGTTGTCTTTTCACTCTCTTGATAGTGTTCTTTGATGCACGAAAGTTTTAAATTTTTATGAACTCCAAACTTATCTATTTTTTCTTTTGTTTTCTGTGCTTTTTCATGTCATATTCAAGAAACCATTACCAAATCCAAAGTCATGGTGACTTCCCCCTATGTTTTATTCTAAGAGTTTTATAGTTTTAGGTCTTAAATTTAGGTCTTTGATCCATTTTGAGCTAATTTTTGTATATGCTGTTAGGTAAGGGTTCAACTTCATTCTTTTGCATTTAGGTATCCAGCTTTCCCAGAACCATTTGTTGAAGAGACTGTTCCTTCCCTATTCAATGGTCTTGGTGCCCTTGGTAAAAAACATTTGACCATACATATGAGGGAATATTTCTGGGTTCTCTTTTCTGTTCTGTAGGTCCACATATCTATCCTGATGCTAGTGCCACACTGTTCTGATACTGTAGGTTTGTAGTGAGTTTTGAAATCAAGATTGTTTCAGTGATTTTGGGTTTCCTGAAATTCTGTATGAATTTTAGAATGGGTTTTTCTGTTTCTGCAAAAATCACCTTTGGGATTTTGATAAGGATTGCACTGTATCTGTAGATCACTTTGGAAAGTGTTGTTATCTAAACAACATTAAGTCTTCCAATTCCATGATCAGGGGAGGTATTTCCATTTATCTAGGCCTTCTTAATTTCTTCCAGCAATATTTTTAGTTTTCAGAATACAGGGCATGGGCCTCCTTGGTTAAGTTTATTTCTAAGTATTTCATTATTCTTAATGTTATTGTAAATGGAATTCTTTTCTAAATTTCCTTTTCAGATTCTTCATTGTTCGTATAAATACAATTGATTTTTAATTTTATACCCTGCAACTTTGTCAGATTTGTTTATTAGCTCTAACAGTGTGTGTGTGTAATCTTTAGGGTTTTCTATATATTAGATCATGTCATCTGTGAACAGAGATAATTTTACTTCTTTCCAATTTGAATGCCTCCTATTTATTTTTCTTGCCTAACTGCTCTATATAGAACTTCCACTACTGAATAGCAGCGGTGAAAGTAAACATAGTTGTTTTGTTCCTGATCTTAGGGGAAAAGCTTTCCAGTGTTTAACAATTGGGTATGAATGTCAGCTGTGGTTTCTCAAATATGGCCTTTATTATGTTGAGGAAGTTCCCTTCTGTAACTATTGTTTTGTTTGTTTTTATCATGAAATGGTGTTTGATTTTGTCAAATACTTTTTCCTCATCAAATGAGTCTCATTAATACCAGATTTACAGATTATGTTGTATAATAGTATGAACACACAATATTTGTGGGCATATTCCCAGTTCTGTCTTCATGTTAATTTGTGTACCTCATAACTCATTGGCAAAGAAACAGACTTTAATTCCTTTAAAATAGTGAACTTAATGATACTGGCCCATGTGTAAAACATCAATTTTAGGAAAATTTCTAAGATCTTAATTTTTAGATAACAAAAATAAGCCATAATATATATATATTTTTTTGTGGTACGCGGACCCCTCACCGCTGTGGCCCCTCCTGCTGTGGACCACAGGCTCCGGATGCGCAGGCCCAGTGCCCATGGCCCAAGGGCCCAGCTGCTCCGTGGCATGTGGGATCCTCCCGGACCGGGGCACGAACCCGCATCACCTGCATCGGCAGGCAGACTCCCAACCACTGCACCACCAGGGAAGCCCAGCCATAATATTTAATTAGTACTAGTAATAGTTTATTATCTTTACCTTTTAACTAAAAGGTAATTGATATTGTTTACAATATTTCACCAAAGTTATTTATATCCAGTTTGATGACTCCTAGTTTCAGCTGTAGGGTAGCTTTCATATCCCATTTTTTTCTTTATTTCTAATAACTTAGAAAATTCCAATTAGAGATTATTAAGAATATAATCTAAAGCTTGTTGGCTTTTTCAGTTGTATCTGAATATTTGGATCAAATAAGGACTCAAATTATAAAGACACTTCTCATACAGGGCTACTTTTTTTTTTTTGGCCACACAGAGAGACATGTGGGGTCTTAGTTCCTCAACCAGAGATCGAACCCACCCTCCCCTGCAGTGGAAGTGCGGAGTCTTAACCACTGGACCACCAGGAAAGTCCTCATACAGGGCTACTTTAAGCTATATCAGACTTAAGTCAATGAGTTTATCACACTCAAGAGACAAAGACTTGACCGTTTAACCTTGGGAGATAGTGGTAAGTAGATTCCTAATTCATTTTTTGGGTGCTCTTGCTCTAAAAAGTATTTCTTCTTGAAGCCTTAAGGGATTGGAAACATCCTCTATTATATATAATCAATTTCTTTTACTGAGGAATGAAGAAGATTATCAAGTTTTTGGAAAGAATCAAACTCTTGATAATTAAAGCCATGTGCACCACAGTTCATTTTTTCCTAAGAAATCTTGAAATTTTATTCTCAAAATTAAAAACTATGGTATTTTTAGCCCTGAAAAACAGGATTAGGATGCTCAAGAATATATTACTGAGATATAAAATTTGAACAAGGCCCTTGCACTTTTACCTTTATTATTAGAGTCATAAAAAGTTTTTATCACATGCCTCATTACAAAAACTTATGCTCATACCTTTCCCTTAGGGAAGAGGACTGCAAACTTTATTGTTCAGCAGAATCAACTGGGGGGGCTTGTTAAAACAGATTACTGGGTCCCACCCTCATAATTCTGATTCAGCAGGTCTGGGGCTGGGGCCTGAAAAATTGCATTTCTAACAAGTTCCCAGGTGACACTCTGAGATCTGACTTAGATAACCAGTATACTTGTCTGAGAAGGAACGTCTTAGACTCCTTTTGCATTATTTAAACGGTTTACCAGAAAGATGTCTACTTGAAGCTGCCGAAGATATTAGCAATTTTCATTATTTTCTTCAATACCATATCAAGATTTGAGGGGAATATTATTAATTACTAGCTATTCATTTCAGTAAAGCAGTGTTTAGATTGACTTTCAGGTGCAATCCTTTTCATCTGAATAGTCATAATCTTTCTTGCTGAACATAGAGTTTGTTTTCTTTTTTAAACCAGCTTGATTGAGATATAATGCATTCATAACACACAATTCACATGGTTAAGGTGTACAAGTCAATCAATGGTTTAAAGTGTACATGTCATAGATATATGCAACCATCACCATAGTCAAATTTAGAACATATTCATCACCTCTAAAAGGAACCACACAAACCTCTGGCTATCACCCTCCTATCTTCCAAAACCACTTACTCCCCACACCCAACTGTAAGCAAGCACAATTCTACTTTCTGTTTCTATAGAGTTTCCTATTCTGGACTTATTATATGAGTCCAGAACCATATAATATGTGGTCTTCTGTGATGAGCTCATTCACTTAGCATAATGTTTTCAAAATTTATCTGATATTGTAGCATGTATCAGAATTTCATTCCTTTTTATGGCTGAATAATATTCCATTGTATGTATATACCACATTTTGCTAACTCATTCATACCTTGATGAATATTTGGGTTGTTTCTATCTTTTGGCTACAGTAATGTTGCTATAAACATTCATGTACAAATTTTTGTATGGACATATCTTTTCACTGCTCTTAGGTACATAACTAGAAATGAAACTGCTGGATCATATGGTAACTATGTTTAATCAATTGAGAAAGTGCCAGACTATTTTCCAAAGCAGTTTCACCATCTTATATTCCCACCAGCAGTCTACAAGGGTTCAACTTTCTCCATATCCTCACCAACACTTGTTATCTAACTTTTTGATTCTAGCCACTGTAGTTGGTGTGAAGTGGTATCTCACTGTGGTTTTGATTTGCATTTGCCTGATTACCAATGATATGGAACATCTTTTCATGTGCTTATTGGTCATTTGCTTATTTTCCTTGGAGAAATGTCTATTCAGATCCTTTGCACAATTTTTAATGGGAGTAATTTCCCTTTTTATTATTGAGTTGTAAGTGGTCTTTATATATTCTAGATACAAGTCCCTTATCAAATATATGATTTGCAAAGATTTTCTCCCAATCTGTGGGTTGTTTTTGCACTTTCTGGATGGTGTTCTTTGAAGTAATTTTGTCATCAGTACTGATTCTACCTTATCTTTTAAAATCTAACTCAGAATTTGCAAAATCATCATTAAGTTAAAACTTCTCTGGTAATATACATTTCTCATTGATGAACAGAATGAAGAGATGATTCTACCTCATATATATATACGTATAACAATATGCCAAGAACCGATTCTCACTTCACACACAGTAGTGGTTTTATCTAACCGAAAAGCAAGATAGTGAGCACAGTGTGGTCACTACTCTTCCACAGACCATCCTATTGCCATTGCATGCCATCCAACAGTGCCATTTGATGAGGTACTTCCCTAGGAACTTATTCTCCTGTCTTGTTTGAGCATTTTTTTTTTCTATTGTTAACTTTGTAGTAGCTGGATTTACAAGTTTCTTGTCAGGAGTAATATTTGAATCCATTTTTACCTCAAAGAGTCCAATTTGTAAGCAATTTCTCCTGGTTTGGTTACTTCTCTGACTTAAGCAATAAAATGTAAAAAATTGTTTTAGTGGTAAGTATTCTTTTTTCTCTTGCTCTGAAAAAATCTATTGATTTAACAGAGAGGTAGGTCATTGGGCTTTACTTACAAATGAAACAAAAACTTTGAAGACCTCATGGTTTTATGAAAAATTTTATAACAGAAACAGTGGCACTAAGGGTAAATAGATTGCTTTTCCTATATAATCAATTTTCATATATTTACTTCTCAGTCAAAATTTTCTTTTATAGAAGCTAGTGTGAAATCATTAAAATCAGAGTCAGCTGCCTTGGCATTTCCTATACTAGCACTATAGTTCTCTGAATTATGTTTACACTGATGTTGAAGTAGTTCCAACTATCTGTACTGATTTACAGTATTTATTATAGTATTTTCATCACTGTTTTTATGCTTCAATGAACCACACGTAAGCCACGATCAATTCTGGTGAACTAAGAATATAATATAACTAATTTACCAAGGAAAAATGAATGTAAACTTAAGAATAACACATGAATGACATGAAAGTTCAGAAGCCAAATCAACTGCCCCAGTTAAATGAGTATTTGTCAAGACTAAGCAACCAATGCAATTCTTGTTGTACATGAGGAGTCTAATAAATTGTAAAAGATACAGTGAATGAAATAGGATTTGGAGGGATACCATAATTTATTTCACATTTCAAAATGTGAAATAAAAGTGAACAAAACTGATTATGTTGCTTGTTCACACCTAACTGCTTGGAATCCTTGATAGATAGCTGAGTACACCAATAGTCTAGGAAACACACTGAAAAACATTGCCTTAGAGATTAGAACTATACCTGATATATAGGAGGAACTTGAAGAATGACTACAATTATTATCTTATTTCTTACCTGTACTACCTGCCTCATAGCTTGCACTGGCAGAATGCAAGAGCCCTTCTGTGTTCCATGTCAAATTGCTTATATAGCATGTCTAGCTCACCCTAGCTGGGTGCTCCTGGGGCTTCATCAACTTGGAACTGCTGGGTTGTAAGTCCAAGGACCCTGTCTGTCTTGCTTACAACTGTGTTACTGGTGCCCTACATCTGGTACCTAGAAAAAGACCAATAAATATTTATGAAATGAATATATACAAGCAAGATGAGCGAAAACATCATCTTCTGTGATCTGGACCTAACTATGGAGAAAAATCATTGGATGAAGAACGCTTTTAAAACATTTAGGGACTTCCCTGATGGTCCAGTGGGTAAGACTCCACGCTCTCAATGCAGGGGGCCCAGGTTTGATCCCTGGTTGGGGAGCTAGATCCCACATGCATGCCGCAACTAAGAGTCTGCATGCCACAACTAAACGTGCCACAATGAAGAGCCCACGTGCTGCAAGTAAGACCCAGAGCAGCCAAAATGAATGAATGAATAAATATTTTTTTGAAATTGAAATTAAAAAAAATTTATGCACCCAACATAGGAGCATCTAAACATATAAAATGAATATTAACAGACCTAAAGGAAGAAATAGATAGCAACACAATAATAGTGAGGACTTTAATACACCCCTTTCATAATGGATGGATCATCCAGACAAGAAACCAATAAGGAAACACTGGAGTTAAACAACATGTTAGACAAGATGGAGTTAACAGACATATATAGAACACTCCATCCACAAGCAACAGAATACACATTCTTCCTAAGTGCACATGAAATGTTCTCCAGGATGGATTATATATTAGGTCACAAAACAAGTCTTAACAAATTTAAGAAGAGTTAAATCGTATCAAGCATCTTTTCCAATCAAAGTAATGAAACTAGAAATCAATTACAAGGAGAAAACTGGAAAATCCACAAATATATAAAGATTAAACAACATGCTAATGAACAACAAACGGGTCAAAGAAGAAATCAAGGAATCAAAAAAATACCTTGAGACAAATGAAAAGAAATACAACATAACAAAACTTATGGGATGCAGCAAAAGCAGTTCTAAGAGGGAATTTCATAGCGACAAATGCCTACATTAAGAAACAAGAAAGGTTGTTTGAATACAACCTAACTATATCTCAGGAAACTAGAAAAAGAAGAACAAAGTTGTTCTACTAACAAAGTTAGTAGAGGGAAGAAAAATAACAAAAATCAGAGTGGAAAGAAATGAAAGAGAATAAAAAGACCACAGAAAAGATCAATGAAATAAGAACTGGTTTTTTGGAAAGATAAACAAAATTGACAGACCTTCAGCTAGACTCACCAAGAAAAAAAGACAGGAGTCAAAATCAGAAAGAGTATACATTACAACTGATACCACTGAAATATAAAGGATCATAAGAGACTACTATGAACAAGTATACACCAACATATTAGATCACCTAGAAGAAATGGATAAATGTATAGACACATACATAATGTATAGACTGAATCATGAAGAAACAGGAAATCTGAAAAGATCGATTTAAGGAGATTAAATCAGTAATCAAAAAACCTCTCAACAAACAAAAGTCCAGGACCAGATGGCTTCACAGGTGAATTCTACCAACATTTAAAGAATTATTAATTCCAATCCTTCTCAAACTCCTCCAAAATATAGAAGAGTAGGAAACACTGCCAAATGCATTTTATAAGGCCAGCATCACTCTGATACCAAAACTGGACAAGGGCACCACAGGATTGGAAAATTACAGGCCAATATTCCTGATGAACATAGATGCAAAAATCCTCAACAAAATATTTCCAAACTGAATTCAATGACACATTAAAAGGATATTACATCATGATCAAGTGGGATTTATTCCAGGGATGCAAGAGTGGATTAATATACGCAAATAACTCAATGTGATATATACCACATTAACAAAACAAAGGATAAAAAACATATGATCATCTCAATAGATGCAGAAGAAGCACTTGACAAAACTCAACATCCATTTGTGATAAAAACTCTCAACAAAGTGGGTATTGAGGGAATGTACCTCAACAAACTAAAGGCCATTTATGACAAGCCCATAGCCAACATCATACTCAACTGTGAAAAGCTAAAAGCTTTTCTTCTAGGATAAGGAACAAGACAAGGATGTTCTTTTCTTTTCATTTTTATTCAATGTAGTATCAGAAGTCCTAGCTAGAGCAATCAGGCAAGAAAAAACAAATAAAAGCCATCAAAATTAGAAAGGAAGAAGTAAAACTGTCACTATTTGCAGATGTCATGATATTATATATAGAAAACCCTAAAGGTGCCACCAAAAAACCGTGTTAGAACTAATAAATAAATTCAGTAAAGTTGCAGGATACAAAATCAACATACAAAAACCTGTTGTTTCTACATGCTAACAACAAACTATCAGAAAGAGAAATTAAGAAAACAATCCAATGTACGACTGCATCAAAAAGAATAAAATACCTAGGAATAAAAATGTTCAAACTACCCAAAGTTATCTACAGATCCAATGCAATCTCTATCAAAATTCTGAGGACATTTTTCACAAAAATAGAACAAAGAATCCTAAAATTTGTATAAAACCATAAAAGATTCTGAATACCCAAGCAATCTTAAGAAGAAGAAGAAAAAAAAAAGCCAACAACAAAGATGGAGGCATCAGCCTTCCTTGATTTCAAACTATATTACAAGGCTATAGTAGTCAAAACAGTATGGTATTGGCATAAAAACAGACACATAGATCAATGGAACAGAATAGAAAGGCCAGAAATAAACCCATGTATAAATTGTCAATTATTTTATGACAAAGGAGCCAAGAATATACAAGTGGGAAAGAACAGTCTCTTCCAAAAATGGTGTTGGGAAAACTGTACAGCTACATGCAAAAGAAAGAAACTTGGCCACTATCTTACACCATACACAAAAATCAGCTAAAATTGAATTCAAGACTTGAATTAAGATCTGAAAGCATAAAACTCCTAGTAGAAAACATAGGTAGTAAGCTCCTTATCATCAGTCTTGGCAATGATTTTTTGGATCTGACACCAAAAGCAAAGGCAGTAAAAGCAAAAATATACACACAGAAGAGTACATCAAATTAAAAGGTTGTTGCACAGCAAAGGGAACCATCAACAAAATGAAAAGGCAAGCTACCGAATGGGAGAAAATATTTGCAAATCATGTATCTGATAAGGGATTAATATTCAATATATAAATAACTCATACAACTCAACAGCAAAACAAACGAACAATCTGATTAAAAAATGGGCAGGGATTCTGAATAGACATTTTCCCAAAGAACATATACAGGTGGCCAACAGGTACATGGAAAGGTACTCAACATTACTAATTATCAGGAAAATGCAAATTAAAACCATGAAATATCACCTCACACCTGTTAGAATGGCTATTATCAAGAAGACAAAAAATAACAAGTGTTGACGAGGATGTGGAGAAAAGGGAACCTTTCTGCACTGTTGGTAAAAATGTAAATTGGTGCAGCCACTATGGAAAACAGTGTAGAGCTTCCTCAGAAAAATTAAAAATGGAACTACCATATGATCCAGAGATTCCACTTCTGGGTACTTATCTGAAGGAAACAAAAACACTAACTTGAAAAGATATATGCACCTTCATGTTCACTGCAGTATGATTTATAACATCTCAGACATATAAGCAACCTAAATGTCCATCAGTGAATAAACGGATAAAGAAAATGTGGTGTGTGTGTGTGTGTGTGTGTGTAATGGAATCTTATTTATTCATAGAAAAGAAGAAAGTCTTGCCATTTCTGACAACATGATGGACCATTGAGAACATTATGCTAAGTGAAATAAGTCAGAGAAAAATACCACATAATCTTACTTATATGTGGAATCTAAAAAAAAAAGAAAATCAAGCTCATAGATACAGAGAAAAGATTGATGGTTGGCAGAGATCAGAGTGAGTGGGCTGGCGTGGCTGATTGAGAGGTGGGTAAAATGGATGAAGTTAGTTGAAAGGTACAGACTTCCTGTTATAAAATAATTAAGTCATGGGGGTGTAATTGACAGCATGGTGACTGCAGTTAATAATACTGTTTTGTATATCTGAAAGTTGCTAAGAGCAGATCTTAAAAATTCTCTTCACAAGAAAAAATTATAACTATGTGTGGTGATGGATGTTAACCAGACTTATTGTGGTGATCATTTTGTAATATATACAAATATCAGATCATTAACGTTGTACACCTGGAACTAATACAACGTTATATGTCAATGATATCTCAAAAAAAAAAAACAACCACCCTTTTGTGAGCAGAAAGCAACCAACTACAGAAAGCCGTCTATGGTATTCTCAACTATCCATTTAGTGCTCGAATCATTAACAGTTAACTCAATTAGCTCTTCTTCCTTAAAGTTACTTCTGGGTATTAGATCTTCTCTGACTTTTACACTTTCAGTGAAATTCTGATGTTTAAAAATACTGACTTTTGTTTTTGTTTTTAATCTCACATATAGATTTATACATAGCTATATCAGGGAAAACTCTCCTAACAAAACTATTGATACTATTCTTGCTAGCTTCAGGAAGTAGTCCAGATATATTTTTAAAGAAGCCTAATAGTGAAAGATCCTTTTAAAGGTTGGTCTGTTGTATATGTTTTGCTTTAGTTTTTGCACAAAGATACTGTTTTTATTCTCTATCTTGTGATGACTTACTCCTGTTTTAAAGAAAACATCAACAGAAGCCAGAATCTGTACCCTGTTTATCATTGTTAGTTCTGGAAAGAGAATGGGTATGACAATGGTGAGATTTTAAACAGATGAAAGGAAAAGGAGTTCAGTGCTTCAAACAGTAAGATAAAGACAAAACTTAGGACAAAAAAGTTACACATTCCATGGGGCAAACACAAAGCCAACAATTTCCTTTGGCAACACAAAAAGCTGCCTTGAGCCAATAAACCTACCCTCCCTGTGCTGTGGCAGTATTGTTTTTAAGTCTCAAATCAGAATCCTTAAAGGGTAAGCCTAAAAAGGCCCCTCTGGCATATGTTGCCCATGTTCCACTAGTATATTCTTACCATTACCAAAGAAATGAGAATGCTGTTCCTGACCTTGAAATCTGCCCTGATCTCCAACATTTGGGTTTTGACAATTACAGAGATATTGCTTAGATACAAATTAATCAGAGTGGTTAGGCTGGAAAGGGGTAATTCTTGCACCTACGATAGAGGATTCTAAGTAAATTAGTGTTGAATGGATGAACGAACAAATGAATGAAACCACAAATACATCAAGAGCTAAGTATAATAAACACTTGATAATCAGAGGTTTTGAGATTATTCACAGCTAAAAAAACTAGTACATATGAAAAAACTGACTCCATTTACATGTTAGAAAGCATCTATTGTTTGGAACCAAGCTGTAATCAAAAACAGATGCTAAAATGTGGCCACTGTCATATAGTGATATTTGCTTTTCTCCTCATCCCTTCTTTGCAAATAGCCCCTCACTAGAGCAAAGCACCTCTCTGTCCCCAGGACCTAGCCCAGTGCTATATTCTTCATAGATGCTCAGTAAACACTTATAAAACCAAACTAATACCATTAATAAAAATGTCTATGAATAAATCTATATGGAGATAGTTCTGTCAAAACAGAGGCTCATACATAATTTATACTTCCTGGTTAGAGACAGAACAATTAGCGATATAAAGGTTAGCCCATTCTGAGCCATTGAAGAATGACTCAGAGTATGAATATGCTTTGGGCTTGGTTTTATTTAATAAAAGCTTTATGTAATATAGGAATCTCTGGTTGCACTAATACAAAGGTATCATTGAAATGATGGACGTAACTGAATCAAAGATGAGTTTAAATAAATTCAGGCCGAGGAAGCCATCCTTCAAACGTGTTCACAATTTAATTTTAACTGTATGCTTAAGTTTTATTTGAAATTTTTTATAAAGTAAAGCCAAATTCACAATTACAAGGGACAGTGTTTCTTATCACTTACTCAGCAGATACCAAATCATGATCTGTGCATAGTCTAAAAGAAGTTTTTAAACTTAGAAAAGCTTTTCTTAGGAACTCTACTTATGACCTGAAAGATAACTTTCATAAGACACTCTAAAAACAAAAACAAAGAGAAATCTTTTATCTCTTGCAGTTAAATTTCAATAAAAAATTTCAATTATACGGAGTCTTAGATTTTTCCTGTAACCCTCATATTAAGTTTTGTGCTCAGTATTAAATGAATTAAAGTCAATTTCCTTACCAATGAATTATGAGGAACACAAATTAAAATGAAAATGAACTGGGAATATGCACGCAAATATTGTGCATTCATATTATTATACAGCATAATCTGTAAATCGAGTACTAATGAGAATCAAGGTTTAAATGGCTGAAGAATGTGTTTAGTGAATTATTGTCAATCAATGCCTCTATTCCAGGATAAATGTAATCTTGAATGGCAACACACCTATTATTACAAATTCCTAACTAAGTACAGTACTTCATTATTTCAAAATGTCAGTGTCAATTTATAAAGTAACAGATAAACACCATTCTACCATATACCCGATTACCTTTCCCTCAGAGTAAATGAAACACTACTAAGAAAAATTACAAACAACATTTTTATAGTAATAAAAGGAATCTACTGAGTATTAAAACTCTAGGTATAGTGCTCAGAATTTTCATATTTGTTAATGTGGATACATCATGTTTTATATCATTGTAATCAAGTATTATTTTTTCAAGTCACATTATTTCATGTAAATTCTTTCAACTATTCATTTATTCAATCACTTACAAACATTTTTTGAGTGCCTACGTTGTCCTAGGTACACTGTTAGAAGACAGAGTTACAAACATGAATACGATACAACCCTTGCTCTTTAACTCACAGTCTAGTAGAAGACAGAGACAAGTAAATAAAGTTAAATACAACAGTACAAGGTTAAATGGAAATTGTTTATGTTTTTCCCATTTGTAATAGCTAGAGTATTGTATTGAAAACACTCATTATACGCGGAAACTTTTCATCATTGCTCAGAAATCAAACTCTCCTTTATTTGTTCTATGTAAATCTTTCTTTAAAAATTAAAAACAAAGAGAAAATTAAAAAGAATAATTTGATGGATATACGAACTTAGCATCTCAAATTAATAAATGATAAGATTTGTTTCATATTTTATCTTGAGACTGTTTTCCAAATCCAGAAATTTCTTGACTGATAAAGCACTAATAATTACTTGAGATTATTATAGATCCTACTAGCTGTGTGACCCTTGGGTAAATTAACTTAAACTTTTTGATCCTCAGTTTTCTCATCTGAAAAGTAGAGATGACAATACCAATCTGTGTTGGATTATGTTCCATCTGCCCCTCAGTATCCATGCTCTACCTAGCTTTTTGCCCAGGGAGGTTTACTTGCCTGCCTTTCAGTTTCTAGTTGGGTTAGGTCAATAGGAGGTACTAGCAGGAGATCAGAGTATAAAAGGAAAGGGAAGCTATTCCTTAGTTTCTTCCTTACCAGTTCACCAAGGGTTGGCTATATCTCTCTAATAGAAGCGATCCTCTTCATATACCACCTTCTCCTAGGCCTTTAGGCCTAAGGGTAGTAATGGCTTCCTTTAGCCCTAGAGTGTACTATCCATTGTTGACTCCCATAAACTCTGCCCATATCTTCATAAATAGTTCCCTTATTAAACTCTTTTCAAACAACCCAGTTTGAAAGTGTCATCTGTTTCCAGCCAGAACTCTGACTCATATGCAGCCTCAAGGGATTGTTTTGAGGATCACATGAGATGATAAATGTAAAGTGCTTTGCATAGTGCCTAGTACATTACAGATATTCAGTAAGTGTTGACTACTATTGTCATTATGAATATTGCTGTTATTATTATTCTATTTGAGGTTCCATGCTCATCTCATCTATACCATCTAAATATGTTCGGGAGACTGCTAAATTCAGAATTCTGGTGATCTTTTTACTAATTCTCACAGTGCTTCAAAAATATGTTCAAGTGTAAAATGTGTTTATTGCTAATCAATCTCAATACTTAAAAAGAGTAAGAGGACCTTAAAAGTGAGTGAAAAACCCATATAATAGATTGGATTTCCTGAACTGTAGTTTCTTCTGTAAACATGCTTCAGAATTCGTTTCCTGTAAATCGACCTCCTGTCATCAAATCTAGCAAAGTATAAATGTCCATAAAGTTAAACAAATTGTTGGGTCTTGGGTCATGAAAAGAATGGACTGAAAGGTAAATTCAGTGGCATAAAAACCCTTCGTTCATGTGGAAACACATCTTCATCAATGCCTTATTTATCCATCATGACATAGGCAAGCATCACCATTTGACAAATTATCTCAACAAATCCTATTAAAGGTCTACTTAACATTTCACCTTACCTCATCCTTTATATCTTCCTGTTGCTGGGCCGTGAAGATCTCCATTGCAGCCATGAGTCTCATCATTAACTCATCCACTGTTGTGTTACCTAGCAACACATGGAGATAGCCAAACTTCACATTAAAGTCATTATAAAATGGAAAGTCATTCTAGAATTAATCAGTAAGGAATAACTACAGTCTAAAAAAATTACAGACTGGCATGCTAATAAAAACTTTCATGTTTTCACTGAAAAGTTTCATATTTTCAGAAAGAGAACAAAGCAGTATACTGGCAATTGAAATTTCAGAATACTTAGATTTGAGGGAACAGTCTCTTACTTAATAAGAAGGACTTTCAGCACTGCAAGAAGAATATCCAAGTCATGAGGATCAAAGTATCTTTCAAGTTAGGAAAACATATCTACTTAATAACGCTAGCAACAACTACCATTTGTTTATATGCCAAACAAATTACATTAAGTGATTAGGTTTATAGATATAAAATCTCATTTAATCTGTACAACAATTCTATGAAGGTGTTATTATGATTTTGATTGTAACAAGAAGGAAAATGAGGCTTAGAGAGCTCAAGTAACCTGACTAACCAACGTCAAGTTGGTTAAGTTATAGGGCCAGGATTTGAAACCATATGAGTCTGACTCAGAAGCCTGTCTCCTTTTCCATCTTAGCATACTGTTTACTTAGAATGATCTCCTATCACTAAAAATTCTTTGGTGAAACAAGCAGTAATTCAATTTCTGAAAAAAAAAAAAAATTTTTTTTTCCCAACTGATATTTTTCCCTTTCAGCTGCTTTCAAATGACTATGCTATAATCTTTATGGAGAAGGTATTGTAATATTTGATTTTCTTGAATGTTATTTTATTCCCTGTCCAAGTTTGTAACAAACATATAGCAAATATATGCCATTTCTTGCATGCATTAAGTTCTGTTATTCGCTTTGGATGCATCTACAAGAGAGAAGGAAACTCATGAAGATACATAAAGATATAGCAATTTTTCTCTTCTTTCAAACCTACAGGCAAAAGAGCCTGTCTTCTCCAGGGCCTGAGAAGGTGTCTTCTTGTCCCATTAATGGAATGGCCACCAACGAGACAACAAATAGTAAGCATCCTTGCTTGTATTCTTCCAGAGTAGGGTTTGACTAACATAATCTTTCAATGGTCCTTTCCCAGTTTCCCTTATGACCACTGGCAACATGCAGTTAGGGAGCAGCTGCGGTCCTTAGCCAAAGAAATAATCTAATTTGCTCACATCAGCACTACTCTCTCAATAAATGAGCTAGAGAACAAGTATTATCTTGGTGTGATATCATGTTACCAAGAAAGCAGAACTGGTTTTGTAGTCAGAGTTCTAACCCTAGTTCTGCTACTTATAACTACATGATCTGGTACCTAGAAATTGCCTAGCACATGATAAGGGCTTAATAAATATTCACTTAGTAAACAAATGAATAAGAGAAGAGGGAGTGACTCTAGCTCTCTAACGATCAATTTCCTTATCTGCAAAATGAAGATAACACTACCTCTGTAGGGTTCTTAGAAGGATCAGAGATAATGTAAAGTGCCTGGTACACAGCACACACACAATCACTGACAGTTATTATTAACAGGTATAACAAATGGCAAAAAGTTTAATAAGAGAACCTTCAACGTAGATTTTGTTACCAGGCAAATCTTTGGGTTTCCATTTCTTATTTGTAAACTGTAGTGACTAACAACGAGTATGGGCCATGAATACTTTGTGGAGGGTACTAGAATCATCAATGGGGAAATAGTATAATTTTACAGGTACTACACACTGGTCATTAATTTTCAGGCTTAAAGTCACTGCTTATCAACTATGCTTCAGCCCTAACTATACAGGCTCATTGCCAAACTGTACTTGAAGGTATTTTATACCTAAGCCCTTAATGATCCAAGATGGAGAAAGGTTCCAGTTAATGCAGTTCAGGGAAAATTTATTTTTTATAGCCTATTGCAACAGAACCTCTTTATACTCTTAAAAACTATTGAGATCCCTGAAGAATTTTTATGTGGGTTATGATTACCGACATTTACTGTGTTAGAAATTAAAACTGAAATTTCTAAAACATATTTATCAATTCATTTAAAAGTAACAATAATAAACCCATAATTTGGGGCTTCCCTGGTGGTGCAGTGGTTGAGAATCTGCCTGCTAATGCAGGGGACACGGGTTTGAGCCCTGGTCTGGGAGGATCCCATATGCCACGGAGTGGCTAGGCCTGTGAGCCACAACTACTGAGCCTGCGCATCTGGAGCCTGTGCTCTGCAACAAGAGAGGCCACGATAGTGAGAGGCCTGCGCACCGCGATGAAGAGTGGCCCCCGCTTGCCACAACTAGAGAAAGCCCTCGCACAGAAACGAAGACCCAACACAGCAAAAATAAATAAATAAATTACTAACATCAAAAAAAAATCAAAAAAAACCCAACATCAAAAAAAAACCACATCAAACAAAAAAAACACATCAACATCAAAAAAACCCCCATAATTTGTTAATATAAATATCACATTTATGAAAAATAACTATATGTTCCAAAAGAAAAAGTTCAGTGAGAAGAATGTAATTTCTTTTAACATTTTTGCAAATTTCTTTAATGTCTGGTTTAATAAAATGCAACTGGATTCTCATATCTATATTTACATTAAACCAGCTGTAATGTGTTGTCTTGGTTGAAATTTATGAAGCAATTATGGCCTCAAACAGATATATAGTTGGAAAAAGGAGGAGTATTTTAATAGATAATTGTAGATATTTTTCTTTAATACACCCAAACTGACAAGTGGAATTTTTTTCAAGGTTAGGTATGGGAGGAATTTGAAACCGTTATCAATGAACTTATTGTACTTTGTTATATTAAAATCCACTGGTCTATTTTGCCCTTTGAATGGATCTTTTACTCATGCATGAGTTTATAACATTATGCATTGGTCATTTGGAAAATGTTGGTTCACGGAGTCATGCATTTCTTCTGAATGTTGACACGTCTTATTTTATGATATCAAAAAAATCACATTTATTATCATCACCATTAACATCACCAGAAAAGTATTTAAACTGTCAATCTTAAATGGAGGATATAACTTTTTGCTTAAAAACTCAAATTTTATCATTGGCAACAAATGTTGTCAGTTCTTTTTCTTGAAGTAACAGACTTACTTTGTTCATCCTGGAGAAATGTCTGCCCATTGCATCACACAAACTATAAAGACGGTTAAAAATTAATAAAATAATAATTTAAAAAAATGCACATACATGGAGGTGAAAAATATGACTACCAGTACAGTTCTGTGTCATGGCCTTGATTTGTGCTAAGATGCCAGCAGTTTTACACAGCACTGATTTTGTGCCACTTAGTACAAATGTCAATACAGTAAAAAAGAAAGCAAAAAAAGAGTCTATCAAAAATAGACCTTGTAGATTCCCTGAAAGGATCTAGGGGACCTCTAAGGCCCATGGACCATGCTTTGAGAACCACTATTGACTGTAATATTGCTGGAAATATTACAGTAAACAGGAATGAAATATTAATTAATATGAAATTAATTAATATGATTAATTAATATGAAAACAGGAATGAAATATTATCTTCATTATCTATTTACTCTATGCATTTTGTTCCCGCAGCAGGTCTTCTTTAACACTGTTTGTGAAAGTGAATGCTCTAGCTATAGAGAAAACATAAAATACCAGAGGTTTTGTTTTGAGTTTTAAAGGCACTTGAATTTATACCCCTTCCTCCATTACATTACCTGCTACAGAACTTGTGACTTAAATAGGGGCAGAAATTAAGTATCTCAGACACAAGCTTTAGCTTGGAGCATCTGAAACATCCTTTTCCCTGTGGCATAGAAAAGATACTGTTTTCAATGCAAGCTTTGCCATGTATAAAGGAATTTTTTATACTAATACTTAGGATACATTAGTAACATAAAAAACATCACTCATTTTTTTGGTAAAGAATGTGTGCACTGTGATTAAATTGACAGGCATCCTATAGCTTCACACCTCAGGGTTGCATTCTAGACGTGGATTCACACAAATGAGGTGAAACGACTGCCACTGTGAACTATTCAATTCACAATATCCAGTCACTGGTTTTTCCAGATAACTAAAGATAAGGATTTCCTTCAACCAATCAACATTACAGCAAGAAATATGTGTGTGTGTGTGTGTGTGTGTGTGTGTGTGTGTATGAATGAAATATCATATTTGATGACTGATTATGGCTTAATTTCTAGTTTAGAAAATTTAGCAATTCTGAATATTTAACATGATTATCCTATGTCCCAAGGGCTGTGCAGTTTTATTAAGATGTTTATGTTGGATTTTCTTGAAGCATATTTCATAGCACCTATACTATTTTTTTTTTTTTTTTGAGGTACGCGGGCCTCTCACTGTCGCGGCCTCTCCCATTGAGGAGCACAGGCTCCGGACGCGCAGGTCCAGCGGCCACGGCCCACGGGCCCAGCCGCTCCGCGGCACGCGGGATCCTCCCAGACCGGGGCAGGAACGCACGCCCCCTGCATCGGCGGGCGGACTCCCAACCACTACACCACCAGGGAAGCCCGCACCTATACTTTTTGAAGATATTCTTTTTCCCGGTGTTCTATATTTTAAAATGCAAAGATATTCACCAATACAGAGAATTACTTTCAGCTTTGATGGTAAATATTACAAGGTTATCACATACATAAGGAGACACTCTACTTCCCTTGTGATATGTACTTTACCTTGTATCACATTTAACACTTCATTAGATGATCGCTTTCCCATAATAATCAGAAAAAGTGGAAACTGATCTGTTTTTTGAGTCCGAATGGTTTGTGCAACAACGCTGCCAAAGTGTCTATTGCACATCGTCAGAAATCTAAAATGAGACAAAATCCAAAGTTAGTTTCATTTCAGAGTTTAATAAATTTATCACTACGCTAAGAAAAAAGTCATTGTGTTTTATTAGCTATATTAAAATTAGACAGTCTGATATCAATATGTAAAATATTACTGTATTTAAGTTTTCAACTACATCATAAATGGTATAGAAATGATTATCCTACAGAAAAGCAGGCCACACACCCTATATTACCCTAAACTATGAGAAAAACAAACAAAATGAATTTTAAGAGGAAAAATTTCTTAAAGGGGACAAGTATCGGGTGGTAAAAGTTAAATTAACCGGCATCATCCTAGTCTAAACAGGATCTAGCAACATTTTCACAAGTCCTTAGAATCAAGAATTGTACTTGAGAATTGTGTTTTCTCCAGTAGTAGGAGGTCTTCTAGTTTCATACTTGGTATGGGATAAAAATAATAATTCTAAGCTTTTGACCAAAAAAAGCTCAGAGATATTAGCATACTGAAGTCTAGCATTAGTATTCTTAACACGATCTGGAATAAATGAAAAAACTGATAAAGCTTTTCTCTTCTATTAGAGGACTGTTTGAAATTAGCATTTCTTTCAAGAGAAAAGGGTAGCTTATGATATGTTTTCAGATCTGATGGTAAAAAGTAAATGTCATAATAATAATGAATTATGAAAGACCAAATGCAAATATAGAATGCTTTAATAAGATCCAATTTAATAAAGTCTGTAAAAATAATGGACTTTTAATAACACAGGTCACAAAAGGCAAAACAGTGGAAATTCTGGGGACTAGCCACTGGTACTGGCTTATTAATTCTTAATTATGTTCATGAAAGGCAACTTAAATCGTGTGTTTTCTTATGCCTTATGATAATATTTTAGGTAACAACTCCTCTGAAATGTATGTTCTAGCTGATGAGCAAAGTCTTGTCATCACATGCATTAGAAGGTAAATCTATTTGAAAAGACAAACGGCATTAAAATGTCATGTGCTCAGATTCATTTGATATCCATATTCAAAACAGAATCAAACCTCTTAATTTTTAAAGCCAGTATATTTCTTGTCCATAGAAATTCATCCCAGAAGTTTAGGCTGAATCCTCCACAAAACCTGTGCGGTGACTACACACAGGGCCACTAGAACTGTTGGCAAGAGTGTCAAGACAAGTTAGCACCACTGCAATAAGTTCATTGGGAGGCAGGTTCATATACACATTTACAGCAGCAATAACCGGACCCCATGGCAATCTGAAATGACAAGGCCTTTAAAAAACCAATTGTTGGCCATGAAATATCAGGGCCCCCATGAAAATTCAGATCTTCACATTCCACAACTATTATGGGATAAAAGGTGCTCAAGCAGCCTAAGTCTCCATACCAAATTTCACACCCATATAGCTTTAATTCATCAATGGAGATGTGTAGATCAGGAGACTAGAAAGTTAGGATCTCATTTTTCTTTCTGCTTCTTACTAAAATATTTGAAGTCAGTCTTGACCCTGATCTGATCATTGGCAACCTCTAAAATTAAAGATGTCAAAAAACAGTTGGAATGCCATTTCCTACAAAAGGGAGAAAATAAGTCCTTGTTGCTTTCACATCAATGGATTAAGTGGCTATCACACAGTAGATGGCCATCACAGCACTAGCCTCACAAGTGATATTAAATACTAGCCAAAGAGGAGACCCCCAAAAAAGGAAGGCAGGAAGGAAGGAAGAAAAGAAGGGAGGCAAGCAGGCAGGTTGGCTTAGTGGTTTTAAGAATTTGATTTCAAGACAATTTTGTCTGGCAACTGTGTACATCCCAAATCCTCTTTCTGTGAAAATGAGCTAGAAGAGAAAATAATTATGAAAATGTAGGTATCTTATTTGGTTTAAATTAATATATAACATAAATTTCAAAACTACACGAAACATATTCAAGGGAGGTACAGCTTTCAACATCACATTAACCATTAAGCCATTCAATTACTATAAAAAACACAGTGATCAGTTTTCTACCAGGTATTAGCAAATCATTCTAATATTTTAGAAGCAGTTGAGAAATATAAAGGGATCACACAGCTGGCTGATGTTTTCTAGTGGCCTTAACTAACAATCTGTTCTAATCGAAGAGAGACTTTGTTAAAAGTTTAATTAATTTGATTAATCTCCTATGATCATGTTTACTTTGAGATTTTCAAATTGCAATCATCGACAGCCTGTAGGGCCAATGGACAGCCCCAAATTAAAAAATTCCTACTTGTCAGTTCCTTCCATTATAATTTACAAGAACTTCACAACACAAATATCAAATCTTTCTCATGGCTGGGAGGTTCTGCTTCATCCTCTCAAGATCATTCACAACACAAAGTTACCATTCGCAGCACACTACCAGCAGCAAAAATCCAGTTCAAAACATTAGAGCAAAATCAAACACGGGAAAAACAAGTTGTTTTAAGAGAACAAATGTGGTTCTCATATTTGTGGTATTTCTTCCTTGTGAAGATATAAAAGTGTGCCAGTGCATCTAGTGGCAGCATCAAACTTGTCAATCGAACTGCATATGGTGTTCATCAGAGTCAGGTGTCATGAAGGGAGAAATGATTTCCACAGCAATTGCATTCCTGCAACTCACTGGTCCCTGGAGGGGTGGGTGGGTAGGTCGTGGTGGAGGTGGTGGGGAGTGGGAGCGGGAAGCCTCACACTCTGGCCTTGGTAAAGAAACAAGATATAGGGAATTCCCTGGAGGTACAATGGTTAGGACGCTGTGTTGCCACCGAAGGGGGTGTGGGTTCAATCCCTGGTAGGGGAGCTAAGACTGCATGCCGTGCGGCATGCCCAAAAGGAAAGAAAAGAAAAAACATAATTAGTAGCTTATATTCACCAATTCTTGCTATTAGAAGGCTAAAATTGGAAAGATAAGATAAAGTGGTTTTAATCTAAAGTTTGGGGAGAAAAATAAACAGAACATCTGATGGCTAGCATATATTAATCATTAGTAAAATTTTCAGTCTCTGAAGCAGAGATCATTTCTATCTTGCTAATGGAAACCAGGATTACTAATAAATCAGATATACGAAAAAGTAATCTCATTTTAATTCAAAACAGGATATAGTTTAGTTCTTTCAATCAAACTCATAATTACATAAGTCATTGACTTTTACTAAACTGTACTTCAACATAAAATACATACTAAAAGAAACACAGCAAGGGGCTTCCCTGGTGGCGCAGCGGTTGAGCCCTGGCCTGGGAGGATCCCACATGCCGCGGAGCAACTAGGCCCGTGAGCCACAACTACTGAGCCTGCGCGTCTGGAGCCTGTGCTCCGCAACAAGAGAGGCCATGATGGTGAGAGGCCCGCGCACCGCGATGAAGAGTGGCCCCCCGCTTGCCACAACTAGAGAAAGCCCTCACACAGAAACGAAGACGCAACACAACAAAAATAAATAAATTAAATAAATTAAATAATAAACTCCTACCCCCAACATCTTCTTTAAAAAAAAAAAAAGAAACACAGCAATTTAGGGGGAGGGTGATGAAATTCCACAAACACTTACTGCCTACCTACTGTATACCAGGTAATGTAAAGAGGCACGTTTGATAAAAAATGGAGGCTACAAAACTGCTAAGTCTCTGTGTGAGGCTTCCTGATTATGCATTTCAATGTGACTTCCATAAGTTTAAAGGAGCCTCATATATAAACTGGAAATAACACATCTTTAAAATACTTATATTCTTGTAAGTTACAGAAAGTACTCAGAATTGTGCTTAGAATATGGTAGGCCCTTAAAATTGGTAGCTATTTAATCATTATTAAATGCATCATGATATTTAACATTTTTATCATAATTATTTTCAGGATTAAAATGGTAACTTATACCTATGGGCCAACACTGAAAGATTTTTTGCATAGTTAAGACATAGCATGAAAGAATTGTTGACTAGACAAATACAGTCATTGGTTTTATTTTCATTCAGAGAATGAAAGGGTAGGTATTGATATTTGAGAAATAAGTACAATTATAAATGCTGCAATCTATGTTTAGTAATGTTAACTAATTTAAAACCAAGAATCAGTATCACAATTCCTGGCTGCTTACCCTTGAATCATTAAACACATTAAATGTCTTTCTGATAATGTGTGAACCATTTGTCCAAAATGAAAGGTCATTGAGCAGAAGAAATTCACATTCAACAGTACTATAGGACTTTTCCAATATGGGTCGCCAAGTGTTTTTTGGTTGTTGTTGTTTGTTTTTTATACTACTTCTTTTGAAGTCACTTTGATCTAAGGAGGCTCTTCTCTTTAAAGCAAACCAAGCTTGCAGTTTTTGCTATAGTAATAAGCCTCATTACTTATACATATTCATTCATGTGTTCAGGGCTGGTTAAAAAACATTTATGTACAACAGTAGAATAACCAGAACACAAAATAGAGAAAGGACCTTAGAGATCATACCTATCTAGCCAACACACAATTCTCCTTTCTTCTTCTTTTCCTTTTAATAGGGAAGTTAAAGCCAAGGTCCTTTAACGTGTGAAGTAAGACTTATCAAGGTGCTAGCATTGTCAAGCATACCAAAACCAGCCAAAGACTTTTGTCTCCTTCCACAACATCATTTCCACAAGTCTGCAGGCCTATCCGTTGTTCAGCTCATTCCCTGAGATGATCTTCAGCACCACTGGCATATGTGCCTTTGTCCTTTAAGGGTGGCTTTGATTTTTTGAAATAGTCCTAAGTCTTTGGTTCAAAATGAGTTAGGTAAACAAGCTGGAAGACACTGACTATAAAGGCAGTGATTTGCAAGCTTTAATGGCCTAGGAATCACCTATGAAGTTTATTCAAAAGGCAAGTTCCTCAGCCCCATCCCCGAGAGATTCTGATTCAACAGATGTGGGGTAAGGCCCAGGAAACTGCCTTTTTAATAAGCTCCCAACCCCATCCAAGGCGATTCTGATATAAGTGGTTAATGGAACACACTTTGAGAAATACCGCTTTTAGGACGCAGGACTGCTTTCCTTGAAAGGCTTTAAGCTCTCTCTGAAGGTAGCTTTTAAAGAAGTTGTCCCCTAAAAGTTTTGGGCAATGGCATATTCACTGGACCAAGTGTCTAGTCTCCTGAGGTGATGACCACATTGAAGATGATAATTCTCACTTGCTTCATTTGTATAGGTGAGCTGCAATTCGATGTGACACAAAATTACAGTCTGTGAGCTCCAGGTGATGGAGGAAAAACAAGGCCGGGTGGGGGGTGGTTTGCAATATTAAATAGAGAAGTCAGGTCTCACTGAGAAGTTGATATTTGATCAAGGATTCAAAAGAGGTGAAGGAGGAAGCGGAACACATATCTCTAGGAAGAGAATTCCAGGCAGAGAGAACAGCAGAAACAAAGACCTTAAAGTTGGAGAGTATCTAGCATATTTGAAAGGTGACAAGAAGGTTAGTATAGCTGAAGCAGAGTAAAGCATAAAAGACACAATTGATAATTTCGACTATTTTCACATGGTAACGAACACCATAACTCGGCCAAAAGATAAATTCTGAATTTCAAACTACAGAAAAAGGTCTAATTTCCTTAATATATAAAGAACTCTTAAACAATTAGGAAAAGATCCACAAATAATATATAAAGACAGCTTCAAGAAATGGAAACAGTAATGGCTCATAAACATGTGAAAAAATACTCAAAATAGCTCATAATGAGTAAGTCCTAATTAAAGGTACACTAAGAAACCATTTTTCATCTGTCAGATTAGTAAAGACAAAAAAATTTTGGTAACACCTTGCATTGGCAAGGTTACAGGGAAATAGGCACTACTGTACACTGTTAGTAGGAGTGAAATTGGTACCAACTCCTTTGTGGGCAATTTGCCAGTGTCTATTAAAATTAAATATGCACAAACTCTTAATCTAGCACTCCTATAACTGGGAATTTAATCTACAGATGTAGTTTCAGATGGAAACATATGTGCCTAGTTATTTACTGTAAGCTTGTAATAGCAGAATATTGGGCATAACCCAAATGTCAACCACTAGGATCTAGTTAAATAAATTATAGTACCTTATAGAATTCAAAGGAATACTATGTAGCCATAAAATAGAAAGGGTTCTTTATGAACTGATATGAACTATCTTTTAAGATATAATGTTAGTGGGAAAAGCAGGGTGTTAAATAGTGTTTACCATTTGTGTAAAACTGGGGAAAAATAATTATATATTTGTTTGCTTACATATAAAATAATCTCTGGATGGACAAATAAGAAACTTGAAACATTACCTCTATAAAAGGTAAACTTAGAAACAAGGATAAGTAGGAGACTTTTCATTACATACCTTTCTACAACTTTTGAGTTTTGATTAAAGTGAATGTATTGCCCAATCAATAAATAAACAATTTGAAAGTAAGATAGTAACTCTCTTATAAAAATAAAGAAAAATTGCATGAAATCCCAAACTTTTAACACAATGTTAATCACATCTGTCTATTTCTTATCAGTCTTTTTGCTCAAATATATCTTTTCCTTTTTGTGGTAATCAGTGTTTAGTTGGATACAGTTTTTTAGCCTTCTATACAATAGTAATGAACCAGCATGTTAAATGGTTGAATAATATTCCATTGTGTAGATGTATAAGCTGTTATATTCATAGCTATTCACCTACAGCTACATTTTTCTTTCTAGTTTTTTTAACATTATAAAAAATACTTAGATAAATTCTTAAAGTATTTCCTTAGGGAAAAAAGCCTGTCTGTGAAGTGGAATTATAGGGTAAAAAGGTATAGAATCATTTAATGATTAGTGGTTCATATTGCCAAATTGTTTTCTAAAAGGATAGTATAATGCCTCTCCGTGCAAATGCAAATATTGTATCTATGTTAGAGAACACAGCCAAACTAAAGGCAAATTTAAGAAAACAGAGGATGACACTTTGGGAAGATTTAATCTGAAAAGCATCTCTCACCTGTCTGTGGTTTAAGACTACCCAGTAACAGTAAACTGCTAAATTGTCTTAATAGACTAGTAGTCAGAGTTAAAAAGAAAACACAAATATCTCCTTGTTGTCATCTATAAATCACTCTAGTGGAAAGGCTTTGAGGCACTGACAGTTTAATGACAGGGCTGTAACTAATCTATAGGGACTGATTTATACTAATTTTTTTGGAGGGACAATAATCATAAATAAATAGATAATTGGCTGCCTTCTCACGAAGAGTAAGAACATAAACATGTAAGTACCCCATTTTATTTTAAGTTGGGAGAGATAACAGAGAACATTGAACCCAATGTCTTATCAAATGCAGAAATTCTTTCTCTAGCAATGTAAAGAGAAGATTCATTTTCCAGGGGCTATATAAGAGGGCAAATTTATGTTAAATGCCAGATAATATTTCTTCTGTGTTCTGCCTTTTACCAACTGATCGGTATTTATGAGGGCCTATGAAATATACAACAAGGTAAGACATGGTTTGTCCTAAAACACTAAGAATATTTAGGGTTATAGCCTCAAACAGGAAACATAATCTGATGTATAACTGGGGGCTAGATTTATTAGTTCAGATTAAGTGCTGGAAAAAAATCAGAGAACGGAATAGGAGTTTAGAAATCAGGGAGAACTTTCTGTTCCAAGATAGTGCTCCTGGACTGCTATTAGGAGAATTATCTCTTATTCACCTCTGCATTCCTAGCACCTACTGCCAAACAGTATGTATTTGTTACATGAAAGGGCCAGTTCATGCTTTAGTAACCTTTATCTCCACCATGACAATGTTGACCATACAACCTTCCTTTTCCTCTTCCAACTACTTTGCTGAAATCAGTTTAACTAGGACAGTTAGTTGGTATGAATTATCATGGTCTCCCAGGCCTCTTTCACTATGCTTCTACCTTGATAGGTCACTTGGTCCCATTTCAAAATAGCAGGTATTGTCCACAAGTTCATACTCTAAGCTCCCCTCCTGACTTTTAGCATACTGCAGTTTTTACATAATTTCATCTTGTCACCACCCACTGACTGAAAATGTGACTTAGAAGAGGTGTAAAGTATCCAAATATTAACATATTAGAGAAAGTAAGAATTACTGCAAGCAGCATAATATTGTGGGAAGAACAAAGACTTTGGAGTCAAATAAACCTGATTTTGTCACTTACTAGTTGTTTCTTTTTTTTGCGGTACGCGGGCCTCTCACTGTTGTGGCCTCCCCCGTTGCGGAGCACAGGCTCCAGACGCGCAGGCTCAGTGGCCGTGGCTCACGGGCCCAGCCGCTCCGTGGCATGTGGGATCTTCCCGGACCGGGGCACAACCCATGTCCCCTGCATCGGCAGGCAGACTCTCAACCACTGCGCCACCGGGGAAGCCCACTAGTTGTTTCTTTGGATAACTTAATCTTTCTGAGCCTTAGTTTTCTCACATATAAAGTGAAGGTAAATGATACCTACTTTTGGAATTGGTCTGTGGATTAATCAATACCTCTTCTTCCTTCCTTTTATATGCTTCAGAGTCAAAATTGGCTTTTCCTTTCTCTCCCCTTCCCCCCAAATTATGGATATGGCAAAATGTTTCCTAAAATAAGTTTTAACAGCAAATCTCAGACTCTTATCACTGAACAAATGTATTATATTGCTGTATAACTTCTACAGAATCATCATAAGATTATTCCCTACTCTAAGGTAGAGACTGAAGATATATACATATATTTTCATGCTATGTTCTCTGATTGTTTTCCTCCTGAAAAATTTGGAGACTGTGATTTTATTATTATATACAAATTGTTCAGCATTATTATATAAAAATTTTTCAGAGTTGGTTGGCTTCTCTTGAAACCCTGACATTTATACACAATTTCCTTATGTATTTGAAAAGAACTATTATTCTAATGGATAAAAGAAATGTGGGAGAGCATTAGTAGAAATCTTATACATAGGAGAAAAGTCTTTAAAACATAAATGACCAACAGCACAGAGTATTAGCACTTCAGTCACTTATCAAAGCTTTCAAGAAAGAATCGATTACAACCCAGCTCTTGACAAAGGCTCATTTGAGACAGCTGATGTCTGACAGAAAGAGCTGAATGAACAAGTTTACTAGGTAGGCTTTTTCTCTAAGCTCTATACCTGTTATGAGTTAGATCACGAAAAAAAGGAATATCTAAGGGCCATATCACCTAAAGAACTACCTTTACTGAAAAATGATTTAACATGGAGCTCTCTGTTTTTACAGGGGAGTGATATAAGAAACATCTAGTTAAAGTGATCTATTTTACACAAAACAACAGTAGAAAAATAACTGTTTATTATATTTCCTAATGCTTGTCAAATAAAAAATCATGCAATAAAATTCTTCCTTGAATTCAGTGCCAGGAAATTTTGAGATGAACTATTAGGCTTCCTTTTATCAGACAATGAGAATTTTAAATGGTAATCTGTAAACTCTAAGGCATAGTACCTGGTGCATAATAGAAACTCAATAAATGTACATTGTATGGATAGATGAATGAATGAGGAGATGCCTATCACATTTCCTTTTTCTCCTTTAGCTGCCAGAATTACAGAGTTGAATTCACTGTTTATATATAAAACTTAGCTTGTGTTTATTTTTTTTAAAAATCAGGTGGAGTGATCATCTCCAGCAATGTTCAACTGCCAGGCACAGGCAAAAGGAAGGTGGATAGTTGGGTTTAACAAATTGAATGCAATGGAGGAAGACAGAGATGAGGGAGTTTAAAGTATTACAAGGAAGTGATCATGATGGACCTTAAAATTTAATTAGGACAAGGAAGGAAATGAAGATTGGACACAGGAAAGGGTGGATGGAGTGAAGTGGTATGGGCCAATAGATTGAAGGGCATGATAAGACAAAAAAAGTTTTAGCACTGGTGACACTGAGCAAGTGAGTAGAAAAGGAAGCGCTGGTCAGAGCCAGATGTTTGAAATCCAAATATATAAGGTGATACAGTTTCTATTTATGACCACATCTAAGTGTGGTGAATAAAGAGAAGAAAAAAGTTTCTCTGGAGTTGGACAGGTCTGGGAACTGAGAGAAGTATCAAGAATGACAACAGGAGTAGAGATGATAAGAAGTTCAGTTATTGTTTATAAGTGATAAAATTTGGGAGAGTTAATAGGATCCAAACTTCAAAAAATCTTGTCAATCAACTGCATTAGTAGAGAATGGCAGAGATCTGGTTTAATAACAACTCAGACCCAGCCCATTCTGGACCACCCCATACCTGAAATACTGCTAGGGGATTTTAGTTGACTCCTTCAGTTCAATAAAATTACAGACTAGAATTGAGCATAGCATCAGACAAATTTCCTCTGAAGCATTATGCTCGATTCTGGGCCCCTTTAGAATGGACTAGGTCTAGACACCCTACCATACAAGGAACAATGGAAGAAATAAATATATCTTGGTTGGAAAGGTAAGAAAATTAAGACAGACAAGATAGCTGTGGTTAAACTGATAAAGGACTATAATGAAGAAGAGAAGTTAGGCTTATTCCAGGTAATTCCAAGGCCAAAACTAGAACCAAAAGGGAGAAAGTTGCAGAAACTCTCTATGGGAAGAAGCACTATAGCAACAACCTTTCCCGGCTTTTAGAGCAGCTCAAAAATACACTATCTTTTGAAGCTTTCATTTCTCTGTCCCTAGCAGTATTCAGGTAGAGACTGTAGTAATATCAGTTAGACATAATACAGGGGAAAATGCCTGCACAGTTGCAAACTGGATGTTAACTAAGAATGCTTCTAGCCCACAACTCTAAGATATGGTGAATTCCATGTTTATTTGTTACCTGAGCAAAAGATCCATGTCTTATACTTCTCTTATATCTCCCACAGGGCTACGCACAGTTATTTAGTACAACTTTGCTGGTAATAATCCAGCTTGACAAGGTCATGGGACAAGAAGCATTATGTAGCAGAAAAGCACAGGTAGATCTGGGATTTATATCTGGTACAATCACTTGCATGACCTTGGGTAAGTTACAGAATTTCTCTGAGCCAAAAATAGTTTCCTCACATGTGAAATTGGACTTTGTCATTTACCTTGCAGAATTGTGGTTAAATGGGGTAATGTATATAGAGTGAGGATTAAATGAGCTCATATATATATAGTGTCTGACACATAGCTGGGGCTTAATGATTGCAGTTATGTGTGTGTTTTTTTAAAGCAGTGGTGTTAATCTTGATCTTAGCTATTGACACTCTAGAAGCTCCCATCACAAATAGCAAGAGCTTGAAGGACAATTCTAAGGGTAAGGAAGATGCCTTTATTGGTGAAAGAGGTGGAAAATGACTGTGGCTTCCTTAGCTATAGCCCACTAAGGTCACTCTGACTAGATCACAAGCTGGTAAGGGCAGTATGCTACAATCTACTTACAAACTTTACTAACATTCATTTTTAATCTTGCTTATATTGAAAACTATATGTCCAAGTCATCAGAAAGTCACAGAATTTTAGAGATAAAAAGTTCAAATAGGGTCACCCCTCCCCCATTTTCATAGAAGAAAAAAAATCTAGATATGTTATACCACTTGCCTAATAACCCCTTGTTTTTCATAATCCTGGACTGACTCTTACCTCTTAACTGCCCTACATTTTATGACTGACATATGACTGTCCACATATAAACAGTGAAGAAACGGTTGTATTGAAAATCAGTCTTTTAAGAACAGCAACTGACATGTTTAAATGTGAATAGGTTTTGCTTTAGGAACTAATAAATAATACTTACATAGCTTTTGTAATGTCCAAATAATAAATTTTTGTTGCTGTTAATTAAGTAACTTATTTGGGAGCAGCTCAGAACCTCCAATACCTTATTTGAAAGTGGGACTGGGAAATATAATTTCTCATATTGAGATATAATAGTCATAGCATCTTTATTGTTCATATAAACTTGCCTCATCACTTCCTTAGTTGAGATCTGTAGAGAAGTATGTTAAAGAGGACCTTCTTGGTGCTGATCACATATTGAGGAAAGGAAAGATATGCAGAAGGCAACAATTTAGGAGGATTTAAAAAATTGTTGCTGTGGCTACAGACTGAGTCAGCCAACAGCAGATAAATTAACGGATGGCTGTTTAAAAATCCCTACAGTTAACTCTTTATTTGTAAATAATATAAAACTGTCACTTTATTACTAGAATGCAATCAAATACAAAGATACAAACATATGCTGAAGGAAAGGATACCAAACCTATTCCCTAACAAATTACCCAAACATGTAAGAAATAGGATTTCACCTCACTCTCCAATTCCAGACTAACAGTTATTTCCTCTTTCAATTTTTGGTGGTATATTTGGCAGATTTGATCATTAAGATTATTGGGCACTAAAACCTTTTTGCGCATCTATGTAGACTGACAGGCAAATACTGGAAAAATGTCAGAGGAACCAGTTTCCATAGGTGGTTTTACATGACTGAACTAACATGTTTCTTTTACAGCTTTCTCAGTTTTACTACCTGTATTTATGAAAGAGAGAAATGTGCTACCAGTTTAAATGGCATAGGTGACATGATGAGTAAAAATTCTTCAGAAACAATCATGAATATAAAAATTATCAACATTGACAAAGCAATTAAGAAAACAAATAAATCTCTTTAGATCTTATCAATTTCAGATAAGAAGAAAAGCAAAAGACATGATGGGGTATATTACTTTAAAAAATATTTTATTTTGGAAATGTCTTATTTTTAGAATTTGTTTCATTAGATAACTCATGTTTTGTAATCTATATATATAAACTGGATCGAGTATCTCTGGCAGTCATATTCATTTGAATCTGTATACCCTAAAATACGAGAATAACTAGCTACTGGAAGTGAATATTTGCACATAACTATACATGAGTACACTGCAGGGAGTCACAGAACAGGTAAGGGTTTGGCAACACAGCACAAAGGGGAGAAGTCTTGGTGTGAAGCTCAAACTTTATATATCTTGAAAAGGCAACGATTCTTTCAATTCTATCACTCTCAAAATCAAGGTCCCTAGAATACTCAAAGCACAGAGTGTTTAGGAGAAAGACCAAGAAGAACGCCAAGAGAGTAACAAGAAAAGTCTAGTGCATGAGGAAAATTGGATTTGATAAAAATTTAAATGTTCTTTTGGACTATCTTGTCAACAGTATCACCTTGTATTGTTCTTTACTAACAACAGTTTTCATGTAGACTGTGAAAACAGACAACTCTATCTGAGTTAAATATATATTTCCCGAATAGCATTAATTCGATTAATGTCAAGGAAATAAATTTTTTTTACACAAGTGCTTGATTCAGATACAATGCATGCACCACCAGGCAGTTATGATTGTAGTATTAGGTAATAGTGTGGGAAGTATCCAAATCAGAGTTTAAAAAGCTTGTAAACTGGTAATTTAAAGTTATCTCAGAGAACACTTTTAAAAGGATAATTGTCTATTTTAAAAAGAGTAAAGAATGTATTATAAACAGTTTAGCCATCATCTATATACAGACTGGCTTCTTCTCAATTGTAAGAGGCCATCACCTTTTATCCTTTCCCTCTTTTCCTTCCTTTCAGTACTATTAGGAAACTATTCACAAGTGCACCCTTGGACAATGCTGAGCAGTAATTATGACTTGCTGACAAAGAGATATGAACAATTACTGAGCCCATTTTGAAACCCTACACTAATAAAGTCATTAGATGCTGCCCTTGCCATGATCCTTCTAAAAGCTTCTGAAGTTACAAGAACACACGGCATTGTTTGCAGGGACAATTGCTGCTGGCAGAACGCAAACCTTGAGTTAAACCATGCTGCAAATTGATCTTGACATTCTGTTAAGACCGCCACTAAAAATCAAAAGCAGAGGAGAAAAGGAGAAAATGAGTGGGTAGGATGTAATCATGGAACAGGAGGGGTTCCTCCTCACCTTCTCTCCTCCCTCTTCACAAAACAAACCAGGGAGAAAATGACAAACTCTCCTAGTGTTTTAGAACCTTTATTTTAAAGCATTAATTAAGCCTTGACCTGGGATGTTTAGGATGGCAATACATTTCCTTTACAAGTATGGGAAGGAAAACGTGTCACAAAGGAAATAAAGAAGTTTGGGCAAAATTATATGGAAACCTGGCATGAAGGCTCTCTGTAGTACTCTGACCACAACATGTCCATCTGTTTTATCAGCTACTTTTGCAGAATCCATATCTCTCCTAGGGTAGCAGCTGGATATTAACACTCCTTGTGTCTCCCATGCAGACCCCACACCTGGGCTATATTTGCTGTATCAAATGGAAGTGTAGGGCTAGAGTAACATGGTCAGCTAGCTTCAGCCAGGCATGAACCAGTGAGTACTTTGGAATTAAGGGTAAGCCACTGTGATGGCAAGTGCAGGCAAAGACAACCTACTGATAAGAGATTTAAGCCAATTAACTCTTGCCAAAGATTAAGTAATGTGGAAAACTATCACTTGAATATTAAGGCTAACAAGTACCTGTCAGCATAGCAGCAGAAGTCTACAGTGACCTGATATACTGCACCCAAGTGCATTAAATTCAAAAGCTAATATTGATAGGCAACAGAATTCTGTCTTTGAACATTGGTACTAACTGTGTATGCAAAATTTAATACAAAGCTATGTATGTTACATGCAACCTGTGTAACTCAGGCACTGTCAGCAATTCCTAGGGAACACTGCTTAGAAATAGTGTGCAATGCCTGATTTAACACTGTGTAGCATGTACACTGATGTGCCACACACTTTCAACTCAGGAACTTACATATAAGCAACTTATTTTTCAGCACTCATAGCCGGCTAATTACCCAGTTGGCACTATCCTAGTCAAATTCAATGTTTAAGTTTTCTAGAATTAGATAATCTAAAACAATACCTATATTGGATGTACTAAGTAAGACATTTGCCATGTGGGCCTGTTCAGAACAAGTGATACCCATTAACCCACTTATTACTGGTTAATATTGGTGGTTTATTGTGCCACAGATGTTATATGGCTTTCCTTCGTGAAGCAACTTCAGTCAAGAACCTGCAGTTCAGCACCAAGGGCACTCATGTGCCAATGTTCTCATTACCCAGTCCCAAACAGCTCTAATAGAGGTAAGCAAATCAATACTTATTGTGCTAGTGTTTTATATAGTTCTCTCTATATTTAATTCTGAAGGTGCCCAAATGGACCTTTGCCTACCTTCTTGGCACAGCTCATCATGAAGTCAGTCCAGTACTCCTATATATCCTATGGGCATATTTACTTTAATCAATGTCACCACCAGTGCAGAAGGCTCAGAGTACCATCTCAAATGGCCCCATTTGAGAGGCCAGTTACTTTAGAGATATCATAGAGACTTGGTGAGTCTGGGGAAGAAACTTTGGAACCAATGGATAAACTTGTCTTGGTTGGAATTCAATCCTCTTTCCAGATGGTGGGTGCCTGGGGCACATGAGCATAGGCCACGATAGGCTGGGGTGCTATAGTGCCAGCAGAAGACGAGGTACCCAGTCTGGACATTTTTAGTTCTGCAAGGAGAAGGCTTTTGAAGGCTTTTGCTTTATTATTCCTATTAATGGCTGTGGGGGGAAAATCGCACAATTAGAGGGATATGGTAGCATTTCCAATGCTCTTTCTACTACCCAAACTGGTCTCTCTTATCCATTATGTTTCAATAAGCCTATGAGAGATTATTGGTTTATTTACCAATATAACACTTATTTTTTAAAAGGCACTTTAATGCATTGAGATTATAGACATAGCTCCCTTGGGGAGCTGACAACCTAGCAGGGAGATAGACAATAAACATTCAGTATGATGAGTGCCATCAATACAAGTTAGTACAGTGATATCATGGGAGCATACAGAATGTGCATTTTTACCCAGACTGAGGCAAGGGAAGAATGGGAAGATGCAAGGCTTCCTAGAAATGATATGTGTTCTGAATTTTAAGAAATTATTCTTTCATAGACCAAGCATTCATTCACTACATTGTGCTAAAAATACTTTTCTGCTCCACTGTCTGCCTATAAGCATATGCCAGTACCAGGATGAATCATTAATAAAACAACTTTTTGGAATCTGTCCATCCCGGTTGGTTGGCCTTAATCCTCAGTTTGGTTCAGACCACACAGGATTACATTTTTTCTCTATTTTTTTCTCTCTTCCACAATTCAGATAGCTAATTATGAGGTTTAAAATACCAATATCCTTTTATAAGAATAGCAAATACCTGCAACCCAACGAACAAGGAATGCTGCTAATATTAAAAATCTCTGAATAGAAAGAGTGAAATTCTATTATCACCTTCTTGTGTCATCTCTTTCAAGTCCTTCCCTGGCTCACTCAGGTAGAGTCACTCAGTATGAAGTTCATCTATACTCCCAAAGCACCTTGTACATATTTCATGTTACATATTAGCTCTTATGTCTGTCTTGCTTACTAGACCATGAGTGTTTTACGCATTAGCACTGTGTCTTTTGCAACTTTTCATCCTCAGTGCATAGCACCAATCCTGGTTCATATTAAACATCAGTAAATGTTTATTCAGTGAATAAACATGGAGGAATATATACCTTTCTTAAGATATTTTAGCCACTTCCAGAAGTGATATGCAAGATCTCTTTGTTTACCATTATCTATCTGTTTTTAGCTTTTTCTTTACCGGCATATCCTACTGTTTCTATCAGGATCGTTGTTCAACTGGATATTTGGGAAATTATACCCTCTAGCACCTCTCAAGACTAACAAGGGCTTTCTGCCTACTGCTTTAAGAAAGAACGGCTCTGAAATGCAACTACACATGGCAGCCAGTAAGACTATAGAGAGTTTTCCAAGGAAGAAATCTTATTTAGCTATACAATACTGAAATTATAAGCAACATTCTTAAGTGGAATTAGAAGAATACATTCATTTGCCAAATTTTTATTGTTTCTTTCTCCCAGAATTTTGTAAAGTTCCTTGTTTAATGAGACAAATAAAATAAGTCCTTCCAGAAGATCACGATTTAGTGAGGGAGAAAACAGGCAAGTAATCACTACTGCTAAAGTCTGATGTCTCAGTTCACATTTGGAATGTTCCAAGATCAATCTAGAAGTTATTCTAATCCATTATACAGCTATAGGTTGGTTAACTTAAGTATTCAACTTAGAAAGTTACTAGAATCATTTTGAAAGTGGGAAATCCAAATCATCAACACTACAGGGGTGTATACCAGTGACATTCTATAGTTCTTTTTTATTCTAGTTTGTTAGCGAAATCAGGTATTCTGGTTTGTTAGCAAAATCAGGAAATTTGACTTATAACAGCAATTCACATTCATATTCTGGTAACTTTACCAAAGCATTCACTTAGTTCAATATCCTTCACTTGTTTCTAGAAACAGGAGAGATTCACAGTAGATTATGGAGGACTAATGTTTCTGGAGGCTTAATACAAGTATTTCTTAAGCAAAAATAAATTTGCTTGGCAAGTCCCTTCCTGTCTTGGGCAACAATGTCTCCAGCTATCATACCAGAGGATAGTCTCAGAAAACCACTAAGGAAGCATCCAGGCTAAATAGCTTATAGGCTTAGGACTCTTGAAACTTATATGATTAGCCTGAACTAGGATAGCTAGATATGGGCCCAGACAAGAAATACACCAGGAATTTATTTCTAAACTTTAACATTTGTCATAAAGAAATCACAGTTGAAAGGAAACCCACAGCAACAATCTTATTTGTGATGTCTAGACATCTCTTCTGTATTTCCACATATTAATTTGTCCCATTTTAACTACCTGGTAATAGCAAATGATGGCACAAAAACTTTTGTTATATAGACCAGTGACCAATAAACATTAGTACAGCAGACTTCTATTGAATTGAGAGGGAAAGTTTTAGGTTTTGTTACTGTTAATCGCATCAAATGGATGATGCAATCAATTTTCATGACAAACACTTTTGAATAAATGTGATAAAGACCCAAGAAACATCACAGAGATGGAAACTCAAATAATTGTATTTAGATTAATCTATGGTAGATGGTAAGAAAATCGTGGCTAAAGCTAAACTCTTTTTGGGGGGCAAGAAATCAGCCTAACTTACAATTTTGTATATCAAAAGGTAATCGACTTTTACTCTTTCTTAGGAATATGCCATTCCAGTGAATTTTCATCTTGTGTTTGTAAAATGTGAATTTTACCATAGGCCTTAACTGTAATAATGAGGAGGTGTACATGAACAGTAGCTACATAATTTTATTTATTACTTTATAGAAAGAAATGTAATACCTTAACTTTAAATATCAATAGTTTTTAATTTCTAATATGAATAGAACTTGACTTTGAATAAGGACGTCAAGTATCTTAAATCCCAGAAATTATGTTCTCTTTCTCCCCACTGCCCTGTTTCTTGTTGCTATGTTTATTAAATTCCTAGATGTTTCTATTTAGTTTTCAATATCATTTCTTTTTGTTTTCATAACAGTAACCTAATAATGGGATGCCACATTTTTAAAAATGTAGATTAAAATATCCTATCATACTTCACAGTTGGTCTTGCAATTCACTGGGAAATAGCTCTAAAGCCTTAAACAAGGCCTTTATTTTGTGTTTTAAAAAAGTGTCATAAGGAGTTAATAGGACACAGCTGTACTGGTTCTTTCTAATACGAAGCTTCTGTCGCTTTGGTCACCACAGGTGTCTCTGTAACCTGCAAACTCTTATTACTAGTGTATCAAAGTTGTGCTACTTAACAGACTTCTTTAGTAAAACATAACAAAGCAATTACATGGCTGTTGATTGCCAGTTATAAAAAAAAAACCCTCAAACACTACTTTTCAAAAGAAACTACACTGCAATTTTTTGTCATTGTAAAATAAAAGGAACTAAGGAATTAAATGGAGGATAGAACAAAATAACAGCAGGTAGCCCGCTGAACTTAGCCACTACAGATGGTTTAGAAATAGTGTTTCCTTCTCCATCAAGTTGTGGATAAAAGGAAAGGAGGAGATTCCTTACTGCCAGTGAATGGCAAAAGATTTAGCCAAGTCTCCAGTCTATGTATTTTGACTCATGAAAGCCCTTCGATGCTGCATTTTTATCTGTTTTTGGCACTGCTTTTCATCACCTTTAACTGAGTGTGAATAATAACCTGATTTAATTTAAACAAATACAGGTGCTAAAGGTTCTTTATTTATGTATAACAGGGAACATTTCCAAGGCAGAATGAAGTCATCCTATGAAATTTCCTAACCATTTACTTAAAGAAATGAAGTATTAGATGAAGAAATTGCTTCAACATTCTTTTGCTTCACATTTAAGAGAAGAATCATCTTTCTTTTCAGATTCAGATTACATAAAACAAAGTCTGAATGATGAGCAAAAATTCAGTGAGCCATAAAATAATAAAAAGACAAATCAGATGATTTCTAATTGTTCTACAGTCATTTAAATTAGGTAACTACAATAGGATTGCCTTGAAATGAATGAATTTAATCTCCCTGTTCATAAACCAGCAGTCTGTGATGATGATTGTGTTAACACACCCAAAGTAGCATCACAGGATGTTACGGCCACATGTGTAATTAAACACGATGAAATAGATTTCAGATGGCAAACTCAAATAGGCAAAATATGAATAATTATTCATCACTTACAGATATTATGATTAACAAACTAAGTAAATTTATCCTGACAGCTAGGAAGGGAATTTTTTTTTTTTTTCCCATTGAGAATATGGATGTAATGCTGGCTGTGTGCAAAAGAATGTGTGCAATAAAGCGATTACATCAATTAGCATATGCTAGAGTTAAGCTGTTACCAACGCCAATGGACTGGTCCAGAATGTCCTGCCTTCATCACTGGAATTATTAAAAACTAAACTTACTAGTAGGATTATATATTAGATTTTCCTTGTCTTTTCTGAATATTATTAGAAACAGATTTTAATATTCAACAACATATTAGAACATAAGAACATACAGCACATAGGAAGGTACTATATTATTATTATTGCAAAAAGACAAGAACAATGTATTTTGGTTTTGGTTTTCAGGTTATTCTTGAATTTAAGAAATCTTTTATTAGTTAAGGTATTTTTTCACAATTGAAAAAAACTGCATGTTAACTACAACATATAGCTTTTATCTAATTAAATGTAATAATAGAAAATTCAATGCTGAGGATGAAAATGTTTATGATGATAAGAAACCAAATACAATGATGACTTTTAACAATAAAAAAGCCCAACTTATAACTTGTGAACAACAGTGTTACCTTGCTCTGTTGGCGTCCTTTGTCAGGTCCCAAGCCCAGGTTATAAAATTTTGACTCAGATAAGAGACGATAGATTCAGCACAAAGCATTTGTGAGCAGAACACGTTGGTTAATACACTTTCATCGTGGTGGAGGTAGACAGCAAGAAGCTTTCTCTGAAAAGAGGGGAAAAGACTGATGAATTAAAATATGCACTAATGTAAGATTTCTTGAATTCTGGAAAGGCACAGTCAGTCAATATAAACAACAGTAAAAATTAAATGCTATTCCCTAAAAGAGTAACTGACACCTGGACATCTACTAATGTGAATATATTTTGCTTCCTTATACTCTAAAAAGGCTAGGATGATTGTATTGTTTTACAGACTGCTGTCGCAGATTCCTGTTAACATGTGCAAGCCTATCTCAAGCACAAATTGCAACAGAATGGCATTTTCTTTAAATAAAATGGAATTACCATTCTTTGTATTTAACACATACTTTATATGTAAAGAGAAAATTAATTCTGAACTATTAAACTATACAGAGAAAAAAAATACTGATGAAGATTGGATGCCAAAATCTCTCTTACATATTTTTTGTTTTTAATCTGAGCACTAAATAGTCTCTTCCACTTGAAAGAAAAAGGTCTGAAATAAACTTGTTTTAGTTCCACAGGTAATTTCAAAGCCCTTAATGTGTTCCCATGTCAAAGTCCTTACTTAAGAGCATGTGACATCTAATTGCCATTTGAAAGGATGATAGAAAAATGTTCACTCCACATGAATTCTTTCTAGTTTATATTTCAGAAAATGTCCAGTGAAGTTTTTCATATGGAAAATTATTCTTTCCCTTTTGCCTGATAAAACTTACTTTCAAGAAATGACATCTGCTCTCTTAAAAGTATCCTCTGTAATAGTTGGATAATCAATAAAATAACTGAAACTAAAAACTGAAATTGAGCAACATAATTTGCGAATGTCAGCTTTAACCACAACAATGATGATTAAAGAACCTAAATTGTCCTTAACTTTTTGGTGCTACCTTGGAGAAGAGCTGAGTTAAAGAACAGTCAGTTACCAGGACATGGAAAGATAAAATTTTATGGTAAGGACAATATACACATTTAATCTGTGAAATTCTGGTGAAGGAAAATTTCAAGGAAGCTGTAAGAATGTGATGATGAAGAAATTTGCTGTGTGGGATTCTAAACAAAAGAAGGACATTTACAGAAAAAGGGCTCATGTAGATGAAAGTCTGATGCTTGGAATTATCCTGATAAATAATCCAAATAATAATCCTAATAATAAAAATGTTTTCTTCAAGGAGAAATTTTGTACTAGATGAGGGTAGCCAGAGGTACTTTAATCCCCAGAATAAACCTGTAAAATAGTATTCTTAACTTCATTAGCCTATGCGGAAATTGAGCTTTAGAAACCTGACTTACCCTAATTCTAAAGCTAGTAAGTAAGTGGTACATCTGGGATTGGAACCCAGACTGACTGACTCCAAGCCTAGTGTTCTCTATTTGGATACTGAAGCAGGGAACCTAACTGCACTATAGTCAAGACTTGGAGAGCTGGTAGAATATCAAGGCACCAGATGCTCATATATATCAGTGCTTCCGGGGCCTCAGAGATAGCATGTAATGGGAATAAGGACAAAATGCTTCCATGTGTCCATTCATTCATTCAAGAAGTATTGGTTAAAATATTCTTCGTGTCAGGCCCAGCAGGAAGCAGTGGTGATTAAATGCTGAACAAGAAAGATTTAGGGTTTTTTCATCTATGTTGATATATGCAGATACCAGTAGCTGGTATCTAGGAAGTTTGTAATCAGATACATTGTTGGAGAGATACTTATCTAGAAAATTCCTACTCATCCATTAAGGCTCAAAGCAAATGCCTCTGGGAAGCCTTCCCTGATTCCTTCAGGCAGCATTAAGAGCTTCCATTTCTGGGCCTCTATCTCTTCTATTTTAGTATTCCAATTGTTTACCAGTTTCCCCTCTAGACAAAGTTTCTCAAGGGTGAGGACCAGGTCTCTTTCAGTCTTCTTTGTATCCCTAAGTTAGCACAGGACTCAGCATGTTTGAGGAAAGAAACATGAATGCTAATATCAACCATAGCCCTCTGGCAAAAAAGACACCAAATGGTAGCTGCAATGCCAAATCACTCTTAGTAAACAAATCTAGAAATCTGCTGCTTTAGGGAAAGGAACGTGAACCTGGCAGCACTAACAAATTCAGAGCTCCTCTTCTTAGAAGCTCTCTGGCCCAACAGACAGGGGAATGTCAACCTCTAATTCTGCTTGATCGTAACTCAGCAACTACCTTTAATGAGACACTGGGAACAAGAGAGCTGTCCACTTTTGAATCAGCATATTTCTAACCAAACAATAGCAATGGCTAAATCTTTAAAATGCCTATTTCTCTCAAGAACACTGCAATGGAATATTTAGACTTTGGGAAAGAGATTAGCGATTTACATTGCTATCTTACTGATTTAATTTAAATGCTCTTCCAAACCAAACACACATGTGCTGAAGAGGCTACTAGGAAACCCAACATGGAGAGTTCCCTATACGTGCAGCTGACAGTGTTGACTGAAACTAAACTTGGAAATCCAGGGCACTAATGCACAATATCAAGCAATAAAACAGCATCTCTTTGGCGATATTTAATTTAAAAAAGAAGAAAGAGGTAGGCGAAGATCAGGCACTGTTTTGGAGGATCAACCATTCTGCATTTCAAAGCATTGGTCCCTGCAATATCCAGGTTACTGTGCTAGAATCTCCACTATTATATCGCAGTTGTGAGAGGGAGGGCAAAGATGTGTTTACTCAGTGATTAGGCCCTTAGAATAAGCCTCTAGCTCCTAGAGAGACAGCTCACCACTTATTCATTTGGGCCAATTCACAAAGCCTAGGAAGATTAAACATCCATGCTGAGAAGACAAGCGAATGCAGACGGTGAAAAAGAAATAAAAATTCTTTAAAAACTCTGAGATGACTTCATTATTTTTCCACAAGGAAACTTTAGGAAAGTGTTTAGTTAGAGAAAAACCCACATTGACCTCTCTCTAAACCCTTAATCTTTCCTTTGTGGTGGCATTGCTTTGTGGTAAGCGACTGGCTTGCCTCACCCCTCTTTTCACTAGAAGCTGAGAGAAAAAAGGCTCTGGAGAAACAGTTTTCGTTCTAGGGACACAAACCCCTGACACTGTTAAACATGAGATGCCAGGAAAACACACTTAAAAAAAAATTCTCACTTTAAGCTCTAAACTGTGAGAAAGGAGATGATACAAAGATATCAGAAAAGGATCTTCAGGTTGGGGGTACTCCCACAGTAGCTTTCAAAAGAGAAACTGAATAATCTTAAAATAATCTTTTCTCTCAAACACAGTAAGCTTTCAACAAAAAATTTTCTTCTGCTATTATGACAGTAAAAATAAGCAAAATATAAAGGCTCAATAATATGTAAATGCTACTAAATTTGGGCTACATAAATCTCTGATTAAACTATAGGCACACCTAAATGAACCCCAGACTCAGATTTCTGATTACTTTATTGAGCTCAACTAAACACAGTCCAAAACAGTGAGAACTGCATTCAGCATGTCAGAAAACTGCTTTTGTGAAGAAACAGCATCTAGTACATAGAAAAAGCATAGGAAAATGTTTTGTTTTCCATTACTATAACCATTTTCCCCTTTGGCCCATTAATAATTTAGTTCAATAACATTTACAGAGTGCCTATGTGTTAGGCATTGAGAATACAAAGATGAATAAAACAAAGTTCCCTTGCTCTCTAAGAGTTGGGGGTGGGGAGGGGTGGCGTATGGAGAAAGCAAAGAGTTAATTGCAGTATCATATGAGAAGCAATAAGATTGGGGCATTAAAAAACCCTACATTTTAGTTGTCCTTCCTAATTTGGCAGAGAGGTGTAAGTCTGGCTGACGACAAACGCAAGCAGCCCAGCTATACTCTCCTCAGACTCCCTCTTTGTGATCTAGGTTTTGGTTAACAGTTAAAGGAAAGTCTCCAAGCATTAAAGTAACAGAAAGCTCTGTGCTAAACCCAGTTTTGCCACTCACCAGCTGTGTGACTGTGGGGGTTAGATGGGTGTTGTAACAATTGTGGATAAAGTAGGTAAAGTGCCTATTTACAATGCCTGGCCCATAGTAGGTGCCAAGTAAAATGCAGCTGTTAGGATCAAGATTCCAGAACTATCCATGCAAAATAAAGGATTTGAAAGCCATTTCAAGAGAAATGATAGCCATGAAAATGTATGAAAGATTATACAGCTCCTTCATTTCTCCTACTGGCCATAGTGTTTGGGATTCTTCATTGTGTCTGTGCCTTCAGGGCCTCACTAATCTTCACATTCAAACCCAGGAGCTAAGGTACTAAGTTGATGCTTAGGAAGTGCCACGCTGACAGCAACCAGTGTGACCTGGCCTTGAGCTACAGTAGCTATTGTATTTAGACACTTAGCATCACAGAACCACAGAACATTAGAGCTGGAAGAAATGAGCTGGCTATGTCTCAAAATAAGCCAGGCACAGAGCAGACACTTAGAAAATATTTGCTGATGGACTGAAAAGGAAGTTGTCTAGTTTCATTTTAAGTACGAGAACATCCATAATCTGTGTGTTCAATGATTTTGAAGTTGATATGACAAACGATTTCTAGAAATGGTATTTCATAGTTTTTTCAGTATAAGAATTAAAATAAATTAAAAATAATTTCCTTCGTATAAATTGGGAGCTGATTTTATTTCTCCTCTTTCAGTTTCCCTTCTCCTTTTCTATCATCATTATCATCACCATAATAATCAGAATTATCGCTGTTCTTTTCTTTTAAGTTTGGGGGTGGTTTACTGACACAACCAACTGATACACTGATACAACAATAAACACTCTTTTATATTTTACCTAGATTTATCAATTATTAACGTTTTGCCATATTTGCTCTATCATTCTTTTTATGCTTCTTTCCCTGAAACATTTAAAGTTGCACATATCATGACACCTCCACCCTACTTTAGTGTCTGTCTCCTAAGAAATAAGGACATTCCCTTACATAACCATAATTTCTTTAATCACACCTAAGACATTTAATATTGTTTACAATATTTACAATTTAATATTGCTACAATCATCTAATACAGAGTCCATATTCAAATTTCCCCAGTACCTCAAAATGTCCTTTGTAGCTGTCTTATTTATTGTTTTAAATCCAGGCTCTAAATAGGATCATCCTAGTACACTGACCATTTCCACAATCCTGTTCCTGTATATGGATATTCATAGGTCCAGCCCAGCACCCAACCATGACTCAAGATAAGCACACTGTAAGAATAGAGGCAGGGCAGCATGAAGCTACATTGTCTGGATTCAAATTCCTGCTTTGCCACCACTCAGCTGTGCAACCTTGGGAAAGCTACTTCTCTTTTCTGTGCCTTGGGTGACACAGTTCTGGAAGTCCAACACTCTGTCTAGATGGGAGTGATGACATGACTGCTATAATAGAGGTGGTCCTAGGGTCTAGGCATGAACAACAGATTGGCTGCTTCTTTATGAAGGTGATACTTGAGCTGAATTCTAAATTTAGGTGATAGCGAGGAAAAGAAGAGTGAAAAAGAGGAAAAGCAAAGAGAAAAGGTTGGGAAAAGCCCTGTGCTGTCAATGGCCTGATGTGTTCAAAGAACTCCAAGCTAGTAATTTTTGAAGAGTGAAGAACCAGAGTGCAGACGGATTTTGGAAAGAATTGTGACACTTTGCCTTTTTTGTCTCCCAAAGCTGAGTTTAGGGACCAACAGGTAGCAACCAACTAGAGAGGTTCCTTGAGAGGTTCCAAAAGGAAACAGCCAGCTACTGAAGATGAGGAGATGCCAGGATGGTATCTTCTTCCTCTCACTTCCTGAAGCAGATGTTGGAATGGCACTCTTGAGGACACAGATGTACTTGAGTCTCACAAAGGGAGAACTCTCATATGAAAGTCACAGGTTAAACAAGCAAACAAACTGAAAAGCCTAAAGCAAAATCAAACTCTCTTCATAAAATAAGCTGACAAATGTTCATTGGGTACAGAGCTTTATCAGTTTTCATTGTTCAAATGGTAATACTCAGGTTATAAAATACCTTTGAGGAAGATAAACACGTCTAAAGTTTCTATGAATAAGGAAATTGGAAGCTCAAGTGATTGGCTGTTATAGCAAACTGTTTTTACTTTCCTTTTCTGTGAAATATTTACTTATATTGCTTGCCCGTATTGGGTTGTTGTCTTCTTTTTATTGATTTTTAGAGTTCTTCATAAATGTATATACTAGAGAAATTAAGTTTCCAATATCTCAATAAAGATACTAGGCACTACTTAACATCAGAAATACTTTGATTTTCTTAATACAGTTATTTATAAATGATTGTAAATGACAAAGCAAATATAAAACCAACAGATTCTACTGAAATGCTTCACAGAGGAAAGAAAGGTCAGAACACATTTCTGTAGGTCTATGACAAAAACAGTATTATTCTCTGTTTTGTTAGGTACTCCAAGAAGGGTGTGGGAGAAACAGGATACTAGAAGATACACATGTATAAAAAGGTATACAAAAGCTAACAGGCTGTGAAATGTAGGAGGCAAAAAGTTTGTAAACTACACTGTGCTATTATCATACTATGATTTTCTAATCATCGCCTGACACTTCACAATTACACATATACAAACGCACACAGTTGCTCAGTCTCTGCCACCAATTTCTCCCCTCCCAACCATCCTACAAACTGCCACCACATTACTTTTTTTTTTTGCTTTACGCGGGCCTCTCACTGTTGTGGACTCTCCCGTTGCGGAGCACAGGCTCTGGACGCGCAGGCTCAGCGGCCATGGCTCACAGGCCCAGCCGCTCCGCGGCATGTGGGATCTTCCCAGACCGGGGCACGAACCCGTGTCCTCTGCATCGGCAAGTGGACTCTCAACCACTGTGCCACCAGGGAAGCCCCCACATTACTTATTCCTCTGACAGTGTCACCCTCTTCTTCAGAACTTTCAAAAGCTAATCACTACCTAACAATAACAAAAGTCTTTAGCTGGCATTCAGGGATTTCCATGATGAAATCCCAATCTATTTCTCTATTTTAGCCCTATTTCCTGCTGCTCCTTTACATGTACCAATTATGCAGGCCCACTCATCTTCTCTAACACGTGCATCTGAATAACTTGGTTACTGTTAAGGTAAGGAGTCATTATTCCAAGGTGGGTTAATTGCCAAGATATTTTAATCTCCATTTCAGAGAAAATAAAATGGAGGCTTATATAGCTAGTCAGTATCAGGGTCCAGTTTCAAATCCAAATCTGCCTGATTTATTCAATGTCCATCTATTATAAGCAAACAATCTTAAAGCTGTTTCACATACATTTTGAAGACATTTTACTTATATTAATTGCTTGTTAATTCTGTGAGGTATGTACTACAATACAAATTTTTAAATTGATGCTCAGAGAGATTGAGTAACCTAGTTTTAATAGCACACAGCAAGTAAATGGGGACTCAGAATTCAAATATAAGAATTCTGATTATTTCTCTTTCTACCATACTTTTTATATTTAAGTGAAAATGTTTAAGATTAGATATGGAACAAACTTCTTGAATTTACAGATGGAATACTTAAGAGATCCAATTTAGCTTTTTATCCCTTCAAAATAGGTAATATGAATAACAAATACTTTCTAGGGACAGGGAGGGCTTTTTGAGAGAAATGATACAAATATGAATAAAGTCTACTAAAAAAATCAGCCTTACTTTTGATATTTTAATAAATTTTACCTATATTGCTTTTCAAATATGGTTATATGGTTCTCAAAAACATGGTGAATAGTAGTAAATTGAGAAGAATGTTTTACACAGCAGCATATCTTAAAACTAACTTAATTATTAACTAATTAAAAATAATTTTATTATAAACACTAAACATTTTTACAATTTTAATTGGGTAGATCTGATTACTCAGTTGGAGAATTAGAGGCAAATTCTAAATATGATGCTAACAATATACTGTTTAGTGGAAATATCTAACTACAGAACAGTATATTTGGTACGGTTGCACTTATATAAAACTTAGCAACTTTTTTACTGATATATATGTTTGGAGACTTTTTCAAAAAATCACATTTAAAGGTAAAAACATTTAATAGTGGTTATTTTCAGGTTTGGGATTATGAGGCAACGCATTTTTCTACTTTAAATGCATCTGTATTCTTTTCTTTTCAACAAACATTTTATTTGTATAATGAAAACACATTTCAAAACATTATATTAGCATCATAGTTCTTATCTCACACATGTGCAGGATGCTGTCCTAGCTGTCATAAAAAATTACTCTAAAGACACTGTCTGCCTTTAAGGAATTTAAATTGAAAAGACAACAAAGACAAGATGAACAGACTGGGCATATTTTCCAAAGCACAAATAGGTTTGTTTGCCTGATTTTTCTGGATGATGGAGTGCTAGAAACTCACCAACTGCAGTTGTGGCTTCCGATTTGTATAGAGCTTATTTTGCCTAACAAATATTGACCAGTGATGGTTATTTAGGTATCTTTTAACCTGAGGAAGTAGAAATAGCACTACTTTAAAATGGGCTGATTTTTAAAAATGAATGTAATAAAACTTGATAATGAACAAGCACTGTTAAAAGCAAAGCATTCATCTTAGTGCTATAAATGCTCAAATGGGTTCTCAAAATTCCTCTGTGGAACTGTTCTTAGAGCTAGTTCATGAACAATCAGTTTTGTTACTTTATAAACATTTCTCAAATTTGTCCAAAACTGTTTAAAAAGCACCTTAGCCATGATGCTGGGTGCATTTATGAATAGATCTCATTTAATCCTCAAAACAACCACATAAAGTAGATATGTATTATCATCTTTTTTTTCCCCTAGATTAGAAACAGGCTCATTACTTGTTTGGGAACAGAGTTACTAAGTGGGAAATCAAGACGTAAAGCACTGGTTTCCTTAATTTATGTATAATATTTGGAAACAGCACTGGGTGTGAAGTGAAGATCTAAGGAGGTGTAACAGGATTACTGATATCAAAGCCCATTCTTCCAAAGGGCTGCTGGGAAAGGAACAATCCTTCCCATGGGACATAAACCCTGGCACTGGGATTTTTATTGCTGTTGATTTTCAGTTACTACAAATGGCTAATCATTCTCTAGGGTACTTTTTGTTGTGAAGAGAACTCAGGGACAGCAGAACTGAGAGGTGGGGAGGCTCTAAGGAGAAAAAGAAACTTCTTTAAGAAAGTCCCAGGGAATCATGGTGTGGCCAGTGGTAACTCTTCTGCACATAATTAAGGAAGCTAACTACTGGCTCTTACTTATCTAAAGATAAAATATAAGCTTCATTCAACAAATATTTTTAAATGCCAGGTAATGCCAGGGCATCACAGGCCCCTCCATGCTCCTGTTGATGTTCCCAGCCTCATCATACCACGCAATCCAACTCTCTGTCTTGCACTTTTTTGCTCTCTGTCTTAATTTTTTTGGTTTTAATTCCCTCAATTGTAATCTTCTGGACTTTGCTTTTGACCTTCCTTCTGTTTAGAATTCTGTTATTTGCCTAAGTTTCATTTATCTTCTAAGATTCATGTCAGAGATACCTCCACAAGAAATCTCCCTGAATTCTAAGGCAGATGAAGTACCTCTCCTCTTTGCTTCCATAGCATGTTACACTATATGGATCTATTTATATTGTCTTATCTTCCCTACTAGACTGTGAACATGTCAAGGGCAGGAAACCTCTACATCCTAGGTCCTTAATAGGCATATGATACATATTCATGGCCTTCAACTCAATGAACATCCCTAATAGTTAAGGGCAAGGGAGAAGATCATAAAACTGATCAACCCACTGTCAAAAGTCGAAACTCTGTCACAATATACTTAAACACAAGAACTTAGAATACCTGTTTCACTGAAGTTGGAGCTCTGCTTTGAACAGTATTGTAAATTCCTCATGAAAAAGGCAGAAAAAACTATGAGTACTCTCACCAAGTGCTCTCAAATGAAATCAGTCTGAAGCAGTTTTCATTAAGATGGATTGAATGTGGCATCGTGAGAAACACTTTATCAAATGTAGTGTTTTACTTAGTGATTAACTATATACCAGTTGATGAAGCTCCCCAAATCCTTTGTAATCCCACCACTCCAATAAACATTTAATGAGTATATAAGTTCAAAAAGCCTAGCAGAGGATTTAAACCTTCAATCTTGTTTTTCTTTACTCATGGAACTCAATTTCTCACTTCAAGTGAAGAATGTTGGTGCTCAAGGCTCATCTGTTGCCCTGGTAAAATTAATGTGCCTCCCACAGTTTAAATTAAACATGCGATGTTTAAGATGAAAGAAATTTAGTAACAATGGCAGAGTATCGGTCATTCTTGCCTTAAAATATTTGAACATCAGCAAACTGTTTTCTTAAAAATGATTCATTCAGAAGTTTAAAAAATATATTGAAAACGATTTGTTTTCACTCTCAAATGTACAGTCTGAAAAGGAGAGATGAAGTTTGAGGATTGAATCCTGTAGTATAGCAGTTAGCACTGAAAAGCTTCTGGAAGTAAGGTGATATAGTGTAAAACACACTTACATGTGTTGGAACACCTGCACTCTCATTTGGCCTCCACTACTTACCCTTGATTTGTCTTTGGTTAAGTCATGTAGCTTTTCTGAGCTTCCTCATCTCTACAATGAGAATATTGATAATATATACCCCCATCTCACCAGTTTGCTGTGGAGTTCAAATGAGATATGCATAGGAAGAAGCTTCATAAACCACAGAGCACAATATAAATCTAAAGTAGCAGTGCTATTTCTATTCTTTCTATACAATCCTCTCTAATTTTGAAAGGAGATGTATATAATTTGGTTGATGACTATAATAAATGTCCCTGCTTAGATCTAATTTTGAATAATTTACCCATTCTGTGGATGAATTTTACTTCAGTTTAGGGCAATGTAATAAATGATACATAAACTGCTGTTGATCTTTAACTTGGGAAAGAGAAAAAAGGAAAGAAAAAAGCCCTGGACAAGGGGAAAAAGATAAAGACAGTTTAGGAGTCCAAAGAGGTCAGTGGATTTGGGTATCAATCTAATATGAAACAAAACACATGAACCAATGATTTCCAGTTGTTAAAATACCAACACACTCATCAAAAGCAAACAATCAATTGTTTCATTAGAAATACCCAGAAGTTAATAAGAGTTTACGCTCCTCTGGGAATCATCAGTCTGAATAAATCCAAAAGCCAATCTACTATACAAAGACACTCAATAAAAAGTTCTTTCGTCTATTATATACTGTATATTTAAACAATGTATCGTCACAAAGTTATAATGTTTACAGTAGCTTTTTAAATGGAATTTAAAAGATGTCTATGCTTATTTGGGAGCTATATTCAGGTTATAAAAGGCCCTCACATCTTCTGGTTACTTCAACTGCTTAGCAATCTTACTGGAAAAGCAGAGACAAATTAATCCCAAATACATTCTTATCCAGGAATGAACTGAAAAATAGATTATTTTAAAGCTATAATTACTCTTTCAAACATATTTATGCTCCACAATAAGTGATTGTTTAAATATAATAACATTGCTGTACAATGAGAGACTTAATAACCATTAGAAATCCTGTTATAATAAAGTATTCAGCATTACTTACAAAGCATTCTTGCAACAAAAAAAAAAAAAAAAAAAAAATTGACCTGAATCTAATAAAGCTTTTAGACTTAACAGCCATTTCTCAGGAAATAAAGAGATAAAGGAACAAGTTAAATCATATCACAAGGAAACAATCACACAAATCCAGAATCTGGAACAATCTGTAAGTCATCCAACATGATTTCTTCACAAAGCAAATGTCATAAAAAGGGGTGGATGGGGGAAAAAAGCAGGTGTCTGCTTAAAAGGGTTTAAGAAATCTAACAACCAAATGTAATTTGTGATCCTTGAGTGGATCACGGTTTCCAAAAAAAGAGTCAACTGGTGAACTTTGAATATCCACTGGATACTAGATGACATTAGGAAATTATTGTTAGTATGTTACATGTGACAATGGTATTGTGATTCTGTAGGGGGATGTCATTATTTTTGGAAAGTGCATGCAGATGTTTTTAGGGGTAAAATATGTCTGTGATTCACTTTGAAATGGCTTAGCAAAAAATAATGAATATATAAGAGTATCCTAAATGTTTTATGCAGTTTAAGTTTTAATAATTTCAAAAGTTTAATTGCTAAAGCTCCATTAAAACTTTGGGATGCCCTGCATATAGAAGAAGCAAATATGGCAAAATTTTAGTAATTGTTAAATCTAGGTATAGGGGATTTAAGTGTTTATTGTACTACTCCTTTACTTTTTCTGTATTAAAAATTGTTTTAATAAAAGTTAAAATATTATAAAATATAATTAAGTAAATGATCATATAATATTAAAATGTGAAGATAAGCTGTTTTAACAGGATTATAACATGACCAATTTTATATTAAATATGCATGTGTGCTGAACGAAATAAATATATGGAAAGAACATATAAAGTTAATCTGTGTTAGAATATATTCTTTTAGCTTTTCAGTATCTTCTATAAACCTGTACTTATGGAAACTATAAACCTGTATTACCATAAATATATATTTCTTCAAAAATAAAATTCATTTAATATAGATTTAATAGTAAAAAATAGATGTTTAAAATTGCCTTTACAATGGGCTATTCCACTATTCTTAGGGTAGAGAACAGTTTATGTTTCTTAATCTACTTCATTGAACTGTCAACGATAGATCTAAGCTTGATCACTAATTATTGTCTTGGAATTCAATTTTTAAAAACTGTTTAAAATGAATTTTTCTTTAGGTCAGAGTTTAACATAAGTAGAAACTAGAAATTTCAGAGGCATCCTTGCACTCTATTCTCAAAATTCTTTGTCCTCTTTAATTCCAATAACTTTCCCTCTAACTCCATCTACACCTTATTCCTTCCTTCCTCTCTCTTTTTTCCTTCATTCATTAAACATACAGAGTATTTACTATGTGTAGGGATGTAAGGTACATCGTCACTGCCAAAAAGAAAATCAAATCTCTTGAGAAGACATATATATAAAAGAGAGAGAATGGATAATTAAAAGCAATGTGTTATCATTGCAAAGTACTAAAGGGTGGGTGTGGAAGAGTAGGAGTCAACCAGGTAAAGAGCAGGATGAAAGGTATTCCTGACAGTGGGGCAGCATGAAAAAAGAGTTAGATTATAGGGAAGTACAAATGGTACACTGCTGCTAGATTTATTAAGTGTAAGGCAGGAAATGGGAAGAGCTGAAGTTGTACAGATAGGCAGGAGCCAGATAACTGGGGTCTCGACTACAGTGTCAACATATAAATAGAGCAACCACACAGAATCTTCGTGCTCAAAATGTAACTTCTGGTTTCTTGTTACATACTTGGATCTACTTGATTTCAAGATCACAAGATCCATTTCTATATTTAAGGAAAAATCTTTTTTTTGTCTAAAATGACTTTTAGGAAAAAATACTACAGTTATAAGATATATACTATTAGATGGAATAATCATTTGGGGAAAAGACTGAAGGACAAATCATTTAGCAAGAAACTGTCAATCACATAACTGAAAAGAATACGAGCACGTAGCCTGGTCCCTTCTAAGCATGTCCACCCCTTTCTCCCCCTAAAAAAAACCAAACCCCATTTCAGAGCTTGACAAAGACTTCTGCAAAAGCCAGCAGTACCCTATCATACTACTGCCCCTCTGAAATGGGCATCTTGGTGATGATTAGGTTGGTAGATGAACCAGAAACAAAATCAAGTCTTCAATCTGAAAAAAACAGAAAACATCAAGCATTGCCTCAGGCCTGGTGGTAAACCTATGGGATACACTTTTTAATCAGAAAAGGTAAGATTCCACTTACATCTCGGGCTTTCACATAGAAGGCCTCTTGAAAAGTTGCTTCTAATGAGCCAATAAAAAATACAGGATGGCAGTCACCATATCTATAGGAAAAATTGTGTCTATTAATTAAAATACATTTCAAATTTACTTCAAATTTCACAAGTCTAACCAATGAGTTTTAAGTAAATGTTGGGGCTAATGTCTCTTAAGTATAGATAAAACATTAAAACATTTCTTTAAAGGGTTAGGAATGGTCTTCATTAGTTTTTTGAACTCTTCTTGGCCTATACCGATACATCAGAATACTGGAATTTTAAGTACATCTAGCAAATGGACTTAATGAGTGCTATGAAACCATGCCATTTACAAGTAGCAATTCCTGGTTACCCACTTCCCTAAGATTTTCCTAGTTACAATAGCCTTAACTTTCCATTTTAGTTCATTTATTCTCTAACACAGAGGGGAAAAAATGGTTCCTTGCTAAGTTTCCAAATTACATTACATCAGAAAATAGAACTAAAGAGAAATACTGTTTACATGAAAATTTAGGTTTAAATAGTTAAATCTTTTTAAACACCTCTAGGTGAATCTCAAATGCATAGAAAATTTTATATTACACTATTAAAAGAAGAAATGCTAAATGATTCCAAAACAAAAATTAAAAGAAAAAATTCACTTATATCTAAAATTTTTAAATTATTTTTTTATTCAATATTACTTTTAAAAGATTTTGTTTGTCCTAGGATATACTAAAACTTAGTATCCTATGACCTAGTCCTTTTGGAAATATAGTCAAGATATTAAATTAGTAATCCATTTATTATGCTTCTATAAAGATATAGAGATAAGATAAATACATCTCTGAAGCGGCACAGTCTACTAGTTATCTGACTTGAATACTCTGTATTCACTATTAGGACTATATATATTGATAAATGTATCCTTTGAATACTTTAAGAAGAAAGTGAAAACAATCTATGATTAAAGTTGCTCCAGAAAAATCACAGTAGCATTAAAAGAACATCAATTTTATATAGTTAATGTCCTAACCCTACCTTGAAGAAAACTCTGCTGTAAATTGTAATAAGGCATCTCCTTCATTTTCTGCGTTTTCTGGCACTAAAAAACAAACAAAAGAAAAAACAAAAACAAAAAACCAAAACAAATAGACACAAAAAACAAACCACATAACATCTAATCCCACATATAAGAAATATATTTAATCAATAAAGAGGAATTAAATTTTAGTTTCTGTGATACATCTGAGGAGACATTTTAACTCGACATACATTAGAAGATTTCATCAAACCTTAAAAAAGAACCTCAAAAAAATTTCAAGCTCATAAATTTTTGAAAACCAACTGATACAATCCTGCTAGGTGTTGAAAATATGTGCCAGTCATCAATTATGCTTGAAATGACATCTTGTGATTAAATTATATAAAAAGTTCTCAAATTATTCGAAAGATCTTATTAATCAGGAAAATAGTCATTTTATGTAAATATCACATCTATTTCTGCCCATGAATGTCCCTAATTTCACAGAGTAAATGAGCCATTTCTGGACTTATTTTAATAGTCATTTTGTATATAGCACCACTTATGATCTTGTCAGGTGCAAGTGAGGGAGATGGCACATTTAGTTTACTTCTTTCCTTCCAAAGATGGGTACCAGTGAATGGAAAAGTAATATAACTACTGATAAAACTGATATCTCCAATAAGATGTGTGGTGACAAGTACAGTCACGAAAAGTACAGCTATTTTGTTTATCAATTTCTGGGTTTAAAGTAAAGAGACAAACTCATAACTAATTATACACGTGAAACAAAAGTTACATTCCCTTGAGTTTTTAATGAATTTTACTGAAGTATTGGGAATGGTTGGGCTTAAGATCAAAATTCAAGAGGCTCTAGTTCCTATGAATAATGTCTACTTCTTATATTTTCTCTCTCCAAACCTGAAAGTCAGTAAGAGATTTTTAAGTTCATTGTTCCTCATAAGTTTCTGCACTAGGAGGGAGAATTACAATGCTGGACCCAAAGAGCTATTAATACTCACTCATTGGAGATTTCCTCAAGGCAGATGAAGCCATGCCGAATACTTCTCCATCATCCACCCCAAATTCGGAGGCATCTTCAAAGTCATCTCCATCACTATCACTAACCATATGAACATCGGTGCTTTGCTATTTAAGGAAAGTCCTATGATTAGTTTCATACTGACTTTAGGAAATCAAATTCCAAAATATAAATTATGTAATTACAATAGGACATTAGCATTATAAAAGTTTTATTAAATAAGAAGCTATTTGCTAGAGTGAAGCTTAATATTTCTCATTTTAAGGCTTACATATATTTCTAATCTTGCTGTGATACTCCTAGACTAAAGGCTGGAGCCTGAGTGAAAAAGAAGAATGCTTACAAACTCAATTAAGACTGGGATTTTTATCTGTTTTACCCCCAGCCTATGGTATACAATTAGGTGCTCAAGAAATATTCACTCAATAAATGAAGAAATGGGTACAATCTAAGAGGTCAGAGATAAATAAGCTATACGAGTCTTTCAAAAAGCTCACGGTAGTCTAAACTTTTGGGCAGAAGTAATGGTAGCATTTAAAAATTTGCCTCTTCCCTACTGCAATGGTTCTCAAATTTCTCATTAGTGAAATATGGTACACTATCCCCATGTGTTATTGGAAGATAACATGAAATACACTATATACGAAAGCTCTTTGTAAGCTGAAGGCCATTAAATATGAGATGTAATAATGATGCTTCAATTCAATAAACATTTACTGAGAATTTACTACATGCTGGGCACTAATAAATATGCTCCGTTTATTTTGTTTTCAGCAACATCCGTTGAGATATAAAGTAGTACAATGAAAAACATCAGTTTCAAAATATGAACTTGGCTCCTGATCTCTAAGTTAGAATGGGATTTCAAAAACACTGAGATTTCAAACATTTGAACTGAGTTGTGAATACTGACCAATATTAATGTCTTGGATATGAAGGGGTCCCCAGAAAGGTAACTGGCTAAGTGCCTATCTGTACCACGTTTAATAAATAAAGTACAAAGACCACTGAATAAATGAAATTTCTATCTTTCAAAATATGTTGCTATGTACCTAAATTATGAAAATGCATTAAAAGAAACTCAGAATCAAAGACTCATGAAACTTGGCTTAGAGGGGATGTTAGAGTTGTCAGTCATAGAATCATAGATTTTAAAGCTGGAAGGGATTTTAAAGATCTCTCACTAACGGTTTTCAAATTTCTTTTCACAGAGTTGCCTCCCTCCCCTAGCACCAAGCAAAATATTATGTAAAATTATAGTGCATACAATAGATAAAAGTAAGGCCACTCTGGCTGATGTAGAGAGAGAGCAACAAGTAGCCTAATGCTCCTGGCCTTGGCCTTTTCTTCCTCACATCCTTTCGATAGCTGGGGTACCTCTGAAGGCTCTCAGGACACTACGGAACAATTTTTAAAACTACTAATCTAGTGAGTCTAACAGCTCCAAAGAAGGAAGGCAAGATATTTACTCCATATGACTCAGCAGGCTTAGCATTTCCTCCTTGGGCATAACCAAGCATTAATGCCCATAATTGTTAACATTTTCCCTCTTACCTTAAAGACAGTTTTCCCAATGGTTTGAATAGAGAAGGAAATGTACATATATTTACTGGATGAGTAAAAATGAATGGTCCTTGCCCTAAGCATCTATCTGCTATTCTGACTATACCACTATTTCTCACAGGAGCCTTGGTTCTACTTGTACTCCTAATGCTAGAGCATTGCTTTATAGAGCCAAGACCTCCTCTTGATTTCAGCAATTCAACAGCATAAAAATTCAAAACCCTTTCTCATTTCAAAACAGTGAAGGAGCCTCCCCTTCAAAATAACACATTTACTAGGACTATAACTGTACTTGAATTCCATCTGTTTCAGGTAGGCAAATATCTGGAGCATGAACTTCCCTTGAATTCTTAAATGGGTAAAGGCTCAGGATCTAAAAGGTACACTACACATTCCTTTAGGGTACTTAGCCAGGTTTGCAGGCAAGTGGAAAGAAACAAAAGTCCAGTATGACAAACTTTCTCGCATCTTCTGTCAGCTAGGCTATCATCTCAGCCTTCACTTAGTCTTGCCTAGTACTCACCCTCCCTTAAAGAGGCATTAGATTAAGAAGGAGGTTTGGAGGACACAGGGATGAAAAAGAAAGGAACTGTTCTATATATCATCTTTTTTTTCTCATTGCTTTTACCTTACTCGCCCACATCTATCCTCTTTCTTCTAATCCAGCTTTCAGTCAAATAATAGCCCCTTTCCATAACAAGAGGACTAGGACAGTGATTTTAATTTTGTGCCTATGTAATGCATTATTTTGTCTTCACAAAGTACAGAATTCCCAACTCTCTTAAGATCCCAGAAAACAAAATCCTACAACAACAACATCTTCAAAGGGAGGTATCTAAAAAGCCGATTTTGTTGAAAAAAGTATATTTTGAATATGAATTATTGAAGTATCTGCAAGAATGAGCTACTTAATTATGTATAAGGAACTCCCAATCTCTTTCTTATCAGCCATCTAACAGGTTAGGAAAATCTTTTTCTAAAAAATGAGATAAACAATCTTTTTTCATTAATGTTTGCTGATGAGAATAGACAATCTCTTGGTTCAGTCATGGTTGCTCTAAAATTCTTTGAAACCAGGGAAGCTATTTATTCAAAAATTTTTAGAAAGGTAAAAAAATTAGTGATTCCATTTTGGCTCTCTATTGCATTCATTTATTCCCTTTATCATTTACCATACATTCATAAACCCTACTAAATGCTACATTGCCTGGACTTGAGTGAAAGATATACAGTGTATGTTCTCTCAAGGAATACAATATAATATATATATAGATTATTATAATACCTAACAATAAGTGTTATGACAGGTAAGTTCAGAGGAGAGCACCTAAATTATTGGGAGTGGGAGGAATCAGGGCAAACTTCTTAGAAAAGGTGATAACCAAACTGCTTGAGATAAAAATTTAGAACTCATACATGCATAAGACAAGCTTATAATTGAAGCTGATATTTCTTTCACCAACTACTTACTATGTCAAAGAGCCAGGTTAAAAGCTTGGGATACAGAGAGAAAACATGGTTCCAAATTTCAAGAAATTCCCATTTTAAAGGAAGCTATATTTAGTTGCAAATATGTCTTTTCCAGTGTGTTAAGAGATACAATAAAAGTATAAGCAAAGACTATTGGAGAATAAAGGAAAGAGTGATTAATTACTTTAGAAGACTGTGCAAGGCCTGACGCAAGTGCTAATATTTAACCCATATCTTTAAAAAAGATATGTGTTGTGGAGTGTATGTAATAGAAGATTGGTGGGGAGGGAGTTGTACTCTAGGCAGAGAAAAAACACAAGCAAGAAACTGGATATTTAAAAAATCAATAAAGAATTCCAAAAAACAAACTGAAACATCAGCTCTATGTATGGAAGAGGAATGTGGACTGGCTATAAGGCTAGAAAGTTTTCATGAAACTAGATTGTAGTAGTCCTTAAATTGGTACACTAAGGTATTTGGACTTTACTCTGATGGCAATAGGGAAATCACTAAAGGTTTTTAGGCGGAGGACTGTTCAAGGGAACAATTCTGATGTGTGTGTGTGTGTGTGTGTGTGTGTGTGTGTGTATCTGCGTGTGCATGTGCACGCATGCGTGTGTGTTTGCAGTGGTTTGGCAGCATATGGCAGATTAGACTTGAAGACATGAGAAGGGATACTTATTTCAATGTTCCAAGTGAAAGAATTTGAGAGCCTATACTTTAGTAGTAGTGGGAATTCAATGAAGGGGACAGATTTAAAATATACTTCAGTAGAACTGATAGGGATTATTGACCAATTAGATTTGAGGATGAAAAAAATGAAAGAGGCATATGAAACAAAAATTTCTAGTTTGGGTGACTGAGTGGTAGGGAAGGTCAGGTTTGGTGAGGAAGAATACTGAGGCCAGTTCTCAGATAGAATACATTTGAGGAAGCTGTAGGGCATCCAGGTAAAAACATCTAGTAGGCAACTGGAAAAAAAAATTCTTTTTAGGAGCTCAAGAAAGAGACCCAGAAAAGATTTAGATTTTGAAATAATCAGCAGATAAATAATAGTAGAGGCTACAGAAATGAATAAGATCATTCAGTTAAAAATTAAAGGAAGAACAGTGATAAGGATAAAAGGGTGGAGAAACAGTAAAAGGGATGGAAAGATAACTGTCAAAGATTAGAAAGGCAATTAAGAGAAAGAATCTGAGAAGTAAGGTGTGAGAAAATCTCAGTGGAGACAAGCAATGTAAACAGATTCAGTAGGATGTGAATTAAGAAAGAGACAGTTATGGCACTGTGACAAAAAAAAAAAAACACAGCACAACAAAGAAACCTGGATTTATAATCAAAAGACCTAGTGTTGAATACTTTGCATTCTCTGTATGACTCTGGGCAAGCATCATTGCATCACCACTGTAGAAGGTGACATATTGACCCACAGAGTTGGCTGTGAAAGTGAAAAAAGGTGGCATAGCATGGTATTTTATAAAAACTATTTTCTCCTGTCCCACACTTCTTTTTACTGAAGTATAGTTGATGTACAATATTATATGTTACAGGTGTACAACATAGTGGTTCACAACTTTTAAAGGTTATATTCTATTTATAGTTATTATAAAATATTGCCTGTATTCCCTGTGTTGTATAATATATCCTTGTAGCTTATTTTATACATAGTAGTTTGTACCTCTTAATCCCCTACCTCTGTCTTGGCCCTCCCTTTCCTCTCCCCACTGGTAACCCCTAGCTTGTTCTCTATATTTGTGAGTCTGCTTCTTTTTTGTTATATTCAGTAGTTTGTTGTATTTTTTAGATTCCACACATAAGTGATATCATATAGTATTTGTCTTTCTCTGTGTTATTCCATTTAGCATAATACCTTCCAAGGCCATCCATGCTACTGCAAATGGTAAAATTCCATTCCTTTTTATGGCTGAGTAGTATTCTATTGTGTGTGTGTGTGTGTGTGTACACACACACACCAGGACCCCTGGGCTGGAGAGCTCATCGTGGGGCTCAGAACTTACTCCTGTGGGAGAACCTCTGCAATGTAATTATTCTCCAGTTTGTGAGTTGCCCACCTGGGACTATGGGACTTGGCTATATCATGAGTCTGCCCCTCCTACCCATCTCATTGTAGTTTCTTCTTTATGTCTTTAGTTGGAGGAGATTTTTTCTGATAGGTTCTAGTCTTCTTCATTGATGGTTATTCTGCAAATAGTTGTGATTCTGGTGTGCTTGTGAGAGAAGGTGAGCTCAGGGTCTTTCTACTCCGCCATCTTAGCCGATCTCCCCAAAACTATTATCTGTCTCTAAAAGTTAAATTCAATTTTAGTCACTCCGTAGAAAGAAGCCATGTTGTAGTGAGTTAAGTAAATAGACAATGAAGAAATAGAGTCAGCCGGTACAGATTACTCTAAGAAGCTTGGCTGTGAAAAAAAGAACAGATGAGCTAACGCTTGAAGGGGAGCTAAGTTTGAAGGAATATATATATATATATATATATTTAGGATGAGAAGATCTGAACATATTCTTAAGATGAAGAGAAGGAAACAATAGAGAGGGAGAGGATAAAAATGCAAGAGAGAGCCCTTAGCCCTCCCATGTTGTGGGAGAGGCTAGTGGGGGTAGGATCAAGATAATGGGCAGAACATAAACTCTAATAGCAAACACCTCAACTAACAAATTAGGTTAAAAAATCTGATGCTGACATAAAAATATTCTAATTTGAACAGTCAAAAAGGAAAGGACCATAAAAATCTTGATATATCAGATCAGTTGGGACAGTTTCAAACGATAGCAGGTCCCTCTATGACTGGAATAAACAGTTTTTGTCTTGGGTTGACAATGAGCATTAATAAGGGTGAGGAGATGGGTTTTGGGGGAGACATGGTAAGTTCAGTTTTATACAGAGTGAATCTGTAGTGGACATTCAGATGGAGATGCTCAGGAGGAAGTGGGTTATTATTTAGCTTGTCTGCCTGTGGTGAGTATGTGGCATTGTACCCATAGGCAAACAAGTTAAATACTTGTCTCAACAAGTTTTAAAAACTAAAACACAGATTATAGGCAACTATCTGCATTCAATTTCATTTTGATAGGTACAAGCTCCTTTACAGAAAGACTGTAAAGACTTTGCAGAAAGGCTTTTTCCACAGCCATATTCCCAGCACTTATGCCAGTGTCAGGTGTACAGTAGGTATGTAATCAGAATTTACTGAATGACTACTGATTGAATCTTTTCTGTCATTTAAGCCAAAACCTACGTATCCTTATCTCCTCCCTCTTACTTCTCCCACAGATCCTATCAGTCACCAATCCTACTGATTTTCCCTCCAAAATATATCCTGATCCACTTCCTTCTCTCTTTTTTTAACTAGTGATGTTCTAGTTGAGGGTCTCATTATCTTCTGCCTGTACTAGCACAATAGATTCATATCTGATTTCTCTGTCTCTAGTCTTGCTTCCTTTACATCTAGCCTCTGCATAGCAAAGTGCTTTTCTCTAAAATGTCCATTTGGGAAAATAAAAAAAAATCATTCCCCACTTAAAGGCCTTCTGTGCCTGCCCAGAGTTCAAGTTCCCAACTTGACATACAAGACCTACTCACCATTGTCTCATCTTTTATCTTTGTCTTGCACTTTATTTTTATTTTTTTTTACAAAGTTCTTTTTTTTTTTAAGTCTTTATTGAATTTGTTGCAATACTGCTTCTTTTTTTTTTTTTTAATGTTTTGGTTTTTTGGCTCAGGGCATGTGGGATCTTAACTCTCTGACCAGGGACTGAACCTGCACCCCCTGCATTGGAAGGCGAAGTCTTAACCACTGGACCGCCAGGGAAGTCCCCTCCCACTTTATTTTGCATGAACAAACTGCACTCATGTCGCCCCATATACTACATTATATCATGCTATTTCCTCTGAATGCAATACTATTTCCATGTTTCTTCATTTGTCTGACTGTGACTCATTCTTTTAATTCGATTTGGATGTCAACTGCTGTAGTTCCCTCCTCCCCCCGCTCCTTCTTCTTTTTAAAAAATATTCATTCACAGTTATTTATTCTATGGCTGGTATATACCAGGTACTTTATTTTATTTTGCTTTTTATAAATTTATTTATTTCATTTATTTTATTTTTGGCTACACTGGGTCTTCGTTGCTGCACGAGGACTTCCTCTAGTCGTGTTGAGCGGGGGCTACTCTTCTTTGCGGTGCATGGGCTTCTCATTGTGGTGGCTTCTTTTGCTGTAGAGCATGGGCTCTAGGCACGTGGGCTTCAGTAGTTGTGGCACGTGGGCCCAGTAGTTGTGGCTCGCAGGCTCTAGAGCGCAGGCTCAGTAGTTGTGGCAGACGGGCTTAGCTGCTCCGCGGCATGTGGGATCTTCCCAGGCCAGGGCTTGAACCCGTGTCCCCTGCATTGGCAGGTGTATTATTAAACACTGCGCCACCAGGGAAGCCCCTCAGGCACTTTACTAGGTGTTAGGGCTACAGAGGTAGATGAGGCAGACAAGCCTTTTGCCTAAAAACATTCTTGAAGGTTATAGAACCCTTCCCCCATACATGTGCTCCCCTAGTATCTTATGCTTATCTCACTTTTCTCATTAGTTATATAATACGAAATTTTCAGTTTATATTCATTTGACTAGCACATAGTAAGTATTCAATAGACATCTCTGTAACTGAAAATATAAATCAATAGTTTTAACATCAACTATATTTTAAATTCCTTTTTTTGTTATTCTTGGAATACCCCTCTTGCTCCTCCACTATCAACTGAGGATAGGACGACTCCTAAGGAACCTGGGTCCAGGGGGCCCCTATACTGTTCCACCCAAGCATCCGTGATGTGGAGAGATAGGTACCTAGCTATGTACCCAGAAATATGGGAAGGTCATTGAAAGGGGGCTTAGGAGCAAGGGGAGGATGGGAAGAAAAGAGAAAATATTAAATTGTCATAAGGAAAATGTATTTGCAGGGCCAGAAGGAAGATGTAAGAAACAAAATTCCCCCAGTTAAAGAACACATAACTACAATGCATAAAATTCAAAACCTGAATTTAACTGCTGGTCTCAAGTATCTTCTTCTTAACTCAAGGCTGAAGATAGTCAATGGCAAAATGGTAATTATCTTGAAATACACGAAGTCATATAAGAGAAGGGTTAAAACCAGAAGAAAGAAGCAGAACCACTGGGTGGAAGCTACAAGGTCACAGCTTCCAATTTAATATAAGGTTGATATCAACAGACAGAGATGCTCAACAATGGAACTGGTTGCCTCATGAGGACAGAACCCTGCCATTGGAGATAAAACACAGATACATTTTGAGTGAGCTTCTTTAGCATACAGACTGTGATCCTAATGTTTGGCATGTAGAAGACATTAGAAAAATGTTTAAATGAATGAGGGAGGAATGGATGGGAGATTGTAAATCAAATTTAAAAATCCCTTCCAGTTTTATAATTCTATGACAACATAAAAACCAAGTCACAGCTTCTTTCCCATTTCTCACCAGTCCCCTGGAGGAAGTGGTATTTACAGTTAGCCAGGGAAGGAAAAATAATGGATTCATCCCAGATAATCAGATTTAAAGATATTCCCAAGGGTGGCTGTTTTAGTTTTGCAAAGCTCCCTAACCCTATTCTACCTTCTTCCAAAATTAATCTAAAGTGTATGCCAGCCTCAAAAACGCTAGTCCTCAATATATGGCATTGACTTCTTTCCACTGAAGGGATTGCCCATATAACACATATAATGGTGAGGGTGAAAAAAGGAAATAAAATGAAGTGAAACAGTTAACTGTCATCTCTCAGAGCATAGAATAATTAAGAATTTTGGGTGGAGCTAGTTGGCTCCCTTTTAATGTTAGCAGATTTATCCATTAAAGAGTTGACGCATAACGTACTTTAGTCATTAAAAATATACTCAAGCACTAGAAGGAAATATTTCAATAAATTATTTCTGGCAACTTCTGCCAAGCAATGAAACCTTATCATTTTTCCTTTCATGAGGAATTAGTGAGATAAAATGCTGGAAAATACAGTGCCGGCTCTTTAAAGGAAATTATCATTTTTAGAGTCTCGAAGGAAACAGTACAGTAGTATTTGTAGTAGGGAGAAAACCTCCCTTCTTTGTGGATTTCCAAAAACCGAGTAGCAAATTATCATTTTCACAGGATGATCATAGACTAGAACTTCACTTATGCAGTCCCTTTTCTCTTTCACATATTTAAGCGATATAAGTACATATTCAGAGGATGGCTGCAGAAGTCCTGTGGCAGCTTCCATAATGAATGTCTAAAATATGTAAGTTTAAATAAATACTTTGCAACCATATTTTGCATAGAATGTAAGTGGGAAAAGGTTTTACTGGACAAGCTCAAGCTTTTGAATACTTGGATCAGGTACTAGCCTAAAAAACACTGGTATAAATAAAGTTTTTTGTACTATTTATTTATGACCTCTGTTGCATGCACTTTTTAAGTCATGATGATGATTTTTCCTAGTACAGAGTAGCAGCTTAATAAATACTTTTAAAACATTTAAACTGTATGCCCAGGCTCTCTTTCCCATTCCCTTATAACCAAAGTCATGGTTGGACACAGTGCTATTGTAGCCAAGGAAAAGATACTGTCTTTTAATATAGTTCAGACCCACAAAGACACATGCAGGCATATCACATACAGAAACATGTTCAATCTCCTTGCCCCTCTTTGTTTCTACAGCACCCTGTATGCACTGCCATCACTGCATTTATTACATTATGTCATTATTATTGGTTTACTAATTTATCACCTTTGACTGAGCACCTTGATATAGGTACATTGTTATTCATCTTTGTCACCTAGTATTGAGGACAATGCCTGGCTCATAGAAGGTGCTCCAACTCAATGAGTTAAAGGAACTCCAGGATGAATCCTAATAAATGTACTCAACTATATGGTCAGCAGCAAAGAAAATTCCTTTGTTAACCTGACAGTTTTAAGTAAAAATTATTTCAACCAATCCACCCAAATTCTGTCTGTTTGAAACATGAAACTTACAGAACAAGAAGGAGCACATTAGCAATAATCTCGCATGGAAAGTTTCTGCCTTTAAGAATTTACTGAGACTTTATTCACGCTACATTAACTTTACCTATTCACTGCTGTGGCAGATAAAAAAGAATAGGAAGTGGGCATGTGAGTGGAGGATAGGCCTTCTGTTCAATGAAAAGCAAGCAAACAGGCTTACCTCTTCGGATTGCTCCCGGGTCTGTGCAGGTGAAGATCTTCTTCCCACTGTAAGTCGATGGCACGGATATGAAAGCCCTGATTCAGCAAGACACATCTGCAAAAAGTAGAATCCATCATTTGTAAACAAAATGAAGTCATATTTCACAAAAAAGTTTTACTTTTCAGGTATTTTCTATTATTTCTGAAGCAAGATTAGAAAGTTCACTCTAGTAGCCTAGGCATTACATTCAAAGGAAGGCTTTGAAAATTTGAAAAATTTTCCATATACGGATGTTACAACAGCAAGGCTATTTTTCATTAGACAATAGACTGGAGCTCCGGGAAACTGTAACAAGCCTAAAGTAAAGCTAATCATATACACCTCCCCACCCCAGCATGTCTGTTACTTTTCTGATTAGTAGAATAACACCTCTATTTCCCAATTCCCAGGGCAGTACTTTATAAATCTATTTTGAAGGGTACTTGGAAGAGTGTTTGTCGAAGGCATTTAAAAAAAACAAACACATTTCTATACATGGTAACAATGTCATTTATGCTCTAATCAATATTAATCCACAATTTCAGATCATTATAGCTGATGAGTCTATAATATATGTAAAGCTCCTAGCACAGTCCCTGGCACACAGACATTCAGTTTTATTACCATTATGATCTAAAACGCTAACCAAATTTAGCCAAAACAATGAAAGTAATATATATTTATTTCTATTGAATTTTATTTTGGGTCTGATATTAAATAACTATTTTGAGATTTAAATTAAATTTAGGAAAATATGAATGCATGTCACTTTTGTCTGCATAAAAGAATTAAAACAATATTAAATAGCCAAAGGACGGTATTTTTCTTTGGTGTTAGTAAAATGACACACATTTAATGTACTGATGCTATACAGTGAAGTTCCTTTTATTCTTATTAGAAATAAAATAGGGTATCCACTAGCACACTGAAAGCATTCATTATAACTTTGGGGGAGGTGTGAATTAAACTGATATATGAGGAAACCCAAATATCTGTAAATTCATAGGGACCAGACACAATAATGGGTCAGTCCTAACTACAATTCAAACGTGTTATAATTAGGCTAATTATCTGAAGACAAATACTGGAATGGAAGATGCAAATGTCACCTAAATATCCACGTATTTTCAGTCGTGTATGGTATGTGCTGTCGTATAGATTATACAGATAAAAATCATGTGCTTTTTTATTGTTATCTTTCCTTTAGTCTCATTAGAGGTTTTTGTTTGTTTGCTTTTGCACCTAGATATTTTGGCATTGTATTTTACAAATGCTAGAAGGCCTGATTAATAAAATAAATAAATAAAAGCAAAACTGCAATGACTGTCATTTCTACTCAATTATATCCATCAAAATAATTGTCACAATTAGCTCAATTTATTTCATTTCAGTACAAATAAAAGCAAAGCTAAGCCGGATAAGAAGCACAGGCAAAATTTCAAGACATGCTGCCTTCATTTTTTCATTTGAAAAAAGTTCTCCTCCCTCACTCTGAAATCCTCTGGTAATGAAATAGTAATGATGGTAAATGTCACTGACAATCAGAAGCAGTGTAGTGTAATGGAAAGAGAACTGGAAGAGCCAGAAAAATCTCAATTTAAGTACCACCTAGCTTCCTGATCTTGGAAAAGTCATTTCTCTGTTCTAAGCTAGAGTTCCCTCTTCTATTAATAGAGGTGAGTAATCCCTGCCCTAACTACCTCAATGGACTTTTGAAAGGGTTAAAAAGAATAAAATAAGAAAAGATGGCTTTGAAACTATACTGAAATAGGCAGAAGAGCTGTTATCACTCCAATGGTCATTATTTTTAGGACCTGGCGAAGAGGAATGGTGATTAACTTCCACTGTCACTACCTTTGCATACAGAGCAATCGTAAATTAAAAGAGGACATATTTTAGGAGGAGCTGGAGGAAGGCGCTCACTAAAAGTACATGGTACTACAAATGGGCTGGCTCTTTAATGGGCTTGTCTCCACAGTTATCAATATTAACCTTCCCCATAGCTACTAAAATTCCTGAAGATAAGAGGACAGTGGCCAGCACTTTCTCCTTAGTCTATAGCTGAACAAGTAGGCCTCACTCTACACTGAGGAAATTAAAGGGTCAAGAATTTCTATGTGCCTGGCATTGATTAAATATAAGGCATAGTGTCTGTTTTAAGGGAACAGATATACCAGTCGGGGAGACAAGAGATACACATAGGAACAGAGACAGAAAAAGGAATACAAATGAGTCAAGCTGGGATTATATCACAGTCTCAGTAGAGCTGGGGACCCCTTGGAAGGGACAATAGTTACTTAGAGAGTGATTTCAAGAAGTTAGGGCTACAGTAAAGGTTTGCTGGGACTCATGACCAAAGCTGTAACAGATGTGAAGTCAGAAGGCGGAGGTTCCCGGCTGGCTAAAGCACTCAACGACAATGGGCAAAACCACTTAGAATTTCTGTACTCCAGTTTTCTTACTTAGAAAATGGTGTATTACAATTGTTCTATTTCTCTCACAGAGTTGGTATGAAGATCCAATAAGATAATGTATGTGAAATCAAATGGTTATGTAATTGTAAATAACCAATATTATTATCATTGGAGTATTTATTTTGCAAGAAATTATAAAAAGAAATTTCTAGGTTTGTTTGACTAGAAATTTGCAGGTTTGTTTGACTTTATAGTTGAAATTTTACATTTAGATTTACATACATCATATTAGTTAATTAACCTCTATATAATGGTAATCTTTCAATCACAAGATTGCTTTAAACTACTTTTTCACTAACCTCTCCCAATCCTTAAGTATCCAGAAGATTATACCCCTAGGTATGTGGTAAGTATGTAGAATTAAACAGTAAAATAAAGGAATCTTGACTTTATCCTATATTGAATTTTTGAACCCATTTTGAATCTCTGCATCTGCCATGATGGGAAGTCAAAGAATTAAGTCTAATATAGCCAGAAAAAAACTGAATAAAGAGTTGAAAATAGATTTTGAAATGAGTCACAGTCCTTCACTGTACTAGGTTAAAGCAGTTTTTCCCCAGAAAGTAACACTGTGAGTTATATTCTTTCATTAACTACTTGAACTTGCATACTTAAAACACATTGGTGGGGTGGAAAAATTTGTAAACTGGTAATCTCTAGGAACAGAAATACTCAAAAAAGGCTTTCTATATAAAGAACAATGATCCCTATTTGAGCGAATACCATAAATTTAAGCTTGAAATTATACTGGAAATAAACACAGATCTTGGCTATGTAACGAATAAGAATACAGATAATATTTGTAACTGAAAAGTGGAGAGGACAAAAAAACCTGTAAGTCTAGCTTAACACTGTAGAAGGTTCTATGAGGGCAAGAACGGGGCCTGTCTAGTTCTCTCCTAAGCTTATCATTAAGAAAATTGTTAACAATCCCTGTAGTTGAGTGAAAAAAGAAAAATATCTCTGAGATTAAAATAAATGGCTCTAATGTACATGAAAATTGGATATGAGTATTATAAAACCTAAAAAATATAAATTGTAGGAGAGACACAGAATCAAAGAAATTCCATAAGACACTTATATACCTAAAATACCAAAATATAAGATTAGGTCTTATCTAAAATTCTTTCTCCGAAAACGTTGCATTATATTTGTGTTTACAAAGGTTCTCGTATTACAGAGTGCCCCCTCAAATACTTTAATTTTAACTACAATAGACTGTTTGGGAAAAACAAATTAGCCTGAAATAACCCTTCCTCTCTCCTGTCAATGATGCTTCAGGTGCTTACAGAGCTCATCTGTCAGAACTGGTTAATAAAGGAGACAAGGATATTTAACACCAATTTCATGATTATTCTTAGAGGTATAATCTCACAACTGCAAGTGTTGGAAGTCCTTATAAATAAGCCTTTAAAAGATATTTTGGAAAATGTCTTGGGAAGATGATGAATATACACCTATAAGACAGATGAAACTAAACAAATAAAAAACAAAAAAACCATCGCTGCCCTAATGATACATAATAGAGATAGTATTAGACCAGTACTTTCTCACAGGGTTGGGATAAGCCTGAGCTAATATGTGTAAAGCATTAAGAACAATGCCTAGCCCACAGTAAATGCTCAACAAACGCTCTTTTTGTTATTCTGTGAATGAGTACTTGTGGCTTGGGATAAAATGACCAGTGAGAACATAACACTCATTCAAAATAATGCTAAATTAATGAATTAATTTGACAAGTATATATTCTACTACATTAACACAAAAAGCTTATATATTTTAAACTGTTCAACAAACTCCTCTTTACAAAAATAAGCGATTTTACAGTATTTACATTTTAAAAATAAGACCACATTTTTAAGCATGATAGCCACTGTAGGCAAGAATTCAAGCTGATTCTTCTTGTCAGCTGATGACTGAAAGTGTAACAGGGAAGAACAAATGTGACCCCATATTGGATCTGTTTCTTTTACTTTAACCTCTGTATTCTAACTGCTTTTTCTACAAGTTAGGAATGTTGCCTATAGCCTGAAAATATACATGATAGCCCATTCTCAAGGCTCTGACCTTCAAAGGTATAAAACTTTTCCATTCATATACAGATAAAAAGCTGCAGAACAGAAAATAACATTTGTCTTGTTGGAGGTTTACAGGAACACTGTGGCTGGACCTATCTATGTGGACAGCTGCAAGAACAAAGGATTCCAGCACTAAGAAGTTTGCAACAACCAACAACACCCTTCCCCTTTTAGTATAAAAGAAGCCTGAATTCTAACTCAGGTAAGATGGTTCTTTGGGACACTAGTACACCATCTTCTCGGTCTGCTGGCTTTCCAAATAAAGTCACTATTCCTTGCCTCAACAACTCGATTTATTGGCCTGTCATGCGGTGAGCAGTATGAGCTTGGACTCAGTACCATAAGGATGTCAAATTTGTTTTTAAATTAGACTTGAAGAGGGCTTCCCTGGTGGTGCAGTGGTTAAGAATCCGCCTGCCAATTCAGGGGACATGGGTTCGAGCCCTGGCCCGGGAAGATCCCACATGCCGCAGAGCAACTAAGCCTGTGCACCACAACTACTGAGCCTGAGCTCTAGAGCCCACAGCCACAACTACTGAGCCCACGTGCCACAACTACTGAAGCCTGCGTGCCTAGAGCCTGTGCTCCGCAACAAGAGAAGCCACCGCAGTGAGAAGCCCGCACACTGCAACAAAGAGTAGCCTCCACTCGCTGCAACTAGAGAAAGCCCACGTGCAGCAACAAAGACCCAACACAGCCAAAAATAAATAAATAAATAGATAAATTTATTTAAAAATAAATTAGACTTGAAGAAAAATGACCAAAATCAAGTAAATCTGCAGTGTTAATAAATAATCTGAGGAAAATGCAGGCACTTAAAAAATTCTTGTGGATTGTTAAAAGCAACTCTTTAATAACAGGAGACAGGTGAATGTAGCATGGACTTTTTGAATTAATAATACGTATTTAAAGTTCATCTATGTCTTTTCATGAATTGAGAGCTCATTTCTTTTTAGTGAGGAACAATATCCCATTGTCTGGATGTACCAGTTTATTTCTACATTCACCTATTGAAGGACACCTAGGTTGCTTCCAGGTTATGGCAATTATGAATAAAGCTTCTATAAACATCTGTGTATAGGTTTTTGTGTGGACATACGTTTTCGACTCCCTTGGGTGAATACCAAGGAGCACAATTGCTAGATCATATGGTAAGAGTATATTTATTTTTGTAAGAAACTGCCAAGCTGTCTTCTAAGTGGCTGTACCATTTTGCATTCCCACCAGCAACACCCACCAGCAACAAATGAGAGTTCCTGTTGCTCTACATCCTCACCAGCATTTGCTGTTGTCAGTGTGCTGGATTTTGGCCATTCTAATAAGTGTGTAATGGTATATCACTGTTATTTTAATTTGCATTTCCTGATGACATGTGCTTTAGCATCTTTTCCTATGTTTTTTTGTCATTTGTGGATATTCTCTGGTGAGGTGTCTCCTAAGGTCTTTGGCCCATATTTTAACTGAATTGTTTGTTTTTTTGTTGAGTTTTAAGATTCCTTTGTATATTTTGGATAACAGTCCCTTATCAAATGTATCTTTTGTAGATGTTTTCCCCCAGTTTGTGGCTTGTCTTCTAATTCTATTGAAAGCAAGAACTTTTAAAGTCAGAGTTCCTGAGTTCAAATTCACTTCTGCTAGTCACTGTTCTACTATTTACTCCAATCAATATTTTATATCTCAAAGCTCAGTTTCTTCACCTATAAAAATGGATAATATTACCTCTCCTAACAGGCTTTCTGTGAGAATGGCTTAAAGAAGAATACATTTGCCACAAAGTAGATATTCCAACAGTTAGTGAATACTCTTAAAATCTACTTGAAGTTCTTTCTTTTCTTCTTATAGAAAGTATTTAGTATTTTCTTAGGAAGACATTATGCCAATGATTCTCAAAGTGTGGTCTACAAACACAAGGTTCTTAAGAACCTTTTAGGGGTCCCACAAAGTCAAAATAATTTTCTAAATAAATACTTATATAGTATTTGACTTTTTCACTATGTTTTTTACACTGATGGTAAAAAAGCAATGGTGGGCAAAACTGCTGGTGCCTTAGCACAAACCAAAGTAGTGACACCATATTGTGTTAAAGTCTCCAGTGCCATGTACTCACTGTAAAAATGCCAATTTCACTTAAGAATGTCGCTGTTGAATGGGCAAAAATTATTACTTTTAATTAAAGTTGACTCTTGAGCACATGCCTTTTAATATTCTATGTGACAACTGGGAAGTATGCATAAAGCACTCACACAGCAGAGAATTAAGGTTGTGCTGAGGGAAAAGCACTTGTATAATTGAGCTGTGTTCTGAACCAGCTACTTTTTCCATGGAACACTATTATTACTTAATGACTGGCAGACGAACTATGGTTATTCAGATTTAGGTATTTGACAGGATTCTCCTCCAAAATGAATGAAGCAAGCTTGTTATTTCAAGGCACAAGTCTGGAAATATTAATTGCCAATGACAAAATTTGAGTTTTCAAAATTAAAAATTAAAATTTTGGAAAATCATCAGCCACCATGGACTCAATAGCTCCCTAATGCTTAAAGACTTTTCTAATGAGATCGGTGGTGATATTAGCAGAAGTGATTTTTTGATATTATATAATGAAATCTTTCAACATTAGAAAATCTGTATAACTCAGAGGACCAATACTCTCCAAATAACAATGAATTCATGACGTTGTAAAATCAGGTATGGATAAAGGATCTACTCAAAGTGCAAGACAGACCAAGGGATATTGCTGTAACAAAGTACAAAAAGTACATTGATATGGCTCCAGATTCCACATTGAAACCAGCCTTTAGAAAACTATCACTTGTCAGTTTAGTATCAAAGAAGAATATTCACAATTATCTGAAAAGACTATTAAAATACTCCTCCCTTTTCCAACTACAGATCAGTGTTAGGATAGAGTTTCTTCATATACGTCAACAAAAACAACATATCAGAACAGGCTGAATTCAGAAGATATGAGAATACAAATTGTCTTCAATTAAGCCTGACGTTAAGGAGATATGTAAAAGTGTAAAACATCACTCTACTCACTAATTTTATTTTTTGGAAAATACAATTACTTTCCATAAAAGAAATGCTATTTATATTAACATATAATCAATTTATTATTGTTATCTTAAACATTTAATTTTTCTCAATATTAATTCTGAATATGACAAATGTCAGTAGATATAATCTACATAAACCAAAGCTCTTTGGCATCTTGATGACTTTTTAAGAGTACAAAACGATCCTGAGACCAAAAAGTTGTGAACTGCTGGAGTATGCAATGTGCACAGATGAAACCAATTTTCATAAATAATAATGGCAATTATTTGAAACAATTGAGAAGCCTCCAAAGCACATTCTTCTATGAAGTTTGAGAATCTTCTCAATGTTTCCTCTTACATAATTTCCTTATAAACAAATTAAAATGAAATACCAAAACAATGTGCAAAATGTAAACCATCATAATTGATCACTGGCTATCTCTGACAAGTATTATTATTATTTTAGGCTTGGTCCTCAGGGTGTTTATTAGGCCCTTCTCAGTAATGCTTTCTTTAAACATATGGATTGGCTCCTAAAAGTATTTTTATTTTGTAGCGAAATTTTAGCCTTTCCCCAAATACACACTTGTAGCCTGTCTTTATTCCTCACTGTTAATGACACGTTAAGACATTTAAAAAGTATTGAACAAGAATTTAGGAGACCAGGTTATGGGACCTTGAGCCAGTCATCAGGAGAATTAACATTCTCTTTTGTAATATATGGGAGCAACCCACATGAATGACCTCTGAGATCCCTTCCAACTCTAATGGACTGTGATCTTAATAAGTCACTAAGAAAACTCAGTTCAGTCACCTGCAGGATCCTCACCCTGCATGTGACACACTTAGTAACACAAACTAACAGTTCTGAAAGTATAGCTTTACTATATGTATCTTTAAAAAATCCGTTTGTAAAATACAATTCCCTTGTGTTTCAAAAAGAACATTAATAAAAGAAAGTTTTTTTACAACCATGTTTTCAAGCTTGTCATCATCTTGACACCAGCATCATTAATTCCATCCAGGTTTGGGAATGCTACTGGGCACCAGCATTAAATACAATCAACACAGTATGAAGAATATATAGGGGCTTCCCTGGTGGCGCAGTGGTTAAGAATCTGCCTGCCAGTGCAGGGGACACGGGTTCGATCCCTGATCTGGGAAGATCCCACATGCTGCGGAGCAACTAAGCCTGCGTGCCACAACTACTGAAGCCCGTGCGCTTAGAGCCCGTGCTCCACAACAAGAGAAGACACTGCAATGAAAAGCTCCCGCACTGCAACGAAGAGCAGCCCCCGCTCGCCACAACTAGAGAAAGCCTGCGCACAGCAACAAAGACCCAACGCAGCCAATAAATAAATAAATAATTTAAAAAGAAATAGTGTTTTTAAAAAAAGAATATATACATACCACATATACACACAAACACTAAGTATTGCTTTATTGAGGTATAATTGATCTACAATAGCTACACATATTTTGAAGAGTATCATTTGATAAGTTTTGAAATACGTATATTTACCCATGAAACCACTCAGTAGTTTTAAAAATATTTTTTAACTAATTGCTATTATTGAGAGTTTAATGTGTATTGGTATTGTACAAATTGCTTTATATGCATTACTCCACTTAGTTCTCACAATAACCCTGCCAGATAGGTATTATTATAATCCCCTTTTTAAAGATGAGGATACTAAGCCTTACATAGATTAAGAAGTTTGGCCAAGGTCATACAGGTACTGAGTAGCAAACCAAAATTAAACTCAGGCAGTCTTATCTCAGAGCCATTTAAAAAGAATTCAATCAAACAACTATTAAGGCCCAACTATATGTTGTCTTACGGTCTGATAAACAATAATTACTTTCTTTGGCTTAATTAAAACAGCTACTCCTAGATACCATCAATTTGCCAGGTACTATATATTAAGTGCTTAACATATGTCTACCCTACATGATGATCCTACAAATTAAAGACAATCATGATTGTATAAATCATAAAACAGCCTTAGAGAGGTAGAATAATTTATGTAAGATCAATCAACCACTAAGTGACAAAGCAGATTTTACTCCAAAGGCCATGGAGTTTTCAACTACATCATGTTTCTGAGCAACACGAAGCCTTTTTACGAGCCCCGAAGATGACTGCTGGATCAACCCTTCAAAATTTTCAGAAGCTCACTGCTTAGCTAGACAGATTATTAAGGTAGTTTTAAGCAAAACTGAATCATGAGGCTGAAGTTTCATTTACTGCCAACCAGAGTGCAAATCAAAAAAGCTTATTTATTCACAATCCAAGCCTTTTTTTTTTTTTAAATCACTTATGTGCTAGAAAAGTCACAGAGCTTTTAATTTGTGGCAGGTTGAAGCAAGCATATTAAGAATGTTAGTTACCAAGTGCACCTCCACTTGTCTGGACTAGCCCACTGTCACATTCTTGTAGCAGGGTTAAATAGCAGTTTAGTCACCTCATAAAAAAACACACTGTTAAAAAGGAAGTGACTAATAATAATCTGGAACCAATAGAATATCATGAGATGTATAAGTCAAGATCAATTATCTACAAAACTCCTGTGTAAATAGCTAAAAAACTGTGTCCTCTGTCTGGCCTTGCTGTGTTATAGTGCCCAATTGATTTGGCAAGTTGGTAAGGTTTAATGAAATAAACCAACAATAACAAATTCTGAGGTTTTTTTGTTATGTACATAAACATGAATGTTATCATATAAGAAAGCAGAGCTGGAAGAAACAAGGATGGCTTCCTACAGATGGCTTCATTTTAGACTCATAAGATACTAGAATCAGAAGGGTCCTTAGAATTCATCAATTGTGGCATCCCAGGCAGGAGACCACAGATCTTGAAGCCTTAACTGAGTTAAGCATTGCTGCCATACCCTCCCTGTCAAGCATCCCCAGCTCCATTCCAAGGTAGCATTGAGAATCTCCAGAGGGAAAGGTATCAGCAGCCTATTCTTAAACTTATTCTATCAGGAGTCCCATCATCCTCAACAGATTCCAAATGAAAGGCAGTTTCTTCTCACAAGATGTAGTCTAATCCTCACATTTAACAGGGAGAGAAACTGAAATGTAGAGAGGTAAAATTGTTTTCCCCAAGTCACATATCTGCTTAATGATAGCAAAAACATATTCTCTTGACTCGTATCCTACGTCTTTCTACTAACTAATGTTAATGGTGTTCTTCAGATGTTATAGTTAGTTGTAAAATAATAACTATCTTGATTTAATTACCTCAAATTTCTAAAAAATTTTAGAAAATATATATGAAAATAATCAGAAATGCTTCTGCCTTGTTCTTTGCTTCTTTTAATCTGCCTGGGAGCTTCAGAACAAGGAGAATCACCTGATGCTACTTTTCCACATTATGATTGCCTACCTTCATGCTTCTCTGCACTTGGTCCAACATTACCTTGAGTTCTTTCTATCAAGAAAGAAGGATGCTCAACACAGAAGTTTCTAAAAAAAATCTTCTATTGCATCCTAGCCCCTAAAACCAGATTACACCATAGGGAGATAAAAAGTTGCCCACTGCAACAGAATTAGATGTATTTTTATAAACTAAATATATAGATAATAACAGCATCCTTGAATCCTACTATTTATTGATTCTAATGAGTATACTTAGAAGAGCATCTGAAATACTTCAGAATACTAGAATACTACTGAAGAGCATTAAATTATGCAAGAAATACTGCCCTATTAGACCATTCTGATGCTGCCTAGTGGCATAGTCTTTCCCACACCTATTTAGCAAAAACGATCAGGTTTACTTGCATAAAGATAGTAGTACAGGCAAGCAGACAAGTTGTTATTTGCAAGGCAACTTTAAACCGAAGAAGCTATTTCAACTGAATCAAGAGTTCTGTTTTAAAGTCAACTATTTTGCACAGAGGCCAATTATCCATGTTGCGAATTAAAATGGTACTGGTTTCTCAGTTTCTGTCTCTACTGCTTTATGTTATTTGCTTATGAGCACCCTCTGGTGGAGGGCAGAAGAGAGAAAATAAGATTAAATATATTGCTTCTAACCCACAAGACTGGTGAGGGGGAGAAAGTAATCTGAAACATGTGCAGATTTCTCTTGACTTTGCCCTTCTTCTTCCCTATAATTACTTCATAATTTAGAGCTATTTGCTGAATAAGCTATACTAACCATATCGTTACTCAGAGTCTATAACTTAGTCATTCAATAAACATTTATTAAGTTCCTATTATATGCCAGGTACTTGGATGCAGATAACCTGGCTTAGCATCCTAGTTTTGATATTTAATGTCATTTCCCAGGTAAGTCGCTTAACCTCGTAAGACTTCAGTTTCGCCATATGAGAAATAAGAATAATATCTTGGTTGACAACATTAAAGGATGATAAATAAAAAGGTGCCTAGAATAGTGGACTTAGTTAATTTTGCAATTTGAAACACACACACACACAACTTAATCTTTGGCTCTTTGACAGAAGGAAGGAATATCATATAGGTGTTTCCAGATGCAATGCAAAATTATTTGTCTTTTAAGAAATTTAAGCCTACTCACAGATATAGGAAACAAACTAGTGGTTACCAATGGGGAGGGGGAGGGGTGATTTAGGGGTGGGGGAGTGAGAGATACAAACTATTGGGTGTAAGATAGGCTCAAGGATGTACTGTACAATGCATGGAATATAGCCACTATTTTGTTTTGTAATAATTGTGAATGGAAAGTAACCTTTAAAATTGTATAAAAATTTAAAAAAATATATTTTTTTAAAGAATTTAAGCCTAGATGCCAATACTGGTATTGGTTAAGTGTTTATTGGTATAAGTTAAGTGTTTTATACCTTATTGGTATAATTTAAGTGTTTTACACCTTACGTCAACTACATTTAACTTAGTTAATATGTATTCTGAAACACACACAGAGCAACCAAATACATTACTTAACCTTTTCCACACCAAAGACATCCAGATGCTGACCAATACCTAGTAAAATATTATTTTCCTAGGTCAACAAAGTTTATTGAGATGTTTCTCATCTCTTCTCAAGAGCTTATATGACATTCTTATAAGTGTCACCCAGTGGAGAGTATGTTTATTTAGATATATTTTGGCTCTCAGTTTGTCTAAGAGCTCATCTGACATTCACTCTCTGCTTACGACTGGGATTTTTAAAAGTATATCTTATAAGTGATGTCCAAAAGTGGAACTTTCTACAAGTTTGCCATTTAACTCCTATGAGGTGAACTTAACTGGGACTGAGAGATAGGAAAACAGATTGTTGGGGATACATAAAAGTCACTGCTGCAGTGATTTCAGGAGACCAGTTAAGCCTGCTGAGAACTTTCAGCTTAAATACACTTAACGAGCCTATAAGCTACTTCTCTTCTGTCACCACCATCAGAGCAAAGCAAGTATTGTTCTTTTATGTCTTAAGGCTGCATGGTGCCTTTTTATGACTTTCTCCCATCAATGCTGCCTGTGATATTATTCCACGTGTTTAAAAATATTTGTGGCTAATATATGGAAAGAGCACTGTACATAGATAAAAGGACCTGGGTAAAAATCCTAAATCTGCCTCTTACTAAAGTGATTTCTGGACTTCCCTGGTGACACAGTGGTTAAGAATCCACCTGCCAATGCAGGGGACATGGGTTCGATTCCGGTCTGGGAAGATCCCACATGCGGCGGAGCAACTAAGCCCGTGCACCACAACTACTGAGACTGCACTCTAGAGCCCACAAGCCACAACTACTGAGCCCGCACGCCAAAACTACTGAAGCCTGCGCGCCTAGATCCTGTGATCCGCGACAAGAGAAGCCACTGCAGTGAGAAGCCTGTGCACCACAATGAAAAGTAGCCCCTGCTCACCACAACTAGAGAAAACCCGCGCACAGCAACGAAGACCCAATGTAGCCAAAAATAAGTAAATTAAAAAAAATAAAGTGATCTCCAAATTCTTTTCTCTCACTCTGAACCAACTTTTCAAGGCTGTAACATGGCCTACCTTTCCAGCTGTTATCCTTCACTAATTTTTATACTGTATACAGGTTTGTTTGCTCATTGATCCAAAAATATGCCTTGCACTTGTCTACTCCTAGGCTTTTGCTCATGCCACTACTCTCTCCTGGGTTCCTCTCCCCATTCTTCTCCACCCGTCCACATCATAGGTTTGTTAGGATTATTTGAGAAAAGTAAGTAAAAGCACTTCTTTAAAACTCAGCTCAATCTCCTCATGAAAACCTTCTATAACCTCCCCAACCTCAAAATAGTTTCTGTTCTCTAAAACACCTGGTGTCTTTCGGCAATCAGTCATACCTAGTGACACTTTGACAAATCTTCCACAAACAAACATCTTTCAGTCATCTTGTTACTTGAGGGGCGTACCAGAATCACAGTGGGAGCTGGGTAAGAGGAGACAGTGGAGATTTTAGAGACAGAGGTCTTACATGGGTAGGTCAGGGCCTGGGTTGAAGGCGCTGAAGCCTGGTTCAGGAATTGGACTCAACAGAGTGGAAAAGCCCAATATCTAGGGATCAAAACTCTGCCACTCTACATTGGTGGAAGTCTGCCCAGAGCATAGCCCTGTGTGATATTTCTGTCACTGGGGAAGAGGCGGTCCCAAGAAAGGCAGTGACACTACTTCAGTGGGTATAATAGATCAGGGAACCTGCTGTTCTAGAAGGTGAGGGAGTAAGGGAATATCCTACTGAATGAGGGAGGAATCTCATCCCCAAAACATACCCTACGTCTCCTGAATCATTTGTACAGGTGACAAGGAAATTTCTAGAAAAACGTGTGTCACTGTAAGGCGAATTCTTTGGTAATCAGGTGTCACTATACTTGCTTGGAGAGGTATATAAGCAGAGTGATTATGAACTTGACTCCAAAGCTACACTGCCAGTGTCTGAAATCCTAGCTCTGTATGACTCTGGATAACTCTCCTATCTTCTCAGTGCCTCAATTCCCTCCTCTGTAAAGTTTCTAAGTCAAAATACTGTTGTGAGACAGTGAGACAAACTAGTGAATATAACAAAAAAAGAAGCAGACTCACAGATACAGAGAACCAGTGGTCACTCGTTGTGGGGGGCAGGGGGAGGAACAAACTATCAGCTGTAAGATGGGCTCAAGAATGTACTGTACAACATGGGGAATATAACCAATATTTTGTAATAACTGTAAATGGAAAGCAACCATAACAAATTATAAAAATTTAAAAACATTTAAAAAAAATTGTGAGGATTATCATTTATATGTATATATTATATATATGTAGATAGGTATAGGTAAAGATATATATCGATATATGGTCGATGGTAAGGATTTTGCTATATAATTCTGAGGAAAAGACAAACAGATGGTACTAAATTTGTTTTAAGTAAAGTGCAAAATATACTATTCATTCACTTAAATAATCGTTTCTGAGCATCTACTATGTGTCAAGAACTCAGCTGAGCGCCAAGGACACTGCCAATAGTGAACAGAGTTTCTACTTTAATGAAGTTAATAGCTTTCTAGGCTACAGGTTTGTGAATGAATTGAAGACCATGTTAGCTCTATTTTATTCTGCTATACCTAATCCTTGTTATCCCCTAAATGAGAATGCACCTGGCCTAGTTTGCTACAGTCCCATTCTACAGGAAAGAAAAATGAAGCTCATATTTTCACACAAGATCTCAGAGCTAATAAACACAGCAGTCAGGACTAACATATGTTGAGTCCTAGCTTTTTAAAAAAATGACATCACCTCCACTTTAAATGTGAGCCAACCTGGTGATCTTGTTAAGCCTCTGATACATTGGGTGGAGGATAATGGTAAAGGTGAATTATGAAAAAAATCTAAAAGTCTCTAGGTGGGGCTTCCCTGGTGGCGCAGTAGTTGGGAGTCCGCCTGCCGATGCAGGGGACACGGGTTCGTGCCCCAGTCCGGGAAGATCCCACATGCCGCGGAGCGGCTGGGCCCGTGAGCCATGGCCGCTGAACCTGCGCGTCCGGAGCCTGTGCTCCGCAACGGGAGAGGCCACAACGGTGAGAGGCCCGCGTACCACAAAAAAAAAAAAAAAAAAAAAAGTCTCTAGATGTCATTAGATCACCTGAAATCATAACTCTAGAAAGGCAATGAAAGAAAGATAGCAACTTATGCTGCAAAATCTCATCTGTTTCTTTGCACAGTTAGCGTCTATAGACTGGAAACTTATAAAGAAAAATCATACTATAACTTTTCTATACTTCTTAGGTTAGGTAAACACAGTCATGATGTCATTTGAATTATTTTTTAAGTAAACTAAAGTCTACTCTAAAAATACCACTGTCAAAAGAAAATGACAATGGATGGTGCTTGAAGAAAAGATTGAAAAAGATTTATCAAATCTTCCCTGGGTCCTACTCCACTCAAGAAGTATAGTGCTGTTATACCTCTCCAAGGAAGCATATGCAGCAGTGTTGATATGATGAGTTGCATTTCATTCAGCTCATTCATATATATATATTATTCTGTTTTATATGGGCAAGTCCAATATACTGAACATCTCTCAAAGTATCTGAAAACCAAGCTTTCAAGCTTTTTTTGTGCTAATTGTGAAAGTATCCTTTCCCAGAAGATAATTTTCTATAGACAATTTGAGATTTCACACCATAATGGCTTACCAATACAAGAAGTATGAAAAAAAAAGGTTGTTACCAAAACTACCACTAAAAAAAAAAAAAAGCAAAAAGAAACCATGTGTTAACCTAAAAAACAAATGCATGTCTTCCAGAAATTTATATTTCATGATAATAATTACTGTTATTGTTTAATTAGGCTCCATGAAAATACCTCTTGAAAGGTATTCAGCAGTTTATGTTAAATGGGTGAAAAATCTATCTTGGGTCCAGTGTGTTCAGGTTATAAAAGCACCAGTGCTTATTTTATCTCCCCACAAAGTGTTGCTGAGATAATTACTGCTGACAGCTTTATTCAAGGTTCATTTCACTTTTTCTGCTATTTTTCTCTGGTTAGAAGTTCAACAGAGCCCATGGGAAGCCACACCCCTCACACCTGTTAGGCTTCTTCATGTTACGGAGGGCCAGTATGGACATGTCACTTCAAATTAGCATTGTACCAGGGCGCTAACTGTGACAATTACTTATCACAGGTTTAACTAAAAAAAAAAAAAAGTTTCTAATTCAACCACAAAAACAGTGTCACAGAATGTAATTTAAACCTGTAAAAGCAGGTTGCATAAAAAACGCTCAGAGAGCAGCAGCAAAGGTTCCCAGGGTCGAGCTTTGGGCTATATCTGAATTATGCAGGAATGCTCTGCAACTGAACACTTCCTTTAAAACAAAACCAAACCAAAAAGGTAAACAATTATACTTCAACAGCAAGCAATGGTGATGAGTGGGCCTCTCTAAGTTTTCTTCATGTTTCTCTCCCAAGCTTGAATATTTTATTCATTTTGCTAATTCTTTTGTGTCATGTAACTAAATCAATAATGAAATTTCCAGCTAAAGCAAAGCAGCTACTTCTAGGTTTACCAAAGGAAAGACAAACCTCTAGAACTTGGCAGGAAAGAACACTCTCTCCAAATATTTGTGTTTTATTTCTACTTGCAAACTAGAAAATTATCATTAGAGAGGGCAGACTTTAACTCAAAAGGAAAAAGGAAAAACCTCACACTTCTTAAATGTGTTTCAAGCTGGTTATTACAAGTCTCTCTGTTCCGAGTGCAAAATAATCTCAGAATTAGGCCACCTCTGAAAGACCTGGGATGGCTGGAGGTGGTTAACACAGACTGCTGTGAGGCTAATTGTGGATCCTGAGTTAATTACTCTCTCCTGACAGGGGATTTTAAAAATAAATAAAATGGTCATTTACTCAGTTTTTACTTCAATTTGGACTTAAGGAAACACCACATGATGATGGCTAAGCTCTGGACACTTCATTATTTGTTGCTGTTATTTAGATGAAGCAAGTCTGGGAAATAAGTATGTCCACATCATAATCAATGCTAACGTGTGCTAACAAAACAACAGCGAATGGCTCTGTACTTGCCACAGCGCGTGCACGATTTGATTCACAAATGCCCAGTGTCTGTTACCTGGGCAGAGTTAAAAGGGATTCAGTGTTGCTTCGCACACACATACACACACCCACACACGCATGCACACACGCATATAAACATCAACAACCTGGCTGGAGAAAGCAAGTCAAAGCTTGTGGAGACTTCTTTGAAAAAGAATCTGGAAACATTCATGAAAAGCAAAGGACAAAATAATGATGCTGAGCAGGAATTCAACAGAAGAAATCAGTTGCTAATTTTTAGCAAATCACATCTATTGGTGAATCCATAGTAATTTTGGTTTGGCAACATAATTTCAATATCTTAACAGTTCCAGAAATTTTAAAACCATCATATACATGAATGATGCAGTAGAAATACAGAATTTTTCTCAATCCAAAATACAGAAGAGGTATCTTATGCAGAAAAAAAAAAAAAAACTCCTCATATTTTTCTTCATTTTTCTAACATTTGGAAAGTCATTTATTAACAAAAGCATATGAAGTCAACACAGGAAACATTGATCATAAGAACCCAAGATCTTATCAAAACAAGCCCTTTGCCTTATTCTATAATCACAACATATTCACAGAGAATCAAGACAAAACCTTTGGTTAGAAAGGTGTTTTTTACCTCAAGCTGGGTCCTCATTTTAAGTCTGATGAAGAGGTACTGTTAGTGGAAAAACCTCATTATTTCAGAGAGCTACTGTATTAATCAATGGTGGCTTCAGCTCATCATAATCACAGAACCTTCAAATCTACAAGGATACATCTCAAGCCTGTTTTGTATGTGTAAAGAGTACCAACCAGCCATTTGGCACATATCTAGTCAAAACTGGGATGCCATTTACCCCACAACACCGTGGAACTCTTTGGACAGCAAACATAGGAGCTCTGAATATTTTTCCAGCAGCATCTAATTCCTTGGCAAACTCAGGCAGTTATGCTAACAGCTTTGGTCTCGGCACATGGACATAATGCTGCTGGGCATCTTGGCATGGGTTTTACTCCTGGGAAAAATAGAGTCTGAATTAACTACACAAAGTTAGGCACAGCAGCATATGTGGGTGCTATCTAGAAACTAGAAAGAACTTCACCTTTCTAGTTAATCCATGCCTGGCCCATCCAAGCCAAGTGATTTTTCTTCTTCTGTTCAACTCCTATACCCTTACTGTGAACCTCTAGAATTCCTGGTTTGTGGTCCTTTTAACTTTGCTTGTGTCTGTGTTTAGGTCCTAAAGTCCTTGAGGACACAGCGTGGATCTTATATTCTCATTTTCTGCCCCCATAGGGCTTAGTAGGTTGCTTTGATGGGCCAGCCACATAATAAATGTTACTGCTTTAATTTAAATGGGTACTTTCCCAGACAAAATAAAATACAAAAGATACTTGTAATTTCTAGAGGAATACATATCTACCTAGGGAGGGGGTTGTGCCTGGAAATTATTCCAAAGTGAGGTAAGAAATACTAAAAACTATCATCAGAGTACTATTTTATTGACCTCTGGGTTTGAGTGAAAAGTATAAGGCTCAAAAGGATTCTGACATAAGATAGGTTAAATTTAATTCAGTAGTCACTGATGACTTGAAACTAGTCAAAATAAGTAAAATACAGACCACTCAAATTCAACATCAATATAATTTGAACTTATACATTTTCATTTTTTGAAAGGCACGTTAGTTTCATTTCATATTTAATGTTTCTCTATAATTATCTTTCCATTCTAATATATTTCATCTCTGTGTGCTACACAAGAATTAGGGTAATTCAAATGTCATTTAAACTCTACTTTGTAAGACATGATGGCCCTCAAATTTATGAGGATGCATAATATAGCTAATAAAAATGTTTTCAGATTGGTAGAGAAACTATCCAGCAATGTACACTATACATCAAAATACTCTAACACATTTTAAATAATGTCTCATATAAAAATAATAGTATACCAGCATTATTTTACTATTATATTTTTTAGGAGGCACACTCAGATATATACAAGAACCAATAAGTAATCCGTCTATTATACATGTGTATATGTTTACTTACTGGTTCACTGGTTAAAGATGATACAAATAGATGGAGAGATATACCATGTTCTTGGATTGGAAGAATCAACATTGTGAAAATGACTCTTACTACCCAAAGCAATCTACAGATTCAATGCAATTCCTATTAAACTACCACTGGCATTTTTCACAGAACTAGAACAAAAAATTTCACAATTTGTATGGAAACACAAAAGACCCCGAATAGCCAATGCAATCTTGAGAATGAAAAACGGAGGTGGAGGAATGATGCTCCCTAACTTCAGACTATACTACGAAGCTACAGTAATCAAGACAGTATGGTACTGGCACAAAAACAGAAAGATAGATCAATGGAACAGGATAGAAAAACAGAAAGATAGAACAATGGAACAGGATAGAAAGTCCAGAGATAAACCCATGCACATATGGTCACCTTATCTTTGATAAAGGAGGCAGGAATGTACAGTGGAGAAAGGACAGCCTCTTCAATAAGTGGTGCTGGGAAAACTGGACAGCTACATGTGAAAGTATGAGATTAGATCACTCCCTAACACCATACACAAAAATAAGCTCAAAATGGATTAAAGGCCTAAATGTAAGGCCAGAAACTATCAAACTCTTAGAGGAAAACATAGGCAGAACACTCTATGACATAAATCACAGCAAGATCCTTTTTGACCCACCTCCTAGAGAAATGGAAATAAAAATAAACAAATGGGACCTAATGAAACTTCAAAGCTTTTGCACAGCAAAGGAAACCATAAACAACACCAAAAGACAACCCTCAGAATGGGAGAAAATATTTGCAAACGAAGTAACTGACAAAAGATAAATCTCCAAAATTTATAAGCAGCTCATGCAGCTCAATAACAAAAAAAAAACAACCCAATCCAAAAATGGGCAGAAAACCTAAATAGAAGATATACAGACTGCCAACAAACACATGAAAGAATGCTCAACATCATTAATCATTAGAGAAATGCAAATCAAAACTACAATGAGATATCATCTCACACCAGTCAGAATGGCCATCATCAAAAAATCTACAAATAATAAATGCTGGAGAGGGTGTGGAGAAAAGGGAACACTCTTGCAGTGCTGGTGGGAATGTGAACTGGTACAGCCATTATGGAGAACAGTATGGAGGTTCCTTAAAAAACTACAAATAGAACTACCATATGACCCAGCAATCCCTCTACTGGGCATATACCCTGAGAAAACCATAATTCAAAAAGAGTCATGTACCAAAATGTTCATTGCAGCTCTATTTACAATAGCCAGGAGATGGAAACAACCTAAGCGTCCATCATTGGATGAATGGATAAAGAAGATGTGGCACATATATACAATGGAATATTACTCAGCCATAAAAAGAAACGAAATTGAGCTATTTGTAATGAGGTAGCTGGACCTAGATTCTGTCATACAGAGTGAAGTAAGTCAGAAAGAGAAAGACAAATACCGTATGCTAACACATATATATGGAACTTAACAAAAAAAAATGTCATGAAGAACCTAGGGGTAAGACAGGAATAAAGACACAGACCTACTAGAGAATGGACTTGAGGATATGGGGAGGGGGAAGCGTTAAGCTATGACAAAGCGAGAGAGTGGCATGGACATACATACACTACCAAACGTAAACTAGATAGCTAGTGTGAAGCAGCCACATAGCACAGGGAGATCAGCTTGGTGCTTTGTTGCCACCTAGAGGGGTGGGATTGGGAGGGTGGGAGGGAGGGAGACGCAGGAGGGAAGCGATATGGGAACATATGTATATGTATAACTGATTCACTTTGTTATAAAGCAGAAACTAACACACCATTGTAAAGCAATTATACTCCAATAAAGATGTAAAAAAAAAAAAAGGACCAATAAGTAATCCCTCTATTGTACATGTGTATATGTGTACCTACTGGTTCACTGGTTATTGTACACAAACAAGCTCACACACACACACACACCAAGAATAATATTTTATGTTAAAAAAATAGGAAAATCCTGAAATTCAATAATCTTTTTTTTTTTTTTGCGGTACACAGGCCTCTCACTGCTGTGGCCTCTCCTGTTGCGGAGCACAGGTTCTGTGGCCATGGCTCACGGGCCCAGCCGCTCTGCGGCATGTGGGATCTTCCCAGACCGGGGCACGAACCCGTGTCCCCCTGCATCGGCAGGCAGACTCTCAACCACTGCACCACCAGGGAAGCCCTCAATAATCTTTAAAAAATATATTTGACACATGATAAAATAACGCTCCTTTCCTGAGTCAAGCATGTCTTCTGTGTACAGATTCATACCTGTAGCACTTATTTATATGAATGCCAAAAATATTGTAAAATGAAACTGTGCTAAAGTGTTAATTCTCCAAAACAGGCAGTAATCATTTTTGTGTGCTAATCATAAGTCCTAATTTTCAAAAAAACTAATCAACATGTAACTTTGAGCTAAATAAATTTACTGAAAAGCACTATAGTTTAAAAAAAAAAAAAGAACCTTTAATGTGAGTATAACAAAACTAAAAAGTAAAAATTTTTCTCCAGAGGCTAGGAATAAATCTTTTTTTTTTTCTTTTGCGGTACGCGGGCCTCTCACCACTGTGGCCTCTCCTGCTGCAGCCTCTCCCGCTGGACCGGGGCACGAACCCATGTCCACCGGCAGGCGGACTCTCAACCACTGCGCCACCAGGGAAGCCCAGGAATAAATCATTTTATACAAAATTATTTTGAGCAACATATAGTGAAAATGTTAGAAATACTCCCTGAAAAACCAAACAAAACAAAATCTCTAGAGATTGCTCAGCAAAATGAAAGCAAGAAATGATCTGAGAATTAAGGAAAGTTTTATTTTTTAAAGAACACTAGTAAGGTTGTCCTTCAGGAGTTTTTTATTATTTGAAATTTACCTACTTTTAGTTGATCCATTTCATTTGATGAAGATTTATGTATTAGAATTGTATACAGTATTGGAAAAGTTTAGAATTAAGGGAAACCTTTGAGTCAAGGGTAGGGAAGATGATGGAAAGAGAAAGGATTCCAATATTTATTGAGCAACTACTATGCACTAGACACTTTAAATTCATCTCCCCTCTCCCCATTAACATAAGGGCTCTATGAAGTAGGTATTATTAGCCCTGTTTCAGGAAACAGAAGTCCTAAGAGGCTATATGCTCCTGATAGGGTTGAGATTTAATTTTAATTAAAGATGTTCTGATTCTAGAATCTATATCTGTTCACTCATATGAAAGGAATTAACTTTTATTCAGCAAAGCAATCCATATTCATGCACTCATTTAATCCTAAAACTGTTAATATTGCCACATGACAGATGAGGAAAACACAGGCTTAGCAAAATTAGTAAATATGTCTAAAGCTACTTTAAGATCTATTATACATGGTCATATGCATATTTTCTAATATAACTCCTTTGTCTGCTAAGAAAACCAACATTCAGAGGACTTATATGACTTTTCCAAAGTCAAAAAGGTGGCAAGTTACAGAGGGAAGACTATGAGGGAGGTCTACCGGTTTCTATACACCACACTTTTACCATACACATTTCACCAAAAGATACACATTTCACCAAAACTTAATCCAAGAGCCTCCTAAATGATGTCATATAAACTCTTCTCCAGCAAAAAAGACATTCAAAGCTATGTGACAAGACCAAAATAATGTTACCCAAACTTGACCTTCTCCAATTTCCTAACACTAAAACCTTTACCCAGCTATGGCCTGGGAGAAAATAATACCATGCTGTAGCCAGTCTTTGGTAAAGTCTGCTAGGAAAGAAGGATAATGAAAGTATCTCCTTGCTTTGCTAACTCAGGAGGCATTCACCAAGGTTGGTTTCTTGGAGCTTAATAACGAGTAGGCTGCCACTTTGGACACATACAGGAAGCTAAGGAACAAGTGGCAGTGATCAACTCTCTACTAGAGTTGGATATCTTTGGGGATACCAATGAGGAGAGGGGAATTTGGCTCCCCTGGGGAGCCTTTGATAGTATCGCTGTGTATGTCTGGGAGCAGCGGTAGTCACAATTGGGCAAAACTGGGAGGTAGCCTAGAGCTTCTTCTACACTCTATCCCTGTTCCCCAAATCCTTTTCTAGGATCTGGTTCTCTCCTTCATCATCCTCGACTTGGTAACTCCATACTGTACCTTAGGCTCATTAATATTATCTTCTCCTATACCATGGCCCTGCTGCTCTTACCATCTCCCAACTGTACTGAATCTTATCTGTGTTGAGTTTCATCTCCTCAGTGCCTCAAGTACCAACTAACTCAATAGAGGCACCAAGCCTGAACCAGCCCATATCAAGTAAAGGGCACTTGAAGACTTGGCTAGATTTATATTCATTCATTTTAACTGTGTCATTTGAGGGACAATGTTCCACTTTGAATGTAATTTGGAATCTTTCAGAATTTTTGGCTCAGGTTAAAAAATTTCTTACAGATCAAAGCACAAATGGCATTGCACTGGTATAGCCAACCAGAAAGGCCAGGTGGCTCCATGGCAGGCATTCTGGTAGACAAGTCAGTCTAGTCCAGACTCCGTGACTTTCTAACTTTCTAGTGTTCTTGCCAAAGTCTTTTACCTCTCTGACCCTCAGTTTCTTTACTTGTAAGAGAAAACAATAACCCTTCTGCCTGATTAAAAAGGTTATGAAAGAACAATGAGTTAGTTCATGTGAAATGACTTTAAAAACTGAAAAACAGATGATTGATTTTATTCCTTCAAAATTTGCTAGGCTCATCCTATGTACTATATAACATGAGCATTAGCATATCTTTAAGTTTTTGTATATGTTCACCTTGGTTACCTTATAAGACCTCAAAGTAAAACTCAAATGTCATATAGTAAGCAGATGTGCAATAAAAACATCGAACTGTTAAGTTGAACCTGATGACACAATAAGAATCCTAACGAGCTAAAGTCAAATGCATTGTAACTCCCCCTCCAGATAGCACCAGGATCCTGCAGCTGACCTCAGTCTTAATAACAATAATAGACGGAATCCACTATACAACATGAATTTGACCCTACGCATCTTCCCATACTTTAAAATCTGACCATTCCTCATTTCTCTTGGTCACTCTTCTCCTCTAATCACCCTGTCAGTAAATCTCAAGTATCTGCTGTATGTCTATGGATAGAGAGATTAAAAAGAATAGTAGCCCTGCCTTTGAAGGGTTCACAATAAGTAGTGAAATGTACTTGTACATAAGAAGTGTAAATAACTAATTTTACCAATGTGGTTAAGTCTCTTAATACGTGCTTTGGGAAGAAATGTCTAACTTTGCCTGAGGACTTCAAGAGAAAATGTCACAAAGGAGTACTGAATCTAAAAAGGATGATATGATTAAGGAGTAGACCAAGAGGAGTACAAGCACCTTAGAAGAGAAGGAATATGATATCAGCAACGGCAAATGGCAAGAAAGAAGGTAACACATCTAATAAACAAGTGGTTTAGTGTTGCTGGAGGGCAGTAAGGTGGAAAAGGGTGAGGGAGACAGGTAGAAGGGAAAGCATAGGTCAGATCATGCAGAGTCATATATGCCCCATTAACGACCCTAGATATCATCCTATAAGCAATGGGAAACCATAGAGTGATTTGAACTAAGGGAGTAATATGATGCAAATGCATTTAATAAAGATAACTACACTGAAAAAGGGAGGATGGACTAAGGGAAGCAAGAGAGGAAGATCAGGAACAGGGAAACCAAGAGAAAAGATGAGAGTCTGAACTACGGCAGGAATGATGGAATGACTGGAACCAGATCAACAAACCAAAAGAATGAGAACTGAAACCACAATAATTTTTGCCATTTGTTTGCATAAGCTTAGTATCAGAGCAAAATTTAATAATTTTAATCTTCAGTAGCAAGAATCTATCTGCTTGCGTATAATAATACCAGTTCCTTACATTTCTTTAGTGCACTGTATTTTAGGTTGTATTTCCACATATATTATCTTATTTGAACCTTACAACAATGTTGAATAGCTGTAAGAATTGGAAAACAACGCCCAGAAAGGTTTATTCATTCAACGAATATTTACTGAGCACCTTCTATCAGAAAGCATTAGTTATGCAAAGGTGAACAAAAATAGACATCTGCCCTTATGGAACTTAAGTTTATATGGTAAATAATTACTTAAATAAAATACAAAATCACAACTGTGTTAAACACAATGAAAAAACGGCTTCCATGGAGAAGTGACTGAGTTGGAAGAATGAGTAAGAAATATACAGAAGAGACTGGAGGGAAGATGACTGTTCCAGGTAGCGACAACAGCATTTGCAAAGGTCCAATGATGGTAATTAGGAGAACTGACAGAAGACCAGTGTAGCTAAAGAAAAACAGGCAGTGTAATATAAACAAACACTAAAGAAGTAAGCAGGGATCAGACTATACAGTGCCTGGTAGGTTATGTTAAGAATCTTGGTCCTTATTTGGGAAGATTTAAACAGGGACATTACTTGAGTAAATATATATCTTTTTAAAAAAGGAGTATCCTGATGTAGTATGAAGAGTGGATTGAAGGGGAGTGAGAGTGGATATGGGAGCCCAGTTTGGAGTCTCTTGCAACAGTCCAGATTCAAAAAGTTGGTAGCTTATATTAGGGTGATGGCAGTGGGGATGGATAGCAGAGAATGAATGAGAGATACATAAGAGCTAACATTGACAAGAATTGATGATTTGGATACAGTCAGCAAGGGAGACAGAGGTATCAAGAGTAGCTCCTATCTTGGCTTGTGGACTGGATAGATGATGATGCCACTCATGGAATTAGGGAACTTCAGAAGCAAAGGTATGGCCAGGGAAGAACATGAATTCAACTTTGGATATGTTGAATTTAAGGTCCTTTGGGACCTCTAAGTGGAGAAGATAAGGCTCTTCTGGAGCTGACATGTCATGACTGGGCTAGAAATACAAATTTGTTAGTCACCATCACATGGGTGATCATTTAAACTACAGGTGTGATGAGAATGCCAAGGAAGAATATATGAAGTAAGACAAAATGAGTAAATGGGGTTGAGCCCTAAGGAACTCCAATATTTAGTGACGGGGTAGAGAAGGATGAGCTTCCAAAGGAGACAGAAAAGGAAGGAGCACCACAAGGGAAGGGGAAAAACCAGGACAGTGTGGTATCCTGGGAGCCAAGGGAAGAGCATTTCAGGGAGGAGTTTTCAACAGGGTCAAATGCTGCTGAAACGTATTTAAAATAGCCCAGCAGTAGAAACTACCCAAAGGCCCCATCAACAGTAGAAGAGATGAATAATGTGGAATACCCACATAAAGAAATGAGAATGAATGAACTATAACTACATATAAGAATATGGATCAATCACATAAACATAAGGTTGAAAAAAAAGGAAGGAAGGAGGGAAGAAAGGAAATAAGGAAAGAACTAGACAAAGAATATATACTATATGGTTCCATTTATGTTTGCAACATACTATATGTTCCATTTATGGTTCCATATGTTTAAAACAAGGCAAAACTAATCTTTGGTCTTATCTCCTAGATAAAGGGGACATGAGAGGGTTTCTGGATGCTGGAAATGTTCTCTTTCTTAGTCTGGATGCTGGTTACCTAAGGGTATTTACTTTATGAGAATTCATCAAGTTGTACGTCTATGATTTGTACACTTTTATGAATAAATGTATTTCGATAGAAAGTTTTTTTTTTTTAATGTTGCTAAGAGGCCAAGTACAATGAGGTTTAGCAGTCATTGGTAACTGAAGAAAAGCTATTCTGGTGGAGAAATGGATTGAAGGCCAGAGTGGTGTGAGCTGAGGAGCTAGTGGAAGAGAAAAAATATAGTAACTATAGATAACTCTTTTTAAATTTTGGCTGCAAAGAGGAAGAGAAAGTAGCAGCTAAAGTCAGAGAAGATTTTTGTCTTTGTTTTTATTGCATGTATGTGTGTGTTTCTTTTAAGGTAAGAGGCTTTTCATGTTTAAATGTGGATAGAATATCTAGTTACTTTGAGGTTAGTAAAAATACTAAAGAAGAGATTATTGATAATGATAATTGATAATTATTAATAGTTCTGAGAATACAGAAGGGGATGGGGTACAGAGCACAGGTAGAGGAATGATCTTACTCAGCTTAGACTAGAAACAAGGTTTTCTGACCCTCAAATCCAGTGCTCTTTTTCTACACACAGTTATCTGATTTGAAAGTGTGGGTTTGGGCTAGTGGCAATATCCTAATGTTCAGTGTAAAGGAGTTTCTAATTTTTAATCCTGTCTCTGTGGCCTTGGACAAGGTTTTAAATAATTAGCCACAGTATTTTCCACGTTTAAAATGAGGATAACATTTAATATCACTTCTGGAGTTTTACGATCAATTAGTAAACTGTCAGCTAGTATTGCTTTAGAGATGAAAAAGGCTGGAATGATGATACCTTCTTCCTCATGGATGTTAAAAGCTTATGAGTAATTAAACAACTGTCTCCAGACCAATGAAACTAAAAGAAAAATAAAGAGAATTGGCAGACATGGTGCCTACTGTGGTTATGCTTCACAGCAAATTGTAGAAAGATCCAGTTTCCATTTCATGTTTCATGAAAGTAGAATTATGGCCACAATGAATGTGGCATGTTCATCCTTGAGTTGCTCCACAGTGAACATTACAGCATGGTGAGGAACAAAGATGATGGATAGGCTTTCACAGATGTCCTGTCACTGATCTTCCTCTGCTATTATGAGAGGCACAGGGTAAGGCCATGAACTCTATTCTACTTGGGTTCAAATACCATTGCCACTGATTATGAGGTCATATAAATATGCCTCAGGTTGCTCATGTGTAAAATGAGCAAACAAAAACCTTTACCTCATGGGGTTGTTAGGCAGATTGAGTTATACTATTAAACATATATTGCTAAGACTAGTGCCTTGTATATGATAAGTATTTTTTAAGCACTATCTAATTTTATCATTATTTGCAGAGACACAGGTCTAAGTTGAGCTTAAGGCAAAGGGACCAATCTTATGGGGATAAAACAGATTAAGGAAAATATCTGAATGTTCATAATAGGTAAAACTGGGGAACTATGCTAGGGAAGAAAAAATAAGAACCTGGAGTTTAAGGTCCATAAGGAAATCCCTATGGTACAGTGCAAAGAGGTAGCCTTTAAAGTAAAAGCTGGGACAGGATCCCCTTCCCACACTTCTTATCTGCGTGTTGTTGGGCAAGTTACTAAACCACCCTAAGCTTGAGTTCCTTCACGTGCAAATATGGGGATAATAACATCTACCTTTCAGGATTGATTAATGGGAAGACTAGAGATAAAACATATAAAGGTCCAGCAGAGTGCCTAAAAGAAAGTAGATAAACAGATATTATTCCTGTTATTCCTGTTGTTATTAAAACAACCAAAATAATAATTATAGAAGTAAAGAGAAATGGTTAAATTTCATCTAGACTTTTTTTTTTTACTTCACAGGGTCAAGTCACAGAAGTATTTCATATTGTGATGTCACATTGCAAAAGGCTAATTTTCATTAAATTATTTTGACTTTACAGTTATCTGAAAATAGATAAACATCAAAGGCAAAAGCTATGATGAAATTTTTGAGTTTCTGAATTCAGGGGATAGGTTGTCGTGTTAGTAAAAAGGAACAATCCCCTTAATATAATAACCATTTTATAGCATGGCGTCGCCACAGTTTTTGAGAGACTACATGCCCTTTTCCTCTATCCTATAGGTTTCATTACTTTGGTTTGTTTGCTCACTTGTTTTGTGTTTTGTTTTAGTAAAATTTATAAACTGATATTTATGAGTTCTAAAATACTGTGGGAATGATATGGTCTTAAAGACCTTTTCAGTGGATGACTAAATTTTGAGACAGACTCCTAAGCGTATAACCACAGCACAGAAAAGCACACGATATAAAAATACAACTCTTACAAATTTCTCTATATCAAAACAAATGATTGATGATTAAGTTAAACCATAAGAAGGAATGCAATGAACATCACAGGGTAACACAGTGTTAATAAAGGTTTACTAAATATCATTTGAAAATGTCATATTTGTTTGTCACTAGTCTGAAGGTTTGTCTGACTACAAATATTTGAATTTTATGAGAGTGAGTTTACGTCTGCTTGAAATGAGCCTTAAAAGGTTAGAAAGTAACAAAAAGTAGAACTCCCGCTTTTCAATTGCACAGCTAATCCAAGACAACTAATTAGATTTTTTAGGCCAAATTTCTCTTCTGAGCCCTCATTCATGTGCTATCTGTATGCTTGTTCATCTAGCATGGGTTCACCAGCAATTTTGAAACAAGGGAAACATCTATTCTTTTTCATCTCTTCAGATTCTCAAGTTACTTCTCTATTCAGCTAGTTCTACTTGCTTCCTGTTTAACTGCAAATTACATTTAAATTTTAGGGGTAAGATATTTAAGTGCTTCATAAATCCCTTCAGATTTGCATGGTTTAATTTGGGTTAGTGTTCCTTTTCTTCGTGGTGTTCTTTTTTTGGTGTCTTTTCAATAACATCAACTACGCAGACAGTGGTTTCTTGCTCTCAAAGTTTCCTATAATTACCCATTGTCATTAGAGTTCTCCTTCTTGCAGAATAACGACTATTAACTCTCCTAGCTTTAAGAGTCTATGGGAAAAACATGGCTTCTTAAGACATCTATATTTTTTCCAGGTAAGATTCCATTTTCTCCAGTTGTTTCTTGAAATGTACCCCCCCAATCCACCATGCTCCATCACAGTGTTTTCTTCAGAATTGGAGGTACTTTATACAAGCTATTTATAAAATACTCATTTTTAATTATTCCACTGCTGAGAATATGAAAAAGAAATTGTAATAACCCTGACTAAGAATGCTTCCTAATAAAGCTACCTGCCTCTAAAAAACAAAATGTTAAAGCAATAGTTTCAAATGAGAAAATAATATATAGAAATGAAAGATAACTTCTCAACTTTGAGATGGAACAGCTAGCATGGTTCACCAAGCAATTTAGAAGTCAGGTGCATTTACTTACTGAGCAAGTGACTAACTACATCATCACAATAGCTTAAAATGTCCAAATTAATTTGTTACGTATGGTTATGAAACATGCATTGTCTCTTTAAAGTTTTATTTGTAGTATCAGTCCTGTATTTTCTAACCCGTCATAATTAATTCACTCCCCTTGCACTTTGGAATCTCCACAATAATAAGAACTTTATCAGGCTGGTGTTGGTATGAAGTGGCACAGCAAACCGAAATCCCACCGGGAGCAGTCCACAGACTTCTCTTCTAAGCAGCAAAAAGCTGTTATCATTTTCTGAATTACAGGAACTATAAAAGGACACTCTACTCAAGCTGCCGCTGAATGTCACCTGAAAAGCAATCACAAAAGGGCTCTGTCTTGGCTTATCTCTGAGCTCTGTCACTACGGCAACCAGCAGGGAATAAGTATCTGTGGGTCTATGAATTTCAGAATCCCATAAAAGCCAGGGCTAAAAAGGCATGTGCAGCCTCTCAGAGATTGACTGCATTAATACATTAGCAAATACTGTGAAACACTGGATAAATGTCAGCAATTATGGAAAAAGCATCTAATAACGATATTCGTTGCCTGTCAAACCCCCATGAGGTTTGATATGTAACTGCCACTCAAAGTTGTCTGTAATTTTATCTCTTTTATACATCTGAATCCACAGCATTCAAATTTGTACTTTGAAAGTAATAAACTGTAAAGCAGTTCATTCCATGTTGATCACAACTGTCAACAAACATACAATGAAAGAACAAAAAAGACTTTCTTTGGCTGTGGGAACAATCAGTACCAACCATCTCTTGCGGATGTTTATCAAAAAACACCCTTATATATTCTACATGTAGAATATTAAACAAAGTCATGATGTGGGGGCAGCAATTGATTTGACTATTGATTAAGTCACCTGCAGCTCAAAAGGCTACTTATCATGCATACGTTTTCATTTTAAGCCTTTTCTTTGGGTTAGAAAATTCATAAGAATTTAGCCAATGAGACACAGCTGCAAACAACCCTTTTATTTGCACATCAAAAAAATGCCATGGAATTTCTGTTAGCCAAAACAGGCTATCATGCTATCTTTACTACCTTTCTCAAATACAGAATTATGGGCAATTGATTATATCAAAACCCAAGGATCTAAAACACAACTTAACAAGCTGGGAATACTACTCTTCATATTCATATTTCAGTTGCTCAAGAAAATGACTTATTAAGAAATCTTATCACATATGTTACAGCTGTTCAAATGCAACAGACAGCATGTTAACTTGAAAACACAAATGCCAGAGGTTAAGCACTGTACATATGTATTATAAACAACCTTCCATTTCTCAGTTATAGAATAGGGTTGGGTACAAGAGTTCCAATAAGACCTTTCTCAGCTAACAGAGGAAAAGAGCTTGGTTTCTTGAAAAAGAGCAGGGGTGTCTCTGAAGAAAGCAATGATAGGTATTGGAATACTAGGCCAGCAGTTATTTATAGCAATTTAGTGCCAATCAGTTGACGTTTCAGTGTTAAGTTTAATATAAATGCAAGAAACATATACTGAGTGTTTATTGTGTGCCAGGGCTATGCTAGGCACTTGAGACACAAAAATGAGTAAGACATGCTTACTGCCCTCAAGGAGCTCATAGTCTCATAGAGGAAAGTGTATGTAAACAAGTTACCACAAGTACTCTTTCTAAGAGGTAGCTATTAGAAAAATGTGGTTTGAAGAAACTCTGAGGAAAATTTACCATAACAGATAGTAACTGTATTCCACTGTATACTATTTCTATCAAAAATTATTTATTTATAATCTACTACTTGGCTCAAATGAGATCATGTATATGAAATATGCTTTGTAAACTACAAATCACTATATAAATGTCTCTTAATAGACTCACCTACCACTATGTTAAGTGACTATGGGTACCAAAATAGAGTATTGCTGTCCATTCCCTGCCAGCTTCATAATATCGCTACTATTCAAAACACACACGCATATAAGCAAAAGTGCTCCAGTGAAAATTTTAAATTCATTTATATTCAAAGACTCCTAAGTGACAACTTAATAAAGGAAAATAAAGGCAAGGTTTGTTTCTCTGTTTCTGCCTCTTACTGAACAACTGTAAAACTTCAAACCAGTCTGAGTACCATTCTGGAAAAAATTAGACTGGATTTTTTACAATTGGAACTACTTTAAGCAACATGGAATACATAAAGACTAGCATGGCACGAGAGAAAGACACTGGCATCAGGGATGGGGGCAGATTGAGAGTTGAATACTGGTTCTGCATTTCACCTTCTCATTTACCAGTTATGGTTTCAGATCAACATATTCATCCTAAACCGCTAGTTAAAATTAATTGAGGTCCAGTTACCTATAATAAAATGCACCCATTTTACATGTGTGCAGTTCAAGGAGTTTTGGCATACACACACACACACACACACACACACACACACACACACACACTCTTTTAACTACCACCACCACAATCAAAATTTCAAAAAGTTCTATCACTCCCCCAACTTCCCTTGTGTTATTATTTAGTTGTAAGACTTCTTTATATAACCTGGATAGAGGCCCTTTGTCAAATATGTTTCGCAGATATTTTCTCCTAGTCTATGGCTTGCTCCCTCCCTTTTTTTCTAAATGGAGTCTTCTGAAGAGCAGAAGTTGCAAATTGTGATGAAGTCCAATTTATCAGGTTTTTTTTTTTTTCCTTTTATGGCGAGGGCTTTTAGTATCCTCTCTAAGAAATTTTTCATACTCTAAGGTTGTAGAAGATTTTCTCCTGTATTTTCTTCTACCAGTTTTACAGCTGTAGCTTTTGCATTTAGGTTTATGATTCATTTTGAGGTAATTTTTGTGTGTGGCATAAGGTAAAGGTTCAAGTTGTCCTTCTTGGTATCCAGTTGATTCATCACCATTTGTTAAAAAAAAAAAAAAAAAAGACCATTCTCTCTCTCTGTTGCATTACTTTGGTATCTTTGCAAAAAATCAATTGACAACATGCATATAAATCTATATTTGAACACTTTGTTTTATCCATTGATCTATATGTCTTATCTTTGCACAAATACCACACTACCATGAATAATGCATTATATTTTGAAATCAGGCAGTGTAAGTCTTCCAACTTCGTTCTTTTTCAAAATTGTTTTGGGAATTCTAGGTCCCTTACACTTCCATATAAATTTTAGAATTAACCTGTCAATTTCTACCCCAAAAGAGCTTACTAATTTTTTATTGGGATTGCAGTGTGAGAAGAACTACCACCTTAAAAATATTGTGTTCCAATCCATGACCATGATCTGTTTCTCCATGTTTAAGGACTTTATTTTTTCATCAATTATTAGCAGTTTTTCAAAACGAAAAGCCAACCCACAGAATGGGAGAAAATACTTGCAAACGAAGCGACCAACAAGAGATTAATTTCCAAAATATACAAACAGCTCATGCAGCTCAATATCAAAAAACAAACAACCCAATCAAGCAATCCAATGGGTGGAAGATCTAAATAGACATTTCTCCAAAGAAGACATATGGATGTCCAAAAAGCACATGCAAAGATGTTCAACATCACTAATTATTAGAGAAATGCAAATCAAAACTACAATGCGGTTATCACCTCACATTGGTCAGAATGGCCACCATCAAAAAATCTACAACAATAAATGCTGGAGAGGGTATGGAGAAAAGGGAACCCTCCTACACTGTTGGTAGGAATGTAAATCGGTATGGTCACTATGGAGAATTGTACAGAGGATCCTTAAAAAGCTAAAAATAGAGCTCCCATATGATCCTGCAATCCCACTCCTAGGCATATATCCAGAGAAAACCATAATTCAAAATTGAAACATGCACCCCAATGTTCATTGCAGCACTATTTACAATAGCCAGGATGCGGAAGCAACCTAACTGTCCATCGACAGAGGAATGGATAAAGATGTGGTACATATATACAACTCAGCCGTAAAAAAGAACGAAATAATGCCATTTGCAGCAACATGGACGGACCTAGAGATTGTCATATTGAGTGAAGTAAGCCAGACAGAAAAAGACAAATATCATATGCTATCACTTATATGTGGAATCTAAAAAAAAATGATACAAATGAACTTATTTACAGAACAGAAATAGAGGCAGATGTAGAAAACAAACTTACGGTTACCAAGGGGGAAAAGAAGTGGGGAGAGATAAACTGGGAAATGGGGATTGACATATACACACTACTATATATAAAATAGATAACTAATAAGGACCTACTGTATAGCACAGGTAACTCTTCTCAATACTCTGTAATGACCTATATGGGAAAATAATCTAAAGAAGAGTAGATATATGTATACCTGCTGCACTTTGCTGTACAGCAGAAACTAACACAACATTGGAAATCAACTATATTCCAATAAAAATTTTAAAAATAAAATAAAATCACTTTCCATAAAAAAAGTAGTTTTCAGTGTACAGATCTTACACATATTTTGTTAAGATTTATCCTTAAATATATCATGTTTTTGGATGGAATCATGAATGGTACACTTTTTAAACATTCCATTTTCAAATGTTCTTTGGTGCTATATAGTAACACCCCCCCTTTTTTTCTGTATGACAATCTTGTAACCTGTGACCGTGGTAACTTCACTTGTCACTTTTAGGAGCTTTTTGTTGATTACATTGGATATCCAAAGAAACAAACTACTAAACATTTTTTATAAAAATAAAGGTAACTTATGTAAATTACAAAAATTATAAAATATGTAATTTAATTTTGTTTTGGTCAGAGAGAATACCCTTCATTTCAATCCTCCAAAATTTACTGAGACTTTATGGTCCAGGCTATGGTCTACCTTGGGGAATGTACCATATGCACTTGAAAAGAATGTGTATTCTGCCATTATTGAATGAAGTGTCTATAAACTTCAAACAGGTCAAGTTGGTTAAGAGTGTTGCTCACATCTATAGACTTATCTGTCATTTTCCTGTAAATTGCTGAGACAGGAATGTGAAACCTCTATAATTGTGGATCTGTTTATTCTTTTGGTCCTGTCAGGTTTACTTCACATATTTTGAAACTGTTGTTAGGTATATACACATTTAAGATCGTTATGTCTTCTTGACGAGCTATCCTAAAATTCTTTTCTTTATAATTTTATTTATTTATTTATTATTTTTGGCTGCGTTGGGTCTTCATTGCTGTGCATGGGCTTTCTCTAGTCGTAGCGAGCCGGGGCTACTCTTCCTTGTGGTGCATGGGCTTCTCATCGCGGTGGCTTCTCTTGTTGTGGTGCATGGGCTCTAGGTGCGCGGGCTTCAGGAGTTGCAGCATGTGGACTCAGTAGTTGTGGCTTGCGGGCTCTAGAGCACAGGCTCAGTAGTTGTGGCACAAGGGCTTAGTTGCTTCGTGGCATGTGGGATCTTCCTGGACCAGGGCTTGAACCCGTGTCTGCTGCATTGGCAGGTGGATTCTTAACCACTGAGCCACCAGGGAAGCCCCTGTCCTAAATTTAATTGTCATGAAATGTTTCTCTTTAGTCCTGGTAATATTCCTTGTTCTGTATTTTGTCTGATGTTAATATAGTTGTTAACAGCTTTCTTACATTTAGTGTTTGCCTGGTAAATTTTTCCCACTCATTATTCTAACTTACATTGTCATTATATTCAAAGTATATTTCTTATAGGCAGCATATAGTTGAGTCCTGCTGTTTAAAATTCATTTTGATAGTCTCTGCCCTTTAATGTGTAGACCATTTATATTTACTGTAATTATCAAAATGGTTGGATTTAAACCTACCACCTTGCTATTTGTTTTGTACATATTTCACCTTTTCATTGCTCCTTTTTTCTTTTTTCCATGCCTGATTTTTGAATATTTTTTTAGTATTCTATTACATCTCTTTTAATGGCTTATTATCTATACATCTTTGCGTTTTTTTCTTTTTTTTTTTTTTTTGCGGTACACAGGCCTCTCACAGCTGCGGCCTCTCCCGCCGTGGAACACAGGCTCTGGACGCGCAGGCCCAGCGGCCACTGCCCACGGGCCCAGCTGTTCTGCGGCATGTGGGACCCCCCCAGACTGGGGCACGGACCCGCGTCCCCTGCATCAGCAGGCGGACTCCCAACCACTGCGCCACCGGGGAAGCCACCGGGGAAGCCCACATGTCTTTTTTTTTTTAGTAATTTCTCTAAGGTTTACAGTTTGCATTTTTAATATAATAGACTACCTTATTAATATTATACCATTTCATGTATAGGATAATAACCCTACAACAGTAAAATTCCATTTTGTCTTTTGTGCTATTGTCATGTATTTTACTTCTATATATGTTCAAAACTCCAGATTACTTGTTATTTTATGTTTAAACAGCTATCTTGTAAAGAAATGAAAAACATAAGGAAAAGTGCCTTTTATATTTAACCACATTTTTACCATAACTAGCACTCTTCATTCTTTTGTATAGAGCCAAGTTTATTCTGATATCATTTTCCCTTTGCCTAAAGAACTTCAGTATTTCTTGTAGTGCATATTTGCTGGGCCCAAATTCTCTCAGTTTTTGTTTGTCTGGAAAAGTCTTTATTTTTCCTTCAATCTTGAAAGATTATTTTCACCTGATATAGAAGTCTAAGCTGTTATTTTTAAAAACCTTTCAGTAGTTTTAAAATGTCATTCCACTGTTTTTTGGCTTGCATTATTTCTGATGAGAAATATGAAGAGTTTATATTACTTCCCTTGTGTAATGTATATTTTTTTACTCTCTCTGCTTTGAAATTTTTTTTTTATCACTTGTTATTCAGCAATTATGATAATCCTTAGTGTGGAATTTTTCTTTGTGCTTCCCCTTCATGGAATTCATTGAGCTTCCTGGATCTATAAGTTTTATAGTTTTCATTATATATGGACAAATTTCAGAAATTATTTCTTCAGTTTTTTTGGTCTTTGACCTCCCTCCCCCCATCCTTTCTCTCCTTCTAAGACTCCAATTGCATGTTAGACTGCTTGATTTTGTACCAGAGGTCATTGATATTTTGTTAATTTGTTCTTTTTTTTCCCTCTGTGCTTCAGTTTTGATAGTTTCTATTGCTATATCTTCAAGCTCACCTTTCTTTTTTTTTTTGAAGTTTCTAATCTGCTGTTAAGCTCATCAGTAAAATTATCATTTCAGATATTATATTGTTTATCTATCTTCTTTTATACATTCTATTCTCTCCTCATTAAGTTCATGTTTTCCTTTAAATTCTTGAGTCTATTCATAACATAATAGATGAAGTCCTTATCTGTCAATTTCATTATTTATGTAACTCCTATGTCTATTTCTTTTGACTGATTTCTCTCCTGGTTAGGGGTTAGATTTCCCTGCTTGTTTGTATATATAAAGTAACTTTTACCTGGATGCTGGACTCTGTTCTTAGAGGCGGTTACCTATTAATCAGCTTATTCCTTTTGAAAGTTGTTTTTAAGCTTGTGGAAGGGCAGTCCTAGAGTAGCCTTCACTCTAAGTCTTGTTTATCCACTCCACTAAGGTGTGACTCTCCTGTGGGTATCTCCTGAATGCTCCATGTATTCACTGAGGTGTCTCTACTATGGCTTGTGGGAACTCAAACTATTCCCAGTTCTGTGTGAGCTCTGAGAATTGCTTGCCTTACAGCTCCCAATTAATTGTTCTTTTTCCTGGCAGTAGTTCTTTGCCCAATCTCCTGGAATTTCACTCTATGAATGCACAGACTGGTATTCAGCTAAAGACCAGGAGAACCCTACATAGACTTCTGGAGCTTTTTCTCTGCTAGTACTCTGCCTTGCAAAGTCTAGCTGCCTCGACCTCCCTAAACTCTACTCTCTGTCTCTTCAAACACAATAAAATCACCAGATTCTGTTTTGGTTTCCTCTCCCTATGCTGGGACCCAGAAACTGCCTCCAGGCAGGGCTCATTTGCTTCCTTCTTCACAGTCCTGAATTACCTGTTGTCTAATATCTGAAAACAGTTGTTTCACGTATTTTATCCAGTCTTCTAGTTGTTTACAGAGGGAAGAAAATTCCCATAGCAGTTACCCCTTCATGGGCAGAAGCAGTAGTCTTCATGTTTCGGATTTTAATAAACTGAAGTCAAGATTAACATCATCAGATCTTAATGCTTGCAAATTTCCTGTTGAGGGCTCACTTTCATGTGTTCTCCCTTATATTTACCAAGTAAATATGTCCCTTCACTGCTTCATCCACCCTCTCGAACTTCTCATTCTCACTGTTCAGGGTATAGCCCACTTCAAAACTTTCCATTCCTTTTAAACTTAAACTTTCTTCTACTGCATTCAAAGCTGTTCTTTCTGTCTGTTTAGTCTTTGCCTGTGTTATTTGTAAAAGATTCTATATGCTGACAAGGGCAGTGAACCCTCTGAAGCTACTGAGTCTCACCACCGTTAGAAGCAACATTATCCATGACCTTGCCAAATAAAGAAAAAGCCAGTGAAAATGTCCAAAGATTGCCTGAATCTGTCTGACCTAGGACAGGCTAAGAAAGTAATTTAAATAGCATAAGATGACCCTGAAGCTACTCAAAGAATGCTTCTGATTCTGCATGCGTAGGTGATATAAAGAAGGTGCTTACACACGGGAAAAGGAGCCAATGTTTGTTGAATGCCTACTAAATGCCAGATATTACACCAGGGGTTAGCGAATTTTTTCTGTTAAGGGCCAAATAGTAGATATTTTAGGCTTTGGGGGCCATGTGGTTTTGTTGCAACTAAACATCCCTGCTGTTATAGTTATAGTGTAAAAGCAGCTGTATACAATACATAAGCAAATGGTGTGACTGTGCTCCAATAAAACATTATTTACAACCGTCTTGGTGTTGAATTTTTGGATCTGACTCTAAAAGTAAAAATAAACATGTGGGACTATATCAAACTAAAAAGCTTCTGCATAACAAAGGAAACCATCAACAAAATGAAAAGGCAACCTACCGAATGAGAGAAAGTATCTGCAAATCATATATCCTATAAGGACTTAACATCAAAAATATAGTAAGAACTCAAACAACTCAACAGCAAAAAAACAATCTGACTAAAAAATGGGCAGAGGATCCAAATAGACATTTTTCTAAAGAAGACCTACAGATGGCCAACAGTCACATGAAAAGCTGTTCAACATCATTAATCATCAGGGAAATGCAATTCAAAACCACAATGAGATATCACCTTAGATCCTGTTACAATGGAGATTATCAAAAAGGCAAGAAATAACAAGTGTTGGTAAGGATGTGGAGAAAAGGGAACCCTTGTGCACTGTTGATGGGGATGTACATTGGTACAGCCACTACAGAAAACAGTATGGAGGTTCTGCAAAAAATTAAAAACAGAACTACCGTATGATCCAGGTATTCCACTTCTGGGTATTTATCCAAAGAAAACAAAAACAGTATTCAAAAAAGATATAAGCACCCCTACATTCATTGCGGCATTATTTACAATAGCCAAAATATGGAAACAACCTAACTGCCCATAGATGGATGACTGGATAAAGAATATGTGGGGTGTGTGTGTGTGTGTGTGTGTGTGTGTGTGTGTGTGTGTCTAATACTACTAAGCCATAAAAAAGAAGGAAATCTTGCCATTTGTGACAATAGGAATGGACCTTAAGGGTAACACGCTAAGTGAAATAAATCAGATAGAGAAAGACAAATACTGTATGATTTCAGTTATATGCGGAATCTAAAAAAACAAGTGAACAAGCAAAACAAAATGCATAGTTACAGAGAACAGAGTGGGGGTTACCTGAGGGGAAGGAGTTTGGAGGGTGGGTGAAATGGATGAAGGGGATCAATTGTATGATAATGGATGGTAACTAGACTTATTGTGGTGATCACTTTGCAGTGTATACAAATATCAAATCATTATGTTGTACACCTGAACTAATATAATGTTATATTCCATTTTTACCTCTATTAAAAAAATCTTTACAGGACTTCCCTGATGGTCCAAAGGTTAAGAATCTGCCTTCCAATGCAGGGGATGTGAGTTCAAGCTCTGCTCGGGGAACTAAGATCCCACATGCCATGGGGCAACTAAGCCTGCACACTCTAGAGCCCGCGCACCACAACTAGAGAGCCCGCACACCACAACTACTGAGCCCGCACACTCTGGAGTCCAAGCGCCACAACTAGAGAGCCTGAGTGCTGCATCTACTGAGCCTGCGCACCACAACTAGAGAGAAGCCCACATGCTGCAATGAAGAGCCTGCGTACTGCAACTAAAGACCCGATGTGGCCAAATAAATAATACAAAAATATATTTAAAAAAATATTTACAAAAACAGATGGAGAGTAGGGTTTGGGATGAATTAAACCCTGCACTATGTTATGTGCTTTACATATTAGGTAAAACCATGTGGAAATGCTAATATTCAACCATTTTATCCTTTAAAAATAGAAATTTCATATGGTTAAAACTATTATGTTAATTCATTTAATCTTCAAAATAGACTTTCAAGGGTATTAACATCATCTTCATTTTGCAGATGAGGAAAATGAAATTCATATGATAAGTAACTTATCCAAATGACAGCAATACTGGGATTTGATGAACTTGGATTGTCTGCTTGTTTGTTTCTCTCTCACACACACACAATTAAACATATGCTGATAAAATTTGCTCAGTGTAGTGGCTCCCCCACTCCTAAATTTGTTATTCTACTTACCAATAAAGAAATATCGAGTTTTGATAATTTTTATTAGAAAGAAAATAAACCTGATTCTCAAACGAGTCACTCTCTTCTTTATCAAGTCACTATAATCATAGCAATTCATCACTTAGTTGTTTACTGTCATAGATGTCAACTTAATGGAGCTCTGAACAGCTGAGTGAATGTATAAAACACTATGTTTAAAAAAAAAAAAAAACTACATTTGATCCTGCAGAGCATACAAAAATGAGGAAGAGACTTCTTACTCCCAAGTTTTAGAATTTACAAAAGGGAGGAACACAAGTATACAAATTAAAATATAATTAGGTTTGTTTAATTTGTTTAACCTAAGGGACATTTGGTTCCTTTCTCTGGGAAGCCATTTTTTCTCCACCCCATCTGTTAGAGAAATTGGTTGTTTCCTCTTCTATGATCCCACTGCATTTACATGAACTTCAATTGCCACTGTTTATATATCTGTCTCACACTATACTTTGCAAAGGAATAGGACCCTATGTTTGCAACTTTAAGGGCCAGTGTGGTTACTGGCCTATAAGAGTTGTTACACAAATGTCAAGTGAATGAATAGACGGATGAAAGAAACAGTAATAGCCAAAGGTCAGCCATATATTAGACATTATCTAGTACAAACTACCTCAATCTTCAAAATAAATGTAGGAGTAACTATATTTGTAACTACTGACTCTTAGTTTTCACGAAACTCTGGGAGTATTATTTGTGTTTTATGGTTACAGAGACTGAGACCCAAAGGGTTTAATCAAGTTATTTGTGGTTAGTCAGGTAAGTAATGGAGCCAGGTGAGAGGAATAAGGAAGGAAAGAACAAAAATAAGGAAAAATAAAAATAATTTAAATAGAAAAACAAATAGAAACTAATTTCTAAGATGGCTGAAGAAGGTGGCATGGGAAGAGGGATATAGGGAAAGTTTCTTAAGGAAAGGTCTTGAAGAAAGGAGATAATTGCTATAGGTATTCTAGGTAGAAGGAACAGTATGATTAAATAACAGATTGGAGCATGAAGTATGTCTGAAGAACAGCAAAAGGAATATTTAGCTAAAGTGGAGATACATGTGGTATCATACTCAATCATTTATTCAAGAAATATTTATTGAGCAATTACTCCAGGTCTGTATGGGAAAATAAACCTAGAAGGGAAGTTTCAGACTAAAGAATGAAGGTTTTAAATGACAGCATAAAAATCTGTACAGACATAAGCACGTATTGGGTTGCCATTGAAGATAAGTAAGGCTGAACGTGACTTGTTCTGCACTTCAGAAATATTAACCTTTCAGCAATGGATAGAATGACTATAGTAGAGGTTATGAGTTTACTTAGTAGGTAGGTAACTATAGCTTGGTAGGTATGTGGTAGCAGGGAGAGTCCGTACTGGGACAGCAGCTCCTATAAAGTGGAGGGTGGGGATTTAGTATCAGGGGAATGTTTATAATTTGATACCTGCCAAACACAAATCATCAGGGAGAAGTTACAGGGGAAAATGGTCTCCATCAGAAGGATCAAAGTAGATGACATTCCCTCATTCATGAATTCTTTTAAATTAAAAAACAAAGGAATAAGTCATGTGTATGATTTTTTATTTTATTTCATAGAAAAGCCACTGTATAATGATTCTGTTTATAAATGATCTCATTTTCAATGTGAAAATATTTAATATTTAGTAAGTAGCTTTGTGACTCCTAACACATGTCTAAAGACCTTTGGTCCTAAAATTCCTAATTTCTCAAATTCTGAATGAAGATTCCTTAGCCAATGATGGAACCACAGAAGACCATTAGTAATCTCAAAAGAAAAAAGGGGGTGGGGCACAACAAAAAAGTATTAAAAACTGAAGGATTTTTCTTCCATTGTATAAGTATTATTAAAACCTGGAGTTTTAAAAGCTACATATATTCAAATTGTCTGCATTATAATAAGGTGCCTTGACATAACTCACAGTGTTAAAATTATTTCCACTCCCTGGAAACCAAGAGTGTCCTTGTTAAAGTGTAAAAAGATTTTGTCTGCTCGCAACTACTCGTTCTCACAGCGGAACTGTCACAGCATGAAAACATTCCCCCACTGGTGAAGCTTTAGATACCTATTTCCCTGGTGAAAGAGTGCAAAAGGAACTGAAAGAGTTATTGACAATTCATACAGTACCCCATATCCCATTAGAGTACAACTACAAGCAAAGAAAATATTTTAACTCTGAAGACAGATGGGGCAACAATGTTTTAAATGATTGTTAACTTCACTGAGTAGTACTGAAAATGTCAAGATTGTAGTCTATCAGGTCTGAAGGAGACTCAAGATTATACCAGAATCTACTTATAAGAAGTCTATTTCTTTGTCCTGTTTGCTAAGTCAAAGGTTAATGAGAAGTACATTGAAGAAAACACCTTCTGTGTTACTGCAGTTATTTCTCATGCAACATAAAAATGTAAATGAAAAAGTATTTTAATCTAGTTCTTCACTAACTTCCTTTAAAAAACAGCTTTATTTATGTATAATTTACATGCCATAAAATTTACTCTTTTTTGGGTGTATTACAATTCAATGATTTTTAGCAAATTTACAGAGTTGTGCAACCATCACCACAATCTAATTTTAGAACATTTCCACCATCCCAAACTATTAACTTTTTTTTTTTGCTTGCTCTTATTTTTTTAACATCTTTATTGGAATATAATTGCTTTACAATGTTGTGTTAGTTTCTGCTGTATAACAAAGTGAATCAGCTGTATGTATACCTATATCCCCATATCCCCTCCCTCTTGTGTCTCCCTCTCACCCTCCCTATACCACCCCTCTAGGTGGTCACAGAGCACCGAGCTGATCTCCTTGGGCTATGGTTGCTTCCCACTAGCTATCTACTTTACATTTGGTAGTGTATATATGTCCATGCCACTCTTTCACTTCGTCCCAGCTTACCTTTCCCCCCACCCCCGTGTCCTCAAGTCTATTCTCTACATCTGCATCTTTATTCCTATCCTGCCCCTAGGTTCTTCAGAACCTTTTTTTTAAAAATTAGATTGCATATATATGTGTTAGCATACGGTATTTGTTTTTCTCTTTCTGACTTACTTCACTCTGTATGACAGACTCTAGGTCCAGCCACCTCATTACAAATAGCTCAATTCGTTTATTTTCATGGCTGAGTAATAGTCCATTGTATATATGTGCCACATCTTCTTTATCCATTCATCCGATGATGGACACTTAGGTTATTTCCATCTCCTGGTTACTGTAAATAGAGCTGCAATGAACATTTTGGTACATGACTCTTTTTGAATTATGGTTTTCTCAGGGTATATGCCCAGTAGTGGGATTGCTGGGTCAAATGGTAGTTCTAGTTTTAGTCTTTCAAGGAACCTGCATACTGTTCTCCACAGTGGCTGTATCAAGTTACATTCCACCAACAGTGCAAGAGGGTTCCCTTTTCTCCACACCCTCTCCAGCATTCACTGCTTGCAGATTTTTTGATGATGGCAATTCTGACCGGTGTGAGGTGACACCTCATTGTAGTTTTGATTTGCATTTCTCTAATGATTAGTGATGCTGAGCATCCTTTCATGTGTCTGTTGGCAATCTGTACATCCTCTTTGGAGAAATGTCTATTTAGGTCTTCTGCCCATTTTTGGATTAGGTTGTTTGTTTTTTTGATATTGAGCTGCTTGTATATTTTGGAGATTAATCCTTCGTCAGTTGCTTCGTTTGCAAATATTTTCTTCCATTCTGAGGGCTGTCTTTTCGTCTTGTTTATGGTTTCCTTTGCTGTGCAAAAGCTTTTAAGTTTCATTAGGTCCCATCTGTTTATTTTTGTTTTTATTTCCATTTCTCTAGGAGGTGGGTCAAAAAGGATTTTGCTATGATTTATGTCAGAGTGTTCTGCCTATGTTTTCCTCTAAGAGTTTTATAGTGTCTGGTCTTACATTTTAGGCCTTTAATCCAACTTGAGTTTATTTTTGTGTATGGTGTTAGGGAATGTTCTAATTTCATTCTTTTACATGTAGCTGTCCAGTTTTCCCAGCACCACTTATAGTAACTTCTTGATCTAAGATATTTCTATCAATTCATGGAAGCCACTGGTATCTAAAGCTACTATATATTCAAAGCCACACAAATTTCTGCAACTGAGCAGGAAAAGTACAAACTAACCTCACTTTTAATGACCTTTATAACCAATCCTCTATGCTGGCACTGGGAAGAAAATGTTCAGGTGCTTTCTCTGAAAGTTAAACCATCCTAAATATTCAGTTATGGCACATAGTCTTGGAAAGAAATTAATTATATTTTTGTTGGTAACACATTTCAGGCTGTTTACACAGCTGACATTTCTCAGCTGTACCCAATTCATACCCTAAGCTGTGAGGACGATCTTATTTTGTAGCAGATGCCTCCACTTGAGTGATTTAAATAAGTATAAAAACACCATCATTGCCTGCAACAATATAGATTACAAGCACCAGCTTTATCAGTTTTTATAGTCCTAATGAAAGAAAGGTTTCATGACATTTCTTTGGCTAGAAACTCCTTAAAAGACTACAGTTATAAGCAATTTTTGCCAAAACTCAAGCACTGGAGTTAGTGGATCTGCTATGGCACCGATTAAAAGCAGCTTGGCCCTAAACATCTTTGTTGTATCAATCATGAAGCTCAAGGCAACATCCTGCCAATGTGGCAACATATGCTCTGGGGAGGTATAGGCAGGCATCACTTGACAGGTTCTGGGACAAGGTGGAAATATGAAAAATGAGGCAGTAAGAATCAAGCTTCTTAATGGAGATTCCCTCTTGTGTCTGCTATGACTTATAGTACCAGGTAGCATCACAGACTTCCATATGGTAAGTTTCAGATGCTTTCCATATTTTCCCATAGTAATGAAATTGCATAGAACTCTTTGGTAAAAAATTAAATAAAGATCATTAAAATGTGAGATCATTAAAATGTGAGACAGTGCCAACTCAAGTCAATGCTTTAACAACTAAAATGTATAAGGTACTATGTTATAGAAGAATTTATTGTATTTCACTGATTTTGCCTATCACTCTTGGAACTTGCTTCTGATAAGCCTATTTCAGCCTGGTTTCTACAGGTGTGGAGCCCAAGAGCAGCTGGCATTTCCAACCCTATTAAGACCCACATCTCTGGACCTTATTACCTTAAACCAGACAATTATTTTTGCTTCAAACTTTTTATTATAGAAATTTTCAAACATACATAAAACTTGAGAGAATAGTACAAAAAAATCAAATATACACATTACCCACCTTCAACAATGATCAATAGACAGCTAATTTGGATTTATCTATATCCCCACTCACTTCCCCAACCCCAGAGGTTATTTTGAAGCAAATCTCAGGTACCATTTCATTTACGTAAACCAGTCAATTCCTGCCTGTGATCTCTTTCTGAGTTATGTTAATATTAATTATAATACTGACTCTCATTTACTGAGTGTTTACTATGAGGCAAATACTGTATATATATATATTATCGCTAATCCTCATTACAGTTCTTCAGATCAGTGAGGTAACTGAAACTCAGAGAATTTAAGTGACATGCTCAATCTTAATTATTTTCTTCTATTAAAGTTATTATTTATTGTAGCAGGTTATTAGACAATGCTAAGAACATTTCTGGTTTCCTCACGTCTTCTCAGGTAAACAGAAAGCTATCATTTATGTATGTTACTCTCTTAATTTTATAAAAATAAATGTATCACATTTTCTATCAGTCTAATGGGGAAACAACAAAATAAAAACAACAACCACATCCTTACTACTTAGCCATGGACAACCAACCAATAACTCTAATGATATACTATAATGTCAATATTAAAATCAGTTGTTTATAAATAAATATAACTGCCTATACACAAATAATTTTTTTCTGAAGGGTTCACTTAAAAAACAAATTTTGCTATCTTCTGATTATTTTTAAAGTTTCATAATCCATAAAACATTTTTCAAAGGCACAGTGTTTAGATTGTGGAATAATTAGACTCAAGTGACATCTACATAAACAGATTGTTCAAAAATGTTTCTGTCTTCCACAAAGAATTCCTTTAGATTAAAGTATATGATGGTAGTGCTGAGAGAGGAGTAGTAATTATTATCTTGATAGAAATGTAATATTTACTAGAAAATAAGAAAAAGGTAATTAGACTCTTGGCCATAATCATTACTTGGGTATTTATTGTTAGAAGATGTTTACAAAGTCTTAATATCGTTTTAGCCCTATTTACTTTAAAAATAAGACTTACTTCAAAATTCTTGAAACATTCTAATTTTTTACTTTAAAAGAAAAATGGGTATCTGGTTAGAACCACCAAGATTATGATCAAAGTAGCCAAAATGGCCTCCTCAGATGATAAAATTTACTCTCTTGGAAAATAATAATCGCTGGAAACAGGACAGAGATAGGAAACATTTCAACATTTACAACAGGAAAATTATTATGAGTAGACGTAATAATAGTTAAAAATTACAGACTAGGTCTTTTCTCCCAGTTTTTTATGGTAGTGAAAATTATGAGTGTGTTTAAGAATAGAGTGCTATTAATATTAACTATAAAAAGTAACTTTTTAAAGTACAGGTCTAACTACGGGAGATGCAGTTTTAAAATTAAATAAAACGATTAGGTTGATTTTGAAGTACCTGTAATTTAGGGAAAAAATTTTTGTGTTTGGGACATTTCATTAGTAATATCTGAATATCTGTATTTTTTTAATCAAGGAAAAATTTAAGTCAAATTAAGCAGCATCAAGTTCCTGATATTGATGTTGTAACATTCCAAGAGAATGCTGATATACTTGGCTTATGACACCAGTTCTGCAAGTGAACTCAAATTATTACAATTCGTCTTATCCTCAACGTTATTTGATTTATAAAATTCTTCCAATGGATTCAAAACATTTGATTCTGCTTAATATCACTGCCAATTAGACTGAAAGTGGCAAAAGAGAGAGGAGGATATAAAAGTGCCAACTCAACTGTCACTTACAGAGTCATCTGTGGCAGAAGTTGGCCAGCCCTCCCATAACTGATGGCGAACAGGGATACTCGTAAGGTCATACACATTTCTCTTTACCTATAAAAAGAAAGAGAACAATTAAAATAGGGTTTCCATATGACTTATGTTAGTTGCCAGTCAATTTATGTGATACACTGTGTTTCCTCTGTTTTCGAGATTCAAAACAAGAATCTGAAACTAGAAAAACACAAATCATAAAAATTTTATTAAAAAATCTAAACCAAATTTAGACCAAGGTTAGATGAAATAATAGTTCAAGAAACAACCCCCCACCCCACCCCGCTGATTATTTTTATGTTCTTGGACAGCTTCAAGTTTCTTTTCAGTCAAGAAACCTCAGGTACACAGTTCATGTAGGACAGACTACATGACCTAATTTATAATTATACATTTTTATAATCTATTTAATTTTAACAATGACTCAAGATATGCAATGGTTCAAATAAAAGATACGTTTCTAGTTTCTAAGTGGGACAGAAAAGAGTGTTCGTTTTTTTTCCAAGGGGGTGGAAGGAAAAACCTGAAGCTTCCTTCATTGTTTTATGTACGTTTCAAAGATATAACAACTTATTAATAAAGCAGCAAAGGGTTATTTCTTTGAAATCATTCCAAATTAGAAACTATTTCAATAGAATATTTATTAGCTGAGAGCCATCCATTAATATGCTATTTAGGCCCTTCCCCAAAAGAATATATAGTAATGATAGTTTTTATTTTAAATACTGGTAAAGTTAAAAAACTGTTTCTCTCAAAAGTAACATTATACCTTTTAACTTTATTTGTTTGTTTATTTTTGGCCACGCCCACGTGGCTGGTGGGATCTTAGTTCCCCAACCAGGGATGAGCCTGCGCCCACAGCAATGAAAGTGCAGAGTCTTAACCACTGGACTGCCAGGGAATTCCCAATACCTTTTAACTTTAAAAGGAGAAGAGGTAAGTAATTTTTCAGAATAAAGTGTTGGAAGGTTAAACTCTTTTACCCAGTAATTATCATATCTTTCTTTAGATTTCTTTTCTAAATAGTTACAAAAATTCTCTTTCATTCCATATTTACAAATAAAATAAATGATCAAATCGTAAGAATGAAGAGATCATCCACCTTAGCTAACTCTTCAGGCTAGTTTTGGGGCTACCCTGCTGGAACAATGAAGCTAATTTTGAAATGCTGCACATAATAAGTTCTATAATGACTTCAATGTGGAAAACAAGCAGCATTCATTCATGTTTTTAAAATGCAGAAGTCTGAAGTATCATGTTGTCCAATTACAACATTTTGTATCACATTACTGTTTACTATACATAAACACATCTAAGTTACCCTTCCAGTGAAAGAGAGAAATATAGTCACTGGGGAAAGAAAGAAACAAAACAAAACCCAGAACTTAATCTATTTTTATCTCTAATGTACACCTGTGAAAAAAGACTTGGTAAATGAGAACTGAGGCACTTGGGGGCATGGCTTGATCCCCACTCAATTCAAACACACAGCTTTTTTTCACAGATTCTTAGCAATGGCCAGTCTACCATGCAGTATTTTGTTTATGGTCAGTCACATCAAGTTTGGAAATTTTCATTAGTCATTATCAACCCAACAATTTAACCAAATGCAATCTAACCTCTTACCACTTCCACTAGCTAGGACTATTCTGTCACGCTTAAACATTGGTGCTCTAGGGGGAAAGGTGTTCCATACACACAAAATATTATTATTATTGTTTATTAATAAAAAAGTGAGAGGACAGAAGGAGTATGAGGAAATTTTAGGTCTCAAGGCAAAAAATTCCTTTCTTAAAGTTAGTTTTAATTATGTTGTCTAGATAAGCCAAGGGTCAGCAGCTATTTTGAAGGTAGAGGGGAAGGCAGGACAAATATTTACATCTGTTGGAAAGGTGGCAAGGCTACCCTTGCATTGGAGAATATACACAAATACTATGAGTTGAGTATATAAACAAATAACTCTGGAGTGAGATTCTTTAAATTCCACCTTAATTCCAAAACACAACAACACGGTATTATGAAATAAACAGTATTTTTCTTCTTTCATTAACTCATCTGTAACTGCGCTGAATGAATAACATTCCTTTGCTATTCTAAGCCTGAAAAGCATGTTCTGGCTATAGTGTTATGTTGGTATAAAGCACAACGCCAGACTGATGTGCTGAACAAAAGTGATCAAAGTTAGAGTAATGTTAGCCATTGCACAAGTATTTGGCTTCATTGTTCTCCCCAGAATGACATCTGTTAAGCAACTTGTCATAGAATAAACTGGTTAATGCAGAAAGAACTTGGCTGAGAGGGTACAACGTAAACCATATTTGGCTAATGTTTGATTGTTCCGATGGAAAAGCTAAATTCACAGCGTTTCTGAAAGTAAGCCAAAAGAACCTCGTGTTAAACCATAATCACTAAACAACAACATAAGTGAAAACAAATTAGTTTTTCAAAAATAATTCCATGTTTATCAGTGCTGAAACCATAGGCAGATTTTACCATTATATGGAAGAAAGACAAGTGATAAGACAGCAAAAGTACATAATGAATGATGGTCTTATTAACAGAGATTAAAAAATTCTACTGTCTTTATTGATGGTCTAATTTAATTAAAATTTTAAGTGACAATTCTGTAGGGAAGAAAAAAAATCAGAAATGTACACAAAGCAAAAGTAAAAATGATTCTTTTAAAAAATTAGTATTCTAGGAAAGCTGAATGACAAAATATAGCTAAGTATAAAATGATGCAGATGAATTTATGGTCATCATGAATCAAATGAAGGACACAGTTTTCTCAGAGAGAGAAGGATGGAGGAACAGAGGAGGGAGAGAGGAAGGACTAAAGGGAAGGGGAGAAAAGGGGGGCCAGGCGAGGGGGAAGGTTGAGAGACTGAGTGATTTGAGAGATTTAAGAGCACTTGAGAGAGGCAGAAAGAACACACATACAGGCTAGGATGCTGTAGCTGGCATGCCCAGCTGCAATTACTGTGCTACTTCTGATGGAGTTTCATCTTTAGAGATTTGTGTTAAATTCCAGTTAAGGACAAGTGGCACTTCACAGGGTAACATTTCCTAAGGGCCTTTTTGTCTTACATACTTTCTTTGATCAGCATTGGCTCAAGATTATGCTGAATCTTCATAATCTTTTCAATTCTTGTTATGCATTAAGCTCTAAATCTATGAGATTTTAGGCTGCTAAACTATGCAAATGTTTCAATTAGTTCTGAAAAAATTTAATAAATGCTTTGATTACCAGCTGAACATTAAAATTATGTTACAAACTATACTGTATTTGGATTAAGTGTTCTGGATTGACAATAGATTTTCCAGAGCTTATTTTCCAGATTTTCTAAAAGGACAGTTTCACTTCTCCCCCATTGCTTCATATAAGACAGTTGTTTGTGACTAAGAAAAAAACATTTGAATCAGATTACCTTGAAATAGTACAGAATTAATGCAGTATTGATTTATTTCCTTATATTTGTTTTCATTGTTAATAAAACAATGTAAGCAATGATCTCCACTTCAAACTTCATATTTCCTCATTGTGGAAATTTCAATGATAAACACAGCACTGGGAAAAAGATCATTTTTTTATGACCTGCTCGAAATAAAATTATATAAGACATTCATCTCCCACAAAATTTTGAGTTCCATAAATTTTCAAACAGTTTTATATTTCAGTTAAATTTTATCAGAATTTTTTAGAAAAAAAATTCTTAGGAAGTTACTCTGCTAAAGGCCGAATTTTGAGGCTCAGATTAGCCTTAAGTGAGCTGTCTGTAGCTATTCAAACTGAAAAATATAAAACTTGGTAGATAACTTTGTCAGCTATATTTTATAGCTAAATGTTGTGAGCTAAACGTTGGTCACACTATTGAAAAACATTTTAGGGAATTTTAAATTTCATTCAGGTATTATCCAAGTGAAAGCAGATTCTGATTATAGAAAAGCAACAAAGTTTGAGGTATTGTGGCATAATGAGAGGCAGAGAACTAGATTTCTAGTCCTAATTCTGCTGTTACTGTGGTGCAAGTTGGTGGAACCTGAGACCTAGTTTATTCAATATTCGAAAAGAATAAAAGAAGATCACTACTGATTTTCAAAGCTCTAAAATTCTATGATTTTTTGAAAATATTGGAGTTAATCCCAGATACAGGAAAAGAAGAGCTAAATATATTTAACATAAACAAGTAAAGAGGGAAAGTTTAAAACCATAAGACTAGAAAAATAAAGAAAAATAGTAAAGAGTGACTAATACAACATATCAAAAAGGAAAACTGCCAATAATTTCAGTTAAGAAATACAGATATAATAAACATTTTAAGTGAATTTTTTTTCTTGGATAAAGAAAAGTTTTAGTTTTTGCTTTTAATTACACTGAAAAGTCTAGATTTTTTTTTTTTTTTAAAGAAAAGACTAAATAATACTCTTCTCCCAGGAGATCTCATTTAAAAATAAAACCTGTCATACTGGTTTTCCAAATAACTATTTCATCAACCAAACAGGCTATGGTTTTGCCAGAATACTACAAGCTAAGTGATACAGTTGTAAAGTTCTATTAATTTATTTCAACATCTTTAAAATTTTGAAATCTGGCCTATGACTTTTCACATATCAAATATTTTAATATGGCAAAAAATAGAAACCAAATATTTAATTGCTTAGAACAGTTATCAATTTGTTAGCACTCTAGTTTCTAGATTTTCTGAATTAAGAATACTATGACAGATTACAACCCTTACGAAAAAGCACCCTGAAACTACATGTATGTATCTCATTCTCTTATCAGTCTTAGAAGAAAGAGGCCTTTGGTCATATTAAAACCCGAGCTTATCCAAATTTTAGAGTAGCAAAATTTGAACTCCAAGTAATTCACACCATCAAATGATGCTCCAGTTAAGAGTTTGCTAAATAATAACTGCACTGAATAAATAAGTATTTGTGTGTGTGTGTGCGTTTTAAACAAGACATACAGACTAGGCTTAGTTCCAGTTTCTTAGCAATCACTGGTGCTCTGAAAGGCTTATAATAGTTAAGAAACCAATCACTTCTGATACAGACTGGGTTTTGAACACATACTTCATATCTAAGGACTTTTCTTTTTCTTCTTTTTTAACATATTGTATACTCGTTGCAATTGCACATGGATTTGTTTTACTAAGATGCAAGTTAAAACCCTCCTAAAAATCCTTCTTGAACAAAAACACTTGAAACCGGATGGTGCAAGGGGAATGAGAAGGTGGCATCAGTAATCAAATGTTAATTAGCAAGCTTTTTTTCCCCCCTTCCCTCAGGGCTGGCCTGTGTTGCAGAATTCAAATCAGAAATCAATGCTTCAAGTGTTTAACTATTACTTCTTCTCATTAACCATTTAAGAGACTCAGCAATTCTCTCCTCATAAAAACAGTAACTCGAGACATTTCTTTTTCTCAAATACCATCTTTCCAGAAAACAATGAGGATGTTGTTTGAAGAAAACTGTAAAATTGAAGTTGCTTTCAACCAGGCTTTAGGCTGCGTTCTGTTCTATTAAAACATTTTTTGGCTCTAACTGAATTCTTCATTCCAACAACTGTAACTAAGTTTTGCTTTGTACCATACTTTAAAAACTTATTTCACCTCTTACTTGTCTGCAAAGAAATCTGACAACCGGCATCTTAAGAGATTACTGGGAATGATGACAATAAAGCTAAGCAAATACGGAAACTAGTTTGAATGCATATAGTTAGAAATGGATTTTAGCCATCCTGAAAAACTATCAAGGAAAAGATTTAACACTTTCATTAGAAACATGGTTATATTCAGAATTTCCTATCCTAAAAGTTTGGTGTGGGTGAAAATGATATAAAAATTGCAATGTTAGATCATAAAGTAACTGAACTAATGGCCGTGTATTAAAATTAATTCATATCTTTAGTTAAAGGTTAAGCCTGGATTTTAAAAGAGAACTCTTAAAGAGTGAAGAAAACGTTTATAAATGAGCAAGGTTGAGTATGTTTCACAAATGGGAACAATTATTTTTCTGCATCTGTGGTTCTCAAAGTGTGGTACCTGGACAAGCAGTATTAGTATCACCTGGAAACTATTAGAAATGAAAATTCAGGGGACCTGTCCCAGGCCTAGTGCACTGGAAACGCTGGGACCCCACAATATGTGAACTAACAAGCTCTCTAGGTAATTCTTACCAAGCCAAAGTTTAAGAAGCATTGTGTGAGTTATAGGCTCTCCCAGATAGCCATGTCTTTCTAACTTACTGATTCAAAAGTTCTTTGAACTCTTGCCTAAGGTAGCTAGCCCTTTTGAGAATGAACATGATTCATAATGATTTGTTAGGGAAATTCTAGAAGTGCTGTAATTTTTTCGATGATAAAGTGATTATTTTTAGTCTAAGAAAGTAATGAAAGATAGCACTACTTCACTACAGACTCCATAGCACTGAAATAATTGATAAATAATAATCTTCATCATTGAAAATCTGTGTTAATCTTCAGTTTTTCTGCCTTAAGTTTAAGTGTGATTGCTTTCTGGCTATAATATATATTTGGTATTACAGTAAAACTGCAAATCCACAATAAATGATCTATTGTCACACTAAATAAACTTGGAAGACACCTGTACCTATCAGCTGAATTGAGGACATGTCCCTAAAGACCAGAGAACTGTTTGAAGCAAAGGAAAGACTAAACAGTTTTTGGTTTGTTTTTTTGGTCTCTCTCATAGGCTACCTGAAACAAGACCCAAAGGAAAAACAGTGGGAGGTTAACCTCATATCAATCAGTCAAGACCTTATCCTAGAAGGCAATATTTCCTCTCTATACTTTATGGAAACAGTGTAAGAGCAAAGTTTTTCCAACAATAGCCTAATAGATACCATAGAGGCGAATGTTTTTTATTGTCCACAATGAATCAAACATCAGTCACTCAGTCACTCATTAAATGCTCTTAAAACTTCCCCTTTTAGAATCAGGTAAATTAATTTATAAGTCCTTCCACAAAGTAAAACACTAATTAAGTCAAAAGTCGATCCTAGGGACTTCCCTGGTTGGTACAGTGGTTAGGACTCTGTGCTCCCAATGCAGGGGCCCTGGGTTCAATCCCTGGTCAGGGAACCAGATCCTACAGGCATGTCACAACTAAGAGTTTGCATGCCACAACTAAGGAGCCCGTGAGCCACAACTAAGAAGCCCATGTGCCGCAACTAAGGAGCCCGCCTGCCACAACTAAGACCCGGAGCAACCAAATAAATAAATAAATATTTTTTTAAAAAGTAAAAAAAGTAAATCCTAGAAATAACTGGAACAATTATAAGAACATTTTTAAGGTGTTTTACTTTAACCTTAAACCATTTTATAAAGTTCAATTTTATGTACAACTTTAAAAACTGGTCACATAAACCAAGAAATACTTGTATACCAGAAGTACTTTGATTTTTAAGTCTGAATTTTAGTAGACAAACCATTTGTTATAATGTCAGAAGCGGTATACAAGTTAATCTTAAGGACATAATAGTACATGTAAGCCAAATATTTAGCTACAAAGATATTCACTGCAGTCTTATTATATCACACACACACACACACACACACACACACACACACACACACACACAATTGGCACAAATTTAATATCCAGTAATAGGCTAAATCCAGTCTGCTGTCTGTTTCTGTAAATGAATTTGTATTGGAACACCACTACCTCCATTTGTTTACATACTGTCTGTGGATGCTTTTGTACTACCATGAGGGCACACCTGAGGAGATGCAACAGAGATCACATGCCCTGCAATACCTAAAATATTTATTATCTAGCCCTTTGCAGAAAAAGTTTGCTGACTCCAATGGAGAAGAATATTTAATAACGTAAAAAGTTGTTAAATATTAAAGAAAAACCAAGTTACAAAATTATGCCCATTTCTGTTTATTAAGTTATACATATATGTACATATGTATGTACACTATATATATGCACAGAAAAAAAGATATAGAACAAATGTTAAAATTTGTTCCCTCTGCATCATGGGATTATGACTATTATTTTCTGTGTATCTATCTTTTCTAAGTGTCCATTACTTCTGCAATAAGAAAATTTTCTTAAAAATTTTGTTTTCATTCAAAGTAAAGATATGTACTTGGAGTCAGAACAACCTGGTGTTCACTTCAGCTGTGCCACTAACTATCTGAGTGACCCTGAGTAGAGGAAAGGGAAAGGAAAGAGAAAGGCAACTGAACATTTATTGAGCATCTTCTATAGACCAGGAACTAGATTTTATGTTAACATATCCTCACAATAAACTTTTACATGTATTATTATCTTCGTTTTACAAATAAGGAAACTGAGGCTCAGAGACAATAAATAATTTGCCTAAGGTTACTCCAGGTAGTAAATGGTGAGATTTGGATTTAATTGAGTTCTACAAGACTCTAAAGTCTAGATTCTTTTATGACTATGACATATCTTCTCTGAGCCTGAATTTCCTCTTCTATAAAATAAACGGTTATTATCTTAAAATTTTTTTTTCACCTGACACTTTTATAATTGTAACGGGTAAGAATTATCCATAAGACTCATTACCCTTACTCTGAACGGTGAGCATTAACTGGTAACAAGTAAGAGTACGAGTGACCAACTATGGGTGGACACTCTGTCAAGAGAGTAACTGAGCCTCTTCATACCTGTTGTGCTGTAACAGGCAATGAAGAGCAGTTACAGGCTGTCAGTTTTGTACTTTAAGTGCTGTTAGAGGAAGGACAACTGCAAGAATAAATAGCACCTTGTTATTGTTTCAATGACTGAATGCTGCCTTCACAGTAAGAGGGTTCCTGGTGTCACACACAGCTGGGAAAGAAATAGCAAGATAAAAATTTTTCAAGTAAAATAAATCAAGGTAAAAGGAGAAGAACAGTTAAAACAGTAAATAAACTTTATCGTGTGAGGGTTAGCAAAGGCTCTTCCTTGTATATACTTTTGCTCAATGCCGTCTGAGTCTCTACCCAACACTAATGATAAGAGTTTTGTCTGGAATAAAAATATAGGAAGACATTCACACTACGGGCCTGCTGCTTCTACTTTGCCAATATACAGTAAATCAATTTGCCCCATCTTGTTATTCCAGTTTTCCCTCTCTCAACGGTTGGGCACTGATCAGATATCTGTCTTATTTGCAACCTCTTTAAGTTCTAAAATAAAATTACATCTATAAGGAAGACGATGTAGGGCAATGCCATTAATCTACTCTGCTAATTTGTTTTTCACATAACTGTATTTTCTTTTAAATTTTACACACACACACATAGACAAATTAAACTACTTGCCTTGCAAATGTCATTCACTTAGTTAATGCCTAAGTCAGGATGATAATGCAGATTTTAAAAAATTCTTAATCCATTTCTTCTTTCCTTGTAAGAATTTTTTTCTTTCCCTTAAAGGACCATTGCTTCTACAGAAACTTCAAAATTTTTCAGATGCTGGCAGTCTTACTGTTTTTGGTGAAGACCCATCTTTATATTTTGACGAAGACTGTGTGTATCCTTCCCCACTCTGGTAGCACCACAATGATGCTCAGACATAATGTTTATGTTTGCTTTGCTGCTGTCTGTTGCCCATCCAGGCTTTTGCCTTTCTCTGAGATGTTGAAAAAAGTGGTGGGAACCATCAGCAATGGAACCTCAGTCTATAATCAGGTCTCTAATAATTTTATCTTTTCTTGTTAACAAAAAAATGCAAAAAACAAAGACAACAAAGGGACTTAGTGTGGGGGTCTGCCATGAATACTAAAGTGCCTGGGGGTGTGGCTCATCAAGTGAAAATAAACCATTCAAGTCACCCACATCAAGGAGAAAGTTTGGGAACAACTAGGCCAGTGTTTGCATTTGGGGCCCTGGAGTCAGGAGAGTTACATTTCCCTTCCCTCTGCTTAACCAAGGCACCAAAGACAACCTGCTTAACCTCTCCTTTTGGAAATATTAAGTAGTCTCCAAAGAAGAGCCCTGAGAGATATTTAAAAGTGTGTCTGGTCAGGTTTTCTGCTTTTAACTTGCTACTTTCCAAGATCAGCTTAATTTTAGCATTACTCTCTCTGAGATAAATGTGGGTGGAAGGGCAGGAAGGATATCTTAAGAAAAGTAGCTGCCTTGGCCAAGAGCAAAGTTATAATAAGAGGATAACCACCAAAATTACGTACCTAGTTAATTTTAGGTGAATGAGGTAGAGTTGGAGACTGGTTCCAAATGACAATTTAATTAAACCTTTCAAAGTGCATTGACACCATGAACGAAAGTCTAATACTGTACACTAAACCCTAACTAAGGACTGATGATGCCAATGCTCAGAAGCTCCACACAACTGGCTTTTAATTGAGGCAGTTAAATCACACCCCAAAGGTTTTACTGTTAGGACTGGCTCTGAAATGAAAATACAGCTGATTTATAAAGAAAATAACAGGAATACCTTAGTATCACCTCTTAATGTATTATTAAGATCAGAAAAAGTATTAATCACATGATTTATCAAATAAGCAGGCATTCTAAATAAACAGCCTGAAGTCTCCTGTTAAAAAAAATTACTCCTATTTATTCATTAACAAAGCTATTCCTTAGCTCATCCCTGCCATAACCTACTCTATTCAAAACCATATGGGAAAGGACATTAAAAAACCGCCACAAACCATGGACTTCTGGTATTAGTGCTACACACTGCATACCCCTATTCATTATTCTACCTCCCTTGTTTAATCTATCATTAAGATTCAGTGACCCTACACTAAATTTAAAGCAGATCCTTCCTTCCTCCCATGCCTAAATTCACATACTTTTCTAGTTGGGGATGCCCTCAAGTATTAACAACTCTACGGGGTTTCTCTAATCTCAGCTCTGAACTATGTCATGCTATAGAACCAAGAAATTGCTGTTTTACATCTCTAACTATGAAGGCTTCCATAAAAAAGGTCCATATAATTTACTTAATAAGATAAAGGGGGGGAAAATCACCATTTAATAAGTATTTTTTTCATTGTACATGGTAAAAAAGGCACATGGAGACATTATCATATGCTGTGTTGTCTTAAAAGTGAATAATACCTAAAGGCATTACTTCAACTGTATTCATCACAGAAATTAGAGTCTTAAATAATGATGAAAATGGCAGGTGTTGACTATCTTAATATATGGAAAATAGAAACATTGTTTTAAATATATAGTTGATAAAACAACCATTTTGGGGAAAAGAGATTTCAAGAAGTTAAGCAAAGTAGTATTTCTAAGACATATTAAACTTCATTTTCAAATTACAAACAAAAAAATCTAATGTAAATGTGGCAAAATAAGGGATAAGGAATTGTGTATATGATGGCCTACCAGCTGCTAAAAGAACTTTCTGTGATGACAGAAATGTTTTATATCTGTGCTGTCCAATAGGGTGGCCACTAGTCCCATGTGGCTACTGAGTAATTAAAACACAGCTAGTGTAACTAAGAGAAATGATTTCAAACTTTATTTCACTTTAATTAATTTAAATTGCCACATGTGGCTAGTAGCTACCCTACTGGATAGTGGATTAAAATGAAGAAAGTAGAGAATATAGAGCAACACAAAAATATACCACTGCTGTTTACTATACTATATATACACGCTATATATACTATGGATACTATATATACATACTATATACTTAAACATGCTTCAACTCATTCTTATTTCTTTATAGTCCTTGAGACACAAAGAAGAAATATTGTACTAAATTAATTTTTCATACTTATTCTTTCATTGTTTTTAATAGGAACTATATGCACTAATTCCACATAATTAAAGGAATAATAATAGAATACACGTAATGATACCTTACTTGAAAAAAAAGAACAATAATGAACTATAACATATTATAATAATTAAATATCCAAGACAGTAGAATATTCTTTAGTTAAAAATGTAAGCTTATAACTTACATAGCTGCCACATTATATGGGTCTAATTATTCATCAATTCATGCATTCATATATAAAATGGTTACCTGGGAATGACTACAATAATTTAGATGTTACTATAATAAATCATGTTTCCTGTACACCTGGCAGTTTTTTTTTTATTTAAGTGTGTGATGATTCAAAATTAATTCCTTCGTTGGGGCCAAGGTCCCTAAAACAGTCATAGAAGCAGAGCTGGAAAGACAGGTATAAGGGATGCTACAGCCACTACCAGTCTCATACGCAGTCCCTTATTGATTCAATAAGTTCTTACTGAGCATCTATTACTTAAGTGACTAAAATACAGCAAAGAAAGTGGGGAGTAGACAAGATACAGATTTCTACACTCCCTTAAGGAACCAATCTAGTTGGGAAGAAAATGAATAAATTGTTATTTACAACACACATACACTTGTTATAGGACTTTTATTTTAAAGGTAACGTAAAATTTTTATTTTAAAGGTAAAATGACTGAATAAATGAATGAAAAAATTACAGATAGGACTGAGTTAAGAATTAAATATAGGGCTTCCCTGGTGGCGCAGTGGTTGAGAGTCCGCCTGCCGATGCAGGGGACACGGGTTCGTGCCCCGGTCCGGGAAGATCCCACATGCCGCGGAGCGGCTGGGCCCGTGAGCCATGGCCATTGGGCCTGCGCGTCTGGAGCCTGTGCTCCGCAATGGGAGAGGCCGCAACAGTGAGAGGCCCGCGTACCGCAACAAAAAAAAAAGAATTAAATATAAAACTTTTGCCTCCTTACAAAAGTCATTTCATCTATTAGTGCTAAAAATTAGGGTGACAGTAAAATATATTTTAAAAGAAATACATAATGTACTGTTAACAAAGTGCTAGGAGAATTTCTCACTGGACTTATCAATATAAGCAACTAATAAATCTGATGTAAGTTTAACAAGTACATTCACTGAATGCTAATAATTCATGAGCATTCATTCAGCTGTCCAGCCAGTCAACAAACATTTATTGAGTGTGTCTACTAGAGGAAGGCACTATATTGTAGTAGTGACTAAAAAGACATGACTAAAAAGACAAAGTCTCTGTCTTCATGGAGCTTACGTTCATTCTACATAGTAGGTGTATGGTGGGGGGAAGGGTGCGAAAAGAGACAAAAAAGAAATATGAATATATAAACAAGATAATTTCAGAATTAGGTTAAGTTCTACTCCTCCCAGTCATTCTCTACTTTGGATGTGTTGAATCCTGAATGAGAAGGTACAAATCCCAGAAAGAGTGTTCCAGGCAAAGAAAACATGAAATGCAAAGGTTCTGTCAGATGCTTTACATACATATATATATTTTCTAATTCTTATTATCAACTTCAATGCAGTTTTTATTCTTTATAGAAAATGCAAATGAAGGTCCAAATTCTCCAAGTACGTAGCAGAAGCAGGATTCAAAAAGAAACCTATGGGACCCTGAGGCACTTTCTCTTTTTTACTGTTTATGATACTTCCCCCCAAAACTAAAACTAGTTTTCCAGTAGACCATTACCCCCGCAATCCTTACCAAAGAACTGTCACCCATACTTTTCACTTACTTGGCTAACCCCTCCTTCACAGACATGCATCAGTTCAACTAGACTAAATAATCATAAATACCAAATTACTGTCAGGTACAAATTAATAAAGTTTATTATACTAAGAGCTAACTCAAAGGAATATTTCAGAGTTCTGATCAAAGATACCTTGTCTTCAAACACAGTTGGGTGTTGTTTGTATGTTTTGCTTAAGTGAAAAGATATTGTCATGCATTCCAAAATAAATGGCAAGTGCATTTGATCATATTTTATTTTTTTAAAATAAATTTATTTATCTTTTTATTTTTGGCTGTGTTGGGTCTTCATTGCTGCACACGGGCTTTCTCTAGGTGCGGTGAGCAGGGGCTGCTCTTTGTTGCGGTGCGCGGGCTTCTCACTGCAGTGGCTTCTCTTGTTGCAGAGCACGGGCTCTAGGCGCATGGGCTTCAGTAGCTGTGGCACGTGGGCTCAGTAGTGTGGCTCACGGGCTCTAGAGCGCAGGCTCAGTAGTTGTGGTGCACGGGCTTAGTTGCACTGCAGCATGTGGGATCTTCCTGGACCTGGGCTCGAACCCGTGTCTCCTGCATTGGCAGGCGGATTCTTACCCACTGTGACAACAGGGAAGTCCCCATATTTTATTTTTTGTCATGTTTCATTGCATTACACTAGTGAATAAATTTGAGGGTGTCTATTCTTGAAAATGTGGTAGCCTAGTAATCACATCCAATGAAAGCCAGTTATTTCAGAGTATCATTCTCTGACTGCCCCCCAACATAACCATTCCTTCCTCATGCTGTATATTGAAAAAGATGATGGGAATAGCTGTTGCTAAAGTACAGCTAGACCCATATCTCCTTCGACACTTTAAAGTAAATCTGGTAAACCTTCTATACGTGCATGTTTATGGTTCTTTCATTCATTCATTCATTCAACAAACATTCGTTGAGCACTTCCTAAGTTCCAAACCCTGTCACTAGAGCAAGTTTTCTCATATGCAAGTGTCTAGAGTAGCCAGAGAGGAAATATAAACGAGTGAAATGTGATGGGCAAACGGCATTCAGCCTTAGTTGTTTTTTTCCTTGTTGTTGTTGTTGTTGTTTTTTGCGGTAAGCGGGCCTCTCACTGTCGTGGCCTCTCCCATTGCGGTGCATAGGCTCCGGACGCGCAGGCTCAGCGGCCATGGCTCGTGGGCCCAGCCGCTCCGCGGCATGTGGGATCCTACCGGACCGAGGAACGAACCCATGTCCCCTGCATTGGCAGGCGGACTCTCAACCACTGAGCCACCAGGGAAGCCCCTCAGCCTTAGTTTTAAGGAGGTAATATTGGGGTGTTGGGGACTGTGGCAAACCAGACAGCATGCCTCTGGAAGGAGGGAGCTGCTACTCCAGAACAGCTGATTGCTGCTATGGAAAATCTGGGGTTCAGTATTGCTAGAATTTTCTGATTCTTTGAGAAAAGCCAGAAGCCAGGAATCCTGCATTGTTTTGTTTTGTCTTGAAATGTGAAGCTTTTAAACCTTTAAATGTTGGCAACCAGTTCAAATTTAAAACACTCTGGGACAAAAACTCGTAGCCAGACAAAACGGTCTTGTAGTTGTCAGTGTGCAACCTCTGCAGGAGAGATACAAAGATAGACAGAGATAATATTCTTGCCTTCAATAAAGTCACAGCCCAGTGAGGGTCACACCCAGAAACAAATATTCACGGTACAGTGTGATAATTATAAGGATAAAGATATCAATAAAGTATTAGGAGGGTAGAGAAGAGACAATTATAACAGCTGCAACTACCATTTATTGAATGCCGGGGCACTGATCTACCCACTTTACATGTGTTACTACATTTCATGCTCACATCAACCCTGTGTATACAGAAATGACTTTATTAAAGTGGCAAACCTGGATTTGAACTCTATCCTTTCCAACTTTAACAATCTGTGTTTTTTCTACCGTATCACACCAGTAACCATTGCACTAAACAGAAGTCTTAGTTTCTAAAGATCAACCATATGAACATTTGAAAATGAAACAAATTACTTTTTACCCATTCCATCTCATTCCAGAAAAAAAGAAAAATTTTTTCTTTTCAATTTAATAATCACACTGGAAGATACTTATAAAACACATATTTAAGATGTGATTTTTAGACATTGACACTTGAGTTGTAATATATCTTTGCATCAGGAAGTTTTATTGAAAATATTGGGATCCTAGTGGTTAAAGAATTATATGTACTCAATGTGCAGTAAAATTTATGAATTTAATTAATTTATTTAGCAGACATTCAAATAGCACTTACAGGTACTAATCTAAGCACTTTGTAGATATTAACTATTTTCAGAATTTTTCTTTTTTTAAAGATTTATCGATTACTTATTTATTTTATTCATTTTTGGCTGCATCAGGTCCTAGTTGCAGCATGTGGGATCTTCACTGAGGCATGCAGGATCTTTCGTTGTGGCACACAGGCTCTTCTCTAGTTGTGGCATGTGGGTTTTCTCTTCTCTAGTTGTGGCATGCAGGCTGGGCGGGTGGGCTCTGTAGTGTGGTGCACGGACACGTGGGCTCTGTAGTTCACGGCACCCAGGCTCTCTGGCTGAGGTGCATGGGCTCGGTAGTTGTGACACGTAGGCTTTAGATTCCCCGCGGCATGTGGAATCTCAGTTCCCTGACCAGGGATCGAACCCGCATCCCCTATATTGCAAGGTGGACTCTTTACCACTGGACCACCAGGGAAGTCCCCACAATTTTTCTTTTTTACACTACTTTATTGAGGTATGATTAAAATACAAAAAGCTATACATACTTAATGTGTACAATTTGATGAGTTGAACCCACGAAATTATCATCCCAATTTATGCCATAAATCCATCCCTCACCTCCAAAAGATTCCTCCTATCCTCTTCATTTATTATCATTACTATTACTTTTATTTTGTGATAAGGACACTTAACATAAGATCCACCCTCTTAGCAAATTTTTAAGTATAAAATACAGTACTGTTAACTATAGACACTGTGTTTTACTGTAGATCTCTAGGAATTATTCATCTTGTGTAACTAAAACTTTGTGCCCTTTCACTATTCACTTCCCATTTCCTTCTTCCCCCAACATCTGGCAACCACCATCCTACTTTCTGCTTCTATAAATTTGATTATCTTAGATTCCTCATATAAGTGGTATCATGGAGTATTGTCCTTCTGGTCTGTCTATTTCACTTAGCACAATGTCTTCCAGGTTCATCCATGTTGCTGCAAATGGCAGGATCTCCTTCTTTTTTAAGGATGAATAATATTCCATTATATTTATAAATCATATTTTCTTTATCCATTCATCCAGAGATAAGGTCTGAGGCATAGAGAGGATATGTAACTTAACCATCATCAAATAACAATAAGTTCTGGAAGCAGTATTCTGATCCAGGCATTCTGGCTCAGTAGTCCATACTTTTAACCACTATGTTATTCTGCCTCTCTATATTTTATTCCAATTATGATATACTAAAAAGAGCGATAAATTACACACTACAACATATAGTTGGTCTACAGTAAAATTAACAATGTGAATCAAGTGTGTCGGTGTCATTATAATTTAACTGTTACTATATGCATGTTAACTAATCACTTTTTAATTCAATAAATGCTAAAATAATCTGGTTTGGAAACTACTATAATATCACTAAGTTAATGATACAGAAAGAAAAGTGTTTAATTTCGAGTAATTAAGGAAATGCATATTAAAACAAAATACCATTTATACCTTTCAATTAGGGAACAACTAAAAATATTGACATAATCCATTGTTTGGTAAGAATACAATGTAACATGCATGCTTAATACTGCTGGTGGGTGAAGAAGTAGGTAAAGATATTTGAGGGGGGAATTTGGCAATATCTATCAAAATAAAGTGAATGTAACCTTTAACCCAGACATTTCATTTCTAAGTAGCTATCTCAAAGAAACCACCCAATTCACAAAGTAGGACGGTCATGTTTTATTTTTTAGACTCCTGAGTTCCTGAGTCATTTACCATGAAAGTATTATTCATGTACTTTTCTGAGTAATTAAAAAAAAAACTATGATGGAAAAATTGTTGTTATACTTTTCAATGTCAACCTGAGCGTATGGGATATTTTCTTCACTTTATTTTACATTAATAAATTTTTAAAAGTATGAATTGTGAAGCAAATCTAGGCCACATATGTAAACTACAAAAGAAAAATAATTAATTTGTATATTTTGGATAACTTAAGACTATTGGAGATAGCCACTATCCATTCAAAAATTAACACTTGGCATCAGGCCCTTCCCCTGCTATATGCAGCTTTAACCAACCCCTAACCCCCCACCTCACCCTTTAAGATATCTCAAAATACAGAATCTAAAAACTGCACAAAAATGGAATTTCTCCAATCTCTCATAAATCCAAATAGCATTAGCCTCATAGACAAGTGTATAGGGACTGAGTAACCAGGCCACTGTATACTATTAAAACCGCAATGTCATTTTTATTTAACTCATGGGTCAGGCAACGTCAAGCATATATCTAAGGGCAAGTTCATTAGTGTTTGACCAGGGTACTAAAGGGAAACTTTTTTTTTTTTTTTTTTTTTTTTCTTGGCAGTACGCGGGCCTCTCACTGTTGTGCCCTCTCCCGTTGCAGAGCACAGGCTCCGGACTCACAGGCTCAGCGGCCATGACTCACGGGCCCAGCCGCTCCGCGTCATGTGGGATCTTCCTGGACTGGGGCACGAACCGTGTCCCCTGCATCGGCAGGCGGACTCTCAACCACTGCGCCACCAGGGAAGCCCTAAAGGGAAACCTTTTTAACTCTAGCCTACACATTTCACAAAACTGACCGATTTTTATGAGTAAAACGGAAGAGGGCAAGAACTAGACAACCTGATAAAGTAAAATTAGTTGCTCTTTAAAAAATATCTTCCTATGACAGAATCTTTATCTATCAAATATGATAAATGAACACAGGGTACATTGTTTTGTAGTTGCTAAATGTGGCAACATAATTACATAGGGAAAGTAAGCCAGTTCCAATTTTTTAAAGGGTGTAGTTATTAGGTTTTTAAATATCAACATCATTCATTTACTCCTTTATTCATTCAACTAACTATTAAATGCCACATGCTTTATACATTACCACATCCCTCAGTATCCCTATTAAATATATGGCATTATTTCCACTTTAAAGATGAGAAAAGGACTTGCCCAACTGATACACCTGCTTCTCCACACAGACATTTAATAGACAATGCAAATGTTAACAGCCAAAACTAAATTATCATCACATTCAGTCCTCCCTATTTCAATAAATCACACTACCATTCACTCACTCAAGTCAAGATTTCAGGAATCATTTTTCATTTTCCCCTTAATCTCACCATCCATTCCCTTTTAATCCATAACCAAAACAAGACTATCATAATCTCTCAGCTGGACTATAATAAGAACCACCTTACTAGTCTAGGTGCTTTCACTTTGGCCTTCTGCAACCCATTCTACACACAGAGCAAAAAGAGCATTTTTAAAAATCAAAAACTAGGTCATATAATTTCTCTATTTAAAACCTCTAAAAGCATCCCACTGTTCTTAGAATGATTTGGCTCCCACCTACTTCTCCAAATTAATAATTTATTATTATCCTATTACCCACCAAGTTATTTGTTTAAAGATGAGTATGTGACCCAAGCTGAATCACTTAAATCAGCAGCAACAATTCTGCTGTAACCATAAGAAAGGCAAATTTCACTAAGGTTACTAAACTGGCAGAATAAACTCAAGAGATTTATGTAGTAGCCACTATCTCACTACTTGGGAAGTTACTGACGAAGAATAAAGATACTTCAGAAGAAAGTAGAAGCAAGAGATGGACATAGAGAACAGTTTATGCTGACTTTTACTAGACTCGTATCACTTATTATTCAAACATTAACAACTTTCTATATGTCAAGCACTATGCTGGGTAGACCCTGACAGGATGTGAAGATAAAAGAAACCTTTTTTTCTACGTATAACAAAAAAATAACACTTCCTTAAAACGCTGTTACTTTCATGCCTCCATGCTTTTTCCTCTTGTCCCTTGGAAAATTCTTACTCATTTTTTCTTTTAACATCTTTATTGGAGTATAATTGCTTTACAATGGTGTGCTAGTTTCTGCTTTATAACAAAATGAATCAGTTATACATATACATATGTCCCCATATCGCTTCGCTCTTCTGTCTCCCTCCCTCTCACCCTGCCCATCCCAACCCTCTAGGTGGTAACATTGCACCGAGCTGATCTCCCTGTGCTATGTAGCTGCTTCCCACTAGCTATCTGTCTTACATTTGGTAGTGTATATATGTCCATGCCACTCTCTCACTTCTTCCCAGCTTACCCTTCACCCTCCCCATATCCTCAGGTACATTCTCTACATCTGCATCTTTATTCGTGTCCTGCCCCTAGATTCATCAGAACCATTTTTTCTTTTTAGATTCCATATATATGTTTTAGCATACGGCATTTGTCTTTCTCTATCTGACTTACTTCACTCTGTATGACAGTCTCTAGGTCCATCCACTTCACTACAAATAACGCAATTTCATTTCTTTTTATGGATGAGTAATATTCCATTGTATGTATGTGCCACATCTTCTCTATCCATTCATCTGTCGACGGACACTGAGATTGCTTCCATGTCCTGGCTACTGTAAATAGAGCTGCAATGAACATTGTGGTACATGACTCGTTTTGAATTATGGTTCTCTCAAGGTATATGCCCAGTAGTGGGATTGCTGGGTCGTATGGTAGTTCTATTTTTAGTTTTCTAACGAACCTCCCTAATGTTCTCCATAGTGGCTGTATCAATTTATATTCCCACCAACAGTGCAAAAGGGTTTCCTTTTCTCCACACCCTCTCCAGCATTTATTGTTTGTAGATTTTTTGATGATGGCCATTCTGACTGGTGTGAGATGATATCTCATTGTAGTTTTGATTTGCATTTCTCTAATGATTAGTGACGCTGAGCACCCTTTCATGTGTTTGTTCGGAATCTGTGTATGTTCTTTGGAGAAATGTCTATTTAGGTCTTCTGCCCATTTTTGGATTGGATTTTTTTTTTTTTTTTTTTTTTTTTCAGTATGTGGGCCTCTCACTGTTGTGGCCTCTCCCGCCATGGAGCACAGGCTCCGGACGCACAGGCCCACCGGCCACGGCCCACGGGCCCAGCCGCTCCGCAGCACGCGGGGTCCTCCCGGACCGAGGCACAAACCCGCGCCCCTGCATCAGCAGGCGGACTCCCAACCACTGCGCCACCAGGGAAGCCCCTGTTTGTTTTTTTGATATTGAGCTGCCTGTAAATCTTGGGAGATTAATCCTTTGTCAGTTGCTTCATTTGCAAATATTTTCTCCCATTCTAAGGGTTGTCTTTTTGTCTTGTTTATGTTTCCTTTGCTGTGCAAAAGCTTTTAAGTTTCATTAGGTCTCACTTGTTTATTTTTATTTTTATTTCCATTTCTCTAGGAGATGGGTCAAAAAGGATCTTGCTGTGATTTCTGTCATAGAGTGTTCTGCCTATGTTTTCCTCTAAGAGTTTTAGTCTCTGGCCTTCCATTTAGGTCTTTAATCCATTTTTAAGTTTATTTTTGTGTATGGTGTTAGGGAGTGTTCTAATTTCGTTCTTTTACATGTAGCTGTCCAGTTTTCCCAGCACCACTTATTGAAGAGGCTGTCTTTTCTCCACTGTATATTCTTGCCTCCTTTATCAAAGGTAAGGTGATCATATGTGCATGCATTTATCTCTGGGCTTTCTATCCTGTTCCATTGATCTACATTTTCGTTTTTGTGCCAGTACCATACTGTCTGATTACTGTAGCTTTGCAGTATAGTTTGAAGTCAGGGAGTCTGATTCCTCCAGCTCCATTTTTCTTTCTCAAGATTGCTTTGGGTATTCGGGGTCTTTTGTGTTTCTATACAAATTGTGAATTTTTTTGTTCTAGTTCTGTGGATAATGCCGGTGGTAGTTTGATAGGGATTGTACTGAATCTGTAGATAGCTTTGGGTAGTATAGTCATTTTCACAATGTTGATTCTTCCAATCCAAGAACATGGTATATCTCTCCATCTGTTTGTATCATCTTTAATTTCCTTCACCAGTGTCTTATAATTTTCTGCATACAGGTCTTTTGTCTCCTTAGGTAGGTTTATTCCTAGATGTTTTATTCTTTTTGTTGCAATGGTAAATGAGAGTGTTTTCTTAATTTCACTTTCAGATTTTTCATCATTAGTGGATAGGAATGCAAGAGATTTCTGTGCATTAATTTTGTATCCTGCTACTCTACCAAATTCATTGATTAGCTCTAGTAGTTTTCTGGTAGCATCTTTAGGATTCTCTTTGTATAGTATAATGTCATCTGCACACGGTGACAGCTTTACTTCTTCTTTTCCGATTTGGATTCCTTTTTCTTCTCTGACTGTTGTGGCTAAAACTTCCAAAACTATGTTGAATAATAGTGGTGAGAGTGGGCAACCTTGTCTTCTTCCTGATCTTAGTGGAAATGCTTTCAGTTTTTCACCGTTGAGGACGATGTTGGCTGTGGGTTTGTCATATATGGTCTTTATTATGTTGAGGTAATTTCCCTCTATGCCTACTTTCTGCAGGGTTTTTATCATAAATCGGTGTTGAATTTTGTCAAAAGCTTTCTCTGCATCTATTGAGATGATCATATGGTTTTTCTCCTTCAGTTTGTTAATATGGTGTATCACACTGATTGATTTGCATATATTGAAGAATCCTTGCATTCCTGGGATAAACCCCACTTGGTCATGGCGTATGATCCTTTTAATGTGCTGTTGGATTCTGCTTGCTAGTATTTTGTTGAGGATTTTTGCATCTATGTTCATCAGTGATACTGGCCTGTAGTTTTCTTTGTGACATCTTTGTCTGGTTTTCGTATCAGGGTGATGGTGGCCTCGTAGAATGAGCTTGGGAGTGTTCCTCCCTCTGCTATATTTTGGAAGAGTTTGAGAAGAAAAGGTGTTAGCTCTTCTCTAAATGTTTGATAGAATTTGCCTGTGAAGCCATCTGGTCCTGGGCTTTTGTTTGTTGGAAGATTTTTAATCACAGTTTCAATTTCAGTGCTTGTGATTGGTCTGTTCATATTTTCTATTTCTTCCTGATTCAGTCTTGGCAGGTTGTGCATTTCTAAGAATTTGTCCATTTCTTCCAGGTTGTCCATTTTATTGGCTTAGAGTTGCTTGTAGTAATCTCTCATGATCCTTTGTATTTCTGCAGCATCAGTTGTTACTTCTCTTTTTTCATTTCTAATTCTATTGATTTGAGTCTTCTCCCTTTTTTTCTTGATGAGTCTGGCTAATGGTTTATCAATTTTGTTTATCTTCTCAAAGAACCAGCTTTTAGTTTTATTGATTTTTTGCTATTGTTTCCTTCATTCCTTTTTCATTTATTTCTGATCTGATCTTTATGATTTCTTTCCTTCTGCTAGCTTTGGGGTTTTTTTCTTCTTCTCTCTCTAATTGCTTTAGGTGTAAGGTTAGGTTGTTTATTTGAGATGTTTCTTGTTTCTTAAGGTAGGATTGTACTGCTATAAACCTACCTCTTAGAACTGCTTTTGTTGCATCCCATAGGTTTTGGGTCGCCGTGTTTTCATTGTCATTTGTCTCTAGGTATTTTTTGATTTCCTCTTTGATTTCCTCAGTGATGTCTTTGTTATTAAGTAGTGTATTGTTTAGCCTCCATGTGTTTGTTTTTTTTACAGATTTCTTCCTGTAATTGATATCTAGTCTCATAGTGTTGTGGTCAGAAAAGATACTTGATAGGATTTCAATTTTCTTAGATTTACCAAGGCTTGATTTGTGACCCAAGATATGATCTATCCTGAAGAATGTTCCATGAGCACTTGAGAAGAAAGTGTATTCTGTTATTTTAGGATGGAATGTCCTATAAATATCAATTAAGTCCATCTTGTTTAATGTATCATTTAAAGCTTGTGTTTCCTTATTTATTTTCATTTTGGATAATCTGTCCATTGGTGAAAGTGGGGTGTTAAAGTCCCCTACTATGATTGTGTTACTGTCGATTTCCCCTTTAATGGCTGTTAGTATTTGCCTTATGTATTGAGGTGCTCCTATATTGGGTGCATAAATTTTATAATTGTTATATCTTACTCCTTTTTATAAGTCCACCTCAGATACTGCTACCTGAGAAGGCTTTCTTCAACCCTGTAGGTAAAGCTAATCCCAGTCTCTACAATCCTTCAACAGACTTCTGTTACAGCACTTATTAAATCATCCTTAATATGTATGGGTTTACCTTAGATAGAAAGTCCACATGGAAATTATCCTTGTGTTATAGGCTGTTAGAATTGTGCTTAGCACGTGCTTGGAGCACCAGGAATATTTGTTCAATATAAGAGTATATATAGGGACTTCCCTGGTGGTCCAGTGGGTAAGACTCCATGCTCCCAATGCAGGGTGCCTGGGTTCGATCCCTGGTCAGGGAACTAGATCCCACATGCATGCCACAACTAAGAATCTGCATGCCACAAGTAAGAGTCCACATGCCACAACTAAGAAGCTTACGTGCCACAAGTAAAAAGATCTCGTGTGCCGCAATTAAGACCTGGCGTAACCTAAATAAATACATTAATTAATTTTAAAAAGTGTTTAAAAAATAAAATCAATGGCTATTAAAAGAGTACATATATATACACATACATATGTGTATGTGTGTGTGTGTGTGTGTGTGTATATATACACATATTTATTTTACACAGGCAGATCTTTATACAAATATCCCAAACTCAAGATACTACATTATTAAGTATCAAAAGAAAGTCATTCTATCCCTATGAAAGATTAGCAAAAGTTTTATGGAGGTGGCACTTTTGAGCATGGACCTTAAAAACTTTCTGGATATGGGCATGGAATGTAAAAGCAGTCAGAGCCGAAATAGTAGGAATAAACAAAGGTACAAGAAGTTGCAGGAGTGTGTGTCTAAAGAATGCAGAGCAGCCCTGAGTGGTTAGAGCTTCTGGTGAACAAGGGAGAATAAAGGTGAAATTGTTTTTAGCTCACATGAACACTCAGACATGAAGAGAGCAATTATTATTACACTGTAGACATTTAGGGGATAGAATCAAGCATCAAATTGGTGTTGAATTAGACTTCAACTTGCTACAGAACATTGTACTAAATAACAGTAGTATAGACTTATAAATAAGTAAGAAACACTCACTATCCTCCTGAAGCTTACAATGAAAAGAGAGTAATGGACACAACAATAAAATAATTTCATACAATCTAGGCAATAATACACCTTAAAATAATGTAAAAGCATATATTGAGGCTTACTATGTTTTAGTATTGTTAAGAGATTTAGATACACTATTATCTTTGTAACAACCCCCCAAGATATATCATCATCTCAGAGATGAGGAAACTGAGGCAGGAAGAGGTTAAATAACTCTCAAGGTCAGAGAGCTTGTAAGTGGAGGATCTAATACAATGTTCTATATCAGTATAGGAGAGGAAGAGAGTGACTTTGACTGGGAATGTTTCTTAAAGGCAGTAAAATTGTGTTGTAGATATTGAACTAGGTGCTTGGGTTATGCCAGGGAATGGAACGACATGGTTTTACTCCCATGAAGCCTACAGTCTAAGAGAAAAGACAAGTAAGCAAATATATAAGTACAACTTATGATCAGTCCTATGAGAGAAGTAAACTAGGTTTAATAATGGAAACTAACAAAGGAGTGGAGACCTACTTAAATTGGGGGGACGGTGGCAGAGAAGGCCAGACGATATTTAAACCAAGACCTGAAGAATGAAGAGCCAGTCATGCAAAGAGACAGAAAGGTAAGAGGCAGGCAAGAGCCTTATGTGTTTAAGTAAAGGAGACAATGTGATAATTCTCAGTAACTAATATTTTATTTCTATCAGTTGTATTTCAATTTAGTATTGCTGAAAACATTTTTACTGATTAATAAAATCATAACTCTATGCAATTAAAGTGTAAAGCACACAGTAGGTAAACAGAAAATAAAAATATCTTTCCACGTGCATTTGCATGTCACAGATATTCTAAATGCAAACAGTAAAAAATAGTTTTTGTCTATGCATTTATGTAGAGTCTGAACCACACATCTCGGCAGTTAATACATCTAATAACAATATCACACAGACCAACAAATATATTCAATTTTTGATAAATGACCTAAACAGGAATAAGTTCTAGAGCCTGGAACTTATACCTTTGCTTCAAAATAAGTAATATTTTCCCTTGAGATAATATCTAGCTAAAAAAAGGAAAATCATTTTCACTGTGATATATCTTAGCACTTAGTAGGTGCTCAAGAAATCAGTTTTGTTTCATACTGAATTAATTATGTTACAGAATTAGGGGGTCTTAAAAGATTAAAATAATGTTTTCCAAGTTGAAGAAATATTAAGCTCTGATAGTGTATGACAGACTGGTAATAGGAATATCTAATTAATGCTTTGTAGAACTAGTGTTCAAGTGTTACTGACAGTTAGCTTTACCATTTTAATTATAATTTTTTAGTTTGTTCCCTGCTATACATTATTTAGATAAGATGCATTTTATCAAAAGGATACCTTTGAAACAGAAGTTATAATGCTCTATCATATTATTAAGAAAACACTTTGAAAATCCAACAAAGATCCTAAGAACTTTAAAGCTAAAAGTGACCTATGGGATCATCTAGCGAAGACAACTACTCAGTGTGGTGGTCTCCATAACAAAATTCTCTCACAAGTGATCAGAATTTTGAGAGAATTTCTATCCCTCTCCAAGATACTCAGATCAACTTAAAATACTTCTAATTTTCCCTATTTGCAAATGAAGCAACTGACAAAGGATTAATATCCAAAATATACAGGCAGCTCATGCAGCTCAATATCAAAAAAACAAACAATCCAATCCAAAAATGGGCAGAAGACCTAAATAGACATTTCTCCAAAGAACATATACAGATTCCCAACAAACACATGAAACGATGCTCAACATCACTAATCATTAGAGGAATGCAAATCAAAACTACAATGAGATATCATCTCACACCAGTCAGAATGGCCATCATCAAAAAATCTACAAACAATAAATGCTGGAGAGGGTGTGGAGAAAAGGAAACCCTTTTGCACTGTTGGTGGGAATGTAAATTGATACAGCCACTATGGAGAACATTAGGGAGGTTCCTTAAAAAACTAAAAATAGAACTACCATATGACCCAGCAATCCCACTACTGGGCATATATCCTGAGAGAACCATAATTCAAAAAGAGTCATGTACCACAATGTTCATTGCAGCTCTATTTACAATAGCCAGGACATGGAAGCAATCTCAGTGTCCATCGACAGATGAATGGATAGAGAAGATGTGGCACATATATACAATGGAATATTACTCATCCATAAAAAGAAATGAAATTGCGTTATTTGTAGTGAAGTGGATGGACCTAGAGACTGTCATACAGAGTGAAGTAAGTCAGATAGAGAAAAACAAATACTGTATGCTAACACATATATATGGAATCTAAAAAAAAAAAAAAAAGGTTCTGATGAACCTAGGGGCAGGACATGAATAAAGACGCAGACACAGAGAATGGACCTGAGGACATGGGGAGGGGGAAGGGTAAGCTGGGACGAAGTGAGAGAGTGGCATGGACATATATACACCACCAAATGTAAAATAGCTAGTGGGAAGCAGCCACATAGCACAGGGAGATCAGCTCAGTGCTTTGTGTCCACCTAGAGGGGTGGGATAGGGAGGGTGGGAGGGAGATGCAAGAGGGAGGAGATATGGGGATATATGTTTATGTATAGCTGATTCACTTTGTTATACAGCAGAAACTAACACACCACTGTAAACAATTATATCCCAATAAAGATGTTGAAAAAAATTAAATACTTCTAATTTTCCCATTCTTATAGTTAGAACACTTAAGCACAGAATTTAAGCAAACTAATTATATGCAGAGTCTACAGAAAGCTATTCTGTAATCTGAACAGTTGCTTCTACAGATATAAATTGACCATATATTACAGATCACAGACACATTAAGAATTCTAATTATTTTAACAAAATGCCTTTAAAAAGAAAACTCTTAGTCATATGGTTAATTTGTGATGATCTTGACTTTGTCAGAAAGAAAGTAGTTAATTTTTTATGTTTTGATTTATTATAAATTTTAAATGTTTATTAGTCTCTGGATGTTTCAATAATATCCTCATATTCTCTCACTTGAAAAGAAATTCTAACACACTATAAATTTTTAACCCAAACAAGAATCTCCTGCTTTTCTGAATAGCTTAACTATTCCATAAAAATAGGTAAGGTTTTATTAAAATGTCATCACTCCATTATTATTATCCTTGAATCAAACATCTTTAATATTTGTGGTACATTAATTCCATACAGCACAAAATTTCAATGTGCAACTGAGTAGCTGATGCTGAAAGATGTACCTCCAGAGATTGAGTGCACGTGCACCTAATTAGAACTGTTTGAAATTTTTCGCACTTTCAATAAAACCAACAAATATGCATGTTGTCTAATGTCATTTTCTGTCTGACTCGATTTTAACCAACAAAATATTTAACCTATTGCGTAACGTGAGAGCAGAACTTGAAAAATAAAAAATTAGGTTGGTAAGTGATTAGCCTATTTACCTCCTTGATTACAAGTGAATCTGCTACATATTTACTACATACTGCTATTCTCATCAGCCCTTTTAAAAGCAAATTAAAGTATAAGTCACATAAAATATGGTGTATGGAACATCAAACTTACTGAGATCTTCAGAGAGTAAGTTGGTATATTTCTATTCTTTTAATAATTAGTGGTGAGATCTGAACATAGTGTTTTCTTCAAATTTTAAAATAAATTAAAAATGGTTTCAAGTTTAGATCGTAATAGCACATGGAATGGTCAGAAAGCTAGCATTATTTAAAAAAAACTTATATGCATCATCATTATGGAGGATGTTTTAGAAAAAATTAAAAAGTCAAATGACTGTTAACATCTTTAAATTTCATTTTATATGTTACGTTGATAAAATCAACAGGAAAATTAATAGAAAGAACAGTACAAGTTGTTTTAATATAGTAATTTTTAAAGTAATATTTTAAAGTCCTAAGACATTATATTTTCATTTGTTGGTATTTTTAACATCCATGACAAGAGAGAATTAATTGGTTAGTTACCTCTTATAATGTGAAAGAAAATCTTTCAGCTAATTTGAGATGGTTCACACTATTGGCTTCCAACTTGAAAATTAAAAGGTAAGTCAGTCAGTTAAGCAATAGATGCCAAAAACTTAGTAGGCAGCAAAGTCATAGCAGGAGTAGCTTAACAAGGTGATAATGGACAGAAATGCCATCCTTACTGTGCTATTGAAACATGTGTGTTTAATAGCCTTATTTTCCAACAGACACTTTTTTTGGTTCAAACTATGAAGCAGAAAGAAAACTGCAGTCCATGACAATGGGTCATTTCAGAACTTGGTCTCAAAAAATACATTAGATTCTAAAATTTAGTTTCTGCCAGCGGAAGTCAGACAGTGGAGGAATAAGACAGTTGATATATTCAATCATTTATTTATTCATTAATTCAGCAAAGAGCTTTCCTATCACATCCAGGCACTGAGGCAAAGATGAATCTGAAGTGTTCACCATCTACTGGGGGTAGAGACACACAACCAGTAGTGTGCTAATAAATCGGCTCTCCACACAAAAAGCTGTGATTTGAAAAGTTTGCTGATTTCCATGGTGTAAATACTCTCACTGTGGCCGATTTCAAGCTAGCAACAGTTTATCAGGTTCACAAAATTCCTGAATATCTCAGTTAATTTCAACAACTGCCTTTTCTTCTTCTATTCTAAAAGCATTCTGTTCGGTTCTATACAGAGAGAATATAAAGATCAGAAGATGTAGTATAATCCCTCTCTTCTCAAAGAGCATATAGGCTGGACAATGGGCTAAGACAACTACACGTAGAGCGTATGAGGCACATATAACATTTTCTGGCATATGAGGACAAAATCAAGAGATAAGGATAGGTTACATTTATAATAGGACAGAGGATTTTAGGTTTTCTGGAGGATGTATCAGCTAAGTATGGTCTTCCTGAAACATATAGGGGGTCTTTGAACGGTGTGAAGAGAAAGGGTCAAGCAGAAGGAAGAGAGTTAAAGGGACCTTTTTAAAAATGGTGGGGTGTATTCAGAGACAAGTAAGTAATATCATTTAGTAAAATCAAAGGTATGTGGAAAGAAGTGAGAATAATTCCTATAAAAATATTTTAGAGCTAATAAAGTTATACTCACCTATTTGTATCACTTACATTCTCACAATTAAATACCTGTCAGGCAAGTAATATTACCACTATGCTAACTTTAAAGATGAGGAAAGAGTCTATGTGGAGACAAAAGGAGGGTGAAGTAGGTTACTCCTCAATATAGACCTCATTAATGGATTAAAGATTTAGGAAATGGAATCACTGAAGGCAATACAAATCATATAATGGGAAAAAGCAGTGATTTTAGTGGGGACTCTTGGAGACCACTTACCTACAATCTGCATCAGTATCTCTATTTATATAGCAGGAAGAGTTACCATCAAGTCCCACATTCACATGCTCATCAAGACCAAAGCTTTCAGGAGGTGCCATTTTCAACCTGCACAGCCATATGCAGCAGGCCTGACTCTAGTAGAGCCTATAAGAATCAAATGAACTAAGGCAGGGGGAGGGGAACTGAAAAGTATAAAACACTAACCCAATGTGAAGCTTCCTCCTCTTTCTCCTCAATGAAGCTATCAACAACTTTAAGGTTAACAGCCAGAATATCACTGACTAGAAAAGTCTCCATAGAAATTCATCCAAGAATTTGAAAAAGAACAGATACATGAATATGTATAACTGAATCACTTTGCTGTACACCTGAAACGAACAGAACATTGTTAATCAATTCTACTAAGAGTTAATCAACTCTCCAATATAAAATAAAAATTAGAACTAATTACACTACTGAAAAAAAGAAACGAAACACACAAATAAGTCCAAATAAAACTGGGGAAATCTGAATTGAAAAAAAAAAAAAAAGAAATTCATCCAAATTACTGTGAAATAAAAACCATTCCAGTTTTTTGGGTTTTTTTTTTGGTACGCGGGCCTCTCACTGTTGTGGCCTCTCCCGTTGCGGAGCACGGGCTCCGGACACGCAGGCTCAGCGGCCATGACTCACAGGCCCAGCCGCTCCGCAGCATGTGGGATCTTCCCGGACCAGGGCACGAACCCGTGTCCCCTGCAACGGCAGGCGGACTCTCAACCACTGTGCCACCAGGGAAGCCCCCATTCCAGTTTTTAATGAGCCTCTACTAGATTATAGATAATAACTTCCCACAGAGAATATGTTTTTTAACAGACTAATAATTAATATCTTTATTCTTCATACAAAGTATTCATTCCATGCTCAAATATGCTTCAACAACAATACTGATGAAGAAGCACTATTTTTCTATTTGTAGGTGTAGCACTCATTAGCTCTCAGTTCTCCACATCCATTTGTTTGTTTGTTTGTTTAGCTTACATTTTTACTACTTTTAAGTGTACAATTCAGTGATTTTCAATATGTTCACAAACTTGTACAACCATCATCACTAATGAATTCCAGAATATTTTCATCATTGCAAAGGAAACTCCCCTCAAATGGATAAAGGATTTACATGGGTATTTCTCCAAAAAAGATACACAATGGCTGATAAGCACATGAAATGATGCCTGCTCAATATCACTAGCCATCAGGAAAATGAAAACCAAAACCAAAATAAAATACCATTTCACATTTACTAGGATGGCTATTATTAAAAAGACAGGAAATAACAAGTGTTGGTGAGAATCCTGGAATAACCTTGTGCATTGCTGGTAGGAATGTAAAATAGTGCAGCCACTGTGGAAAACAGTATGATAGTTCCTCAAAAAGTTAACATAGAATTACCATATGATTCAAAAATTTCACTTGTGGGTAAATATCCAAGAGAACTGAAAGCCGGGGCTTGAATATTTGTTCACCCATTTTACAGCAGCATTATTCATTATAGCTAAAAGGTGGAAACAACCCAAATGTCTCATCAGTGGATGAATGGATAAAACAAAATGTGGTACAAAAAATATAATGGAAGATTATTCAACCTTAAAATACTCTGACACATGCTATAACATAAATGAACCTTGAACACATTATGCTAAGTGAAATAAGCCAGTCACAAAAGGGCAAAGAGTATATAATTCCATTTATATGAGGTACCTAGAGTAGACAAATTCATAGAAACAGAAAGTAAATGGCGGCTGCCAGGGGCTACAGGGGAGAGAGGTACAGAGGGTTATTTTTAATGGGTATGGGATTTCAATTTGGGAAGATGAAAAAATTTCTGGAGATGGATAGTGGTGATGGTTGCACAACAATGTGAATGTACTTGATTCCACTGAATTATTTGCTCAAAAATGGTTAAAATAATAAATTTTATGTTTTGTAAATTCTACTAAAACCATGGAAAAATCATATATATGGCAAATTCAGGTATTTTTTAGAAAGCCAAAAATATTTTAGAACTTTGAAAATTTGCTTAGGTAGTGAGAGATATGCACACAAAAACAAATGTGTACACAAATAAACATGAAGATTTAAACTGACTTTCCTAATTTATTAAACATTCTATGGGTACCCATATGAAAACCACTGTGCTGCATTTAAATTACATTATATTTCTCATTATGAAAACTGCTGCATGTAAATAAATACACAATTATTTAAATATATCTAGTATTTTTAATGCATTGTGTTGCATACCTAGTGGCTTATTATTAATGAAATGTAAAAAACGAAAACAAACAATAAGACAAAGGAAAACAACAACTAAAAAAACTATATTCATTAGCAGCCATGACCCATCCCCTTTACTACTCATCCAGGTGTCCCTGGCAACCATGAATCTACTTAAAAAAAATTTTTTTAATAGGCTTTATTTTTTAGACAAGCTTTAGGTTCACAACAAAATTGAGCAGAAGGTACAGAGTTCCCATATACCCCTTGCCTCCACATAGCCTTCCCCATTATCAACATACCCTACCAGAGTAGTATATTTATTACAACTGATGAGCCTACACTGACATGTCATTATCACTGACATGTCATTATCACCCAAAGACCATATTTTACATTAGGGTTCTCTATGTATCTCTATGTATCTATGGGGTCTGGACCAATTTATAATGACATGTATCCATCATTATAGTATTATACAGAGTAGTTTCAGCCCTACTAATCTACTTTTTGCCTCTATACATTTTCCTATTTGGGCATTTCATATAAATGTAATCACACAATACAAGGCCTTCCTTGTGTCTGTCTCTTTCACTTAGCGAAATTTTCTCAAGATTCTTCTATTTTTTTAGCATGTGTTGGTACTTCATTCCTTTTTATGACTGAATAATATTCCATTTACGATGTACCACATTTTGTGTATTCATTCAACAGTTGATGGATATTTGGATTGTTACCATGTTTTGACTATTAAGAATAATACTGCTAGACACAGGGAGATCAACTCAGTGCTCTGTGACAACCTAGAGGGGTGGAATAGGGAGGGTGGGAGGGAGACGTAAGAGGGAGGGGATATGGGGATATATGTATACATATAGCTGATTCACTTTATTATACAGCAGAAACTAACTCAACATGGTAAAGCAATTATACTCCAATAAAGATATTAAAAAAAAGAATAATACTGCTATTAATATTCATGTGTACATTTTTGTGTGGACATATGTTTTCAATTCTCTTGCTGTGTGTGTGTATGGTGTGTGTATGTGTATCTATCTATCTATCTAGGAGTGGAATTGCTAGGTCATATAGTATACTCAATGTTTAACTTTTTGAGGAACTGCCAAACTGTTTTCCAAAGCTACAGTATCATTTTACATACCCGCTTGTCTGAGGCTTTCAATTTCTCAACATCCGTGCCAACACTGTTATTGCCATCTTTTTTACTCTAGCCATCCTAGTGGTATGAAGTGGTATCTCATTTTGGTGTGGGTTTACAATTCCCTAATGACTAAAGATGTTGAGCAGCTTTTCATGTGTTTACTGACTGCATATCTTCTCTTGAGAACTGTCTATTCAAATCTTTTCCTCATTTTAATATTAGTTTATTTTTCTTTTTGAGTTGTAAGAATTCTTTATATATTCCAAATACAAGTCTCTTACCAATATATGACTTGGAAATATTTTCTTCCATTCTGTGAGTTGTCTTTTCACTTTATTGATGTTGCTCCTTGAGGCACAGAAGTTTTTAATTTTGATGAAGTCCAATTTACCTACTTTTCCTTTTGTTACTTATGTTTTGGTGTCATATCTAAGCAACCACTGCCTAACCCAAGGTCACAAATTTATTCCTATGTTTTCTTCTGAAAGTTTTATAGTTCTAGCTTTTACATTGAGGTCTTTGATCCAACTGAGTTAATTTTTATATATGATTTAAAGGAATAAGCCAATTTCCTTCTTCTGCATGTAGATATCCAGTTGTCCCAGAACCATATTTTTATTTTTTATTTGTATTTTTTTTTTGTGGTACACGGGCCTCTCACTGTTGTGGCCTCTCCCGTTGCGGAGCACAGGCTCCGGACGCACAGGCTCAGCGGCCATGGTTCACGGGACCAGCCGCTCCGCGGCATGTGGGATCTTCCCGGACCAGGGCATGAACCCGTGTCCCCTGCATCGGCAGGCAGACTCTCAACCACTGCGCCACCAGGGAAGCTCCCAGAACCATATATATATATTTTTTTTTCGGTACGCAGGCCTCTCATTGTTGTGGCCTCTCCCGTTGCGGAGCACAGGCTCCGGACGCGCAGGCTCAGCGGCCATGGCTCATGGGCCCAGCCGCTCCGCGGCATGTGGGATCTTCCCAGACCGGGGCACGAACCCATGTCCCCTCCATCGGCAGGCGGACTCTCAACCACTGCGCCGCCAGGGAAGCCCCCAGAACCATATTTTTAAAAGACTATTCTTTCCATGTTGCGTTGTCTTGGCAATCCTGCTGAAAGTCAATTGACCTTGAGGGTAAGGAGTTTATTTCTGGACTTCTAATTCTATTCTACTGATCTATATGTCTATCCTTATGGCAGTACCATAGCCTTGATATTCACATAGAATTTTAATTCACTTATACAAGTGAAGTTAATGACATCAAATTAATAACACTTTTATTGTATCTCAATATTTTAAAACTCTTCTTATATATTAGAAAGACTTGCTATGTTTGCACAATTCACTTTTAAAGTCTTGTTGCATCATATGTATTTAAAAAGGTAAAAGTCTAAGATAAAAATAAAACTATTCAGAAAAAAATCTTAAGTATAGAAGTTCAAACGTCATGGCAACAGAGGCCTCTATTTTAACCTTAAATCTCTTAAATAACACCTTAATGAATAAAGGGATATTTACATTCCACAGTGACAAATATGCATATTTACATACACAGTTATTGCCTACTGACCAGTTTTCTCCTTTGCTCCCTCCCCCTCCCACACACAGGTTGACTTGAAGCACGTATGAAATTTTTAAATTCACATGTAATCACCAAATTTTAGAACCAGAAACATTTTTGGAAATCATTTCCTATTTTTCTTGGATGACCCAGACCCAGAGTAGTTAAATGAACTGCCCAAACTCATATAGGTAGAGAGCACAATATCAGATATTAGAATCTAGGTTTCCAAACTTCCTTTCAACCACTGGATGCTGACTCATGTAAATACTTGCTCATTCAACAATCATTTAAAAGGTGCTAGCCACTAGGCTTAGTGCTGTAAATATGAAGATTAAATGACTGAGATCCTGCCCTCAAGGAGCCTACCATGATAAGGTAAAGAAACACAAATTTAAAAAAGCAAATAAAAGGACAGAAGTGCTGCAACAGAAGTGCTGCAACAGATGTGCCTAATAGGTTCAATGGGACACAGGGACTTTATGCATATTTTAAGGTTCTACGACACTTTATATTTTCTCTAGCAAAAACTGAGCTTCTGCAGTTCTACACTATGAAAAAGCCAAACAAATGAAAAAGAAGTATGAGGCCACTCAAGGCTAGACAATCATATAGCTTGTTAGTGGCAAGGGCTTAGAACTCAGATTCCCTATACCATAGTGCAATAATCTTTCCACTACCATAAGCTAACTAATTGCCAATTGAGAAGTACTGTTAGTTTGATTAAAATCTGTAACACTGCATCCCTAGATTCAGAAAACATTTTTTAAAAATCAGTTTTTATTGACTTAAAAATTTTTTTAAATCAATTTTTACAATCTCATTTAGAAGGGAAACTACAAAGAAGTTACCTGGCAGACACTACAAATTAAGGATAACATAAATCTACCTTAAAGTAGGAGTTTTATTTTTTACTGTTGTGCAAACTACCTATTCTCAGCCTCATTTTTAACATATGAGAATTTATGAAGCCAAATCAGAGAGATCCTCTCATAATAATCCCCTTGAGAAAGTACATATTCATGTCAACATTAATACTTGAAATGCTTGAAATATTCAGACATACTTGGATAACTTCACTTTTACAAATGCCTCTAAGTTACAAATAATCTCACTGATTTATAGATTCTTCTTTTTTAGTTCAGTCATTCATTAAGCACACACGTACTCTGTGACAAATTCAGTGAAAGGCCTAGAAACAAAGAGATAAATTCAATACTTTTCCTATTCTTAAGGTGCTCTTAGTCTAACAGGAGAAATAACTCAGTTAACAGATAATTGCAAATGAGTGTGGTAAATGCTTTGACAGATACATGTTCACAGGGAGAGGAGCTCAGCAAAGAGACACCTAACCTGAATAACCACAAATTTGACCACTGAGATTAAATAACCACCTGGCTCACAACTTTTGGCTTCAAATTACTTATGGCAGTTTCAACAAATCAGTTTCCCCTCTTCACAGGACAAAGACAGGCCATAAGTGAGGTTATTCCACAAAACAAAACAGAACAAAAAAACCCCACATCATAGTCTCTAGAGCCAGTTCCTGGAAATTCAGAGTAACTGTTGAGCAGAGGGTATGTATATCAACAACAGAAATGACTGATTTGAAGGAGCAACATTCATTTAAATTTATGACATATATGCATGTCAATATATCAATCACATTTACTTTAGAGTGATACTTCATACATTGCTCCATTCATTACATACAAAAATGGGTTACGATATTTGAAATTACAATTACCAGTAGAAACTGGGACTCCTAAGACATTTTACTGTATTTCTGAAATTTCTAATTCCAAGCAAATTGATCCATGTGTATACCTGTTATCATCACAAAACTTTTTACCTGTAAGAAAACAGCAGCCTTTAAAAGCACCTTATTAAGATTCTCTTGTTTACAAGGCAAAGTATAAGGGAAACATCTCCTAATTCAACAGAAATGAACTGATACTTCACTGATATTCTATAATTATTAGATATTACAAGTATACCTCTTAGGTAAAAATATTTCACATTTTCATCAGGCAAAGGCAGGGGTGTAAATGTAAAGTGCTTTTGATAACAGAACACCAAAAGGACTAGAAACAAATGGCAACCTGCATATTTTGAATTTTACATACATAATCTATAACTCTAATATTTATTTTTGAAATGGAATTTTTATAAAATTATTAACAAGAGAATTAGGAATCTTACTAATTATCTCACAATTTATTTAAATATAATGATTTTTTTTTCCCTTCATAATGATTACTGGATCTCTTCTATATTTACTTCAGTAACTATCATGTGATAACAATACAACCTACAACAAAATTATGACAAGTATTAAATAAAATAGAAAAAGTCAGCAAGACAAAGGGAAAGAGGCTAAGAAAGTCGTGTAAAACAAGATTTCAACTCATCTGAAATAAGCTTGACATACAGAACTTTAACTTTCCTAAATACTTTAAGAGTTTCCATCACTGTACTAACACTTAGAACAGACTTATCTCTATCAGAGAACAAAAAGAGATTTACATAAATGGATACAGACTGGAAATGTGGCATATTCAGGAGTTACAGCATGTATGTAAAAATTCAAGAGCTGCTTATCTTTAAAATCTACATAATGGAAGGTTCAGTCCCCTTTATAATATGGTTTCTCTCTCTTTATTAAGCTTTTCTTTATTAAGCTGCTTTTCTCTTTTTTAAACTCCCTACTCATAAAGCAAGAAAAATTTTATCAGTATCATTAAAAATTCTCCTCATAGACAACCTGAAAGCAATTCAGATTATTTCAGTCAAATAGGAAGTCATGGTTCCTTGATCTCTAACAATGAAAGAGAAATTACACGTACAAGAGTCTTATTTAGAACATTTTCTTGTCCTCTCACTCCATAATTTAATCTTGGACTTCATGTGGAGTATAACTTATGCTGCCCTCCCAAGATACATAAATAAAGTTTGTACTTTCTCAAATAGAGGTTATTTAATCCTAAATATCCCGTCACAAATATAAGTAAGCTTCATCTCCCTTTGTATGGTCTTTGTCTTGGAGAGAGAAAATATTCTCTTGGATGCCTACAGTCATTTCTATTCATTCCTAGGAGTTAACTAGGAGGTTCCTCTCTCACCTTCTTCTGAAATTGTTCCAATCACATTTATTTCTTCACTGTTTTTTCTCCCCCAAAGTCTCTATATCAACCCCAACAAACATCTGGCTTTTATTCTTATGCCTTCAGTTACTTCTAATTTGTGGGCATCTGACTTTTCTAGCATAAATTTCTAGCAAATTACTCCATAATCAATGTGTGTAAAAGCTGTAGCTAAAAAGGAAAAGATTTCTTCCTTGTGTTCATCCTCATGGATACCATACCTCTAGACACTGAAGACTACAACTCTGCTGGCATTTAAAAATTCTATTTTGCACTCTATGTGCAAATCTAATTTGTTTTCCACTGTCACTCATAGGACTTTTCCGGCATTATTCTTTTCCAAAGTATCTTCTTCCCTCTTGTTTCCTTCATCCTTTTCCATCTAGTGTCCATGTTCAGTATTATTTCTCCCCCTGCTCTCCCTCTACCCCCATGCATTAGCTGTAAAATAGATGTAAAGCTTGGTGTAAGTCCAAAAATTTTATGATCAAAATACATACTTAGCAAATTGTTTGGCTAAATCTTTCATGTATGATGAAAGATTATTACCACAATTCATTAGCAAATTATAGACTTTGAAATGTAGGCAGACAAATATTTGGCCCTGTATCAATCAATTTGGACCAGCTGGGTAGAAATTCACACAATCCTAGGAAACCCAGGAAGTGAGGTGCTCTTTCATTTTTCATTCACTTGAAACATTAAAGAAAAATTACCATTCTACAAAAATGTCCACTTTTCGAGATTTTAGCAGCAGCATTTTAGATTGAGTTTTATTTTCAGTCAATTACTACTTTAGTGACCAATAAACTGATCCTTTTTCTTGCAATTGACTGCAGAAGAATAGTGCCTAATGCACACATAGGCACCTTGCTATCTGACCATTATATTCCAGTTTAAAAGCTAAATATTTAATAATGGTTTTAATGCCCTAAAAAGCAGGCAGGGGGCTACTTCTACATACACTAAATCAGCCTGGAAACTAATTTTGCAGTTATTCATGATAAATAATATCATTAACATTCTTCCTCTGAGCCTCTCTTGCCCAGTGAGGTGACCCTGTACAAAGATTCTGATTGATCCTATGTCTGTCTGTTTTGGTTAAGCTACCAGGCTGTATATGGGAACAGCTGCACTTTGGGAGCAACTTAAAACAAATTTCATCTTAGTGGCATCTAATCCAGTCCTTGGTACAAGACACATGGAAAAGTCAGTGTCAAAATTAAACAATGCCGTCTTTGCAATGAGCAGATGCTTTTGCCTTGCAGCTGTAAAAACCTTAAAACAATCCAGTACTCTACTGTCTGGTCACGCAATGACCACAAAGCAAGGAATACATTTTGTCATTTAGAGAAAATGTTTACTATGAGCTTTTAAAGTCTTTTTTCTTTAAAAAAAAATGTTTAAGAAAATAATAAAAAGGAATACATTGAGTGTAATAATAAGGTAATACAGCCCTAAATTGAGCAATAAAAAAATTTTAAGCATATTCGCCAAAATAAATATGTTTGAAAAAGAATAACTACTTGACTAAATAGTATTAGGCCATACACAAAACACATCTGACAAAAGAAAAATTACCATACACGTGTTTTAACAGGTTATAGACAAATAATCTTTGGTATATAAGGATAAACATGTAAATATTTTCTATATGCAGGCCTTATCTTAATATACCTAGTCTTAGTCTAGCTTATGTTTATGAGCATTTTATATTCATTTACCTACCCATCCTTTGATTTACTTCCTTCTTTGTTTTTGCTTATGTTTTTGCTGGGGGAGGGTGGGGTGGGGGGAAAAATGGGGAGGTTATATAATTCTTATTTTATGGCTAGAGGATAGTTAAATGCTAAAACGTTTCTCAGCTTAAGTAATGTGGTACTTATCAAAGTCTATAAAGAAACGGCAGCCTTTTCCAAACTTTACCCTATAGAAGAGAACCTTGCCTCTAACATTCAGGAATCTAGGGGTTAATATTTTAATACTGAAATAAACTCTTCTTCATGAGGAGAAACACTCCAACTACTGTGTGTGGGAAACCAAAGAACTAGCCCCACCTAAATAAATGACTGCATGGTCATGATCAATCCACTTCTGCTAATTGAGATTCTGGCTTTAAAGGTAGTTTTTCATGGTACCTACAAGAAAGAGAATCTAGTAGTCTTACCTTTATTTTAAATACTCTACTGCAAAAAATTTTTTTCAGTAAGTTTTTCCTAATCAGATTTTTTTCTTGAAATCCCTTTTTCCCAGAGGATATCAATTCATTAACACCTCATTGCTTATAAATTTCATTGGATATTTTGTTAGTTGAAGGTCTGGGGATTCCCCTTATGTTCCTCCCCACCCCACAACGAATATTTCAATGAACAAGTCCCAAAGTAATGACCACATTAATAGGAAGTTAATTAAATTTAATTTAAATATCAAAGAAGGCATGTTATCCTATCCTCTTCATTAAAATCTTTGAGAAGTAAAACTAAATATTTTTGTGGTTGTCTTTGTATTTCTATATTTTATTTTCTAAAAATGTAATTAAAACATGTTGATGTATAAATCATATTGATGCATTATGCCAAAAATACAAATTCTAGACATTCATTTTTTGTAAAATGTTTACAATTATCCTTAAGTCATATAATACTATTGGTATGATTTTGTTGTATTCTTTGTTAATGGTTATAATTGAAATAAAGTTGAATTACAGTGTCAATAAAACATGTCATCAAACAAAAGTAAACCATGGAACAAAAATATATCACAAGAGAATTATACTTGAAAGTATAAAAACATACAAATACAAAATAACTGACATGTATTCCTAGATATGATCCCTTGTATTTTAACCCACATAAACTTGGAATAAGAATTAATCATTTTACATAAGCTAAGAATAAGAATTAATCATTTTACAGTATCAGTGTTCCAAATTATATACAAACGGCTTTACGGATAAGAAATAATTATAAATTTACACAAACTGGATTTGCTTATACTTTCTTGTTATTTTTATAATAACTCTGGTTAATAATCAGAATTATGCTAACAAGAACTGTGCAAAAACATTTTGTTTGGAAGTGCATTTGAACTTGTTATTAATTACGCAATTCCAATTTACATTTAATGGACTTTAATACATTACATATTTTTATGGGAACATGTGGAGATCTGGAAAAATGGTTGGCTCGAATAAGTGGTTCTCTTTTAAGTTCATTTTATCCCTTTGGGTTTACTCAATAACAGCAATATATTTTTAAAGTATATATTTTACTGAAAAAATACATAAGTCACAAACCAAAAGCTAACAGATGTGTGACTTCTAATTAGTTATAATAATCTCTGCTTCGATGCCATTAGAATGAGCCTTTCTTTTCTTTTGAAAACTAAAAAAGCTTTCCTTTGAATTTTAAACTGTCAGGGTGCTTCAAAGTCAGTGTACAAAATCTGCTTTGATTAAAATTTTAGACATCTACAGTGATAACTTTATGAAAGGAAAATATTAAATTATAATTATCCTAAACAGACACAGTCTTGTGAAACTAACCCTACATTCATGTTAAAACACAAAGAGTTGAATATAATGAATTTGATTCATCCTCGAACACAAAGCTTCACCACAGTAAACTCAGTCAACTGTTGCTCTTGCGCCTATATTCATGGTGCTTAAATAGCTCACTTTAAAACAAAAAAAACTCCAATTGGCTTTTCATATATCCACCCTCCCCAAAAATAACGCACTTGAAAAACTCAAATGATATGAAAGGCTTCAAGGCCTCTTTTCTCCCTTTCATACCCCTTTTTTTTATTTCTGTTTGCAGTAATCTGCCTTTCTCTTTCTCTTTCTCATTGCTACAGAGCAAGCGAGGAGGCTCAGAGCTTTGAAAAGGGGGCTCAATGTGTAATGGGTCCACTAGAATTAATTTACTTGCACCAAATCCATTGAGCACAGAGGGTTTTTTTTTCCCCCTCTCTCTCTCTCCCTCTCACTCCTCAAATCATTTGGAGTCGAACGCAGCCCCCAGCCTTTGTAATTCTAGTAAAGCACTTAAAGTGCACAGTAGGTGTTCATGAGGACCATCTGGTCAAAAGCAAAACAAGCTGCTGATTTTGCCTTTGAATAGAATGAAGCAAGTGTGAATTAGTCTCTTCAATTAGCACTATTACAACCTGTCAAGTGCATATTGTAAAACAGGATTATTACAGTATTGGTCACCAGTGCAATTATTTACTCTCTGCCTTTTCTTGCATATAAAAATGTCTTATGTTTATTAGTTTCTGATAACTGAACATAATATCTCTTAACCCAGGCATTTTAAAACTACCAACACACAAATCACAGATTATGAAATACAGTCGGCCAAGAAGCTGTTAGGATACACATATCTTAAGTAACAAAGGTCTAAAGCACCATCGACTCTTAACAAAATTTCATTGTTTCTAACCTTCTTGAATGTAGGCGAAGAAATACTTACATGGCTAAAAAAAAAATGTCCAATAGAGATTATTCTAAAATACTTTCAGAGGGAAAGAAAGACTTGTCAGTTCCAAATAGCTGCATTGTAAATATCAAATTTATTTCCTAAGGGGATAATTTATTAAGCATCACAGAAAACCCCAAAGTTTATAAAATGATCATTACTGATTTATTCATTTGAAGTGGTATAACTTCAACAGATCTCAGTAACAAAGTGCAACTTGAAACTTATATACAGGCAAAAGAAACTCAGTCTCCTTTTCTGAAAGCTGAAAAAAGGCTCAAATTCATTGCCCAGTTGCTTAAGAAATTATCTCTCTTTCATTCTTCCTAAGATGTCATTTTGATTTCAAATTTTTAAAAATCAAACTATGATACACGCTAATTAAAATGGGTTCATTCTAATTGAGCTTATATATGCCGTTCATCTTACAGTAAAAATAAACCCCGTAAACTTTTAATTAAATAAGCACACAATTTAATTTACCCTATTGCATATGCACATTCTTATCTCTCTACTCTTCAGTTCTGTGCCAGCAGCCCCCACCCTCTCCATACTGGAAAACAAACAAACCAAAAAATAAACAAACAAACTATACGTAAAACATATACAGAAAGGGCATGTTAGTTAAGAAGTTTTAGTCAACCCACTACTAGAAAATTGCTCTTTAGTATAATCTGTAAAAGACTACAAATGTACTGTTAACAACGTCCAGCATTAAAGGAGAATAGTTTGAAATGTGTATTAGTCAAGCAAGTTGAGTAAGTAGCAAGTGAAAAATAGACACAAAAACCCAACAGGAGTTTCAAATTTGCAGAATCAGAATTAGTCTCATGATTTCACAATTATTTAGCCAACATTATTTTTAAGGACCGGTATGATTTATTTAGTTCACTTCTTGTTGCTAATTCAAAAGTAGTGGCTTCCCACTTAACAATTGCTAGTATTAGTAGTGAAATGTTTTACTATTCCATGCAGGATATATCTTTATAAGTTGTCGATTTTTCCCTTTAATTCCCATTGAGAACTAAATAAACACTAATAAGAACAGTGAGAATTCTAGGGTAAAGTGAAACTCAGAAAAGGATTTAAATAATTCCAATAGCTCTTCATAGTGCTTCTCGCTGTAAGAGATAAGGAATACTCCATGATTCCGTACCAAAAATACTTTGGTTTTTTATCAGTGTTATTCTGGGTCACGTGTGTATTCCTTAAGTTTGTATGACATCTAAAAGAAAAGTGATATTTTGTCTAATAGGAGCTTTTGCAATAGTAAGATGGACAACAAAGAATTAGTTTCCAAGAAAAGTTGGCTTGATTTCAGGGACTTTATTTCCTTTTCCACACCTGGGTTTAGGATCTGAAGTAGGCAAATCAATCTTTTTTCCCCCTAATTTAACCAATCCCAAGTGCATTTGTAGCCACAGATCTTTAAAAATCAGAATTACTGAAATCTGTACAATTAACTGTTTAAAAATCTAAATTCTCAGTGTAGAAAATTCATTAAAATAAGGTAAGCTTGTTTAAATTTTCAGGGAAATTCACTAAAGTGTGTCAACTAGGTAATGAAGGATCCAAGAAGGTAGAAAGACAGATTGTCACAAAGTTATTGTTACATTATTTGATAATTTTTATAAACTATTTTGTCATAATGGAAAAAGGGAAAGGATTTTTATTCTTATGACTACTTGCAACCTTCCATTCTGACCTTTTTATACTGTCATTGCCTTTTCCACAAGTAGGAGGATAGTGTAAGTGGAAGGATTTGTAAAGAGCTTAAAAAAAATAACCTCAATATCTAACTAGCTTAAATTAAAGTCTAGAGCACCCAAAGGATATAAGTCATGCATTGTGAGGCAAGAGATCACAGAGACAGAATGAACAAACACTTGTACAACTATCGGTTTATCACCACTAACCTGCATGAACATATGGTCACTGAAGAGTTATTTAAAATTCAAACTGCAGCTAAGTTCTATTTTCTAAGTCAGTATTTTAAAAAATGTATTTTGTTAATTAAAAATTGAAATTATAGTACCTTTGTCAATCCTATTTCATTTAATAGAACTTTCCCTCTGGAGGGAAAATATTACAAGAGATTTCTTTTAGAAATGCAAGGCTTTCAAAAATTAAAAATAGCAGAAAATGGTATTTTTTCCCCCATCTACAACAAAAATAATATACAACTACACTGGAAAATAAAATCAGTTGTTTTTTTTTCTTCCTTTTATATGTTGGTTGGAATTCATTCTTGAACCTATCAAACAACACTGAAAAAAGATTTCTGAAACTGGTGACAAAAATTAATTTACAAGTTAGGATATATGGTATCATTAAGCTTCCAAATTAATAGCAAAAATTCTAGCATTTATAAAGTAACACTGCAAAATCATTTCAAGATTATATTTTTATTGTGTTGCAACCTGACTTTCAATCATGCAACAACAAAAATACATGTACTTAAGTGTCACTGTGGGTTGCGTGGCTGTAGCATAAGAGCATCTTGTCCTCCTTGAACCCCATTCCAGATATTCCACAAGTTGAAGGAGAAAAGTCTTAGGATTAGGCCTACAGAGTGTGACCCTAGGCCTAGAGAGTATAATCCACATTCCTTTTCTAAACTGTACAGAATAAAAGAGTTTATGTGTACCTGTCTACCCACAGAAAAGCAACAGATATTAGAAACAACTGCATTTATTTTTTTCCTGGCAACTAGCATTTCAAATATTATTTTAAATCAACTTTTAAAAGATAAAAAAAGGGAAAAAGAAAAAAAAAGAAGAAACCAAACTCTTGTTGAGAAATACATAAGAATATTTGTCTGCAAAAATATTTTCAGGACACTTTTCATTTAGAAAATGGTATACTGTTTTCAAGTCCTTGAAGCTTAAAATATATTTGGTAATCTAAATAGCAGGACGCAGAGAACAGTTTCAGCCAACTGTGGCACACAATGGCACATTTACAGAATTTTAAGTATTTCTTTTAATAATTGATGTAGTCATTTTGAATCATTCTGCATAGGATATCAGGTGTGAACAGATTGCATTAACGCTGCTTAAACATTTCAACTTGTCAGTATGGCCAACTCGATTTCGGAAATATTTGCAGTATTTTCCCATCGAAACAGTAATAAAGGCAAAATAAATATATGCCACTACTTTATAATCACCGAACATTAATGAATATTTTATGTCTTTTTAAATCTCCCTGTTTAATTTAAAAGGGTGAAATTAAGTCTCCTCCCTGCAATATGCCAATTATCTGTAAATCAAACAATAACTTGGCTATTATGCTCCTTTTTGTTAATATAAGAGAAGCTAATTTGAAAACACTGAACGGCATTTTTAGACTATCAGTTTAATAGTCCTCTCTGCCCCCTTGTGGGAGAAAGTTGAAACACACTCAAACTATAGAAACTGGAAATGTTAAAACAAAAATGCAAAAAAACAAAAAAATGTAAAATTCTGGCTGTAAATATTGCAATCAGAAAAAAAAAAAAATAAGGCAGTCTATATGTACCCTTCATGCGATATACTAGTCTTCAACTTAAAAAAGGAAATCAACAACAGAATGAAATTTACCTCTTATTATCTTTGCTGTTCTTGATTAAACTGGGGTTATTTATTTTGAAACTGAATTCCCTATTTAATTTTATCCAATATATAATTTAAATTTCATAATCATGAGGCTCCCAGAATAACTCTGCGATAGGGCCAGAGTTAAACATTATTTTTAATATAAAAACGACAATGATTCTTCAATGAATTAAAATTTTAAATTTAGAGAACAGAACATCCATTATAGAGATTAAAAATGAAATGGCAATTAATATATTTAAAATCCTGAAAAAAATCAAATAATTTAAACCTATGATTCAAATTAGGGGCCAAGAAAAATCTTAAAGATCTTAGTTACTAGTCAACAAACTATTCAAGTGATAAACAGAGAAAATAAACTTCAAGTAATGAGTTATTTACGCCAAATTCAGAAGTTGAAATTTATCGATAAAACATGAAAAAAGTAAAACCATTAACAGTCATTACTGAAATAATTCATATACTTCCGAAAAATGATTAGGGTGAAAACAACTTGTTCTTTCAATATGACATTAATAATTAGTTGAAGCAATGTAGTCCAAGAAAAAATTTATGAAATAATCTAAGATTAAACAAGATTAATTTTCTTTATAAAAACATGAGTGGACAATGACTGTTGTCTTCATAATTTACAAGGGGTAATGTGACATAATCATCATTTCACTGTCTCTAAACACAAGTCTTGTCACATAGCCTTACACATTTTCCCCCCCAAAGCAGATAAATTACTAGTTTTTAGGTAGGTGGGGTCACAGACAAGAAGTTACCTCTTCTCTCTTGGGGGAGGTTCTTTTTGAAACAGTGGCCCTGGTTGGTCACATTGATGAAAATATTTACACTATAAATAGATTCTTCTTAGATACTCTGAGCTAAATGACTGGGTTCCCTACAGCATCTCACGAATACTGCCCAAGGCTGGAATTCAACTGCTTAAGAAAAGCCTCCTCAATTCCTTTTGGAAATAGGCAGGATACACACTATAAATAATATGTTTGAGAGCAACCTTTCAAATAAAGTATACGCATGTTCGAAAATGCATGCTGTCGATAATCTCCAAATTAATATTCTAAATAATTACTATAAAACTATGAAATATATAACAATGTGTTTTTTTTAAGCAGGGTTTTAAAAGTTGACTATTTTAAGAATTATCAAGAGCTTTCATTTACAACATCTATCTTTCTAGGTCAAGTCATTTAATGTATCTACAGTAATCACTGATGCTCAAGTTAATTAAAATTAAAAACCCAATAATGAAACATAAAGAGAGTTTCCAACCAGAACACATAAGCCCTCTTTAACAGGGTCAACATTAGCTATAATGAGCTACCTTTATTCCTTAGCTGTGAGACATAACTCACCTCTTGAATGGTACTGCTTCCTGAGAAGTTCAGGTTGTACTCCCGCTGGACTTCTCGGTGGGTGATGATCAGCATGAAGTTTTGATTTAATGACTCCTGCAGGGCACTGAAAGGGCTGAAAGAGAAACAAGGAACTCTGAGATGAACAAGTTCTAGCTTGCTTTACGGTTAGCGAAAAAACCCCAGGAGTACCATAACCTCCACACAGGCATGTCCGGGCCCAATGTTATCATCTTTTCAGCTCCTAAAGGCAAGAGAGCAAGCCGAGAACAACCAAGGGGAGTTAACCTGTTAACTCCTTCTCTACCAAGGTGTTTTTTAACTTCAGTTATAAATACTTTGCATACATAAGAATTTCGACAAGTCATGTGCTGCTGTCTGCATATGTATTTTCTCCAAGAGAAGCAAATTTGTCAATTATATTAAATTCCAAATATGCTACTAAAATGTATACTCAAAAACTCTGGTTCAATTCCAAATGAAACAGCAGTTCTGGAAGAACAGAAATTTGAAACTATTGCTTATACTCATGAGTGTCATATAGGTATACAAATACAGTTTCAGTAAAAATTGAGAAAGTATGGAAATCTACAGAACTTTAATTGCTATACCGAAATTCCTTCAAAATAATTGTGCTTTCACTTACAAGTCAGAAATACCGAGAATTCAGAAACTGGAGAATTCAGAGCAATATTAAACTCTGTGCCAAAGTTCCAAAATGTAAGAAATGTGTCAGAAACATGAAGAATAAATGAATTTAGCCACATTAATTAAGAAAAATAGGCCATGGTTCTATTTGTTTATAACAATACTAAAAAGCACCATCGGCAATGAAAATAAAAATGTGTCACCATTATGTATGAACAATCTGTATTGCTAGTCTCAAGTGTAGTGCTAGTCTCTCTTCCATGCTATGCTTTAGAAGCAAAAAATATATACGGTTCTGGCCTTCATCACTCCTCCTTTGCCAATATGTAACTATGTGATAAATATAAATGCAACATAAGATTAGAATTAGGCAGTTAATCTGTGTGTCCCAGTGTCACCCATCGAGTTCACAGGTAAATTACAGATTCAAAATACCTAGGAAACACCTATATACAGCATGAAATATTATTGATCAAAGTCAAGGGAAATAATACCCCACTAAAATAGAGTTTCTTCAGGCAGGAACCTTTGTCTTTGATCCTTACCACTTAAGCATAATGCCTGGCACACTGCAGATAAATATTTATTTAATAATGAATAAACTGTAAATTTTCAGAAGGCAAGAGTCTTACTCATATCTGTATTTTACACAGCAATGCTGCCTTCTGGAAAACTACCATGGGAATTAAGATTTTGATTTTGATTCACTTATTTATCTACATTAACTGAATGCCTCGCATTATTCCAGATGCTAAGGAAACCAACCCAAATAATACACAGTTCCTGTCCATGAAAACCTTCACAATCTAATGAGGGTAGACAGACACGTAGACAGCCATAGTATTAAGTGATAGATACAACTAAGAAATTGAAAAAACATACAATGAAAACCAAGAAGGAAGTGCTTAACTTTGCCTCAGTGAGAGGGGGAAAGGGTTAAGGGAAAGCTTCAGAGGAGAATAAAAATATAAATTGAAATATAAAGGATAAGTAGGACCTTAGAGTTTATTAATTGGAAGGAACTAAACTTTCGTTTTATTTGGGGAAAGGAGATGGGTGGCACTTTTTAGACTAGGAAATAATAAATGGAAGAACGCAGCATGTTCATTCACTCAGTTAACATATATTTATTGAGCGCATACCTATGTTTATGACACTGTTCCAGTTGCTAGGGACACAGTTATGACAAAAAAAAATGGCCCCTGCTTTCATGAAACTTATATTCTAGTAAAGGAAACAATACTCAAGTAAATAAGTAACTTTAGAGAATGCTAAGTGCTATGAAGAAAATAAACAATATTATAAAAGGTATCAGAGGGGTGGGGGGAAGGAAATTATTTTCAACATAATAGTTGGGGAAGACATCTCTGAGGAAATGACATTTAAGTTGAGGCTAGTATAAGAAAGAGAGAGCAGGAATCTGATCATGTAGGTCCTTGTAGACCACGGTAAAGGACTTGGTGTTTATAGTAATTGCAAAGGAAAGCCATTGGAAGGGTTTACACTGGGAAATGGTTAAGATCTGACTTACATGTACATTTATACAACATTATTCTGGTTGCTCTGGCTACAGTGCGAAAAGAGTCAAGGCAGGGCTAGTCCCAGCAAGAAGTGATGGTGGCTTACGCTAACTATAGAGGCAGAGAGTGAAGAGTTGTCAGGTTCAGATGTATTTTAGAGGTAGAAGCCAGACAACTTACTGATGGAATGTGAGAGAAAAACATAACTCTAAGGTGGTCGGAGCAAGTGGAGAGATGGAATTGCATTTAACAAGGAAAACTGGGTTAAGAACAGGTTAGGTAGAAGGTTTGAGAGTGAAGTTATGTATATATCAAAGTTTAAGGTGCCTATTAGAGATCCAAAAAGAGATATCATGTATAGCTGTGTATAAGAGTTGAGGGTTAAGTAAGAGAGCTCGGAGCAGGAGAATCGACAGCACATACAGGAACCTGGCCCCCCACCCCGCCCCCCTTATCTTCAGTTTCCATTTCTGCAATTTCAGTTACCTGCAGTTAACCAAAGTCTGAAAACATTAAATGGAAAATTACAAAAATAAACAATTCATAAATTTTACATTGCAAGCTGTTCTGAGTAGAGTGATGAAATCTCACGCCCTCCTGATCCATCCTACCTGGGCCATGAATCATCCCTATGTCCAGAATACCCTGCCCCTTAGTCACTTAGCAGTTATCCTGGTTATCAGATAGACTATCATAGTGCTTGTATTCAAGCAACCCTTATTTTACTTAATAATAGCCCCAAAGCACAAGAGTAGTGATTCTGGCAATTTGGATATGCCAAAGAGGAGCCATAAATTGCTTCCTTTAAGTGAAAAGGTGAAAGTTAAAAAAAAATTGTACGCTGAGGTTAAGATCAACAGTAAGAATGAATCTTCTACCAATGAAATTGTGAAGAAGGAAAAAGAAGTCTGTGCTAGTTTTGCTGTCTCACCTCTACATGCAAAAGTTATGGCTACAGTGCATGGTAAGTGCTTAATTAAGATGGAAAAGGCATCATATTTGTACAATAAGATATTTTCAGAGAGAGAAAGTCTGCATTCACATAATTTTTACATTGTTATAAATTTTCTATTATTAGTTATTGTTGTTCATCTTCTACTGTGCCTAAGTTATAAATTAAACTTTATCATAGGTATGTATGTATAGGCATACCTCATTATATTGCACTCTGCTTTATTTTGTTTCACAGACTGTGTTTTTTACAAGTTGAAGGTTTGTGGCAACCCTGCACTGAGCAAGACTATTGGCATCATTTTTCCAACAGCATTATTTTTTAATTAAGGTATGTACATTGTTTTTTTTAGACATAATGCTGTTGAACACTTAATAGGCTACAGTATAGTGCAAACATAAGTTTACATGCACTGGGAAACCAAAAATTCATGTGACTAACTTTATTACAATATTTGCTTTATCGCAGTGGTCTGGAATTGAATCCACAATATCTCTGGGGTGTATGCCTGTATAGGGAAAAATATACCATACGTAGAATATGGTACTCTCTGTGGTTTCAGGCTTCCACTGGGGGTCTTGAAATGTATTCCCCATGGATAGGGGGACTACTACAGATAGTATGTAGATTTTGTAGCCAAAAGAAATCACCTAGGCAAACAGGGCTCTCCTCCCAAATACTGCACAGCTTTCAGACTACCTCATGTCCTACCATTAGTATTACTATAGACTGCCTCTTCTCTGAATTCATGTATCATATCCCTTATTTAATATTTATTTATAGTGTGTTTTGTATGGTTTGCTTTGTTTCACGTGTGGAAGTCCTGAATTCAAGACTACAAGCCTTTTGAGAGTAAGTATCTTTATTATTCACCTGTATTTCCCTTGACACTTAGCATACTAAAAGGTGATTCAAGGCAATCCTATAAACACTTAAGGAATAGTTCTGCATATTTGGAACTCCACATAAAGAATGACTAATTCTCATTTTTTAAGCCTACCTTTGAAGTGCCATTTTACTCACAAAATTGTAGTTCAGAAAGGTTAAGTAATTTCCCAAGGTTATGCAGCTATAAAAAGATGGAAGCCAGTTTTTAAACTATATTTGATTCTATGTTCTTCAGCATCCTATCTCCCAAATGGCTAGGCTGCTTTAGGGATACAAAGATGAGTAAGACCCTGCTTACTAGGAGTTCACAATTCATTCATTCTTTCTATAATTATTTGATTCTTATTTGTAATAATACAGGAATCAAAGATATAATCACTGACCTCAAGACAGACTATTCTGAGAGTTAAAACAGATATGAGGATTGTAGAGAAGAAAAAGAGTACTTTGAAGTACTATGAAGAAGAATGGATAGTAAGGGAGGGTGGGAGGGAGGGAGACGCAAGAGGGAAGAGATATGGGAACATATGTGTATGTATAACTGATTCACTTTGTTAAAAAGCAGAAACTAACACACCATTGTTAAAGCAATTATACTCCAATAAAGATGTTAAAAAAAAAGAATGGATTGTAATTTGACAAGTATATAATAGAGGTGATTTCAGACACAGACTAGTTTGAGCAGAGATGAGATTGGAGAATACAGGGAAGGGTGGAGAAAGCAATGAGGAAGAAGTATAAGGGGATGTAAAGAAGGGTTTCTGAAAGAGGAAACTTGAAAAACGTTAAAGACCAACATTATGGAGGCTTCAAATGCTGGGCTAAGGAGCTCAGAATTCCAGAAGTCTTGATTATTACATACATAGATCCTCCTTTATCTTTACATATGAATCTACACAAATGTTTAATACCTTTAGTGCTTTCCTTTATGCAGTTCCCTTAGATATGTTTCTTGATGTTGACTGGTAGGCTTGTGCAATAACTTTGTAGAAAGGTTTGCCAGGACCAGCACTGACTGCCAAACTACGTTAGAAGAACACCAATTTAGTCTAGTTCCGTAATTTCCCAGGAGCCCTGGGGAAGGGTAAGTTTGGCAAGAAAAAATATTTATGGCTTTAAATTCCTTGGGAGTCACAGAGTCAGATTTGAATTCCTGCTCCACTCCCTACTAGTTGTTTGACCTTTGTCTCCCACCCCCACAATAATTATTCTTTCAATACTATTTATTTTGTGTCTACCATATACAGGCCCTTATTTTAGGCACTTAACTACTCTGTAAATTGTTTCCTCTTCAGAAAAAAGAAAATAACCTTTACCTGATAAAACTCTGAATATTAAATTTTACAAAGCCAAGCGGGAATTTTTATTACATGTAAGTTTTAAGGTGGTCTATTATTAAAAATAGAATACTTTTGAGGGGTACCCATACTATAAAATCTTACAATGACAGTAAAACATTAACTGAAGTGTCTATGGTGGTTTTGTGCCAGTTATTTTTCATGTTTTAGTTTCATTTCTCTGTAGGAGTTGATAAAGGGTAAAATCTTTTTTTTAATTTATTTTTTATTTTTTATTGGAGTATATTGATTAGCAATGTTCTGTTAGTTTCAGGTGTACAGAAAAGTGATTCAGTTATACATAGACATGTATCTATTCTTTTTCAAATTTTCCCATTTAGGTTGTTACAGTAGGTCCTCCTTGTTGGTTATCTATTTTAAATATAGCGGTGTGTACATGTCAATCCCAAACTCCCAATCTATCCCCCCTCACCCTCCTGGTAACCAAAAGTTTGTTCTTTAAGTCTGTGAGTCAGTTTCTGTTTTGTAAATAAGTTCACTTGTATCATTCTTTTTTAGCTCCACATATAAGCGATATCATATGATATTTGTCTTTCTCTGACTTATTTCACTTAGTATGATAATCTCCAGGTAAAACCATTTCTGATGCATGGAACATAACTGTACATTAGGCCTAATGTTATCCAAGCTCACAGGGTTCTTTTTAACACAGATCTTTTTGGAGGTTGATATACCACATTCATGTTCCTTGTGAGAATGTTTTTTATTATCTGCAACCTCAGACTCCAGCCTGATTCATTCACTTAGCCATTAATAATAATGGCTAGCCTTTAATGAGTGCTACTATGCATCAGGCATTAAGTAAGGGCTTTGGGTCAACTTTATGAAGTTTATTATTATCATTTTCTTGTTACAGATGAGGAAACTGATGTTAAGTTACTTGCTTAATGTCACACACAAAATAAGTAGTAGTAACTCTTCTAAGGTCTAACTCTTATGATTTGTCCTCCAGATACTGGGGAAGAGGACCCAGTAAGATCTTATTTCTGCCTTCATTGAGTTTATTGAGGAATGCACAGACAAGCAAACCTACAACCCGCATATGGTACCATTTGCTAAGAGCTCTAATACCACTTTTGCTAAGATGGTATGGAAATACAGAGGAAAAATACCTAAATTAGACCAAAGAGGAGGCAAAGGCTGTAAAGGAATTTACTATGGTGATTTGCATAATTTTCAAAGACTTCATTGCTAAAATATTATCTATAGAAATTGATTCTAGCTGCTGCTTAGCAGAATATGTTGAGCCCTTAGTTGCTGCATCTATGAGCAATTTTCTCCACAATAGTGTCTTCTAATAGTTGGTTAGGATAGTTAGCCACAGTTAATCCACCTTCAAGCAGTCTCTCTTTTACCTTCAAAATGCAAAGTCATTCATGCTCCTTCAACTTTGACCTTCAGAATAGCTGAGGGTAATTACCAAAGTAGGTGGATGAGAAATAATACAAAACAGTTTTTTGTTTCCCTTAATGGCATGTTTTCTCTTCAATAAGAGGGAGAAGGAAAGGTGTAAGCAAATGTAGAAATTTTTTAAAAGCAGTTGCATTTTAACTCAATGCAAGAAATGGTTTTAATAGAACATCTATTCTCTCCTTACCGGTTTTTAATTTTTCATTCTCTATTATGATTTTACTTTCAGTTTGAATATTGGTATTTACCAACAACGAGATGGTTGTTTCCACAAATAGACAACAGTCATTAAAACTTACCGTTGCTGTACCCTCAAATACAAATTGAAATTAATGTTTGAAATGTAATGAAAATCATATACATTGTCCCCAAGCTTTGAACTGGTGGTTATTTGCAAAAAACACAACACAGTGAATGTTAACATTTAAAAGCAATTAGTGGCAAAGTGCTAGACATTTTCACATATACCATCTCATAATTCTCCTAGCCAGTTTCTTAATTTTCAAGGTGGGGGAGGGACAGTGGGAGGCATGTGAGAGGGAACTACAAAAAGATAGATAGATAGATAATCTACCTCCTTAAAATTTTCAGTAGTATAACTAAGCATTAATATCTAAGCCACCAACAAAATTCTAGAAATAGTTTTGGCAGAACATCCCTTCTCTACTTTCTTTTCTGTCCACAAGTCTTGGACATTCATTCTGCCAATGAATGTCCACCTATGCCTGAGGGGATCCCATTCCAATTTAACTATGAGCATTTATCAGGAACAGAGAAGTCATCTGTAAAATATCTGTCTTCTAGTGAGTAACAACTTCATTTTAATTCACTGACTTAGTTTAACACATTTTATATCGCCATCCAGTTTTTTTTTTGGGGGGGGAAGGACAGTATGGGGAAAATTAGTGTACAGCAAATTTTAACACAGGCTCCAATAAATAAACTTGAAGTTACAGACATTTTTTTATACCTGAGAACATAAAAAGCCATAAATTATTGGCCTCCATGTGTCAAGTATTGATGAAAGCAACAACATTAAGAAAATATATATAACAGCCTTTACTGTCTTGACTGCTTATTTCACATTGAGAGAGCACTTTAGTGATCCACTTATGCAGAAAGCACATGGATATTTTAATATGTATGACACAGTGATTTTTCAAGGTTAACTTAAGATTGCATTATGGTAGTGAAATGATCATTTGATCATCATGTACCTATATACCTGTCATTAATTCCTGATTAAGAAGAGGAATGGCTTCCTCCTGACAAATAGCAGCAGGCCCATAGGGTAGAACAGTAAAAGGCAGGGTGTCTTGCATCAAGGATAATAAGAGTAATTTTAAGGATTTCTTCTTCAGCAATTCCTTGAATCAAGAATTCCCTCTTAAATCTTCAGTGGGCAGAAGATTTGGCCAGGCTAAATCAGAGCCTTCCTATGAAAACAGTAACAGTTCTAGGGGAAGCATTCATTGTTATAAAGTATAAATCCATCAAGATTAAGCAACTAGACTAGGAAAAACAACACATTCAGACTTGGGTTTCAGGGCTGTTATGGATTGAATGTTTGTGAATCCCCTCAAATTCACATGCTGAAAGCCTAACCCTCAATGTGATGGTATTTGGAGGTAGGGCCTTTGGAAGATGATTATGTTTATATGAAGTCATGAGGATGGGACTCCCATGATGGGATTACTGTTCTTATAAGAAGAAGAGAGAACAGAGCTTGGGCTCTCACCAGGAACCACATCTGTCAGCATCTTGATCTTGGACTTTATAGCCTCAAGAACTATGAGAAATAAATGTCTGTTGTTTAAGCCACCCAGTCTAGGGTATTTTGTTATAGCAGCCTGAGCTGATTAACATAAGGGCTTTTAAGAGTTCTGAATTCACAGCACTCAAGTAAACAGATACCATCAATTCTGCACAGGCTTCTACTAAATGGCTATCTGTTTGTTAAATGGTATATACACATCCAAATTAAAATTCCACTCATTAAAATCCATTGTAGAAAACAATAAGTATTTGTCAAAACTCATATAACTGGGGAATACTTAAGAACCCATTTATTATATGTAAATTATATCTCCACAAAAAAATTATAAGCCATAAAAAGTACCTGAACAATTGGATAACCACTATTTTGGCAATTAAATGGGTCCCATATTTTTAACTTCAAAAATACAACACGCTTTTTATCAACGTAAATGGAAACCATAGATTTTTTGCCATTGCTACTTAATAATACTATACGACCACTGACATATACGGCTGTTGCCCGTGAAATTAAATTTCTCAAATCAATGTTGTATATGTAGTTAAGATGAGTAAAATATTAACATCAATACAGAGATCAAAAAATCTCCTGTTTCATTCCTGCTGTGTGTGTATGCTATTTCTTTTCTTGCACTGGATATTTTAAACAAATATCAATGTAAAATAACATGTTTAGAAGGTTCATTTCCAATAATTTTATTTTTTAAATATGACCTGATATTGAAGCCAAAAAAGTAATTTTTTCAAATTATTGTGACTTTTTCTTATAAAAATATAAATAATAATCTTAGAATGTGCTATTGAATTTTTCATTAATAATTTACAATTTATATCTTTCTAAAAGGCCCTACAAAATTTTCTCTCCTTTGTCTCTTTGGGAATATTTTATTATCTACAATGATCTTTTTATCCTTTCAGATATATCAAGCTTTTAAATTAAAAAGCATGACACATGGCAATTTAAATTTCCATTCTAAACTTACAGAGTCATATGAGCTCTTGTCAACAAAAGACCAAATTTACTATAATTATGGATTATTTACACTAAAACAAAATAAGAAATCAATATGTAAATGTAATGTTTGTAGTAGCTAATGCAGCCAGCAATGACAGATTAGGTTCAAACAGCAATCAGTTTGAAAATCTGGCACATATGTAAATGAGCTAGGGACTTGATGTTTACATTTGACTGTATTTCATTCAGGATTTTTAAATTGTCTCAGGAACAGCACAAAAATAAAATGTTAATCTTTCCACTACAAATATAACTTGAGCCCTCATCGTAACTGAAATTAGGTTTTGCTCCTGTCCAGCTAAACTAACATATGATACTAATAATTCTGAGCTGCAGATTACATCATTCTTAATTAACACTCTGCTACAGTTGTTAACATCCTCCAAGACACCATGCTATCATCACCACAAGTTCTGTAACAATCTTAAAACCACGTTTAACAAAGGTTGGCCTCTTACTCTGCAGCTACTTTTAATTGCTTTCTTTGCTAGCAATTAAATATGTCTAGATAAACAAACATTCGGTTTCACATAATTCTTAACAACATTTTCATGAAGATTTCAAAGTTCAGGTGTCCTTATGTCTATAATTACTGTTTATCAATATAGAGATATACTGGATTCAGCTAAATGTACTAACCAAAGTATATAAAATTAATCAAAATTTGGTAATTAGCGGTGATAGTGATATATTGTGATCCATCGAGTAGTTCATAGCAAAACTGTCAAAACATAATTCTATTCATCTAGACAAACCACGAAGAAAGAAAAAAAAACTTACAGATACAATGGTTTTTGTTTCATGAATTAGTGACCAAGTTTCCGACTGTCCATGAAATCAACCATAGAGAATACCTGCAGTTCTTTTTCAAAGTGTGATGTTAACAAGCTAATCTCAGTACTCACTGACCTATCAATAGGCAGTAAACTATATAAATGGGTTTGCTACATCAATCCAATTAGATGTCTTGTGATCTCCACCAATGCTTTAATTGGGGACAAGTTTCTTTCATCCAGAATGCATAACTATAGGGAAATGTCCTCTTCTTAAAATAAGCCACTTTTCAAGTAGCCCCTTATTAAGAAACACTTACCAATCCAATACTTCCTAATTTCACTTTTACAAAATCTAATAATAATGCTCACAAGAATTAAAGTTGAACAGTAATCACCATAATGTACTTGAAACACTGATTATATTAATTTATTCTTAAGAAATTAAGAGTTACTTTAAGAATGATACAGCGAATTGTTATCAACTACTTACAACACTGGTTAAACATTTTCACAGATGAATATCCTTAGTGAAAACAAACAAAAAAGAAGTTGTTTTGTAAAGCATTTTGGAAGAAAAAATTAACCAATCCTTTCAGAACATTTACTTGCATATGTAAAGTTTCCCCTTTCTGTACCTCAGTTCCCCTAGTCATAAAATGGGACTAGATTAGATGATTGCTTTAAATCCTTCCAAAGATGATACTCTAGAGCCTTCTTCTAAGTCAGAGCTCTGATGGATATGACTCTTGCATTAAAGGAGAACACCAAAAATTGAAATAGCAGGATATAGACTAATAAAAAGTTAAAAATATTATAAGGATTAACATCTGTGCAGAGATTCTGAGGTGCTGAGGAAATAGAAGTAGGATGAGAGCTATCTGAAAGCATCCTTAGAATGTCCTTGTAGTAAGTGAACCCCACAATAGTTCCATGATACTGTTCAGTTATCTTTTTAGTTGGGATAATGGGGGGTGGACAAGTATCCTGAATGGCCTCACTACAGGGTGGGAGAGATGGGAAAAAGAAAACAAAAAAGAAAAAAATAAACTGTTTGTATGAGTATCAGTACACATACCACCCAGAGGGTGTCACCTCTTAGCTAAGACCGAGGCTAGAAGCACAGCTGGATACCTATTACCACAGCTAGTTATAAGAAGGAGAGATAGAAGAGGAATAGTTCAGTTTTTCCCTTAATTATACCAGGCTTAATGGATTCAGTGAAGTGCATATCCTACGTAGAAGGTTAGAAGAGACCTCAAGGATCATGAGAACAATGTTTCATTTGCTTTTCTTCAAGCTTTTGCCTCTGCTTACAGGGTGAATACTATTTCTGCCCATGCTGCTTCTCCTCACAAAGGAAGTGTTTTAACACTTGTAGTATTTTCTCCCCATTCTAAACCTGCCTCCTCCAGAGAAAAGAAGAGACTATTATAATTATTCACAAGGTCACCTTGTACTAGGTTAGGCTTCACAGAAGGCAGGGGATGAGACCAGCAGCTTCCTCTTCCATTTCCTATGCCCTAGTGCACTAAATTCCTTTCCACTTTTTATCCTCTGTGGTAAACACCCCTGGATAAGATTTGCCATGAGCTCTCTAAGCTATGTTTCCTGCTGTGACCAGGTTGGTGAGGCAGGTCTATTGCATCAGTCCTTAAGGCTCTGAAGACCCAGTCATAACTCTTTTTATAGGTCACTTGAGCATGTGGGTCCTAAGATTTAGATCTGGAGTGAAAGGTAAAAGACCTCACTTAGGACTCAAGTCTAAGCCACATGATCCATTTGGTGCTTGTCTGGCTACTAAAGCAGTTTCTTTTTCCAGTCATGGAGCCTCTTTATTTTCTGGTAACATCTGAGGCCCGGAGCAGAGGAGTGACCTGCCCAAAGTTAAACAGTGATTCTGTAGGAGAGCTGGAGCTAGAACTCAGATGGGGCTAGGACTCGGATATCTTGACTCACTACTCCTCAATTTCCTTCCACAGTATCCATCAGAAAATATAATATCCTACTCTCACCTAACTCAAGGCTACTGTCACCTGCTTTCCCACCAACGGTTTTCCAAGGACAAAAAAAGGCCACATATTTTAACACCAGTGGTTTACTTAACTATCACAGGAGTCCCAATTAGAATTTACTAATTGAATTTACTGAATTTACTAATGCTTGCACAAATAGCAACTAATTCAAAATCAGAATTAAAAGCAACTTCACAACTCAGAAGCCATACAAGGGGACCATATGCTAGACTACATGACCAGAGCTCAACAATACCTTCATAGAACTCAACAAAATATTAATGGGAACCATCCTCCCAGTATAAAAAGGTCAAAGTTCAAAAGCAAGACTCAATTACTACTTGTAAAAGGGACAGCTACACATAAGGGATACCTTATTTTCTGTCAGCCTGCCATAAAAATGAAGACAATCTATATAATTAAAATGGAGCTGGACATTTTTAGCACTTATTAGAATAAGACCAAAGCAAGTTGAAAAGACTGTCTTTTATTACCAAGACACCCATTCAGTCCTTTTCTAGCAAGGTGATCATTAGTAATACCAAATCCAGAAATACTAAACCTTCTCCATTTATATTTATACATGGCCTGAGGGCTTTGGCGCTAGTTATTTCCCTTGCCTAGAATACTATTCATTCTGCTTTTCACTTTAATGGTTCCTCAATCATTCATGTCTCAGTTGAAACAGTACCTCTTATGAGAGGGCTTTCCTGACCTTACAACTTACAGTAGTCACCCAATTACTTCTTATCATATCACTCTATTTCAGTTTTCTGCAAAGCTCTTGTTATCATCTGATAATTTTTCTGGTTTATCTTATTTGTAGTTTGTTGTCTGTCCCTCCACCCTACCATGTCTACACATATTATATTGTAAACTCCATGAAAGCAGGTACCTTGTTGTCTCGTTTCTCATTGTATCCCTAACACCTAGAACAAGGACCTAACACATTTTAAGATGGTACTCAATCTATATCTAGTAAATGAGTGAATAACTGACATCCTGCATGAATAAATGAGATGGACTCTCCATTTATCTGAAAAACACTTTATGATGAGTCTGACAAATAGCAAAACAGCCAATGGAGAGACTACACATGCATGGATAAAAAATTAAATGCCTCCATTTGTCATGAAACTTTTCATATTCATTACAACAAATGTTTATTAAGGGCCTCTATATAGATGGCACTCTCGTGAACTGAGGGAGATGCTCAGTAAGAATGCTCTTGCTCTTTACAGCTTGGGATCTGGTTGGAGAGAGGACAGCCATATAAGAAATAATACTAGGGAAACTAAGACTCAGAGAAGAAAGATGTTGCCTGAGGCCACAAAACCCGTGTAGGACAGTTCTAGGATAAACAGTGTCTCACTATAAAGCCAGAGCTCCTTCCATTACTCCATACTTTGATGAGAAAAATGAAAAGGAACACTGGACAAAAAGGCTAAACTCAGGTCAAGAAGTGGAGATTGCCTAGTTCATTACATTTATGGGACACTTGTAAGACCTTCGGCTCCCCAAGCATCTTATATCTGTTCCGCATGATGCTTGATATCCCTCCATTAGAACTTTACTTCTTACCTTTGGTCTCTCTTAGGAGGCAAACATCCTTAGGCATGTAGCACTTCACAGTATTCATTCCAAAAATAGTTCTAAGTACCTACTATATTTCAGGCCCTCTTTTAGCTGTTGAGGATACAACAGTGAACAAAAAAGAAAGTCGCTGATTTCTTACAGCTTTACATTGTGATGAGGGACACAGACAACAAATATGAATATATTACTAATATTACTAATATAATGCATTGTTGTCATAATGTAAGATAAAGGGAGAATGTATAACAGAGGGGCTTTTTTAGCCAGGGGAATCAAGAAAAGCCTATCTGAAGATGTAACATTTGAGTAGAGGCGTGAATAAAGTAAAGGAGTAAGCCAAGTTGATAAGTGGTAGATCATTTCAGGCAGGGGAATAGCAAAGTGCAAATGTCCTGAAGTTGAAGCACACTTAGAATGTTTAGAGAAGAGCAGGGAGGCCAGTGTGGCTGGCAAGATACAAGCCAGAGATGAGAATGATAAAAGATAAAGTTAGAGAGAGAGTCAGGAACAAGATTATATAAGTCCTTTATATACCTTAGTAAGGAACCTGGATTTTATTCTAAATGCAAAAACGCAAATGGAGGGGTTTGAGCAGGGGAGAGATCAAGTTATGGTTTTTGGTTCATTTACATCTTAGACCATTTGAATGCTGGGAGAGGTGCCATTTGAAGTAGTGGAATAAGGACAGGGGAAAGAAGAGGTCATCAAATGGTAAGGCTGAGAGAAGGCAAAGAAAAGTTTACCTACTCATTTTTATTATCTATGGTTATAAGTGAGATTTACACACAATTTTTTCTTACATTATCTTTTTCTAATTTTGGTAACAAGATTACATGAACATTAACTTTTTTTTTTTAATTTATTAATTTATTTATTTTTGGCTGCATTGAGTCTTCGTTTCTGTGCGAGGGCTTTCTCTAGTTGTGGCAAGCGGGGGCCACTCTTCATTGTGGCATGCGGGCCTCTCACTATCACGGCCTCTCTTGTTGCGGAGCACAGGCTCCAGACGTGCAGGCTCAGTAGTTGTGGCTCACGGGCCTAGATGCTCCGCGGCATGTGGGATCTTCCCAGACCAGGGCTCAAACCCGTGTCCCCTACATTAGCAGGCAGATTCTCAACCACTGTGCCACCAGGGAAGCCCTACATGAACATTATAAAATAAGATCGGTAGCAGTCTCACTGGGAAGAGTTTGTGTAAAATTTCTTTATGGAAATCCTCTGGGGTGGGGGAGGGTGAAGAAGTGGCATGTGAAATTTTTGACTATAAATTCAATTTCTTTGATGGCTATCATTTTTTCAGGTTACCTATTTCTTGTATTCATTTTAGTACTTGATAGTTTATGCAAAATTTTCCATTTCAACTAAATTTCAGATTTTAATAAGCCATAAAGATATGCTTATTTTATTACTATTCACACACATTTTTGTTTTAAAACAATTTATTAATTTCTTATTTGTTTTGTATTAACTTATTTAATGATTATTTTATTAATCAAATAATCTCTTCTGAATCTGTAGTTAAGTCCCCTTTTTCACACCTAATATTTTTGTGCTTACCCTCGTTTTTTCTTGGCTTGGTTTTTCAAGCAGTTATTACTTGTTGATTACTTCTATCATTAATTTCTATCATTAATTACTGCTTTTAAATCTTTCTTTCCTTCTATTTTCTTCAGACTTACTCTATTGTTATTTCTCTATTTTCTTAAGTTGAACATATAATGCAATTGTTTTCTATCTTTCTTATCTTCTAATTAGTGGACTTAATATTACAAATTTCCCTCTAAGTACTACTTTTGCTATATTCAAAGTTTTAACATATAGCACTCTTATTTATGTTCACTTCTGAACAGCTAGTAGTTACTATCATGATCTCATTTTTACCCATAAATTATTGTGAAGTAAATTATTTGTAGTATCCAAATGTATGGAGAATCTCAGAGATACCTTTTTATTATTACTTCACTTCTAATTTTATTGCATAATGGCCAGAGAATGGGTCAGCATGATAGTGATTCTATGATACTGGCTTTGTGTTCTAATACGTGGTCAATTTTCCTAAGTATTCTATATGTGCTTAATTTGGTTATTCAAATAATAAATAGCCTACAAAGATTTATTGCTTAATTCATTAGTTTCCATAAGACATTTGTATATAATTGTGGTTGAACTATTTCCCCTTGTAATTTTGTCAATTTTTGCTGATTTGTGCACACAAGTTTACAATTGTCATATCTTCTTAGTAAACTGTCCCTCAATATTATTTGCCTTAAATTCAATTTTATGTGATATTAATATTGCCACACTACATTATAAAAATTAATATTTGGCTTAAATACCATTTCTTATACCCTTTATTTTCTCTTTTCTGTGTCATTTCTTTAAGAGATATTTCTCTGATAAACAACATACAGCTGACTATTCTTTTTTCTTCTAGAAGCATGCAGGTTATTTTTCTTTAGTGTTTATCCCCTTAAGTTATAACATTTATACCTAGGTTTATACTTTTCTAATACAGACTGATTTAATCAGTAGCTGTAGCTTTCTTCAAACAAGAACCTAAACAAGCTTTCAATAACTACCCTCTCTCTGCCATCACCTAACCACTACCTCTAATTCAGTTTACCCATCTGCAAAATGTGACAAAGAACACCTATCTATGATTTATTGTGAGGATTTAATCAGATAATATATATATATATATAAAGGGCTTGGCAAAAAGCCTGTCTTCATAAATGATAACTGTTGTGTCACTATCACTTACCAAATACTTTTAACTTCATATCCTTATTCTTGTAACTATTACCTATCTTCTACTGCAGTATTCTCTATAATTTACACTTTTCAACAACGATTACTTAACAGCACTGAAATCCAGAATCCAGAAATGTTCTTCATTTGCTCCAATCTTCTATTCTTCTGCCTTTTCTACTATCTCTAAACCTGCCAGGTAACTTCAACACTTAACCCCTGGACTCTACCCTGCCTCCCTGCTATAGACTGAACTGCATCCCCCAACCCTAGAAATCTTATATTGAAGCCCTAACCCCCAATATGGCTGTATCTGTAAACAGCCTTCAGGAAGTAATTAAGATTAAATGAAGTCATAAGGGTGGGGCCCTAATCCAATAGGATTGGTGTCTTTATAAGAAGAGGAAGAGAGACAAGAGGACTCCAGTATTTGCTTGCTCCCTGCCTCCTCTACTTCCCTTCCCCTACTTCCTTTCCCTCCCTCCTTCCCCCCTATCCCCATCCCCCCATATGAGGACACAGTAAGAAGGCAGCTGTCTGCAAGCCAGGAAGAGAGCTCTCACTAGAAACTAAATCTCACAGGAAACCTGATTGGGCCTTTCAGCCTCAAGAACTGTGAGAAATAAATATCTATTGTTTGTCACCCAGTCTATGGTATTTTATCATTGCAGCTTAAGTTTAGATACTCCCATACCCTTTTTGGTTTCACTTTTTCAAATTTTTCCTATTTGCTGTCTCTTCCTCCTCATAATTCTAATAATTCTTCAGTCTCTTGACCCTACTCCTCCCTCAACTTCTCTCTCCCTTCAGAGTTGAATTTTCTGAAAATAACAGTAACTCTAATCCCTCATTTCTCACTTATCCATTAGAATCTACTACAACCTGGTTCTTATTCTCATCTTCCTACCAAAAATAATCTTAATAAACTCATTAATTACTTATAAACCAAACTGATGACCTTTTAAATAATTATCATCCTACTTGGAATACACTGCAACATTTTGTAGCATTGTACATTTGAGACAAAAAATATAGGCAGTAAGTAGTACATATTTTTCAGGATTGTCTCAGTTCTAGACATGTGACTGAATTACATATGGGACACACACCAGTGAAAAGCTCCACTGGCAAGTAGGAAACAGGTGTTTATAAATAGAGACTTGTCATCTATATATGTTTTTGGAAACTGAAGTATTGAGAGGAGACATCAGGGAGAATGTACAGTAAGAGGGATTGCTGAAAACAGAATTCTGGGGAACACCAACTTTTAGAGCAGATGAAGAAAAGAGGTGATTACTGGATGAATCAACCTGAGTGGCACACAGGACACCAAAACAGTGTTGGAAATTTTCTTTAAAGAGATGAATTAAGGGGACTTCCCTGGTGGCACAGTGGGTAAGAATCCGCCTGCCAATGCAGGGGACATGGGTTCAAACCCTGGCCCAGGAAGATCCCACATGCCATGGAGCAACTAAGCCCATGAGCCACAACTACTGAGCCTGCGTGCTTAGAGCCTGTGCTCCACAACAAGAGAAGCCACCGCAATGAGAAGCCTGCGCACCGCAACGAAGAGTAGCCCCTGCTCACTGCAACTAGAGAAAGGAACGAAGACCCAACACAGCCAAAAATAAATAAATAAATAAATAAATAAATATATATATATATATATATATATATATATATATATATATATATAAAAGCTTATATATACCTTAATGAATAGGTTATAAGCTCCCACAGGACAGAGCTTGTTTTCATCTAGTAGGTAATCAATAAATATTGGACAGACTGAATTTTTCCTATAATAATATGAAACAGGTATAATTAACAGTCCCCATCCCTTCTGATTTTACCATGATTTACAGTATAACCTTAAGTTGTGCCATAGGGGTACTGCATCACCTTTGAATTAATTAGTGAAATCTGATTTTAAAAGTTTTTAAATGCATTTCAACTGTTATAAAAATTACGATTAAAGAGTTTGCTCTTAAATTCTCAAAAAGCCTGAAATTCTGTTTGCTGAAAAACATTACTTACTTTAAAATAATTCTAAATATAATTCAGTTACAAACACTTATATGGTAATTTTACTGCTCTTAGCTTTAAAAAAAAATGTAAATACAAAATAAGACTCAATTAACAGGCACCCCCTAGTGGCAGTAAAATCAAGTTAAGAAAAAAAAATTTTATAAGACGTGGTTTAAGATATAGCCCTCACCAAACCTTGAGAATAATATTGTTTGTCAGTAAACAATTTAAAAGCATGTTATTTTATATCTACATTTTACTAAATGATTAATAGTGTACGGTAACTAAAAGTTCATTCACACACCAAAATTTCATTAATATTCTTGAGAACTACAGTAAGTGAAATAATGTATATAAATACCCTTCAACAAGTATATAATGACAATTACAAGATATTTTTTAAAAAATCTCATTATAGAGAACAGCTTCCAAAAAAGAAGGCATCTTTGGAATAAAGCTTTATATATTTGTGTCAAGAAACTGGAAGTTATAGTAGATGGAGGGTCAGATGGAGATTTCAGTATCAGAAGTATTCACTGATGACCTTGAACAATCCACAAAACTCTTCTAAACACCTCAATTTCCTAATTTATAAATTAGAGATATCAGAATCAGCCTGTAATCTTGTAGAGTTGTTATAAAAATCAAGTGAGATTTGAATGAAATAGATTACTATTGGTATTTACTAGCATAAATAATTGTAATAATCATGCTTTGTAATTTCAAATATAATGTACCTCTCCTGCTTAATGAATTTTTACAACCACCCTGGCAACTAAAATCAATGCTTCCTATTTTATATATGAAAACTCTAAGACCCTAACCAAGCTGGGAGTGTAATCCAGGATTTTTCTCTCCAGGTCTTGTTATCTTTTATATGACGAGATAGATTATAATCATATTACTTTTCTGATTTGGTCATAATAAATTTTGTTTAGGAGTGATACTATAATACCAGTGTTGTCTAGTCCATTGAGAGAAGACTGATACTCTATAAAGAAAGAACCTAATATTTGCCATTGCATTGGAATTGGAATGATGGAATCCAGCGACAGGACCTCGCCATAGTTTTGCACTGCAATTAACAGGCAGGTTATTATGCAGTTCCCCTCAGTCTTCCAACATCCACTGACTGACTTGTGTCGGAGAAATAAAAAGAATAAAACCAATTAAATATCAAACCAACCACCTAAATAAAATACACCTTTAAAAAACATCCCAAATCTGAGGTGAAGAGAAGACAATTCAGGGAACAGGTCTAGGGTAGAAATATAAATTAGAGATATAAAATTGACAGTGCACACAGACGACACGTAAAAGCCATGACACTGAATTTAGTAATGTGGTCATGAGTGACATTAGCAAGTCCACTAGCAGGTCCCTACTTAGACTGGGTTCAAGAGAAACGGGAGGAAAGGAATTAGAGACAACAAATGTAGACGACTCTTTGGGGGAAGTTTTGTTATCAAAGGGACTAGAGAAATGGAGTGATTGCTGGAAGGGGAGGTGGGATCAAGAGAAAAATGGAAGAACTAACATCACGTTTGAATGTTAATGGTAACACTCTACTAGAGGGAAAAACTGATGATGCAGGGAAGAATTAAAGTGAAGGAAGTCCTTGATTTAGGCCAGAGGGAATATAGAATGTAACCTGAAGCAAACATGGAGGTTTGGTGTTAGATAGGAGATTGGTCATGCCATCTAGAGTAACAGGAGAAAAAGAAGAGTATGTGTGTAAGATGCAGGTAAGTAAACAGAGACCAAGTTGGAAGCTTGTGGAAATTCTCTTGTGATTGCCTTCATTTAATCAGTGAAACAAAATAAGAAATGAAGTCATCAGCTGAGGTTGAGAATACGGGAGAGGTGTTTTAAAGGTCTGAGGAAAAGATAAGTGTAAAATGGCCATTTAGGAGAGTGTGGATAAACCAGGTAAATATGCTATCACTGCCTAGCAACATTAGGGGGCTCTCTAAAGATTATGGTCGTGAATTTAAAGATACACCAATCAGCATGATTTTGTTTGTCTCTAGTCACATTTAGCTCTGAGGCACAGAATAGACAGAGTTGTATTTATCCAAGGTACGGATTTTTGTCAAGCAAGATCCATGAAGCAAGAATTGAGGCTACATGCAAGAAAATGATTACAATGAATGACCATGGGATATTGCCCACTCTAAGGAAGAAAGAGAGGACATGAAAGAGGTAATGATCATGAAAAGATGGTAGAAACAATGGATTGGAGGCCTGAATAAGGCTGAAGGATTGTCAGGGTTAGGATACTAACCTAGGAAGTGGGCTAGAAAGACGAGAGATGATTAGCAGAAAATGGAAGCTTGAAATTAGTATTTAAGAATTGTTTTAATTAAATGACAAGACCACAGGAAGATATGGCTGACGTAGGATGGGAAAAAAGATCATTGTAGAAAAGAAGTTCAAGGAACTAAGAGGCCAAGGTGTTAGAAGAATCTTTCCTATTTTTCTCTACCAATTTCAGATCTCTTCTATTCATTTGCCAATTCTCAAATATAACACGAATAATCAGAATTACCTTTTATTTTCTCTTTTTTAGATTATAAATTAGGTTGCAAATTACAATAAGATTTGTATGAATCCACCAATTATAACAAAATTTTGCAAAAACAAATCAATTTGATTCATTATGGAGTTTAGTGCAGAGAAATTTTATGTCTCCCATATTTGATAATATGATGTACTTTATAACTTAATACTAAATTACTTTTGGACTCTATTATATAGTTGTCAAAAATTATTTTTATTTGAATAACACAAAATGAAAATCGGAAGTTAAAAATAATTATTACCATTAGCTTATAAAATTCTGTATGGATTTTGTTTTTTTAAATTGTCTCTCATGAAATCAGAATTTAAGATATACATCACACACAAAAAAAGAAAAATAATCTCATTTTATAGAAAGATATATTAACAGGTACCTAAAAGAAACACACCTTGACTTTTTAGTTAGATTTTAATAAAATGTGCCCTAATATAACTTTTTCATCAAATGTGCCCTTTATAACTTTTTCCAGCTTTCAAGCAGGAAAGCTCTAATACCCCTCCTCTCACTAGCCAGATAGACTGTGTTTTGTGTCTTTTATTTGGCTTTGAATTTTTATGTCTTTCTTGTTGTTCCAACACAGGAAAAAGCATTACTGTAACTTGCTAAATATCCATAAAGCCAACTAGGGAAGATTACTTTAGTGCTATATAAAGTACTCATCCTCCAATAAACACTGTATTTCAGAAGCACTGTAGGCCCCTGCCTGCCTAGGGACTGAGGAAGTGGCAATCAAACTAAGGTCAGCCACACGGCAATGAAGAACATTTCCATTAGCCCAGGAAGACATTTTGATAAATCCATTTAATCATGTTACTGGAAAGCAATAGATTATAACAAATGATGTCTCTTACCTACTTGTAATTATGTGGATTATATATTGGATGACAGTGATTACACTCTGTTAACTAACTTAAAAAATAATATCCTCCATGACTAGATACAGAACCCATACCTATAATCTCATCTGGTATTTATATCAACATTACTATAAACACGAGGACTACAAGTACTGTTGGCTGTTTGTAGTAGCATGCAAATACAACTTCCCATTAATATATGATATGAACATAGAAGATAAAGAGCAACCCAAGAAATCTTTAAATTCTTAGCCTAAAACAAACCTTTAACAGACTATCAGATACAATTATATTAGATTTAACTTTTTTCAGTTCAGTGATTTCTACTTTGGTAAAGTGAAATTTAATTTTCTTTTTGCTACTATCTACCTGTGATGGTATGATATATAAGAAATATACATTTGGTTTTCTTCCCCACTTAGAGCTCCTAAAATCTTTGGAATTTTTTAAGTGATAAGAGTGATAAAGGTGAAAAAAGAGAGGTCTCTTTTGTTATTCATAATGAGCCACTTACAACCACACCTGGGTTTGCTAAACAGATGATGTTTGGAAAACCCCTCTAGAGAGAAGCTGGTTGCCAGGGAAGCCAAGCTCATGATTAGAGGACTGGACCTTTTAGCCTGCACCTCCGCCTCCAGGAAGGAGAGAGGAGCTGGAGGTTGGGTTAATTACTAATAGCCAATGACTCAATTAATCATACCTCTGTGGTGAGCCTCCATAAAAAATCCTAGCTGAAGAGCTTTGGAGAGCTTCCAAGTTGGTAAACAAGAATGCATTCGTGTCCTGGGAGGGGGGCACACCCCAAACATTACAGGCACTCCTGTGCTCAAGACCCTTCCAGATCTTATCCTATGTATCTCTTCAGCTGGCTGTTCATTTATATCCTTTAAAATATGCTTTATAATAAATTGGTAATAGCAAGTAGAGCATTTTTCTGAGTTCTGTGAGCCATTCTCTCACAAATTACCGAACTCAGAAGGGAGTAGTGGGAACCTCCAGTCTATAGCCACTTGGTCAGAAGCACAGGTGACAACACAGACTTGCAACTGGGTCTGATATGGGGGCAGTCTTGTGGGACTGAGCCCTGGACCTGTGAGATCTAATGCTATCTCCAGGTAGGTGGTATCAGAATTTAGTTAATTGTAGAACATCCAGCTGGGAATGAAGAACTGTCTCATGGTGGTGGTGGTGGTGGGGACCCACACATCTGGTGGCCAGAGGTGTTCTATGGGTAGGGTACCAAAGAAAAACAGGACGTTTTTCCTTCTACTACATTAATAATAAAGGCATTTGGTAGGCGGTGGGGAAAAATTGGACAATATTCAAAGTTTAGGAACACCAAGTTGCATTAAATAAAAAATGTGCAAAAAATGGTGAAAATCTAAGAACTTAAACATAGTTCTAGAAGGATACTGTACTCATAAAAATTATTACTCTATCACTACCTTAATCATTCACTTTAGATCAGGTTGCTTCATCAGGCAATAATGTAACATACAATTAAACATTAAAATCATCTGATCATTCTATAAATGTACTGAGTTTCACTGTGAATACTGAAAAAAGAATGACACCCTCTATTCCAAATAGAGAGAAAATCTTAATAAAAATTTTATATCAGTGTTTCTCAAGCTGTATTCTGCAGAGCCCAAGAACCTTCCTCAAAGCTTTGCTTCTTTAGCCATGGGAGACACTGGAGTTCCAGTTACTCAATCTCTTCCCTCCAACTCCAGTTCTTCCCCTTCAGAGAAGTGCCATTTTTGACTTTTTTACATAATAGGGTTTTGCTAAAGCTTTTCTTTGTAAAAAGATTCCATCACTAAAATCAAACAAATAAACTACCCAAACCAAATAGTTTGAAACTTTATATAGTTAATAGCTGTTGGTAAGTTAAAGCTTCAACAAGATTTTGATTTGATTTGATTTTGATAGTTATATACAGTAAAGCAACTTAACAATCAAACTTTTTGTTTCAGATTCCCAGGAAAAGTAAACACCTTACCCAGCATGACTAGATGATGAAGGTGGTGGCAAATCTGGTGTAAGAACATAAAGACTGTTGTTTTTTGGCAAGTGTAGTGATTTTAAGACCGTCTGAAAAACAAAAAATAAAAACAAATATAAAATAACTATTGATTGTGCATTTTTAATCTTTTCCTATAATTCTTAGAAAATTATCACTATTATAGTTTGACTTTGCATCTTTTGACAATTTCCTAAATAGGATAATACAGAAGAACTACTGAATCGCAAAAAATCTCTCTCTCATAAATATCATAAGTTAACATAAATATGAATATTAAAATAAAATACAAATTCTTTAGCTCATGAAACGATACAAACATATAAGAACACAGTTGAGAATCATTAATTTCTTCATTGAAGAAGCATATCCTTGCAACTAATATCCACTTCATTCAGGATCCTTATAGCAAAAATTAGCGATGTAGGTGTTCAGAGATCATTAGACCTAGAAAAGATCATAGAGAGTACCTCAACCTAAAGACTTTATAGATGAGGAGCTGCAGCCTAATAGGTGAAATGACTTGGATGAGGTCTCTTGTAAGTGTTACCTAGGTCACTTAACTGTTAGGCCAGATAATTTTTTTTGTTAAAGCACTTTGTCTGGGGTGAATAAACTACTCTTGGGCTACCTCTGACCTACTATCTTGATAACCACACAAAATTTCACCAAATTTATTTGCCAGAGAACTCCTACATACCTTTCAAACTCCCAACTTGATGGTAAATACCCGCTAATTCAAAATTTTTTGGACAGCAAGAAACATTAAGAAACACATTTTACATCTTTACATCATAACCCAGGACAAAAATACTTACTCAACAGATATTTACTGAGCCACCAATTCTATGCCAGGAGTATTCTAAACACTGAAGATATAGCAGTGAACATGATAGTCTAAAACCCCTGATCCTCAGGAGCTTACATTTTAGTAGGAATAAACAAAGTAACCTATATAGTTGACTACTAGAAGTGATAGTTTTCGTGACTAAACATAAAGCAGAAAAGGGAGGGTGAAGAATATGAGGTTGGGGAATTACATAATTTTAAACTTGGTTATCAGGGTGGTTCTCACTTGGCGAATGTGACATTTGAGCAAAAAGTTGAAAGTGGTGAGGAAAGAAACCATGAACTTATATAGAAAAAGAATACGGCTGGCAAAGGCAATAGCCAGTGCAAAATGCTTACTGAACAACAAGGAGTCCAATGCAGCTGAAGCCGAACGAGTTCTGATAGGAAACAGGTCAGAGAGGTTAACAGTGATGCCAGGAGATAGGTGAGAGGAAATGTGTTGAGACATTTAAGCTAATGTAAGGGCTTTGACTTTTTCTCTGAATGAGATCAGAAGCTATTGGAGTGACATTATCGGATTCAATATTTTAAAAGGATCTCTTTCTCAGCTGTGTTGGAAATGGATGGGAAAAGGTTGACAAAGGAGGGCAGAAGCACAGAGGAGAGTAATAAAATATACTAAAACAAGGATGATAATGGCTTATGTCAGTGTGATGGTAATAGAAGTGATGCAAAATAGGTGAATTCTGGATATATTCTGAAGATCACACCAAAAGGATTTCATGACAGACTGGATATGAGTCAATAATGATCCTAAAGCTTTTAGACAAGAAATGGAAGGATAAAGTTGCCGTCAACTGAAATGGAAAGACTGCAAATGAAGACCTCCACTCTAGGCATGTAAGTTTGAAATGTGTATTAAACATTCAAGTGGAGAAGACAAGAAAGCAGTCAGATATATCCATCTGGAATTCAGGGAACAGGTCTAGGGTAGAAATATAAATTAGAGATATAAAATTGACAGTGCACACAGACGACACGTAAAAGCCATGACATTGAATTTAGTAATGTGGTCATGAGTGACATTAGCAAGTCCACTAGCAGGTCCCTACTTAGACTGGGTTCAAGAGAAACGGGAGGAAAGGAATTAGAGACAACAAATGTAGACGACTCTTTGGGGGAAGTTTTGTTATCAAAGGGACTAGAGAAATGGAGTGATTGCTGGAAGGGGAGGTGGGATCAAGAGAAAAATGGAAGAACTAACATCACGTTTGAATGTTAATGGTAACACTCTACTAGAGGGAAAAACTGATGATGCAGGGAAGAATTAAAGTGAAGGAAGTCCTTGATTTAGGCCAGAGGGAATATAGAATGTAACCTGAAGCAAACATGGAGGTTTGGTGTTAGATAGGAGATTGGTCATGCCATCTAGAGTAACAGGAGAAAAAGAAGAGTATGTGTGTAAGATGCAGGTAAGTAAACAGAGACCAAGTTGGAAGCTTGTGGAAATTCTCTTGTGATTGCCTTCATTTAATCAGTGAAACAAAATAAGAAATGAAGTCATCAGCTGAGGTTGAGAATACGGGAGAGGTGTTTTAAAGGTCTGAGGAAAAGATAAGTGTAAAATGGCCATTTAGGAGAGTGTGGATAAACCAGGTAAATATGCTATCACTGCCTAGCAACATTAGGGGGCTCTCTAAAGATTATGGTCGTGAATTTAAAGATACACCAATCAGCATGATTTTGTTTGTCTCTAGTCACATTTAGCTCTGAGGCACAGAATAGACAGAGTTGTATTTATCCAAGGTACGGATTTTTGTCAAGCAAGATCCATGAAGCAAGAATTGAGGCTACATGCAAGAAAGTGATTACAATGAATGACCATGGGATATTGCCCACTCTAAGGAAGAAAGAGAGGACATGAAAGAGGTAATGATCATGAAAAGATGGTAGTAACAATGGATTGGAGGCCTGAATAAGGCTGAAGGATTGTTAGGGTTAGGATACTAACCTAGGAAGTGGGCTAGAAAGACGAGAGACTATTAATAGAAAATGGAAGCTTGAAATTAGTATTTAAGAATTGTTTTAATTAAATGACAAGACCACAGGAAGGTATGGCTGACATAGGATGGGAAAAAAAGATCACTGTAGAAAATAAGTTCAAGAAACTAAGAGGCCAAGATGTTAGAAGAATCATTTACAAGGCTATATTAATAAGAATTAACACAGAGAGCAATTATAAACCAGGAACTAAAAATCATCAGAAAATGAGGAAAGATGACCTCAGTAAGTAGGTGATACAATTTTTTTTTACATGAAAGTCAAAGCTGAAGGTTTTTTAGAGAGGAAGGACTGGAAATGGAAATGAGGAACAATGAGAACACACGTCTAACGTTAGTCCAGTGGTATGATGGCTACTGCAGAAAAGAAATTAACACTGAGAAGCGTACAGAAAAACAATGTGATCAGAAAGGCAGATTTCAGTCAGAGGATAGATAGTGAAGAGAATGTGCAGGGAAGAGGTTAACAATAAGAGGAATTTGAATTTGGTTAATGATGAATAGTTCCACAGGGCATAGCAAAAAGGTTTCAAGCACTGTAAAGGAAAAAGAATAGAGACAGATATGGGCTGTGCAAAGGCTATGGAGGTTTGAGTGCGGGGTGAAGTGGGAATCTGAGACTCCTTGCAGTGACTTGCATAAACAGGAGGAAAAGGCATAATGAAATTGGTTCTGGTTGAATCAAAGCAAATAATAATGTCAGGGCTGAAAGTGTTGGAAAGAAAGGTGGAGTAGATATCTAGGAACCCCTTTTAACCCTGCAGATGGAAGTAGGGACACCTAGGAAGGGCTGATCTTACCCAAGCACAGAACATAATGAACTTATTCTTGACCCCTCCATGAGAGGGCCCATCTTACTAAGGGCACGGTCTTCCTTCACAGGCTTTGGGACTTACTCTTGACTCATATTAGTTATTTCTTAAATAAAAAGAAATACTTACTCATTATTTGCAATACACTCTGACATCTTTTATCCTATTTCTTTTTCCTTTTAATACTGGCTATAACCCACTCAGTTAACTTCAAAACTCACTAATGGCTTGTGACCCATGGTTTGAAAATAAGACACTGTAGTAGGTAATTAATCATAACTTCACAATCATCCAGGAAGCCCTGAAGTTCTGAATCTTTTTGTCAAATATATGAAAGTCCTTTTGAAATTCATCTATTTTACCTTTCAAGAGTTCACGTGCAAACAAACAAAAAAAACCACATGCATATATACACAGGAAAGTTATTTTTACCATTTTTCATCTTCCATTATTTTACTTTGAGGATTATTGATAACTGCTTGGTCTTACCATTTGATCATTATTGTCAGTTTGCCATGCCATCATCCAAAGATTTTCCACTAAACCTTCCTTCTCAAACCACATATGATATGGTGAAATAAATGGATGCTTTCTTTAAGTCATTCAGTCATTCCACAAACATTTATTTGATGCCTGTTATATCAGGCATTGGATATCTAATGGTGAAAGAAACAGACATGGTCCCTCTACTTATGGTGTTGTGATGGGAAACGCTGGGATGGGAGCCTTTTATACAGAGGTCTGTTACAGAAAGTAACATTTTAAGCTGAGACTTGATTGAAAGATGAAAAAGAGCCACCCATGTGAAGAATTGGGTGTAAAGCATTCCAGGCAGTTAAACAGCATCTGTCAGGTAAAGTTATAGAGAGCTTGAGCCTATTAGAAGAATTAAAAAGAGGTTTCTATGGCTGCAGCTTGGAAAGAGAGGGTATGAAAGGCTTAAGATGAGGCTGTAGATGTGAACAGAGGGTAAATAATACAATACCTTTTAAACCATGGTGAGTAGCTTGAATTTTATTCAAAGTGCAATAAAAAGTTATGTTTTACCAGGAGAGTGATATAATTTGATTTATATTTTTAAAAGCTCATTCTGGCTCCTGTGTTGAGAATGCATTGGGAGAACCCAAGAAAAAAAGCTGGAAAAACAATAATGAAGCTATTACATTGTTCCAGGCAAGATATGCTAACAGCCTGGATTAGGCAGTGCAATAAAAATACTGAAAAGTGGCCATGGTTGAGATATATTTTGGAGATAGATGCTATAGGACTTACCAAAGGATTAGGTGCTTTTGAAATTTTTAAAAAATTTATTTTATTAGGGAATTCCCTGGCAGTCCAGTGGTTAGGACTCAGCTCTTTCACTGCCATGGCCCGGGTTCAATCCCTGGTCAGGGAACTAAGATCCCGCAAACTGCACAGGATGGCCAATAAATTAATAAATTAATTAATATTTATTTTATTGAAGTATAATTGATTTACAATGTTGTGTTAGTTTCTGAGGATTAGGTGTTTTTCAAATGGGAAAAGATTAATGCCCACATTTTTGGATTTAGCACTGGTGATATAGTTCTGCCATTTATAGGGGAAGACTGGTGAAGAAATGGCATGGGAAGGAAAATCAAGAGTTCCATTTTAAACATGTTAAGTTAAAGATGCCAATAAGGTATGCAAGCATAAAAGTGAACTACCAATTTGGATATGTGAATTCATAGAAGTATAGCCTGGAAATATAAATTTGGAAGCAATCAGAAAATTAATGGCATGGAAATTTCACCTACAGAAAAGAGTACATAGAAATAAGTAACTGAAAATATTATTGATAACAAAGACTAAGTTCAAATACAGTCAGCCCTCCATATCCATGGGTTCCACACACAAGGATGGAAAGTACTCAGAAAAATTCCAAAAGTTCCAAAAAGCAAAACTTGAATTTGATGCACATCAGCAACTATTTACATAGCACTTACATTGTATTAGGTATTATAAGTAATTTAGAGATGACTTAAAGTATACAGAGGATGTGTAGGTTATATGCAAATAAAATGCCATTTTAGGTAAGAGACTTGAGCATCCACGGATTTTGGTATGGGGTGCAGTCCTGGAACCAATCCCCTATGGTTACTGAGAGACAGCTATATTAGAACACATAGCTTTAAGAACATTTTCAACATGATTGCCTTTCTCTTCACAAACTAACGAAAATGCCATGTAAGGCTGATTCACATCCACAGGTCTCTCAATAAATGAAGGAATAAATGATATAGCTATGTAAACTAATACATTTTGGTGTTTTACTTCTGCCAAAGTTGTTGATTTACTCAGTCAAGACTTATTTTTATTTTTTAATCCACATTTCAATTAGAGCAGCCATAAAGCAGCAGGGATCAGTCAGCTACGGCCTGTGTGACAAATTCAGCCTAGTGCCTGCTTTTGGATGGCCTGTGAGTTGAGCATGGTTTTTACTTTTTTTTTTGCGGTACGCGGGCCTCTCACTGCGTTGCAGAGCACAGGCTCTGGACGTGCAGGCTCAGCGGCCATGGCTCATGAGCCCAGCCACTCCGCGGCATGTGGGATCTTCCCGGACTGGGGCACGAACCTGTGTCCCCTGCATCGGCAGGCGGACTCTCAACCACTGCGCCACCAGGAAAGCCCTACATTTTTAAATGTTTGAAAACAAATCAAAAGAAGAGTATTTCATGATATGTGAAATTATATAAAATGCAAATTTCTGTGTCCACAAATATTGATTTATTGGAACAGTCATGCTCACTCTTACACAAATGGTCTGTAATTATTTTCAAGCTATGACAGGAGAATTGAGTAGTTGCAACAGAGACTATATGGCCCAAAAAGCTTAAAACATTAACTACCTGGCTCTGTACAGAAAAAGTTTGCTGATCCCTAATATAGCACATCACTAATTTGTACCTAATTTATAAATATCTTGCCAACCTGAAATTTCTATAAATAACTTACTGAAGTACTCAGAACATCTCTAAATATCAAATGAACTCACATATAAGTATTTATAAGCATAATGTCTACCAGAAGCAATTGACAAAGAATTGAACCAAAAGATGAAGATTCTAAGTTTCTGCCTGGTACTGAAGTACCAACTCAGTAACTACTCTGAAAAGATTTGATAATTATTTCTACCTCAAACACCTAAAACTCCTGAGTTAACTCATTTCTTTCCATCACTCCCTACTCTCTCTGTCAGAAAAAGAGTAAGTGTGTGAAATATTTTATGCCTAAGGCTGCTACTGGGTCCTTGAGAATAGCAACTACTACCTTAAAATTGCAACACTTTGTACAAATTCTTAAAATATAACTCATTCTATGCACCTGACCCTATCCAAGTAAACAATGAAATATTCTTACCATTTAAATTTTCCGAGTTAAAAAGATTTCCTATTATCTTCCTTGTTCCATAAACACTACTGGACATAAATGTATATACTGTGTATGACTTCTTTCAGGCCAATAAGTAATTGTTCAATAAATTATTATTCTAGGCTTTCCCGCTTAAGGCGGGAAATGAGCTGCTGACCGGAGTGGTGAGCAGCCTTGCTGACCGTCAGAAGAGTGACCTAGTAGAGCCAATCTGCAAGGAAAGGAAGGGCCAAATACAGCAACTTTTTCATGGCTATAAAAGGGAGAGCTTGACATGCCCACACCACGGGACCTCTAGAAACTTTCCTGAGCCGTGTGGCTGACAAGGTCTTGGTGCTCCGGCCAGGTGTAAGGCCAGAGCCACTGAGGTGGGAGAGCCGGGTTCAGAACACTGTATCACCAGAGACCTCCCTGACCCACGTAATATAAACCAGTGAGAGCTCTCCCAGAGATCCCATTCTCAACGATAAGACCTGGCTCCATTCAATGGCCAGAAAGCTCCAGCACTGGACACCCCATGCCATACAAGTAGCAAGACAGAAACATAACCCCACCCATTAGCAGAGAGCCTGCCTAAAAACAGTAATAAGTTCACAGACACCCAAAAACATACCACCGGACATGGTCCTGCCCACCATAAAGACAAGACCCACCTCATCCATCAAACACAGGCACCAGTCCCCTCACCCAGGAAACCTACACAAGTCACTGAACAAACTTACCCACTGGCGACAGGCACCAAAAACAATGGGAACTACGAACCTGCAGCCTGTGAAAAGGAGACCCCAAAAACAGTCAGTTAAGCAAAAGGAGAAGACAGAGAAATATGCAGTAGATGAAGGAGCAAGGTAAAAACCCACCAGTCCAAACAAATGAAGAGGAAATAGGCAGTCTACCTGAAATAGAAGTCAGAGTAATGATAGTCAAGATGATCCTAAGTCTTGGAAATAGAATAGAGAAAACACAAGAAACGTTTAACATGGACCTAGAAGAACTAAAGAGCAAACAAACAATGATGAACAACAAAAGAAATGAAATTAAAAATTCTCTAGAAGGAATCAATAGCAGAATAACTGAGGCAGAAGAACAGATAAGTGACCTGGAAGATAAAATAGCGAAAATAACTACAACAGAGCAGAATAAAGAAAAAAGAATGAAAAGAATTGAAGACGGTCTCAGAGACATCTGGGAAAACATTAAATGCACCAACATTCAAATTATAGGGGTCCCATAAAAAGAAGATAAAAAGAAAGGGGCTGAGAAAATATCTGAAGAGATTATAGTTGAAAACTTCGCTAATATGGGAAAGGAAATAGTCAATCAACTGCAGGAAGCACAGAGACTCCCACACAGGATAAATTCAAGGAGAAACACTCCAAGACATATATTAATAAAACTATCAAAAATTAAATACAAAGAAAAAATATTAAAAGCAGCAGGGGAAAAGCAACAAATAACATACAAGGCAATCCCCATAAGGTCAACAGCTGATCTTTCAGCAAAAACTCTGCAAGCCAGAAAGGAGTGGCAGGACAAATTTAAAGTGATGAAAGGGAAAAACCTGCAACCAAGATTGCTCCACCCAGCAAGGATCTCATTCAGATTTGATGGAGAAATTAAAACATTTACAGACAAGCAAAAGCTAAGAGAATTCTACACCACCAAACCAGCTTTACAACGAATGCTAAAGGAACTTCTCTAGGCAGGAAACACAAGAGAAGGGAAAGACCTACAATAACAAACCCAAAACAATTAAGAAAGTGGTGACAGGAACATGCATACTGATAATTACCTTAAATGTAAATGGACTAAATGCTCCAACCAAAAGACACAGACTGGTTGAATGGATCCAAAAACAAGACCGTATATATGTTGTCTACAAGAGACCCACTTCAGACCTAGGGACACATACAGACAGAAAGTGAGGGGATAGAAAAAGATATTCCATGCAACTGCAAATCAAAAGAAAGCTGGAGTAGCAATCCTAATATCAGATAAAATAGACTTTAAAATAAAGACTCTCACAAGAGACAAATAAGAACACTACATAATGATAAAGGGCTCAAACCAAGAAAAAGATATAACAATTGTAAATACTTATGCACCCAACATAGGAGCACTTCAATACATAAGGCAAATGCTGACAGCCATAAAAGGGGAAATCAACAGTAACACAATCATAGTAGGGGACTTTAACCACCAACTTTCATCAATGAACAGATAATCCAAAATGAAAATAAATAAGGAAACACAAGCTTTAAACAAAAAGGACTTAATTAATATTTATAGGACATTCCATCCAGAAACAACAGAATACACTTTCTTCTCAAGTGCTCATGGAATATTTTCCAGGATAGATCATATCTTGGGTCACAAACCAAGCCTTGGTAAATTTAAGAAAACTGAAATCATGTCAAGTATCTTATCCAACCACAATGCTATAAGACTAGATATCAATTACAGGAAAAAAAACTGTAAAATATAAACACATGGAGGCTAAACAATATACTACTATTAAATAACCAAGAGATCACTGAAAAAATCAAAGAGGAAATCAAAAAATACCTAGAAACAAATGACAATGAAAACATGATGACCCAAAACCTATGGGATGCAGCAAATGCAGTTCTAAGAGGGAAGTCTATAGCAATACAATCCTACCTGAAAAACAAGAAACATCTCAAAATAAACAACCTAACCTTACACCTAAAGCAATTACACAGAGAAGAACAAAAAACCCCCCAAAGTTAGCAAAATGAAAGAAATCATAAAGATCAGATCAGAAATAAATGAAAAAGAAACGAAGGAAACTACAGCAATGATCAATAAAACTAAGAGCTGGTTCTTTGAGAAGATATACAAAATTGATGAACCATTAGGCAGACTCATCAAGAAAAAAAGGGAAAATGACTCAAATCAATAGAATTAGAAATGAAAAAGGAGAAGAAACAACTGACACTGCAGAAATACAAAGGATCATGAGAGATTACTACAAGCAACTCTAAGCCAATAAAATGGACAACCTGGAAGAAATGGACAAATTCTTAGAAAAGCACAACCTTCCAAGACTGAACCAGGAAGAAATAGAAAATATAAACAGACCAGTCAATAGCACTGAAATTGAAATTGTGATTAAAAACTTTCCAACAAACAAAAGCCCAGGACCAGATGGCTTCACAGGCGAATTCTATCAAACATTTACAAAAGAGCTAACACCTATCTTTCTCAAACTCTTCCAAAATATAGCAGAGGGAGGAACACTCCCAAACTCATTCTACAAGGCCCCTACCACCCTGATAAAAAAAACCAGACAAAGATGTCACACGAAAAGAAAACTACAGACCAATATCACTGATGAACATAGATGCAAAAATCCTCAACAAAATACTAGTAAACAGAATCGAACAGCATATTAAAAGGATCATATACCATGATCAAGTGGGGTTTATCCCAGGGATGTAAAGTATTCTTCGATATATGTAAAACAATCAGTGTGACACTCCATATTAACAAGTTGAAGGAGAAAAACCATATGATCATCTCAATAGATGCAGAAAAAGCTTTTGACAAAATTCAACACCCAGTTATGGTAAAAAACCTCCAGAAAGCAGGCATAGAGAGAACTTAGGTCAACATAATAAAGGCCATATATGACAAACCCACAGCCAACATCGTCCTCAATGGTGAAAAACTGAAACCATTTCCACTAATACCAGGAAAAAGACAAGGTTGCCCACTCTTACCACTATTATTCAACATAGTTTTGGAAGTTTAAGCCACAGCAATCAGAGAAGATAAAAAAATAAAAGGAATCCAAATCGGAAAAGAAGAAGTAAAACTGTCACTGTTTGCAGAGGACGTGATACTATACATAGAGAATCCTAATGATGCTACCAGAAACTACTAAAGCTAATCAATGAATTTGGTAAAGCAGCAGGATACAAAATTAATGCACAGAAATCCCTTGTATTCTTATACACTAATGATGAAAATTCTGAAAGAGAAATTAAGGAAACACTCCCATTTACCATTGCAACAAAAAGAATAAAATACCTAGGAATAAACCTACCTAAGGAGACAAAAGACCTGTATTCAGAAAACTATAAGACACTGATGAAAGAAATTAAAGGTGATACAAGCAGATGGAGAGATATACCATGTTCTTGGATTGGAAGAATCAACAGTGTGAAAATGACTCTACTACCCAAAGCAATCTACAGATTCAATGCAATCCCTATCAAGCTACCAATGGCATTTTTCACAGAATCAGAACAAAAAATTTCACAATTTGTATGGAGACACAGAAGACCCCGAATAGCCAAAGCAATCTTGAGAAAGAAAAATGGAGCTGGAGGAATCAGGCTCCTTTCCTTCAGACCAACTACAAAGCTACAGTCATCAACGTAGTATGGTACTGGCACAAAAACAGAAATACGGATCAATGGAACAGGATAGAAAGCCCAGAGATAGATAGACCCACGCACATATGGTCACCTTATCTTTGATAAAGGAGGCAAGAATATACAATGGAGAAAAGACAGCCTCTTCAATAAGTGGTGTTGGGAAAACTGGACAGCTACATGTAGAAGAATGAAATTAGAACACTCCCTAACACCGTATACAAAAATAAACTCAAAATGGATTAAAGACCTAAATGGAAGGCCAGACACTATAAAACTCTTAGAGGAAAACATAGGCAGAACACTCTATGACATAAATAACAGCAAGATCCTTTTTGACCCACCTCATAGAGAAATGGAAATAAAAAGCAAAAATAAATAAATGGACCTAATCAAACTTAAAAGCTTTTGCACAGCAAAGGAAACCATAAGCAAGGCAAAAACATAACCCTCAGAATGGGAGAAAATATTTGCAAATGAAGCAACTGACAAAGGATTAATCTCCAAAATTTACAAGCAGCTCAAGCAGCTCCATATCAAAAAAACAAAAAACCCAATCCAAAAATGGGCATAAGACTTAAACAGGCATTTCTCCAAAGAAGATATACAGGTTGCCAACAAACCCATGAAAGGATGCTCAACATCACTAATCATTAGAGAAATGCAAATCAAAACTACAATGAGGTATCACCTCACACCACTCAGAATGGTCATCATTAAAAAATCTACAAACAATAAATGCTGGAGAGGGTGTGGAGAATAAGGAAACCCTCTTGCACTGTTGGTGGGAATGTAAATTGATACAGCCACTATGGAGAACAGTATGGAGGTTCCTTAAAAAACTAAAAATAGAACTACCATTTGACCCAGCAATCCCACTACTGGGCATATACCCTGAGAAAACCATAATTCAAAAAGAGTCATGTAGGGTTTCCCTGGTGGCGCAGTAGTTGAGAGTCCGCCTGCCGATGCAGGGGACACGGGTTCATGCCCCGGTTCGGGAAGATCCCACATGCCGCAGAGCGGCTGGGCCTGTGAGCCACGGCCGCTGAGCCTGCGCGTCTGCTCCGCAACGGGAGAGGCCACAGCAGTGAGAGGCCCGTGTACCGCAAGGAAAAAAAAAAAAAAACCGAGTCATGTACCACAATATTCATTGCAGGTCTATTTACAACAGCCTGGACATGGAAGCAAGCTAAGTGTCCATCAACAGATGAATGGATAAAGAATATGTGACACATATATACAATGGAATATTAGCCATAAAAAGAAATGAAATTGAGTTAGCTGGATGGACCTAGAGTCTGTCATACAGAGTGAAGTAAGTAAGTCAAAAAGAGAAAAACAAATACTGTATGCTAACACATATAAACGGAATCTTAAAAAAAAAGGTTCTAAAGAACCTAGGGGCAGGATGGGAATAAAGACGCAGACATAGAGAATGGACTTGAGAATACAGGGAGGGGGAAGGTAAGCTGGGACAAAGTGAGAGAGTGGCATAGACATATATACATTACCAAATGTAAAACAGATAGCTAGTGGGAAGTAGCTGCATAGCACAGGGAGATCAGCCTGGTGCTCTGTGAACACCTGAAGGGGTGGGATAGGGAGGGTGGGAGGGAGACTCAAGACAGAGTAGACATGGGGATCTATGTATATGTATAGCTGACTCACTTTGTTATACAGCAGATACTAACACACCATTGTAAAGCAATTATACTCTAATAAAGATGTTAAGAAAAAAATTATTATTCCAAGGCACTTACTGACATCATATGAGGTTTGAGAAAAATGTAAAAGCTCTCAAAAAAGAATGTCAAATTAACTCCTATAAAATAGTTACAAGTAGGAAAAACATGCCACTTACATATCTAACTCACTTAAAACTGTTGTTAGTTTACTATGAAAATGTTTTAGCTTGAAAAACATTGTTTGCTGATTCCTTAAACTCAGCTACTATTACCAAACCTACAACTGACATATGTAACAACATTAATAAAAAACAATTTTATACATCATTTAGTCAATAGCATAACTTAATTTTCTTTTATTTTTATGCAGTTACTAAACTCACACTGTCTTCCACATCTCCAGTCTTCCAGCCTTTTAACAGCATTTTAGACACAGGTATCTGAAGTTCATTTTCTAGAATCTGTTTAATTTCTCCTGTACGAAAAAGAGGAGACCAGATATTACTAACAAAATAATGCAATAAATATTTGTTCATATCCAGAGCTAGCATTAATATTAGGCATACGGTCCACAGTCAATGACATCTGTCTGATGAATGCATATGAAAAATTTCAGTAGTCAAAATTTCAAATCTTGATCATACAACATGTTGTGCCATTGAAGAACTAAGGCTCCACCATTATGATAAAAGACTCCACAATTACTTAAGTACCTTTTTAAAAAGAAACAGATATCAGTGACTGGGGGTTTGAAAGGAAATAATCTATTTTAAACCAACTGATAATATCTATATGTGCTCAGCATATGGTAGGAGTAGTTGGTAAAGTACAAAACTTGAGGCATTATAGTATAGGGAAAGCAAATTGTGGAATGAAGACTTGGGCTGAAGTCTTATCTTGAAGAAATCAAATAACTTGCCTTTTTTTTTTGCATCTATAAAATGGGGAATAATATTGTTTATCTCATCTACCTCTAAGATAAGATTTTTTGCATCTATAAAATGGGAAATAATATTGCCTATCTTATCTACCTCTAGGGTTCAAGGGTGAAAGGAGATAACATCCATGAATGTAGCTGGAAAAAAATAATAAAGTCAATGTATATAATCTAGAAGACAATTTAAACTGTGCTGAAGAGAAAAGCAGCAAAATTTCAGAAAAGAAAAAAATTATGGTGGATCAAATAGAGAAAGTTTTGTGAGACAGATGAGACTTAAACCCAGCTTGAAATACAGCTGCATTTAAACCAAACGTGAAGTATAGCCGGGTTGTGAAGGAGAGCCAAATCAAAGGCCAGGATATTCTATTCAGTGAAGACAAAGACCAAAAGGTAAAAAGGAAAAAATGAAAATGATGCTAATGAGAAACAGTGAGGAATCACAATTTTCCCAGTACTCCATAAATTACTTTTCAGGAATCGAGTCTACTTATAAATTAACCAGCTAATTTCTGGTACTACAGTATAATAAACAGATCATTAAATCAGAATGTACAAATATTTCATATATATGCTTTTATTAGGTTGGTTAGTCTATAATTATAGATTAACACATAATTCAATTTCATTTATATTAAGTGATTGAACACTGCAGAAAATGATTATACTATACATTAAAAGAAAAGTAATTCCATGCTGATAAAGGAAAAGATGGCGGGTGAAGCTTACACTATACAAGTTCTATGGAAGCACAGCTGCCTAAGCAAGCAATGCTACAATCAAACCCTTCATGGCCTTAGTGACATATTTTTACTTTCCTAAAGAAAATTCCTATCTAGGCACTTTGGATAGCGATTAAACATCATAAAAAGAATTGTGATTCAACATTTTATTTTAGAAGCACAAAATTTATCAACTTTGACCTTCAAAAATATCACTGCTGACAAAGGATTGTTCTGTTCATGGAAATGAGAGAAAGGTGAGCTATACTTCTTTTACCAAATACATATAAACACTGCCTTTTCATTTGTGACTAAGGTTGCTATTTCTAAAGCTGTACCTATCTGGAACTGGGCTTATGCGCTTACAAGCCTGCCCAGTGCTTTCCTCTTAGAAACTTATCTTCACCTGACACTTCCTGCTTAAACTCTTGGAGACACCCTTAGCATTCATAACCTAAAGGAAAGGAAAAACAAAAAGAGACTTTAAGTTAAAGTCCCAGTTACAAGCTTGGGTAACATATAATACAAAAAGTCTTTTGTTCCACAGGTAGAAAAGAATAGAAAACAAACCCAGAGCCGTGACAGCAACCTGAGTTCCTCATATTCAAAAAATTCTTCTCTGTTGGTCTCAACTTCTTCTTCTCTAAAGTAGGAATAATAACTATAGTACCAATACTTCATTGGGTTGCTGTATTAAATGACATACGGAATGGAAAATACTTTGTGTTACTATGTGTCCAATACATAAAATGGACTCAAAAAAGGTTGTTAGCTTTAAGTCATATTAATTAAGGTAATACACACATAAGTGTCTAGCATAGTATCTAGCCAGTATAGGTTCTCAATAAATAGTTGTTGTTTTAAGAATATCCAAAATATTTTAGGGCAGTGAAGCGCTAGAATGCAGCAAGTTTCAGAGCCAGTTTTTATATCCAGGTCTGCCTGACTCCAAAGATCTTAACACAAGATGGCACTCCTGTATGTTACTTCGAAAACCGAGAAGATATGCAGATGTCATCAAGGAACAGTCCACTGACTGCAAACCATATATCTGATAAGGGTTTAATACCCAAAATATATAAAGAACTCATATAATTCAATAGCCAAAAAACCCCCAAATACTCCAATTAAAAATGGGCAAAGGACTTGATTAGACATCTTTCCAAAGAAGATATAAAAATGGCCAATAGGGGGCTTCCCTGGTGGCGCAGCGGTTGAGAGTCCGCCTGCCGAGGCAGGGGACACAGGTTTGTGCCCCGGTCCGGGAGGATCCCACATGTCGCAGAGCGGCTGGACCCGTGAGTCATGGTTGCTGAGCCTGCTCGTCTGGAGCCTGTGCTCCGCAACGGGAGAGGCCACAACAGTGAGAGGCCCGCGTACCGCAAAAAAAAAAAAAAAAAATGTCCAATAGGTACATGAAAAGATGCTCAACATCACTAGTCACTAGGGAAATGCAAACCAAAAACCATAATGAGGTATCATCTCATACGTGTTAGAATGGCTACCGTCAAAAAGTAAGAGATAAATGGCGGAAAGGATATGGAGAAAAGAGAACTCTCATGGGATTGTTTCCTTCTATTCTTACTTTGCTGCGAGTTTAATTATTAAAAAACACGAAAATTTAAATATTGTTAAGTACTGTCAAATGCTTTTTCCTCCATCTATTGAAATGATCAAATGAATTTTTTCATTCATTGTACTAATATATGGTGAACTACAATAATGGATTATATACAAATTGTTAAACAAGCCTTATAGTCCTGGGTAAAGCCCACTTGACCGTGAGTTATATTATATACATATGTATATATTTTTATTATATTTAATGAATTCAATTTACAAATATTTGTAAAAGATTTCTGCCTCTATGGTTGTAAGAAATAGTCTGTAATAAGTTTCCTTTTCCTGTAATGTCTTTGTCTGGTTTTAGTATCAGGGTTAATGCTGGTTTCATAAAATGAATTAGGCAACATTTCATCTTTCTCTATTTGTGAATGACTGCTAACATTTTTTCCTTAAATATTAGACAAACTTTACCAGTGAAGCCATCTGGGCTTGGGTTTTCTCGGGGAAAGGTTTTGATTGTTAACTATCAATAACTTTATATATTAAATGTAGAGTTACTCAGATTTAAAATTTTTGCTTCTGTCAGCTGTAATAACTTACACCTTTAAAAAGAGTTTTTCTACCTTTTTAATGTTTCATGTAACCTTTAAATTTACTGGCCTAAATTTGCTCTTAATGTTGTCTTATAATCCATTCAATGTCTTTAGGTACCTTTCATTTTCAATATGATAATTCCTTGTTAATTCCTTGTTAATTCCTCCACACTTCCCCTACCACATCTCCAGGGAACCAGTGATTTGATTTGTGAATTAGCTTGAATTATACAGAATTTTAGATAGAAGGAATTTCAGAATATTCTTTTAAAATCTGGCTTCTTGCACTCAAAATACATTGTCTGAGATTCTTCCACATTGTTACACGTAATGATAATCCCTTTCTTATTACTAAGTAGTATTCCATTGTATGGATATACAACAATTTGTTTATCTATCCACTGGTTATGGACATGTTGTGTTTTCCACAGTTTGAGGCTATTACAAATAAGTTGCAATGAACAGCAACATACACGTCTTTGATGGACATATGATTTCATTTCTCTTGGGTAAATACCTAAGAGAGGGATGGCCAGTGTATTTTTAACTTTGTAGGAAACAGTCAAACTCTTTTCCAAACTGGTTTCTACTGTGATGTCTTCAAGTTCACTAATCTGTTCTTCTTGAATATCTAATCTTCTGTTAATCCCATCTCAAGACATCATGGTCTTAACCTCTAGACATTTGATTTGGGTTATTTTTACTTTTTCAATTACTTATGATTTTAAATCCTTCCTCTCTCTTTTTGAACATAAGTAATATAGCTATAATAACTGTTTTAATGTGCTTAATCTGCGAATTCCAACATCTATGTCAATTCTGGGTTGTTTTTGGTTAATTGATTTCTCTTCTCAGAATGGGCCAGCTTTTCTCCTTCTTTGTATGCTTGGCAATTTTTTACTGGATATGAGACATTGTGAATTTTACCTTGATGGGTGCTCAATGTTTTTTATTCCTATAAATATACTGAGCTTTGTTCTGGGAGGCAGTTAAGTTCCCTGGAAACAGTTCAGTGCTTTGGGGTCTTTGCTTTTAAGATGTTGGTACCACCTGTGCGGTATTTAATCTACGGCTAATCTTGACACTACTGAGGCAAGAGCCTTCTGAGTACAGCTGACCCTTGAACAACACAGGTTTGAACTGTGGGGGTCCACTTATACATGGATTTTTTTCAACAGTAAATACTACAGTACTATACAATTCACAGTTGGTTGAATCAGTGAGTGAGGAAATGCAGGTACAGAGGAATGAAGTACATGGAGGCCTGACTATAAGTTATATGTGGATTTTAAGCTGTGCAAAAGGTTGGTGTCCCAACCCCAGTGTTGTTCAATGGTCAACTGTATTCTATCCAAGGAATGAGGGCATTGGTCAACTGTACTCTATCCTCTATGAATTATGAGGTTTTCCAATCTAGCTGGTGAAGGTAAATCTGGTTCCTGCAAGCAGAAGGGTGGGCTGGGGTGGGGTAGGGACACTTTTCCTATTTCTTAGCTGGAAGCTTTAATCATTGCCTTTGGAACTACCTTCTTTTGTAATTAAGCATGTGAACCATAAACTTCCATCTCAATACCACTTTGTTAGCATCAAACAAACATTGATATGCCACGTTTCCATCACAATTCAGTTCAAAATATTTTCTAATTTCCTTTGTGATTTCTTCTTTGACCTATGCTTTACTTAGAAATATGTTGTTTAATTTCCAAATATATCAGGATTTTCCAGATTCCTTTGATTTCTATTTTAATTCCACTGTTGTTAGAGAACATACCTCACATGATTTTTAAGTCACTTTAAGTCACCGTGACTTGTTTAATGGCTGAGCATATTTTCTACCTCAATGAATGTTGCAAATGCATGAGAAAAGAATATGTATTTTCCTATGGTTATGAGAAGCATTTTATACATTTCAAGTAGGTCGAACTGGTTGATATTCTGTTCATATTTTCTGTCTGTTGTTCTGCACATTACTATAAGAAAGGAATGTTATCTCCAATTATAATTGTGGATTTGTTCTTTTCTCCCTGCAGTTCTATTGATTAGTTTTGTTTCACATACTTCCAAGCTTTTGTTATTATATACACACATATTTAGGATACTTACGTCTTTGTGATTAATTGACATTTTCATCATTATGAAATGTCCCCATTTATCCCTCATAATATTCTTTGTCCAGAAGTCTACATCACTTAATATTAGCATGATACCATAATGTTGTTAATATAACATACATATTGATTACTATTTTCTAATATGTATATTTCAATCTTATGCTTTATACGTAAAGTGGGTTTCTTGTACATATATCACTGGTTTTCCTTTGTTATCCAGTCTCACAATCTCTACCTTTCTCATAAGGATGTGAGATCATTTATATTTATTGTAATTATCTATAGTCTTATTTGTTTTCTATTTGTCCTGATTTTTTTTCTTTTATCATCTTTTTCTACCTTCATTTGCATTTATCGAACAGTTTTAGATATTCCATTTCATTTCAAACCTTGACTTAATAACCATTATGTGTGATTTATTTTTAGTGATTATTCTAGGGTTTAGAATATGCATATTTAACTTCACAGAGTCCACCTTCAAGTAACACAGGACTTGTCTTACAACAGCATACTTCCTTTCCCCTTTCCTATTCTTTGCATTGTTTTCATACATTTATCTCTACATAATTTACAAAACACACAATACATTGCTCTTACTTTTACTTTATAATGTCATTTATCTCTTAAAGAAATTAAAAAGAAAGAAAATATTTTGTATATACCCAAATCGTTACCATTTCTGGTGCTTCTCATTTCTTTGTGTTAATCTAATTTCCCATCTGGTATCATTTTCTTTCGGCCTGAGGAACTTCCTTTACTATTTCTTGTAGTTTTTGTTTGTGTGAAAAAAATATCTTTATTTAGTCTTCATTTCTGAAAGATATTTTTGTTGGAGATAGCATTCCAGGTTGACATTTTATTCCTCTGGCACTTAGAAATATCACCAAATTGTTTCCTGGCTTGCATTGCTTCTGATAAGAAGTCTGTAGTCATTATTTTAAAATCTTCTTTTTTTCCCTATATGGAATGTGTCCTTGTCTCTTCACCTCTGGCTACTTTAAATTTTCTTCTACTACTGATTTTCAGCAGTTTTAATATGATGTGGTTTCCTTTGAGTTACTCCTACTTGGAGTTACTAAGCTTCTTAGATCTGTAAGTTTACAGTTTTCATCAAATTGGGATTGTTTTCTGTTATTATTTCTCTAAAATTTCCCCCTTTCTATTAGCCCCTCTGTTTGGAGGAATCTAATCACGTATATATTAGGCCACTTTTTATTGCATGACAGGTCACTTAAGCTCCATCCTTTGCCCTCTCCCCTGTATTTTTGCTGTGTGTACTTCACTGTACGCTGTTTTTATTGCCATGTCTTCAAATTCATTGATCTTTTCTTTAATAGCATCTATCTGTTAAATCCTTCAGGGTAAATATTTTATTGCAGATCTTAAATTTTAGTCCTAGAATTTTCCTTTGGTTTTTTCCAATTCTTTATTCAAGTTCTTGATTTCTTTTAAATCCTTAAACATATTTATAACAGCTGTTTTAAAATTCTCCCAATTCCATTATTTTTGCCATTTATGAATATGTTTTTATTTTCTAATTTTTATTCAGGCTATGGGTCACATTTTGCTACTTCTCATGTCTCCTAGTTTTTGACTGAACGCAAGACATTATGAAAATTACATTAATGAGGGTCTGCATTTAATGGTTTGCCCCTAAGGAGTGTAGAAGTTTATTTTGACAGGTCCTTACATTTCATGCATATAGGCTGATCCTTTTGAGACATCTTTATGACATTATTTTGGCGCATCTAAAGCAGTGATTCTCAAAAGTATAGTTCAGAAATTTGGGGGATTCCTTGAGACTGACTGTACAAAAGTAATGATCACTAGGTTCAAAAGCATTACCCCAATTCTATCAAGTAACTATTAATTACTGAGCCAATTTATAGGCCCTCTCTGGGCCTCAAATTCCACATTAATTTTTTTAAAAAAGCTAAGAATACATTTCATATTAATGACGCCTTGTTCCATTTTTTTGAATTAAAAAATATCAACACAACATGGCACCAAAAAGTAAGAACCAACCCCAAAGAAAAATGAGACTTAGTCTACCAGTAGACACAAGAAAATCAAACCTGTCACCTAGAAAAAACAAAATGAGAAATAATATATCATGTGGATTTTTCTCAAGCACAGTTCTCAAAAGCGAATTTCTTCCTCCTTTGTTCAAATCACATTTTTTGTAATGTCAGAAATCTTCTACTGCCTCCATTCATTTCCTTATTTTAAACATTATAAACCACCAACCCCTACAAACACTTGTTTCAACTGTGAAACTATTCTTTTGAGAAAAATCAGATTAAGATTCTATAGCAGAAGCAACAACATTAGACTTTCAGGGCTAGAAAGGACCCAGCTCAGAGGCTGTTTAAAATCATTCTGGGATATGACTTACCCAAGAACAAGTAGTAAGTTAATGGCAAAGACTACAAGGCAATGTTCCATTGTTTTTCCCTCTATACCTTCCCATCTCAGATGGTCAAAGATGCAGCCCTTGTATATCTTGCTGCTCAAACATATAAATTTAAACAAAAAGATCATTTCTGTAACACCTGTAATTATCAACAAGAATCATAAATATGTGCATATGTAGGCAGTCTGAAACAAAAGGATTCCAGAAAACGCTACTCATTTTTAGGTTATTTACAGTGTGTCAATGGGTCCTACAGGATTTGAGATTATACCCAACAATGCATACAAAACACTCTATAAGATTGCTATAAAGGCTGATGTTTAATTGTGTCTGTAAGATTAAAAGACAGAAGTCTTTTTTTCCTAAATATTAATGTTCCCCTTAGTACAGAAAGAAACCTAATGATTATAACTAACATGTAAGGGAAGTATTTAAAATAATTTTACAGGGAGAAAAAGTTCCAGTCATTTATGAGGCATAATGATCAGTAAAGATTATCAAACACTTTTCATTAGAAACTTTGTTTTCTGTTTACCTCTTTGCTTCTTGTATTGTAGAACCTTTACCCAAATAAAGACACTCTGTGCTCACTATCCATACAGCAGAATTGTTTTAGTTCAGTGGGTAACAGACTGGGCTAAAAGTCAAAAGACAGTGACTGGCTGTTCTGGAGTCTGCTACTAACTATCATGGCAGGGCAGCCTCCCTGAGTTTTAAGTTTACATACCTGTAAAATAAAGCATTTAGACTAAATGTCCTCTAAGGGCTCTTCCAGTTCTAAAACCTCACGTTCACATTCTACCCAATATGTGTACGGCACTAAGTTAAGCACTTTGGAAAATACAGAAACTGAGTAATATGTCAGAATGGGAAGGGTTTCCTAAGCACAAACAGAAAGAAAAACTGTGAAGGAAAAGTCCAATACTGTAAAAATAAAAAACTTCTGTATCTTGAAAAGCACAATAAAATGAAAATATAAATGGGGAAAATATTTGCTAAACAAGTAATGGATGAAAGGATAAACTCATTTATAAAAAATTCTTATAAATTTTTTAAAAATTTAAAAGAAAGTCACAATAGAAACATAAACTTACATACAAAAGAGCCAATAAACCTAGTGTATTAACTGAGGAGTAAAAGAAAACTAAACTGAAAACATAAGATACCATTTATTTCTAAACTGACAAAGCTTTTTTTCTTTTCCTTTTTATTGTAATAAAAGATACATACCATAAAAATGTGCCACTTTAAAGTGTACAGTTCAGTGACATTAAGTACATTCCACATTGTGCAACCACCATCACTATCCATCTACAAAACTTTTCATCAGCCCACAGTGCAACTCTGTATCCATTAAATAACTCCCCATTTCCACCTCCCCCCAGCCCCTGGTAACCACTATCTACTTGCTGGAATCTGACTATTATAGGTATCTCTTGTAAGTGGTATAACACATATTTGTCCTTGTTGCATCTGGCTTATGAAACATTTAGCATAGTGTCTTCGACATTCATCCATGTTGTAGTATATGGCAGAATTCCATTCCTCTTTAAAGCTGAACAATATTCTACTGTATGTACATACCACATTTTGCTTATCCATTCAGCAGTCGATGGTCACTTGGGTTGCTTCTACTTTTTGTTCTGTTTTTCTGTAAAAGTTCCTACTTTCATTTATTTGGGGTATATACTCAAAAGTGAAATTGATGGATCATATGGTAATTCTATGTTTAATTTTTTTAAAGAACTGCCATACTCTTTCTCCAGCAGCTGCACCATTTTACATTCCTACCAGCAATGCACAAGGGTTCGAATTTCTTCATATCCTTGCCAACGCTTGCTACTTTTTGTTTGTTTGGTTGTTTTTTAGAACAGTCATTCTAAGGGGTATGAAGTAGTATCTCACTGTGGTTTTGATTTGCATTTTGCTGATGATTCATGTTGTTCAGCAACTTTCCATGTGTTTACTGGTCACCTGTATATCTTCTCTGGAGAAACAACTATTCAAGTCCTTTGCCCATTTAAAAAAATTTTTTTATTAAGATATCATGGACATATAACCATTGTGTAAGTTTAATGTATACATGGGTTGATTTGATACATTGAAATATGATTACCACTGTAGCATTAGCTAACACCTCTATCATATCACATTATTATCATTTCTTTTTTGTAGTGGGAACAATTTTAATTGGGTTGTTTTTTGTTGCTGTTGAATTGTATGAGTTCTTTATATATTCTGGATATTAGTCCCTTATCAGATATATGGTTCAAAAATATCTTCTACCATTCTGTAGGTTGCTTTTTCATTCTATGGATAGCATCCTGTGATGCACAACTTCTAAATTCTGATGAGATCTGATTCACTTACTTTTTCTTTTGTTCCTGTATTTTGGTATCATATACAATAAATCACTGCCAAACCCAATGTCATGAAGCTTTCCCTTATATTTTCTTCTAAGAGTTTTATACTCTGATCTCTTGAGGTCTTTGTTGGTTTTGTTTTTTTAATATCACAAACTACTGGCAAGACTATAAATTAGTATACTGTTGATGGCAATTTAAAATAAGACTTCTCTAAAGAGTAATTTGGTAGAATATATCTAAAACTTTTAAAATGTGCATCCCCTCTCATGCAGAATTGCACCTCTAGGCATCTCTATGTAGAAAAATAATCACTGAGGTTCAACAAACTTCACTGCATTATGTTATAGTGAGAGATCAGGAATGGAGGGGAGCTCAAAATAACCAGCAAAAGGAAAATGCTACGATAAATCATAGCACAGGCTTTAAAAACTGTGTGCTTCAAGAGTATTTTAAAATATGGAAAATGATGATGATATAATACTACAAGTAAAAAAAAAGCAGTTTCTAAAGCATCAAATATAGTATATCTCAAATTTGTAAAACATAGATTTATACAACAGACATAGAATGAAACTGGAAGTAAATGCAGCAAAATGCTAACTGTAGTTAAAAGTAGAATTACTGGTAATTTTTACTTTTTCCACACTTTTGTCCATTTCATAAATTTTCTACAACAAACAATGGAGCAGGAATGCGGTTGGAAATGAATTATTCAAAAACAGAGGAAGGCAATTTCTATCCTAGGACTCAAGAAAGAAAGAGTGAACAAAGCAACTAATACCTGTTGAAAGTCTTTCTTCTAAGTGCCAGATTGCAACCATGTATATTGAGGAACTTGTTATTCATTCATTTTAAGCAAGAAAATCTAGCAGTAGAGCAAAGAATTGAATGGGAAACAGAAAAGAGGAAACCTATTAGCAGAGGGTATTAAAACAGCAAGATAAGAAAAAGTGAAGGAAAGTATAAACTGCTTATGTTGAAAATGGAAAAGGTGATGCACAAGACAGTAATCTGTGAAAGACTCTTTAGCAATGTTTCTTAAGACATAGTTCTTCAATTTCATCAGAATCACCTGTACTATTTGTTTTCAAAAATGCAGATTTGTGGGCTCTACCCCATTATAGAATTAGAATCTAAATCTATAGTATTTGGCCCAGGACTTATACATTTAATCAATCCCCCATTCCCTTCCCAAGGTGATTTTTATGCATATAAAATTAGAAACACTCCTATGGAGCTTAATAAATGGTAGAATCTGAAGATGAGAGGGATGGAGGAATAGAAGAAATGGCTTAGCTATCAAGCATGTTGGTACCAGCTAGATGTTGCTGTGGACTGTCCATAATCCACAGCTTTGCCACAGAACTACTGCTTCATACTAGATTACCTTAATAATCACTTCTGTCTAAAGGTGGTGGCTTTCTGTCATACTACCCAACTGCTTAATTTGTCCTTTGGGGACTGTATTTTTTTAACCCCTGAAGCTGCTTACCGTAAAAGCTTAACAAACATTTTAATGTCAAGCCTATCCTTAAACGACTAGAAGAGCACCTGGCACATAGTAGGCATACAATGAAATCAGAACTAGGTACTTACAAGGGAAGGAAAGCAGTAGGGCTAGAAAGGTAGGATAAGACCAGATAAGAAAGGGTATATGTGCCACGGTAATGCACTTGAACTTATCCAAGAGGCAGTTTGATGAGATGGTATCTGACAAATGTATACTCCTGTAAAACCACCACAACGAAAATAAAGAACACTGCCAACATGGGCTCTTCGGTGGGGCTAATGAAAGACTCTGGGAGGGCTCACATCAAGGAGTACGTCCCAGAACTTCTGCTGCCAGTGTCCTTGTCCCCACGGTGAAACAGAGCCACTCCCAGCCTCTGCAGGAGACCCTCCAACACTAGCAGCCATTTCAGGGGAAATGTAAGCAATCTGTCCTGTTCCTCTGATCTTAGCCTGGAGTTCTGGTGTCTGGAAGCACTTCTCATCGCTCAGAAAATACATCAGATATACAACTACACGTGGAACAACTCCTACAGAACACCCACTGAACGCTGGCAAAAGACCTCAGACCTCCCAAAAGGCAAGAAACTCCCCACGTACCTGGGTAGGGCAAAAGAAAAATTAAACAGAGACAAAAGAATAGGGACGGGACATGCACCACTGGGAGGCAGCTGTGAAGGAGGAAAGGTTTCCACACACTAGGAAGCCCCTTCGCGGGTGGAGACTACAGGTGGCGGAGGGGGGAAGCTTTGGAGCCGCGGAGGAGAGCACAGCAACAGGGGTGCTGACGGCAAAGCGGAGAGATTCCCGCACAGTGGATCGGTGCCGAACAGCACTCACCAGCCCGAGAGGCTTGTCTGCTCACCTGCGGGGCCGGCGGGAGCTGAGGCTCGGGCTTCGGTCGGAGCGCAGGGAGAGGACTGGGGTTGGCGGCATGAATACAGCCTGCAGGGGGTTAGTGCACCACGGCTAGCCGGGAGGGAGTCCAGGGAAAAGTCTGGACCTGCCAAAGAGGCAAGAGAATTTTTCTTCCCTTTGTTTCCTGGTTAGTGAGGAGAGGGGATTAAAAACGCTACTTAAAGGAGCTCCAGAGACGGGCGCGAGCCATGGCTAACAGCGCGGACCACAGAGACGGGCATGAGACGCTAAGGCTGCTGCTGCTGCCGCCACCAAGAAGCCTGTGTGCGAGCACAGGTCACTATCCACACCTCCCTTCCGGGGAGCCTGTGCAGCCCGCCACTGCCAGGGTCCCGGGATCCAGGGACAACTTCCGCAGGAGAACGCACGGCGTGCCTCAGGCTGGAACAACGTCCTGCCAGCCTCTGCCGCCGCAGGCTCATCCCACACCATGCCCCTACCTCCCCCTGGCCTGAGTGAGCCAGAGCCCCCGAATCAGCTGCTCCTTTAACCCTGTCCTGTCTGAGCGAAAAACAGATGCCCTCCAGCGACCTATACGCAGAGGCGGGGCCAAAATCAAGTGAGCCCCGGGACCTGTGCGAACAAAGAAGAAAAAGGGAAACCTCCCTGCAGCCTCAGAAGCAGCGTATTAAAGCTCCACAATCAACTTGATGTACCCTGCATCCCTGGAATACCTGAACAGACAACGAATCATCCCAAATTGAGGAGGTGGACTTTGAGAGCAAGATTTATTATTTTTTCCCCTTTTCCTCTTTTTGTGAATGTGTATGTGTATGCTTCTGTGTGAGATTTTGTCTGTATAGCTTTGCTTTCACCATTTGTCCTAGGGCTCTATCCGTCCGTTTTTTTTTGTTTTTTTTTTTTTTTTTATTTATTTCTTTAACCATCTTTATTGGGGTATAATTGCTCTACAATGGTATGTTAGTTTCTGCTTTATAACAAAGTGAATCAGCTAGACATATACATATGTTCCCATACGTCTTCCCTCTTGCGTCTCCCTCCCTCCCACTCTCCCCATCCCACCCCTCCAGGCTGTCCCAAAGCCCCGAGCTAATATCCCTGTGCCTTGCGGCTGCTTCCCCCTAGCTATCTACCTGTCCGGTTTTTTTGTTTTGTTTGTTTGTTTGCTTTTACTTTTCTAAAAAAATTTTTTTCCTAATAATTATTTTTTATTATAATTACTTTATTTTACTTTATCTTACTTTAATTTATTTTATTTCTTCCTTCCTTCCTTCCTTTCTTTCTTTCTTTCTACTTTTTCTCCCTTTTATTCTGAGCCCTGTGGATGAAAGGCTCTTCGCGCTGCAGCCAGGAGTCAGTGCTGTGCCTCTGACGTGGGAGAGCCAACTTCAGGACACTGGTCCACAAGAGACCTCCCAGCTCCACATATCAAACGGCGAAAATCTCCCAGAGATCTCCATCTCAACACCAACACCCAGCTTTACTCAACAACCAGCAAGCTACAGTGCTGGACACCCAATGCCAAACAACTAGCAAGACAGGAACACATCCCCACCCATTAGCAGAGAGGCTGCCAAAAATCATAACAAGTACACAGACACCCCAAAACACACCACCAGATGTGGGCCTGCCCACCAGAAAGACAAGATCCAGCCTAATCCACCAGAACACAGGCACTAGTCCCCTCCACCAGGAAGCCTACACAACCCACTGAACCAACTTTAGCCACTGGGGACAGGCACTAAAAACAACAGGAACTACGAACCTGCAGCCTGCAAAAAGGAGACCCCAAACACAGTAAGATAAGCAAAATGAGAAGACAGAAAAACACACAGCAGATGAAGGAGCAAGATAAAAACCCACCAGAACTAACAAATGAAGAGGAAATAGGCAGTCTACCTGAAAAAGAATTCAGAATAATGATAGTAAAGATGATCCAAAATCTTGGAAACAGAATACAGAAAATGCAATAAACATTTAACAAGAACCTAGAAGAACTAAAGATGAAACAAGCAACGATGAACAACATAATAAATGAAATTTAAAAATACTCTAGATGGGATCAGTAGCAGAATAATTGAGGCAGAAGAACAGATAAGTGACCTGGAAGATAAAACAGTGGAAATACCTGCTGCAGAGCAGAATAAAGAAAAAGGATTAAAAGAACTCAGGACAGTCTCAGAGACCTCTGTAACAACATTAAACGCACCAATATTCGAAGTATAAGGGTCCCAGAAGAAGAAGAGAAAAAGAAAGGGACTGAGAAAATATTTGAAGAGATTATAGTTGAAAACTTCCCTAATATGGGAAAGGACATAGTTAATCAAGTCCAGAAAGCACAGAGAGTCACATACAGAATAAATCCAAGGAGAAACAGGTCAAGACATGTATTAATCGAACTGTCAAAAGTTAAATACAGGGCTTCCCTGGTGGCACAGTGGTTGAGAGTCCGCCTGCCGATGCACGGGACACAGGTACGTGCCCCGGACTGGGAAGATACCACATGCCGCGGAGCGGCTGGACCCGTGAGCCATGGCCGCTGAGCCTACGCGTCCAGAGCTTGTGCTCCGCAGTGGGAGAGGCCACAACAGTGAGAGGCCCGCGTACCACAAAAAAAATAAAAATAAATACAAAGAAAACATATTAAAAGCAGCAAGGGAAAAATAACACACAAGGGAATCCCCATAAGGTTAACAACTGATCTTTCAGCAGAAACTCTGCAAGCCAGAAGGGCCTGGCAGGACATATTTAAAGTGATGAAGGAGAAAAACCTACAACCAAGATTACTCTACCCAGCAAGGACATCATTCAGATTTGATGGAGAAATTAAAACCTTTACAGACAAGCAAAAGCTGAGGGAGTTCAGCACCACCAAACCAGCATTACAACAACTGCTAAAGAAACTTCTCTAGGCAAGAAACGCAAGAGAAGGAAAAGACCTACAATAACAAACCCAAAACAATTAAGAAAATGGAAATAGGAACATAAATATCGATAATTACCTTAAATGTAAATGGATTAAATGCTCCCACCGAAAGACACAGACTGGCTGAATGGATACAAAAACAAGACCCATATATATGCTGTCTACAAGAGGCCCACTTCAGACCTAGAGACACAGACAGACTGAAAGTGAGGGGATGGAAAAAGATATTCCACGCAAATGGAAACCAAAAGAAAGCTGGAGTAACAATTGTCATATCAGACAAAATAGACTTTAAAATAAAGACTATTAGAAGAGACAAAGAAGGACACTACATAATGATCAAGGGACTGATCCCAGAAGAAGATATAACAGTTGTAAATATTTATGCACCCAATATAGGAGCACCTCAATACATAAGGCAAACACTAAAAGCCATAAACGGGGAAACCGACAGTAACACATTCAGAGCAGGGGACTTTAACAACCCACTTTCACCAATGGACACATCATCCAAAAGGAAAATAAATAAGGAAACACAAGCTTTATGTGATATATTAAACAACATTGACTTAATTGATATTTATAGGACATTCCATCCCAAAACAACAGAATACACATTTTTCTCAAGTGCTCATGGAACATTCTCCAGGATAGATCATACCTTGGGTCACGAATGAAGCCTTCGTAAATTTAAGAAAATTGAAATTGTATCAAATATCTTTTCTGACCACAACGCTATGACACTAGATATCAATTACAGGAAAAGATCTGTAAAAAAATACAAACACATGGAGGCTATACAATACACTACTTAATAACGAAGTGATCACTGATGAAATCAAAGAGGAAATCAAAAAATACCTAGGAATAAATGACAATGGAGACACGACTACCCAAAACCTATGGGATGTAGCAAAAGCAGTTGTAAGACGGAAGTTTATAGCAATACAATCCTACCTTAAGAAAGAGGAAACATCTCGAATAAACAACCTAACCTTGCACCTAAAGCAATTAGAGAAACATGAACAAAAAAACCCCAAAGTTAGCAGAAGAAAAGAAATCATAAAGATCAGATCAGAAATAAATGAAAAAGAAATGAAGGAAACGATAGTAAGGATCAATAAAATTAAAAGCTGGTTCTTTGAGAAGATAAACAAAACTGATAAACCATTAGCCAGACTCATCAAGGAAAAAAGGGAGAAGACTCAAATCAACAGAATTAGAAATGAAAAAGGAGAAGTAACAACTGACACTGCAGAAATACAAAAGATCATGAGAGATTACTACAAGCAACTCTATGCCAATGAAATGGACAACCTGGAAGAAATGGACAAATTCTTAGAAATGCACAACCTGCCAAGACTTAATCAGGAAGAAATAGAAAATATAAACAGACCAATCAATAGCACTGAAATTGAAACTGTGATTAAAAATCTTCCAACAAACAAAAGCGCAGGACCAGATGGCTTCACAGGCGAATTCTATCAAACATTTACAAAAGAGCTAACACCTATCCTTCTCAAACTCTTCCAAAATACAGCAGAGGGATGAAACTCCCAAATTATTTCTACGAGGCCACCATCACCTTGATACCAAAACCAGACAAAGATGTCACAAAGAAAGAAAACTACAGGCCAATATCACTGATGAACACAGATGCAAATATCCTCAACAAAATACTAGCGAACAGAATCCAACAGCACATTAAAAGGATCATACACCATGAACAAGTGGGGTTTATTCCAGGAAAGCAAGGATTCTTCAGTATATGCAAATCAATAAATCTGATAAACCATATTAACAAATTGAAGAAGAAAAACCATATGATCATCTCAATAAATGCAGAGAAAGCTTTCGACAAAATTCAACACCCATTTATGATAAAAACCCTCCAGAAAGTAGGCATGGAGGGAAATTTCCTCAACATAATAAAGGCCATATATGACAAACCCACAGCCAACATCGTCCTCAATGGTGAAAAACTGAAAGCATTTCCACTAAGATCAGGAACAAGACAAGGTTGCCCACTCTCACCACTCATATTCAACATAGTTTTGGAAGTTTTAGCCACAACAATCAGAGAAGAAAAGGAAATAAAAGGAATCCAAATCGGAAAAGAAGAAGTAAAGCTGTCACTGTTTGCACATGACATGATACTATACACAGAGAATCTTAAAGATGCTACCAGAAAACTACTAGAGCTAATCAATGAATTTGGTAAAGTAGGATACAAAATTAATGCACAGAAATCTCTTGCATTCCTATACACTAATGATGAAAAATCTGAAAGTGAAATCAAGAAAACACTCCCATTTACCATTGCAACAAAAAGAATAAAATATCTAGGAATAAACCTACCTAAGGAGACAAAAGACCTGTATGCAGAAAATTATAAGACACTGATGAAAGAAATTAAAGATGATACAAATAGATGGAGAGATATACCATGTTCTTGGATTGGAAGAATCAACATTGTGAAAATGACTCTACTACCCAAAGCAATCTACAGATTCACTGCAATCCCTATCAAACTACCACTGGCATTTTTCACAGAACTAGAACAGAAATTTTCACAACTTGAATGGAAACACAAAAGACCCTGAATAGCCAAAGCAATCTTGCGAACGAAAAACGGAGCTGGAAGAATCAGGCTCCCTGACTTCTGACTATACTACAAAGCTACAGTAATCAAGACAGTATGGTACTGGCACAAAAACAGAAAGATAGATCAATGGAACAGGATAGAAAGCACAGAGATAAACCCACGCACATATGGTCACCTTATCTTTGATAAAGGAGGCAAGAATGTACAGTGGAGGAAGGACAGCCTCTTCAATAAGTGGTGCTGGGAAAACTGGACAGGTACATATAAAAGTATAAGATTAGATCACTCCCCAACACCATACACAAAAATAAGCTCAAAATGGATTAAAGACCTAAATGTAAGGCCAGAAACTATAAAACTCTTAGAGGAAAACACAGGCAGAACACTCTACGACATAAATCACAGCAAGATCCTTTTTGACCCACCTCCTAGAGAAATGGAAACAAAAATAAACAAATGGGACCTAATGAAACTTCAAAGCTTTTGCACAGCAAAGGAAACCATAAACAACACCAAAAGACAACCCTCAGAATGGGAGAAAATATTTGCAAACAAAGCAACTGACAAAGGATTAATCTCCAAAATTTATAAGCAGCTCATGCAGCTCAATGACAAAAAAACAAACAACCCAATCCGAAAATGGGCAGAAGACCTAAATAGACATTTCTCCAAAGAAGATATACAGACTGCCAACAAACACATGAAAGAATGCTCAACATCATTAATCATTAGAGAAATGCAAATCAAAACTACAATGAGATATCATCTCACACCAGTCAGAATGGCCATCATCAAAAAATCTACAAATAATAAATGCTGGAGAGGGTGTGGAGAAAAGGGAACACTCTTGCACTGGTGGTGGGAATGCGAATTGGTACAGCCATTATGGAGAACAGTATGGAGGTTCCTTAAAAAACTACAAATAGAACTACCATATGACCCAGCAATCCCTCTACTGGGCATATACCCTGAGAAAACCATAATTCAAAAAGAGTCATGTACCAAAATGTTCATTGCAGCTCTATTTACAATAGCCAGGAGATAGAAATAACCTAAATGTCCATCATTGGATGAATGGATAAAGAAGATGTGGCACATATATACAATGGAATATTATTCAGCCATAAAAAGAAATGAAATTGAGCTATTTGTAATGAGGTGGATAGACCTAGATTCTGTCATACAGAGTGAAGTAAGTCAGAAAGAGAAAGACAAATACCGTATGCTAACACGTATATCTGGAATTTAAGAAAAAAAAATGTCATGAAGAACCTAGGGGTAAGACAGGAATAAAGACACAGACCTAGTAGAGAATGGACTTGAGGATATGGGGAAGGGGAAGCTGTGACAATGCGAGAGAGACGCATGGACATATATACACTACCAAACGTAAGGCAGATAGCTAGTGGGAAGCAGCCGCGTAGCACAGGAAGATCAGCTCGGTGCTTTGTGACCGCCTGGAGGGGTGGGACAGGGAGAGTGGGAGGGAGGGAGACGCAAGAGGGAAGAGATATGGGAACATATGTATATGTATAACTGATTCACTTTGTTATAAAGCAGAAACTAACACACCATTGTAAAGCAATTATACTCCAATAAAGATTAAAAATAAATAAATAAAAATTTTTAAAAATTAATACATTTAATGATACCTCTGTTTTGCATGTGGTTGAGGTACAGCGTTTTTATTTATAAAATTTTTGTCAGAGTCGCTGAACAATGGAATTATTGCCTTAAAATTAATGAGCATCCCACTGCTAAAAGAATTTAAGCACAAACTAGATAACCCTAAGACAAAAAAAGACTGCTTACTTCGTGGTCAGCTCGACTAGTTTTTACAGCTCCCTCCATATCGATTAATCTCCATGAACCAATGAACTCACTTACTTATTCTCTTATGTCAGTTCTCACGTCTATAATATGGGGATACAGGTTCTGGCTATGTCAAGGTAATGTGAAAAGAAGTAAGTCAATGAGTATAAAGGAGCAGAGGCAGGGACTGCGGTAGGCTCAGGAGAGGGAACTGTAGCATGAAACTGTCACTGATAGAAAAGGAGAGGTTCTATTTAAGTGGACTTTTCAGCTAACTGAAGACCACAACCCCAACTTTATGCTCCTGACTGCATATTCCTCCAGACACACCATTATGATTCCTGCCTCTGTGTTTTTCCTTGCCTAGAATAAACTTCCCCACACTTTGCCCACATGACATACTTTAACTCGTATTTCATAGCCTGGTCCCTCTCTGAAATCTTTCCTCACCAATCTTACAACTGAATTTATTCCCTTCCCGTACTCCCACGTCACCAACTAAAATTGAATTGCTTCCTTTTCAATATTCTCATAGCATTCTGCATGTATTTTCATAATAGACATTATTTTATTGGAAAGATCATGAATTCTTGATTCATTTAAGACTGAATTTGTGGTTCAGGAATTCTCTGAGCCTCTGTTTATTCATCTTCGAAAGGCGGATAATAACATCTGCCTCACAGTGTTGTGATAAGCGTCGTACGGAACTAAGGAGAGTGAGCATAGTGGCTGGTGTATGGGAGGTAATGTGTGTTATATGTATGTGTGTGTGTGAATGAATGAATGAATGAATGAGTGTCCGCTATTTCCATGTCTTCTTCCTCCCTCTATCTAGATAGACCATGGAGTCTTCTGGGATAAGGAATGTCTTATTTACACAGAGCCTAAGAACTTAGCATAATATTAAGCCCAAAGTAATCAAAAATCATCTATAATAAAATGACCTATTCTGATCGCACAAAAGTCTTTTGGAATTTACTTCCTAATTTTCAGCAGTAATTGCTAAATATGTGAACTTGGGAAAGCACAGTGTTATTTACTATTACAGGCCTACCTCATTTTATTGCACTTTGCAGATATTGCATTTCTTACAAATTGAAGATCTGTGGCAACCAGAAAGTCTATTGGAGCCATTTTTCCAATAACATTTCCTAATTTCATTCCTCTGTGCCACATTTTGGTAAGTCTCACAAAACTTCAATCTCCATTATTATTATAGCTGTTATGGTGATCCGTGATCAAGTGATCTTTGATGTTACTATTGCAATTGTTTGGGGGCACCATGAACATTGCCCATATAAGACAAGAAACTTGATGTTGTGTTTCTTGTTGTGCTCCACCATCTGGCCATTCCACTGTCTCTCCATTTCCTTGGGCCTCCCTAATCCCTGAGACACAACAGTATGGAAATTAGGACAATTAATAACCTTACAATGGCCTCTAAGTGTTCAAGTGAAAGGAAGAGTCATGTCTCTCACTTTAAAATCAAAAGCTGAAAATGATTAAGCATAGTGAGGAAAGCATGTCAAAAGCCAAGATAGGCCAAAAGCTAGGCCTCTCGCACCAAACATTATCCAAGTTGTGAATGCAAAGGAAAAGTTCTCGAAGAAAATTAAAAGTGCTACTCCAGTGAATACCCAAATGATAAGACAGTGGCCATGTTGGTGACATGTAGTAAGTTCTAGAGCTCTGCAGAGATCAAACTAACCACAACATTCCCTTATGCCAAAGCCTAATTCAGAGCAAGGTCCTACCTCAATTCTATGAAGGCTGAGAGAAGTGAGGAAGCTACAGAAGTATGCAGCTAAGGAAAGAAGCCGTCGCCATGACAAGAAAATGCAAGGTGAAGCAGCAAGTGTTGAGGTAGAAGCTATGGGAAGTCAGCCAGAAGATCTAGTTAAGATAATTAATGAAGGTAAATACAGTATACAACAGATTCTCATATAGATAAAATAGCCTTATATTAGAAGAAGATGCCATCTAGGGTTTTCATAGCTAGAGAGAAGTCAATGCCTGACTACAAAGCTTCAAAGGACAGGCTGACTCTCTTGTTAGGGGCTAATGCAGCTAGTGAGTTTAAGCTGAAGCCAATATTCATTTACCATTCTGAAAATCCTAGGGCCCTTAAGAATTACAGTAAATCTCCTCTGCCTGTGCTCTATAAATGGAAAAACAAAGCCTGGACGACAGCACATCTGACAACAACATGATTTGCTGAATATTTTAAGCCCACTGTTGAAACCTACTGCTCAGAAAAAAAAGACTCCTTCCAAACTACTACTGCTCACTGACACTGCAGCTGATCATCCAAGAGCTCTGACGGAGATGTACAAAGAGATTCATGTTGTTTTTTTTTTTGTTTGTTTGTTTTTTTGTAGTGGTACGTGGGCCTCTCACCGTTGTGGCCTCTCCCGTTGAGGAGCACAGGCTCCGGACGCATAGGCTCAGTGGCCATGGCTCACGGGCCCAGCCGCTCTGCGGCATGTGGGATCTTCCCGAACCGTCGCATGAACCCGCGTCCCCTGCATCGGCAGGCGGACTCTCAACCACTGCGCCACCAGGGAAGCCCTCGTGTTGTTTTAATGCCTGCTAACACAACATCTATCTGCAGCCCATGGATCAAGGAGTCATTTCAACTTTCAAGTCTTATTACTTAAGAAATACATTTCATTTGGCTATAGCTGCCATAGATAGTGATTCCTCTGATGGATCTGAGCAAAGTAAATTGAAAGCTTCTGGAAAGGATTCACTATTCTATATGCCATTAAGAAAAGTCATGATTCATGGGAAGAGGTCAAAATACCAACATAAACAGAAGTTTGAAGTGGATTCCAACCCTCATGGATGACTTTGAGGAGTTCAAGACTTCAGTGGAGGAAGTAACTGCCGATGTGGTGCAAACAGCAAGAGAACTAGAATCAGAAGTAGAGCCTGAAGATGTGACTGAATTGCTGTGATCTCGCAATTAAACTTGAACAGATGAGGAGTTGCTTCTAATGGATGAGCAAAGAGAATGGTTTCTTGGGATAAAATCTGCTACTAGCAAAGATGCTGTGAAGATTGCTGAAATGACAACAAAGGATTTAGAATATTATATAAACTTAGTTGATAAAGCAGTGGCAGGGTTTGAGAGGATTGACTCCAATTTTGAAAGAAGCTCACTGTGGGTAAAATGCTAACAAACAGCATCACCCACTACAGAGAGCTCATTTGTGAAAGGAAGAGTCAACTGATGTGACAAACCATTGTCTTATTTTAAGAAACTGCCGCAGGCACCCCAGCCCTCAGCAACCACCACCCTCCTTATCAGTCAAGCAGTCATCAACTTGAGGCAAGATCCTCAACCAGCAAAAAGATTCTGACTCGCTGAAGGCTCAGATGATGGTTAGCATTTTTTAGCAATAAAATATTTTTTAATTAAGGCATTTGCATTATTTTCTTAGACATAATGCCACTGCACATTTAATATAGTTGCACATTTAATAAGTTGTATAGTGTAAACAACTTTTTTACACACCGGGAAACCGAAAAATTCATGTAACTTGCTTTACTGTAATAGTCACTTTATCGCAGTGGACTTGGAACCGAACACACAGTATCTCCAAGGTATGCTTGTGTATGTATGTCCGAGCCATTACTATGTATGTTTATTCCTTTAAAAAGGAGAAAAGCTATTTTATAATCTTTCAAAGGAAGATGATAGGGAATTATCAGAGGAAGAGGAGACTGAAAGATGAATGGAAGAAACTAAAGGTGTTAAAAAACGTAAGTCTATGCTTCTGATAGTCACTGCCTTGCTTTGCAGACAACAAAAGTGACATAAGGAATAAAAGTAATCGAGTGAACATTACTTTTAAATAAAGTAAAGACATTTTATAAAATGGCAACCTTAAACCACAAACCAGACTGACAATAGCAGGGAGTTAAGAATCAGAGAAAGGGAAGGTACTCATTTTGTTCCTTATACACGTCTCCATTTGAAAAATGTTTACTGAAAGTGAAGTACTTAAAAATGTGAAACTAAATAAAAAAAATATTGCTAATGCATATATAAAAATAAACTATGCACAGTAAGACCAAACAGTCTGAGATGCTGCTTATTTATATTTTAAAATGACTTTATATGATGTACGTAAGTCAAATCATTATACTGCACACTTAAACTTATACAGTGCTCTGTCAATTATATCTCAACAAAACTTGAAAAAATGACTTTATAAATAATTTGGGGAGTACATAATTGTTGGCATGGTGACAATAGACATTAGTTTGCAGACGGACCAAAGAATAATGCTACTAATGCACAACATTTGCTACCTTTTCTCCCCAAAGAACAAGCTATGATCAGTTCTCCCCAAAGAACAAGCTATGATCAGTTCTCTTGTTATTTCATGCTAACACCATCTATGTGAGACAAATAAGATTGCTACTCTTTTTTTCTTTAACACGCCCTAACAGCCAAAAACAGAAAACACTTACATAATGCTTATTATTCATAAAGGGTGGCTAAGGCATAGAGGAGTTAAGGCCTGTGCTAAAAATTACATACTTTATCTGAGTTGCAAAGTCCAGAATCCAAGTTTATATATTCAAGACAAAAACTGGTTGTAAATACCCCAAATTATTTTTTCAGCCTCAAAATGCACTTGCTAAATGTTTTCACTCTTTTGATACTCAATCTGATTCTTTTAAACTAAAATGGTATCCAACATAATAAAAGTAGTTTTAAGAAAGTAGATTAAAAACAACAATATATACAATGGAATATTACTCAGCCATAAAAAGGAATGAAATTGGGCCATTTGTAGAGATGTGGATGGTCTAGAGACTGTCATACAGAGTGAAGTAAGTCAGAAAGAGAAAAACAAATATCGTATATTAACGCATATATGTGGAACCTAGAAAAGTGGCACAGATGAACCAGTTTGCAGGGCTGAAACAGAGACATAGATGTAGAGAACAAACGTATGGACACCAAGAGGGGAAAGTGGTGGGGGTGGGGGTGGGGGTGGGGGTGGTGTGATGAACTGGGAGATTGGGATTGACATGTATACACTGATGTGTATAAAATGGATGACTAATAAGAACCTACTGTATAAAAAAATAAAAATAAAAACAACAACAGAAAAAGGCAAATGGGGCTTCCCTGGTGGCGCAGTGGTTGGGAGTCCGCCTGCCAATACAAGGGACACGGGTTCGTGCCCCGGTCCGAGAAGGTCCCACATGCCGCGGAGCACCTGGGCCCGTGAGCCAGGGCCGCTGAGCCTGCGCGTCCGGAGCCTGTGCTCCACAACGGGAGAGGCTGCAGCAGTGGGAGGCCCGTGTACCGCAGGAAAGAAAAGAAAAAGGCAAACGGTTTAACTAACAACGGACCTATTTTTCTGCTACATGCTAGAAACGGAACTAAGGCTATGCTGAACAGGCTCAGCAAAAGTAGGTTTGCTGACAGCATTGATTCAACAAACTTTATTGAACAAATACCTGTATGTTAGGTTAAATCCATTGCTAGATCTTAAACATAATAATACACAATAATTCTTACCCTAACGATGACACTACTTCACACTAGATAGTATTTTATAGAAGAACTTATGCTTTAAAATAATTCTCTAGGGGCTTGCCTGGTGGTGCAGTGGTTAAGAATCCACCTGCTAATGCAGGGAACACGGGTTCAAGCCCTGGTCCGGGAAGGTCCCACATGCCGCAGAACAACTAAGCTCGTGTGCCACAGCTACTGAGCCTGTGCTCTAGAGACCACGAGCCACAACTACTGAGCCCATGCGCCACATCTACTGAAGCCCGCGTGCCCTACAGCCCATGCTCCACAATAAGAGAAGCCACCACAAAGAGAAGCCCGTGCACGGCAACGAAGAGTAGCCCCCGCTCACCACAACTAGAGAAAGCCAGTGCGCAGCAATGAAGACCCAATGCAACCAAAAATAAATAAATAAAAGAAATAAATTTATTTTAAAAATAAATAAATGAATAATAAAATAATTCTCTAAATTTATTTAAGATAAGAAAATCCAGAAAGATTTTGTAATAAAATGAAACTGCAGTAATAAACAGGACACTAAAAACATTAACAGACCAATACAATTACTACTACGTGTCACTCTGACATAAACTTCTTGGCTGCCCCTAGGCTTACTTTTATACTATGTTGAGTCTCCCTGGTAATAGCATGGGAAGTGGCATTATCTTATTTAGCATCTCTTTGCCTTTTAATATTTATATACATACAGAAAAATTAGTATTTATCCAATTCCTTAATAAGTAACAGAATATAAAAAATAAGGAACCAATGAAGGATATGAGGAAATTTATATTCTAGAAAGATCACTATAGGGAAACTATGTAAAATACAGGCTAGAGGAAGAAAGAAACTGAAAGAATGGAAATAGAGGGAGGAATTATTTTAATAACTTATGAAAGAAATTCACTCTTAAACTGTAATGGAGGGAATCCAAATAAAGGAGGAATTCAAATGATACTGTGATAAAACTAACAGAACTTAATCAAAAGCAGTGAAAGAAATGAAAGAAGAAAAAACTTCTAACAATCCCAAATATCCCTGAGTATACCTTCCACAGTGATGCATATCAACAAACCAACAATGAACAAAGAAAAGGTGCATGACGTGATGTGTGACTGGCACATAATTTATAATAAGAGAACAACTATAATCCAGAACAAATAAAAAATTGGAAGAGTTTAGAGAAGCAGGAGAAAGATACATATCATACAATAATAATATTTGGTTTACAATTCATTTGGAATCAAATTTTATTTACAAAACATATGTAACTATTTAAATTGTATTTGTTTTCAAACAGAATAACACAAATGCTTCTAGTCTACCATACTTAGGCACAAGTCTGCTTTTACAGTGAATTAAAAGGCCAAGAGTTTACAAAATGTGATCCCTAGAAATTCTATCATATATTTCTATAACAAAGCTTTAAAACAGTTCATATTCTCCAAACTACAATAGACTTAAAGCGTAATATTAAGATGTATAATCCAGAAGCCAGCATTTTGATCACCATCTTTGAAATGAGCAGCGGATGTCACTCCAACTGAGTGAACCAATGAAAATGTGGTTCAAGTGATTAAAATATCCATGAACTTTCACTATATGCCAAATATTCCAGCAACAAAAAGAATCAGGTCAATTTGAAAGAGACACTGTTATCTACTCAGTCACATGCCATACAATAGCAGTTAAAATTTATTTAATATAGGACTGCCTTCTAGTTTTCTTAAAACAGATAAAAATCTGAAATAATACTATATAGCACAGGGAATTATACCTAATATCTTGTAATAACCTATAATGGAATATAATCTGCAAAAATACTGAATCACTATGCTGTACACCTGAAATTAACATAATACTATAAATCAACTATAATTCAATTTTTTTAAAAACTCAGAAAAAAGAGCTACAAGAGAGAGAAAGATATTATATAATGACATGAGTCAACTCACCAGGAAGATGTACCAATTATAAGCATATATGTACCCCAAAGCAAAGAACCCAATATATAAAGCAAACAATGGAAGAACAGAGGGGAGAAATATACAACACAATAATAGTAGGGGATTTCAATACCGGATAAAACTTCCACAAAGAATATCAATAAGGACTTGAACAACACTGTAGACGAAATGGAACTAACAGACATGTACAAAACGTAACACCCAACAGCACCAGAATACACATTCTTCTCAAGCACACATGGAACATGCTCCAGGATAGATAATAAATTTAAGAAGAAAAGGGTAAAGGAAAAGTGCTATTGATTTTTAGTTTCAGTATATTGTGGCTGGAAAACATACTTGGTATGATTTCAATCTTCTTAAATCTGTTGTTTGTAACCTAACATGTCATCTATCCTGGAAAATTCACAAATATATAGAAATTAAACAACTTTTGCTTGAACAACCAATGGGCCAAAGAAGAAATCTAAAGAGAATTAGAAAATATCATGAGACAAATGAAAATAAAATACAAAATACCAAAACTTATGGGATGCAGGGAAAGCAGTACTAAGAGGAAAGTTCATAGTACTAGAGGCCTACATTAAAAAATAAACAACCTAACTTTACACTTCAAGTAACTAGAAAAAGAGGAACAAACTAAGCCCAAAGTTAGTAGAAGTGAGGAAGTTAGTCCTCAATAAAGACTAGAAATAAATGAAAAGAGAAGAGGAAAACAACAGACAAAATAAATCTAACTAAGAGCTGATGTTTGAAATAATCAACAAAACTGATGAATTTTCAGCCTAAGCCAAGAAAAAATGAGAGAAGACTCAAATAAAATCAGAAATGAAAAAGGAGATATTACAACTGATGCCACAAAGATAAAAAGAATCACAGAGACTACTATAAACAATTATATACCAACAAATGGGATTACTTAGAAGAAATGGGCAAATTCCTAGAAACATATAATCTACCAAGACTGAATCATAAAGAAAAAGAAAATCTGAACACACTTGTAAGTAAGTAAGGAGACTGAATCAATAATCAAAACCCTCCCAATAAAAAAAGACCAGCACCAGATGGCTTCACTGGAGAATTCTACCAAACATTTAAAGAAAAGTTAACATCAATCTTTCTCGAAATCTTCCCAAATTTGAAGAGGTAGAACACTTCCATACTCATTTTATGAGGCCAACATTACCCTGTTGCCAAAGCCAGGAAAAAAACACTATAAGAAGAAGAACAACAACAACAAAAACCAACGGGCTAATATTCCTGATGAATATAGATGCAAAAATCCTCAGCAAAACACTTAAAAACTGAATTTGACAACACATTAAAAGGATCATATACCAAGTAGAATTTATCCATGGGATGCAAGCATGGTTCAACATATGAAAATCAATCAATGTGATATACCATATTAACAGAATGAAGGGGAAAATATCACATGGTCATCTCAATAGATACAGAAAAAACATCTGACAAAATACCATTTCACGACAAAAACACTCAACGAACTAGGAACAAAAGGAAATTACCTTAATACAATAAAGGCCATATATGAAAAGATCACAGCTAACATCTTACTCTAAAGATCATGAACAATACAAGGATGCCCACTCTTGCCACTTCTTTTCAGCATAGTATTGGAAATCCTAGCCAGAGTAATTAGGCAACAAAAAGAAATGAAAGGCATCCAAATCAGGAAAAAAGAAGTAACATTATCTCTTTGTAGATAATATGTCTTATATGTAAAGAACCCTGAAGATTACACTTACACACACACACACACACACACACACACACACACCGTATTAGCACTAATAAATGAATTCAGCAAAGTTGCAGGATACAAAATAGCTATGTTTCTATATAGTAACAACAAATAATCCAAAAGGGAAACTAAGAAACAATCCCATTTATAACAGCATCAGAAGAATAAAATACATAGGAATAAACTTAACCAAGAAGGCAAAAGACCTGTTCAATGAAAACTATAAAACACTGCTGATGACACAGATAAATGGAAAGACATCACATGTTCATGGATTGAGAGACTTAATATTGTTAAAATGTCCATACTACCCAAAGGGACATACAGATTCAATGTGATCCCTATCAAAATCCCAATGGCATTTTTTGTAGAAATAGAAAAAACAATACCAAAATTCATATGGAACCACAAAGGACCCTGAATAGCTAAAACAATCTTGAGAAAGAATGAAGCTCGAGGCCTCACACTTACTTAAAAACATTTTACAAAGTAATCAAAACAGTATGGTACTGGTGTAAAGATGGAAATATAGACCAATGGAACAGAACAGAGAGCCCGGAAATAAACCCACACATATAGGTCAAATGATCTTTGACAAGGGTGCCAAGTCTACATGATGGAGAAAGGACAGTCCCTTTAACAAATGGTACGGGCATAACTGGATATCCACATGCAAAAGAATGAAATTAGACCTTTATCTTACATCATACCCAAAAATTAACTCAAAAGGATTACAGGTCTCAAAGTATAAAACTACTAGAAAAAACACACAGAAAAACCTCCATAACATTTATCTTGGCGTGATTTCTTGGATATGACACCAGAAGCATAGACAACAAATGTAAAAATAGACTAATGGGACTACATTAAACTAAAAAGCTTTTGTGCAGCAAAAGAAACAATCAACAGAGTAAAAAGGCAACCTACAGAATGGGAGGAAATATTTGCAAACCACATATCTGTTAAGGGGTCATATTCAAAACAAATAAATTCACAATTCAATAGCAAAAAGTTAAACAACCCAATTTTAAAATGGGCAAAGGACTTGATTAGACATTTCTCCAAAGAAGACATATAAATGACCAAAAGGTATATGAAAAGATGCTCAGTATCACCAATCATCATGAAATGCAAACCAAAACCACGAGATATCAACTCATACATGTTAAGATGGCCATTATAAAAACAAAAACAAAGTAACAGAAAATAACAAGTGTTGGTAAGGATGTGAAAAAATTGGAACCCTTGTGCACTATTGCTGAAAATGTAAAATGTGCAGCTACTATGATAAAGAGTATGGAAGCTCCTCAAAAATTAAAAATAGAGCTAACATATGATCCAGAAATCTCACTTCTGGGTATTAATCCAAAAGAACTGACCTAAATGTCCATCAACAGAGGAATGGGTAAAGCTGTGGTGGTACCTATATACAAGGGAATATTACTCAGCCATAAAAAAGAACGAAATAATGCCATTTGCAGCAACATGGTTGGACCTAGGGATTATTATACTAAGTGAAGTAAGTCAGAGAAAGAAAAGCAAATATCATATGGTATCATTCATATGTGGAATCTAATTTAAAAAAAGAAAGAAAAGAAACAAATGAACTTATTTACAAAACAGAAATGGACTTACAGATAGCAAAAACAAACTTATGGGGGGGAGACCTTGAAGATGGCGGAAGAGTAAGACGCGGAGATCGCCTTCCTCCCCACGGATACACCAGAAATACATCCACACGTGGAACAACTCCTACAGAACTCCTACTGAAGGCTGGCAGAAGACCTCAGACCTCCCAAAAGGCAAGAAACTCCCCACGTAACTGGGTAGGGCAAAAGAAAAAACAGAGACAAAAGAATAAGGACGGCACCTGCACCAGTGGGAGGGAGCTGTGAAGGAGGAAAAGTTTCCACACACTAGGAAGCCCCTCCGCGGGCGGAGACTGCGGGAGGCAGAGGGGGGAGTTTCGGGACCGCGGAGTAGTGCACAGCGACGGGTGCGGAGGGCAAAGCGGGGAGATTCCTGCACAGACGATCGGTGCCGACCAGCACTCACCAACCCGAGAGGCTTGCTGCTCACCCACCGGGGCGGGCGGGGCTGCGAGCTGAGGCTCGGGTTTTGGTTTTGGACGGAGCTCAGGGAGAGGACTGGGGTTGGCGGCTTGAACATAGCCTGAAGGGGTTAGTGCACCACGACTAGCCGGGAGGGAGTTCGGGGAAAAGCCTGCACCGGCCGAAGAGGCAAGAGACTTTTTCTTCCCTCTTTGTTTCCTGGTGCGCGAGGAGAGGGGTTTAAGAGCGCTGCTTAAAGGAACTCCAGAGACGGGCGCGAGCCGCGGCTAAAAGCGCGAACCCCAGAGACGGGCGCGAGCCGCGGCTGAGGGCGCGAGCCCCCGAGACGGGCGCGAGCCGCGGCTGAAAGCGCAAACCCCAGAGACGGGCGCGAGCCGCGGCTAAAACCGCGGACCCCAGAGACGGGCGGGAGACGCTAAGGCTGCTGCTGCCGCCACCAAGGGGCCTATGTGCGAGCACAGGTCACTCTCCACACCCCTCTTCCGCGGAGCCTGTGCAGCCCGCCACTGCCAGGTTCCCGGGATCCAGGGACAACTTCCCCGGGACAGCGCACGGCGGGCCTCAGGCTGGTGCAACGTCACGCTGCCTCTGCCGCCGCAGGCCGGCCCCGCACGCAGTGCCCCTCCTTCCCCCATCCCCCAACCCCCGGCCTGAGTGAGCCGGAGGCCCCGAATCAGCGGCTCCTTTAACCCCGTCCTGTCTGAGCGAAAAAACAGACGCCCTCCAGCGACCTACACGCAGAGGCAGGGCCAAATCCAAAGCTGAGCTCCTGTGAGCTGTGAAAACAAAGAAGAGAAAGGGAAATCTCTCCCAGCAGCCACAGAAGCAGCGGATTAAAGCTCCACAATCAACTTGATATACCCTGCATCTGTGGAATACCTGAATAGACAAGGAATGATCCCAAATTGAAGAGGTGGAATTTAGGAGCGAAATCTATGATTTTTTTCCCTTTTCCTCTTTTTGTGAAGGTGTACGTGTATGCTCCTGTGTGACATCTAGTCTGTATACTCTAGCTTCCACCATTTGTCCTAGGGCTCTATCCGTCCATGACTTTTTTTTAAAAATTCTTTTTCTTAATAATTAAGTTTAATTGTAATAACTTTATTATACTTTACCTTCGTTCTTTCTTTCTTTCCTTCCTTCCCTCCCTCCTTTAGACAACGAATCACCCCAAATTGAGGAGGTGGTCTCAGGGAGCAGGATTTATGATTTTTCCCCCTTTACCTCTTTTTGTGAAGGTGTATGTGTATGCTTCTGTGTAAGATTTTCTCTGTATAGCTTTGCTTCCAACATTTGTCCTAAGGTTCTATCCGTCCCTTTTTTTTTTCTAAATATTTTTTAATTCAATAACTATATTATACTTTATTTTATTTTTACTGTATCATCTTTCTTTCTGTCTTTTTTTCCTTCTTTCCCTCCTTCCTTCCTTCCTCCCTCCCTCCCTCCTTTCTTTCCTTCTTTGCTTCTTTCTTCCTTCCTTCCTTTCCTCCTTTCCTTCTTTCTTTCCTCATACTTCTACTAATTCTCTCTACTTTTTCTCCCTTTTATTCTGAGCCGTGTGGATGAAAGGCTCTTGGTGCTCCAGCCAGGAGTCAGGGCTCTGCCTCTGAGGTAGGAGAGCCAACTTCAGGTCGCTGGTCAACAAGAGACCTCCCAGCTCCACATAATATTAAACAGCGGAAATCTCCCAGAGACCTCCATCTTAACACCAGCACCCAGCTTCAATCAACGACCAGCAAGCCACAGTGCTAGACAACCTATGCCAAACAACTAGCAAAACAGGAACACAACCCCACCCATTAGCAGAGAGGCTGCCTAAAATCATAATAAGGCCACAGACACCCCAAAACACACCACCAGACGTGAACCTGCCCACTAGAGAGACAAGATCCAGCCTCATCCAGCACAACACAGGCACTAGTCCCCTCCACCAGGAAGCCTACACAACCCACTGAAACAACCTTAGCCACTGGAGACAGACATCAAAAACAACGGGAACTACGAACCTGCAGCCTGCAAAAAGGAGACCCCAAACACAGTAAGATAAGCAAAATGAGAAGACAGAAAAACACACAGCAGATGAAGGAGCAAGATAAAAACCCACCAGACCTAACAAATGAAGAGGAAATAGGCAATCTACCTGAAAAAGAATTCAGAATAATGATAGTAAGGATGATCCGAAATCTTGGAAGTAGAATGGACAAAATGCAAGAAACAGTTAACAAGGACCTACAAGAACTAAAGATGAAACAAGCAACGATGAACAATGCAATAAATGAAATTAAAATCACTCTAGATGGGATCAATAGCAGAATAACTGAGGCAGAAGAACGGATAAGTGACCTGGAAGATAAAGTAGTGGAAATAACTACTGCAGAGCAGAATAAAGAAAAAAGAATGAAAAGAACTGAGGACAGTCTCAGAGACCTCTGGGACAACATGAAACGCACCAACATTCGAATTATAGGGGTTCCAGAAGAAGAAGAAAGAAAGAAAGGGACTGAGAAAATATTTGAAGAGATTATAGTTAAAAACTTCCCTAATATGGGAAAGGAAATAGTTAATCAAGTCCAGGAAGCACAGAGGGTCCCATACAGGATAAATACAAGGAGAAACACGCCAAGACACATATTAATCAAACTGTCAAAAATTAAATAAAAAGAAAGCATATTAAAAGCAGCAAGGGAAAAACAACAAATAACACACAAGGGAATCCCCATAAGGTTAACAGCTGATCTCTCAGCAGAAACCCTACAAGCCAGAAGGGAGTGGCAGGACATACTGAAAGTGATGAAGGAGAATAGCCTGAAACCAAGACTACTCTACCCAGCAAGGATCTCATTCACATTTGATGGAGAAATTAAAACCTTTACAGACAAGCAAAAGCTGAGAGAGTTCAGCACCACCAAACCAGCTTTACAACAAATGCTAAAGGAACTTCTCTAGACACGAAACACAAGAGAAGGAAATGACCTATAGTAGCGAACCCAAAACAATATAGAAAATGGAAATAGGAACATACATATCAATAATTACCTTAAATGTAAATGAACTAAATGCTCCCACCAAAAGACACAGATTGGCTGAATGGATACAAAAACAAGACCCTTATATATGCTGTCTACAAGAGACCCACTTCAGAACTAGAGACACATACAGACTGAAAGTAAGGGGATGGAAAAAGATATTCCATGCAAATGGAAACCAAAAGAAAGCTGGAGTAGCAATTCTCATATCAGACAAAATAGACTTTAAAATAAGGACTATTAAAAGGGACAAAGAAGGACACTACATAATGATCAAGGGATCGATCCAAGAAGAAGATATAACAATTGTAAATATTTATGCACCCAACATAGGAGCACCTCAATACATAAGGCAAATACTAACAACCATAAAAGGGGAGATCAACAGTAACACATTCATAGTAGGGGACTTTAACACCCCACTTTCACCCATGGACAGATCATCCAAAATGAAAATAAATAAGGAAACACAAGCTTTAAATGATACATTAAACAAGATGGACTTAATTGATATTTATAGGACACTCCATCCAAAAACAACAGAATACACATTTTTCTCAAGTGCTCATGGAACATTCTCCAGGATAGATCATATCTTGGGTCACAAATCAAGCCTTGGTAAATTTAAGAAAACTGAAATTGTATCAAGTATCTTTTCCGACCACAACGCCATGAGACTAGATATCAATTACAGGAAAAGATCTGTAAAAAATACAAACACATGGAGGCTAAACAATACACTACTTAATAATGAAGTGATCACTGAAGAAATCAAAGAGGAAATAAAAAAATACCTAGAAACAAATGACAATGGAGACACAACGACCCAAAACCTATGGGATGCAGCAAAAGCAGTTCTAAGGGGGAAGTTTATAGCAATACAAGCCCACCTTAAGAAACAGGAAACATCTCGAATAAACAACCTAACCTTGCACCTCAAGCAATTAGAGAAAGAAGAACAAAAAAACCCCAAAGCTAGCAGAAGGAAAGAAATCATAAAAATCAGATCAGAAATAAATGAAAAAGAAATGAAGGAAACGATAGCAAAGATCAATAAAACTAAAAGCTGGTTCTTTGAGAAGATAAACAAAATAGATAAACCACTAGCCAGACTCATCAAGAAAAAAAGGGAGAAGACTCAAATCAATAGAATTAGAAATGAAAAAGGAGAAGTAACAACTGACACTGCAGAAATAAAAAAAATCATGAGAGATTACTACAAGCAACTCTATGCCAATAAAATGGACAATCTGGAAGAAATGGACAAATTCTTAGAAATGCACAACCTGCCAAGACTGAATCAGGAAGAAATAGAAAATATGAACAGACCAATCACAAGCACTGAAATTGAAACTGTGATTAAAAACCTTCCAACAAACAAAAGCCCAGGACCAGATGGCTTCACAGGTGAATTCTATCAAACGTTTAGAGAAGAGCTAACACCTATCCTTCTCAAACTCTTCCAAAATATAGCAGAGGGAGGAACACTCCAAAATTCCTTCTACGAAGCCACCATCACCTTGATACCAAACCCAGACAAGGATGTCACAAAGAAAGAAAACTACAGGCCAATATCACTGATGAACATAGATGCAAAAATCCTCAACAAAATACTAGCAAACAGAATCCAACAGCACATTAAAAGGATCATACACCATGATCAAGTGGGGTTTATTCCAGGAATGCAAGGATTCTTCAATATACGCAAATCTATCAATGTGATAAACCATATTAACAAATTGAAGGAGAAAAACCATATGATCATCTCAATAGATGCAGAGAAAGCTTTCGACAAAATTCAACACCCATTTATGATAAAAACCCTCCAGAAAGTAGGCATAGAGGGAACTTTCCTAAACATAATAAAAGCCATATATGACAAGCCCACAGCAAACATCATCCTCAATGGTGAAAAACTGAAAGCATTTCCACTAAGATCAGGAACAAGACAAGGTTGCCCACTCTCACCACTCTTATTCAACATAGTTTTGGAAGTTTTAGCCACAGCAATCAGAGAAGAAAAGGAAATAAAAGGAATCCAAATCGGAAAAGAAGAAGTAAAGCTGTCACTGTTTGCAGATGACATGATACTATACATAGAGAATCCTAAAGATGCTACCAGAAAACTACTAGAGCTAATCAATGAATTTGGTAAAGTAGCAGGATACAAAATTAATGCACAGAAATCTCTGGCATTCCTATATACTAATGATGAAAAATCTGAAAGTGAAATCAAGAAAACACTCCCATTTACCATTGCAACAAAAAGAATAAAATATCTAGGAATAAACCTACCTAAGGATACGAAAGACCTGTATGCAGAAAATTATAAGACACTGATGAAAGAAATTAAAGATGATACAAATAGATGGAGAGATATACCATGTTCTTGGATGGGAAGAATCAACATTGTGAAAATGACTCTACTACCCAAAGCAATCTACAGATTCAATGCAATCCCTATCAAACTACCACTGGCATTTTTCACAGAACTAGAACAAAAAATTTCGCAATTTGTATGGAAACACAAAAGACCCCGAATAGCCAAAGCAATCTTGAGAATGAAAAAAGGAGCTGGAGGAATAAGGCTCCCTGACTTCAGACTATATTACAAAGCAACAGTAATCAAGACAGTATGGTACTGGCACAAAAACAGAAAGATAGATCAGTGGAACAGGATAGAAAGCCCAGAGATAAACCCACGCACATATGGACACCTTATCTTTGATAAAGGAGGCAGGAATGTACAGTGGAGAAAGGACAGCCTCTTCAATAAATGGTGCTGGGAAAACTGGACAGGTACATGTAAAAGTATGAGATTAGATCACTCCCTAACACCATACACAAAAATAAGCTCAAAATGGATTAAAGACCTAAATGTAAGGCCAGAAACTATCAAACTCTTAGAAGAAAACATAGGAAGAACACTCTATGACATAATTCACAGCAAGATCCTTTCTGACCCACCTCCTAGAGTAATGGAAATAAAAATAAAAATAAACAAATGGGACCTAATGAAACTTCAAAGCTTTTGCACAGCAAAGGAAACCATAACCAAGACCAAAAGACAACCCTCAGAATGGGAGAAAACATTTGCAAATGAAGGAACTGACAAAGGATTAATCTCCAAAATTTACAAGCAGCTCATGCAGCTCAATAACAAAAAAACAAACAACCCCATCCAAAAATGGGCAGAAGACCTAAATAGACATTTCTCCAAAGAAGATATACAGAATGCCAACAAACACATGAAAGAATGCTCAACATCATTAATCATTAGAGAAATGTAAATCAAAACTACAATGAGATATCATCTCACCCCAGTCAGAATGGCCATCATCAAAAAATCAAGAAACAATAAATGCTGGAGAGGGTGTGGAGAAAAGGGGACACTCTTGCACTGCTGGTGGGAATGTGAATTGGTTCAGCCACTGTGGAGAACAGTATGGAGGTTCCTTAAAAAACTACAAATAGAATTACCATATGACCCAGCAATCCCACTACTTGGCATATACCCTGCGAAAACCAAAATTCAAAGAGAGTCATGTACCAAAATGTTCATTGCAGCTCTATTTACAATAGCCAGGACATGGAAACAACCTAAGCGCCCATCATCGGATGAATGGATAAAGAAGATGTGGCACATATACACAATGGAATATTACTCAGCCTTAAAAAGAAATGAAATTGAGCTATTTGTAATGAGATGGATAGACCTAGAATCTGTCATACAGAGTGAAGTAAGTCAGAAAGAAAAAGACAAATACCGTATGCTAACACATATATATGGAATTTAAGGGAAAAAAATGTCATGAAGAACCTAGGGGTAAGATAGGAATAAAGACGCAGACCTACTGGAGAACGGACTTAAGGATATGGGGAGGGGGAAGGGTGAGTTTTGACAGGGCGAGAGAGAGTCATGGACATATACACACTAACAAACGTAGTAAGGTAGATAGCTGGGGGGAAGCAGCCGCAAGGCACAGGGATATTAGCTCGGTGCTTTGTGACAGCCTGGAAGGGTGGGATGGGGAGAGTGGGAGGGAGGGAGATGCAAGAGGGAAGACATATGGGAACATATGTATATGTATAGCTGATTCACTTTGTTGTAAAGCAGAAACTAACACACCATTGTAAAGCAATTATACCCCAATAAAGATGTTTAAAAAAAAAAAAAAAAAAAAAACAAAAAAAAAACAAACTTATGGTTACCAAAGGGGAAACATAGGGGGTTGGGAAGGATAAATCAGAAGCCTGGGATGAACACACACATACACTACTACATATAAGATAGATAACCAACAAGGACCTACTGTATAGCACAGGGAATTCTATTCAATATTCTGTGATAACCTATATGAGAAAAGGATCTAAAAAAGCATGAATATATGTACATGTATAACTGAATCAATATTCTGCGATAACCTATATGAGAAAAGAATCTAAAAAAGCATGAATATATGTACATGTATAACTGAATCACTTTGCTGTACACCTGAAACTTACACAACATTGTAAATCAACTATACTGCAATAAAATAAAACAACACACACACACCAAAAATAAGAATTGAAAGCAGTGTCTCAAGAGATACTTGCAATCCCACGTTCACTGTAGCATTATTCACAATAGCCAAGAGGTGGAAACAACCTAAATGTCCATCAACAGATGAACGGATAAAGAAAACGTGGTGTATACATACAATGGAATATTATTCAGCTTTTAAAAAGAAAGGAAATCCTGTAATATGCTACAGCATGGATGAGCCTTTCACTTATCATATGAAGTGAAATAAGCCAGAAAGACAAATGTTGCATGATTCCACTTATATAAGGTATTTAAAGTAGTCAAACTCATAGATGCAGAAAGCAGAATGATGACTGCCAGGGGGCTTGCAGGAGGGGAAAATGGGAAGTTGCTGTTCAGTGGATATAGAGTTTCACTTACTCAAGATGAAACAGTTCTAGAGATCCACTGTACAACAATGTACCCATAGTTAATAAAACTATACTGTATATATCTCATTTTTAAAATAAAAAGGAATGTATAGGGGAATATTTGGGGGCATGGGGATGGGCACAGGGAGAAGGGACTAGACTAGGGGAGGAATCCAGGCAAAAAAAGAAACAAGTACAAAGGCCCTGAGCTAATAACCTATTCAAGGAACTGAAAGAGGTCCGTTACAACTCAGGCATGGTGAGTAAGAAGGAGAGTGATAATGGATGAAAACTAGAAATGCAGCAGGGTCTGGTCGAGCAGTACTTACAGGTCATGTTAAAAGATTTGAATTTTATCCCCAAAACAATGGAAAGTTTCTAAATGGTTTTAAGTAAGGGAATAACAATCTGATTCATGTTTGGGAATGATCACTCTTTTAACAGACTTGCTTTTCTCTGTAATGCAGCGGTCCCCAACCTTTTTGGCACTAGGGACTGGTTTCGTGGAAGACAGTTTTTCCACAGATGGGGTGGGGGGATGGTTTCAGGATGATTCAAGCACATTACATTTATTGTGCACTTTATTTCTATTATTATTACATTGTAATATATAATGAAGTAATTATACAACTCACCATAATGCAGAATCAGTGGGAGCCCTGAGCTTGTTTTCCTGCAACTAGATGGTCCCATCTGGGGGTGACGGGAGACAGTGACACCCAAAGTGTGCTGCTTATGTCCAGTCTACTCCATAATCTCGTTTTGGCTGCTGTCACTGCAGAAAACCCTGCTTCACAAAGATAGGGTGTTGGAAATGGAAGCAGCCTTTTCAGTGCTTTTTGTGGCAATCTCAGGATATTCCGCCTTAGCTTTCATCCAGAACATATGGAGATTTGAAGTTGTCTCAAACATACTTTTAAGGCTACCGTCATTTGTGATCTCAACCAGTTGATCCTCTTCTAGCACGGACAAAGTCGACTCACCTGGCTTATTCACAAATGGGTCACAGATCCATTCCTTCCCAGTTCAGTCTTCTGTGGTTGGGAAGTAATGCTCAAACTCTTTTGAAAGCTGAGATAGGTGATCACGCACCAGCTGGGAGAAAGAAGGCCCTGGCTCAGTCTCTTTCAAAATCTCTGCTAATGTTTGAAACATGTCAAAAATCCCAATGTTCACTTGTTGCCCCCATAATTCCAGTTGGGCTTTGAATGCAGCCACTTTATCTGCCGACTTGAACACAGTTGTCGTTCTCCCCTGAAGTGACAGACTGAGTTCGTTGAGCAGGTTAAATATGTCACACAAGTAAGCAAGTTTTGCGACCCATTCTGTGACACTGAAATGTGCTGCCAGTGGTGACCATTTTTCTAAAAGAAATCTCTGGAGTGGTTCTCATAACTCAAAAACTCTGGCCAGTGATCTACCTTTAGAAAGCCATCTCACTTCTGTGTGTAAGAGAAGACGTGTGTGCTCTGCATCCTCCTCCTCACAGAGCTGCGTGAACAGATGTGAGTTAAGGGCATGTACTTTAAATATGGCTGATAATTTTAATCACATCCTGCAAAACGCTCTTAAGTTCAGGTGACATTTTTCAGCTAGCCTGCATTTCTCTACGGATGATACAGGGCGTAGACTTACATCTGAGAAACGACCTCTTTGACCCGAGTTGAGAAACCAGAAAGCCGTCCAGTCATGGCAGCTGCTCCGTCCATGCATATACCAACACAAAATGACCCATTCAGTTTTCTTGATATGTAATAATTCAAAGACTTGAATAGTTCTGCAGCTGTAGTGTTGGCTGGCAACAAAAGTGCACATAACATACCCTCATGCACATCCTCCTGAAAAATATATCGCACAAAAACAAGCACTGTTGCCTTGTTGTCAACATCAGTAGACTCGTCAACCAGGGCTGCGTACCACGGTGACTCATTAATCCTCTAACAATTATGCCTCAATATCCTCTGCTATTTCATCAATTCATCTAGATATGGTGCTAGCTGAAAGAGGAACACGTGCCACCTTCTGAACTGCAGCCTCTCCTAAAAGTTCACACCAAATGTCCTGAGCAGCAGGCAGGATCAACTCTTCACCAATAGCAAAAGGCTTCTTAGCTTTAGCAATGCAGTTAGCCACTAAGAATGATGCTCTCAGTGCAGACACATTCGATGAAGTGGTGGCCTTCAATAATTACTTCTATTCTTGTGTTCACATTTTTTTCTTTTGAAAAACTCCAAAGGCTTGTCTTTAATGTAGGGTGCTTGGTCTCCATGTGGCAAAGCAGTTTTGAAGGCTTCACAGCTGCATTGGATAACCGGTTGCCACATATTATACAAAGCGGGGTTGGAGAATGTCAATCACCTGTTGCAATGAACCTGTAATTTAAGTAGGACTCTTGGTATTTTCTTTTAAATGCAGCTTTCTTTTGTTGGCAGCCTTAGACTCTTCTGCTGTCTCATCATTGGGTCTCTCCCCCTTTTCAAAGAAGCTCTCCAGTGACGTTTGTTTTTTACTCATTTTGGCTAGGGTTAGCTTGTGGGCTTACCAAAACTTTTGAGACAAGTGCACAGAGTGGGAAAGAGGCGCGGATAGAAGTGGTAAATAAAATAATGGGCGGGCCACTCATGGACTAAAATAAGTGTCGGATTCTGACTTAAAGCCTGCCACCGGATGCAGCTAACAATGAAGTACATCAACTCACTTGCCACTATAAAGCCTTGCTTAATTTTCACTTGCCACTCACTGACAGGGTTTTGATATGAGTCTGGAAGCAACTGATTTATTACGGTCTCTGTGCAGTCAAACCTCTCTTCTAATGATAATCTGTATTTGGAGCTGCTCCCCAGTGCTAGCATCACTGCCTCAGCTCCACCTCAGATCATCAGGCATTAGATTCTCATAAGGAGTGCGCAACCTAGATCCCTCGCATGCGCCGTTCACAGTATGGTCTGTGCTCCTATGAGAATCTAATGCCACTGGTGATCTCACAGGAGGTGGAGCTCAGGAGGTAATGCAAGCGATGGGGAGCGGCTATAAATACAGGTGAAGCTTTGCTCGCTTGCCCGCCGCTCACCTCCTGCTGTGCATCTCAGTTCCTAACAGGCCACAGACTGGTACCTCAATTAATAAAATTAAATAAAATTAGGAAAGGATCTCCCCAAAAAGGAACAAAGGCAAAATTTCAGAAACATCTAAAATTTAGATATAAGGCAAAACCGTATTAAAATAGAAATTAATACAATTTCTAGTTCTGCAACAAACATGGATCAAATAATCTGAATCAAACATGAATTCAACATAGTTTCTCTACAGAATTTTGGTAAAGTTTGTCTGAAAATGGCAGGCATACACTATGAGTCTCCTTTGAGAGAACAGTACTACACCATTTATTTAGCTGGCAGGGAGAAGAAGTGATGGAAATGTCTTATTTCTGATTTCTCATTAATCATAGTATTAAAAATGAAGGAGCTCCAGCTATAAAGTCTGATATCAATATACTTAATAATTCTGGTATTTTTTTAAGCTCTGAGATGTTTGATTTGTATCTGCCCTAAAACAGCTTCATATATCATTCTGCATATGTGGAACAAAAAAAAAATTACTCTCAAACTTACCTCAATCTGAAGACAGTATTTAAAATTAGAACACAATAATCTGTATGAAACAATATCAATTTGTTTTTATTTCCTTCTTGTCAGCAGTCAACTCAAAACAAAAGAATATAAACTGAATGTTTACCTAATGAATTATTTGTGGAGGCTATATGGTAGGAAAAACCTTACCAACGGTACAGCTGTCTTCAAGTACCACATCAACATTTCTGTCTCTGTACTCAACCCTGAAGTCCAGCATCCGAGGTTGCCTTTCTACAATTTGCCTAGATGGCATTACAGGTCGAAATGCTGAAGAAGAGGGAGCAGGAGCAGGAGCTGGAGCTGGGTGACTTGCTGGATCAAATGCAGGTCCTGATATAGGCTCACCCCCATAGTCACTGAAATATTGACATAAAAGAAGGATTATCATCAACCAAATAACTACAGATTACCACTAAGGACCCACTCCATACAGTAAGTCCCATACATACAAACCTTCAAGTTGCGAACTTTCAAAGATGCGAAAGTATTATAAACCTATTACAGCACAATACTATATGGCCGATTGTGTTAGCTGGGTACCTAGGCTAACTTTGTTGAACTTACGAACAAACTGGACTTACGAAAGCACTCTCGAAACAGAACTCATTTGTATAGAGGGGACTTAACTGTACTTGGCTTGTGTTGTTCTTCATATCAAATTTACCTACCTGTGCATCATGGACTAAGTAAGTTCTAATTCTTCCATAAAATCTCTCCCAATGACTGAAAGCCACATTACTCTCCCTCCCATCCTTGCCTTTCTATGTCTGTTAGCAGTATCACACATATCTCATTTAACTAGACTTTTGCCTTATGCTGTTATGATGCTGATAAAACATCATTTTAAACTCTGTGAATTACCAACAGTATCTTCTTAATCCACTCGCATTTACTTACCGAATCATTAATTGATTCATTAACTCTACTTTCCACAAAAACTATTCTGAAACTTAACCATCCTTAAACCTCCATTCTCCCTCTCACTCCTCAGTCTTAAAATATTTTTCCTACTTTGCAGAGAAAACAGATGCCATCAAGAAGAAATTCCCTTATCCTTCTAACATCAAATCCACAAACTAACCTGCATATGCACTCTCTTTCTCTAAATAGAGAAGACATCGTTCTATCTACGCATCTACTCATTAGCTTTACATTATGGATTATCCCTTTCCCTTCCATTATCTTCAACATCTCCTTCTCTTCTGGATTCTTCTCAGAAACATTTAAACATGGTTGAATCTCTCCCTTCTTAAAGAATAAAAATGAAATTGTGGCTCTGTCCACTTAATAGCTGTCTCATTTGTAAAACAGGAAAATTAAGTATATTTGTAAGGATTAGATCAAATAATATGTATGAAAAGCTTAGCACAATGCCTAGTACTTAGTAAGATCCCAAACCTCAAACCCAGTATAGCCAAAGTTTAAATCATTAATGTTTCCCCAAGCCTGATTTTCCCATTTATTCCACATATTAGCTACCCAAGCTAGAAACCTCTGGCATTATCCTTGCCCTCTTTTTCTCTCTCAACTCCCACATCTAACTAGTCCTTTCAGTTTTACCTCCTAAATATCTTTTAGATAAGTCATCTACCTTTCCCCTCCGAAGCTGCCACCCTAGTCCAAGCCAGTCACCTCTTACACAGATTAATGCAATAGCCTAACTAATCTCTCCATACATACCCTTACCCCCCTGCATTTCATCCCATACCACCGCTAGAGTGAAATTAAAGACAAATGTCTTCATATCATTTTCTTCTATACTCCCCTTTGCTCTTCATATAAATGGTCAAAGCGGCGTACAAGGCCCTATATGATCTGAATCCTATCTACCTTCCCATCTTCATCTTGTGCTATGCTATCTCCATCTCTCTATGCTAATAGCCAGAACAGCTTTTTGTTTTTTGTCTTACCTTGATCCTTCCTAGTTCATGAGGTAACATAAAAATTATTCCTTCTGAGAATATTCTTTCCTTCCCATCCCATCCCCAAATTCCATCTTTCTTCTAGCTAATTATATTTATCTTTCATATCTCAGATTAAGTATTTTTCAACTCAGAGCATGTTTTACTACCTCAGACTAGTTCTAACATCTCACTACTATCAATAATTATGAAGTTCACATTTGTGTTTTTAATGGCTGTATCATTTGCTGAGTTCAAGATTTTATACATAGAAGATATACAAATATTTGACAAACTAATGAGTAGAGAAATAATTATGAAGAATTTGGATTTTTTTTTCTCTGACTTAAGTTATCATATATATATTGTCACTGTTTTTCCCCCCTCAGTAGGAAAAGTAGGGAGGGAGGAAACATAAGAAATGCTCCCATTAAATATCATTATTGTGTAATTTTTCTCTACCACCAGAACTACAAGCTCAGTTCTAAAATATCTTTCTTCTCACCCTGAATTTAAAGAAAAATAATGTGTTGGGGGCCCGAATAGGAACAACAACAAAAATGACCAAAAACTTGCCAAGTTAAGCATTGCTTATACAATTAAGAAGGAGAGAAGGAGAGGAGAGAATATTTATATTTACTTCACACTGTTGCTTTGATCAGTGTTTATCAAATTATAGATTACATAATTGACTGAGTTGTGGTAAGTCTTTTAAAGAACACAATCAGAATAAGATTAAGAATAGAAAAGGATAGGATAGAATAGGATAGAAATTATTAGTATATTTCACTAAATAGTTAGGACCAAGTATTATTTCATAAAACTTTTGATTCTGGGACATATTTGTAATATGTGTATTTTGGAATGCAAATATTTCTCATTGTAGGTCTTGTCAAAAAAGTTTGAAAGTGACTAGCTTAGATCTCACCAGAGTTCAGACACTCTAATCACTGATCCAAAGACAAAAACCTATCCATTCTCCCAGTTGTCAGAGTCAAGGAAAGTAATGTGGGAAGGAAAACATGAGAACAGAGAAAATGTCCAAAGCAGGAAGAATGTCACTGTTTGGAAGCCAAAGTGAGCTTCTAGGCATCTATGAACAGAATCTGTGCAATAATACTTCACATATCTAAATGTTGTCACAACTTCTCAGAACCTAAGAAAAACAGCTAATTAGCAGTTTGGTCACTGACATTGTTTTCTTAACTCCAAATTCATCCTTCTATAGTCTATTCTGTAATGCAGGGGCTAGGATTCTGCAAAATTATATTTTTCCTTTGGCATATGGTTTCCTGATAGACCTTTGTCAAATAGAGGATACTAGGTAGAGATTAGTAGTTAGGAGGAGGGGAGGAAAGACTTCCTTCTTCCTGTTTGCATGCATTTCAATCAGCATCACCCTACAGCTTTCAGTCTCCTGCTTTTTTCAGCACTCTTATAACCAGCTTCTTGTCATTCCCTCTGAGATATCACTAATGGCTGGACAGTATACATTCCACAGAGGTCTGATCTTCAGCTTCAAAGAGCTCCTCTGAGTTTCAAAGTTCTGTTAATCCCTTTGTTCCCTAGACCTTCAAGCAGTAACTTCCTGAAGCAGTTATTGTATCTAGGTTACTTCAGTTTTACATTTTTGCTCTTTTAGTCTTCCACACCTGTGTAACCAATCCTACATTAAATTCCCTCTGTTAAAAATACCCTAGTGTGGTTTCATTTTCTTGATAATGGAGGTGCCCCAGGAAACAAAGGATTCAGGAACTGGCTTGCTTATGGCCTTGACCTTCAATGCACTGCTGAACTCCTTGCCAATGGAAAATGGGATACTAGTGATCCAAGCCATGCACTGGCATAATGATTAATTATCATTATTGAAACAAGTGCCGAAGGGAACCAAATGACTATCTGACCTGACCATTATGGTGGTAATAATCACAAGGACTATGAGCAGGCTGCTTCTGACTCTAAAGGAGAGCTTACAGAATAAAATGACACACTTGGGGTTTTTAAATTTCAGTTCAATTCATAATAAGAAAGTTACAGAGTTTCTGAAGTGGCACTTTAAAAAGAGCTTCTTATTTCTTGTAACCACAGGTATGATCTTCCTAAGAATTGGACTCAAAATTTAATTTTGCAGCTTGCATATTTACAGTGAAAGTTGAATATACATACTTTCTAAGTCACTTTTGTGAAAGTTAAGGCACTGTTGTGGAAGGAGTGAGAACCTAAGATGTGAAATGGGGATACCCGAGCGGATTCAGGTGAATGTCGGAATCCTGAACCCCTGGAGTCTCTCTGAGCCTCTTCTGTAAGCAGAAACAGCTCCTCCTCCCATGACTGAGATTAGCTTCTTGCTTAAAAACTATGAATACTCTTATCTGAGACAGTTGCCTTGAAGGGGGATGTCTATTCTCAAAACCTACCTCCACCATTCCTTATTACCTATAAAATCAGATGTAGGCATGTTCCAAGAAAATAAGTACAATGTCTTAACTGAGAAAAGACAACTTATATCCAAAAGTAATTATAATATTTTGATAAATTATATCAGCAAAAACCTAGGGAATAGTTATAGAAATGAATTTTAAGTGAGTTTGACCAAAAGAGTTTGAATAGGGCCAAATATAATATATTTGCTTAAGCAGTTGTAAGTACTTCTAATAGTTTCCTTGTCAACTGAATGAAACTTGAATCCCAAAGGAGTCTACATTTAATGAGGAGGAAATGCCCAAACTTTCCTGGCAAAATGTAGAAGAAATCCGGATGCTTAGAAAAATATGAATGCTAAAGTGGATTAACCATGTACAACCTGAATATACTATACACATCCTCCTACTACATAATCCATGAGGTCCCAGAGAACACTGCACTAAAGCACTGAAAAATACATTAGTGAGGGAATCTACATCCTTGAAAAACTCTGTAGTGGCTGTCTTCTGTGGGTTGGGAATAACATGGGGAGATGACATCACTGAAAAAGACTCCCTAATAGGCATGATGAGATCCCAGAGTGCATAGGTCAAATGGCAGAGTTTAACAAGAAAAAGGAGGGAGCAATGATGTTACGGACAGCATGGACAAAATGTGGCAACCAGAAGATTTCAACCTGCAGAGACCTTTAGTAGTGCTTTATTGAACGTGGCACTTCTAAGAAACAAAATGAAAAGTCAGTTGACTAAAATATTACTTGATCTATAAACAACAGAAACCTAGATCTGGCAGCCTAGATCCTAACTTCCATAACTATAATGGAGGGTCACAGTCACTCCCAGTTGCCAAACACAAAGTTCTTGGTCCCCCAAAGACAATGCAACAGAGCCACATGTGTATTGTAAATTTTCCTCTAAGAATTCCCCTAAGAGACCTGTAGCCATTTACTAGGGGTTTGTGTACTGAAAAAAGGAAAATATCTAGATCTTTAGAGGATTACTAGATGCTAACTCCAATACTAATTCCTGGGGATACAAAAATGGAAGTTATGGTGGTAAATGAGGCTTTGGCCTAAATCCAATCATACAGTGTTCATTCAATCTATTCAACCTACCCTGTAGTTTTTTCCCCAGATCCCGATAGCTCATATTGACTTCCTAATTCATGGAATTAGGGTTATTATGTAGGAGGAGACAACAGGAAGCAACTAAACTTGCACAGACTTTTTCTTTCCTCTATTTTAATTTTCAAGCACCATGACAAGCATTTTGCTTCCTCTCAGCAGGGTAAACAATATACCTTCACTATATTTTCCTGAAGATTATAACAACTCTCTTGCTCTTTGACATAATAATCTAGCCTGGATAGATCTTGATAACCCAGGTATTCCACAAAACATTATAGTGATGACAATGTAGATTGGTCCTGAAGAGCAAAAGCAGCAAGTACTTGGATGCTTTGCTAAGATACATACATGCTAGAGATTAGGAGATGCACACCACAAAAATGCAGAGGGCTTCACCTTGGTGAAGTTTTGGGGTCCAGGGGTCAGAAGCATATTATGGTACATGGCTGGCTGCTGCACCTTGTACTTCTCATCAGTGCATAAGAGATATCTAAGCTAACTGAGAAAGAAAAAAATTTGCACTGGGAAAGGAAAAAATGGTTATATATAATATGCTGGTACCAACCAAAAACAGACTGCTGAAACATTACAATCCCAATCAAAGATATCCCTGAAAGACAGTAGTGGAAGAAAAGCCTCCCAGTGGGGAGAACTTAAGGTTGTACCACAGGGTGACCACTTCATTTAGAAGGAGAAATAACCTGAGATACAAATCTACACTGAATCACGGGCAATAGTTAATGGGTTGCCCAGCTGATCAGAACTTGGAAAGAATAAAAAGAAAACTGGCTGACACAGAAGTCTGGGGAAGAGGACTGGAAATGGATCGTTTAGAATGAACACAAAATGTGAATATATGTCATGGGGCGACTGCTATCTACAAGCTATCCACTTAAAAAAAAAAAGGCTCTCAATATGGATAAGATGACATTGTTCTGTTGATGTCAGTTAGCTTATTCCCTTACTACCCCAGGACCGCTCAATGCATTAATGTACAATGTGGCCATGTCAGTAGGGACAGAGGTTAGGCATAGGCACAACAGCATCAACTTACCCTCACCAAGTCTGAATCTGGCTAAGGAAACTACTGAGTGCCTAAACTGCAAACAACAGAGACCAATATGGAGCCCTCAATACGGCCCCATTCCTCAGGGGTCTGGTAATGGATCATTTCTATAATGGAGGGGGCAGTGATCTGTTCTTACCTAAAAAGACAATTTTCTGAATATGAAATTGACTCACCTGACAGCAATGCTTCTGCCAGCACCACCATTCATGGATTTAGGGAATGCCTTATTGGTCTATGGCTTCCCACACAGCACTGGTTCTAACCAAGGAACTCATTTCACAGTAAGAGAAGTGCAGCACTGGTATCACTGGTGTACACCATTACCCAGAAGCAGCTAGCTTGACTGAATAGTGTAATGGTGAAGATAGTTATGCCACAGGTTGGGAGAGAATATCCTCAAAGCTTGGGACTCCACCTTAAAGGATGTGGTATATTCTTTATATCAATGACCAAAACACAGTGATATATCTCACATTGCCAGGAAAAAAAATGAGTATGGGAATTAAGTCGTGGTAAGAGTTCCCCTTATTATGCCTAATAACTTACCAAATTTTTGCTTCCTGCAACTTTGGGCTCTGATGGTTCAGAAATCACAGGATGTAATGTTTCCACAGTACTTCCACTGTATTAGAATTTGAGAATGCCACTTGGCCATTTTATACTCCTCATGCTACTGAATCAACTAGCAAAGGAGGAGGTACTAGCTGGTCTCAATTACCAAGGAAAAAAACCAGGTTGCTGCTATGCAATGGACTATTTTCTAGGGTATGTCCAAAATTAAGAGTTAATGGGGGGCTTCCCTGGTGGCGCAGTGGTTGAGAGTCCGCCTGCCGATGCAGGGGACATGGGTTTGTGCCCCGGTCCGGGAAGATCCCACATGCCGAGAAGATCCCACATGCCGCGGAGCGGCTGGGCCCGTGAACCATGGCCGCTGAGCCTGCGCGTCCGGAGCCCATGCTCCGCAATGGGAGAGGCCACAGCGGTGAGAGGCCCGCGTACCGCAAAAAAAAAAAAAAAGAGTTAATGGGAAACTACAACCAATTTTTTAAAAAGGATAAGTCCACTGAGGATTCTAACTCTTCAAGAATGAATGTTTGAGATGTCCCACGAAGTAGAGAACCTTGACTATCTGAGGCACTGGCAGAGGGAATATAGAATAAATAGTGGAAGAAACTGGTAAATATCAACCATGGCTTTATGATCAGTAACAGAAACAAGGACAGTAACAGCACACGTGTACGCACACAGACACAGACAAGATTCTATTCTTACAGTTTACACACTGATCCTATCAACATTACCCTAGAAGTAACAACACCGTAACAATGACACCCACTTTGTTTCAGCATCAACCACTGAAGTTAGCTTCTATTTTCTTTCAATACTTCGAAAAAAGCCTCTGCATCCTGTCAGAAATACCAGTATCAGCTGAGCAGGACTTCTTTCTCATGTGTCTGGGGCCAAGTTCCTAAGGCCCTTCCTCTGAGCTCCAAAGTTCTGCTAACTTCAACCTCTCCCAAGCTCTTTCCTTTTTTCCTCCAGTACCAGGAGTAACCTTGTTCCCTTTGATGGTCAATAGAGGCCTCTTCTGGGCAGGTCTGCCCTAGAGCAGGCTTCCTGGAGTGGGTACCATGGATCTGCCCCATACAGTCCCGGCTCTGCCCACCCTTCTCAGCTTTAAGTCTCCTCCTGCCCTAGGCTCCCTTCCTCATCGACCAGCAGAACCCACCCCCATGCGGGCCTGATGGTCCAGTTGTTTCCTGCAGTCATTATTGCTCTTTCAACCTACTATATATCTGTGTAACTCATTCCCTATATGAAATCCCATCTTTTGTGAAAGAGGTGCTAGTGTGGTGCTTTTTTTCCCTTTACCAAACCCTAACTCTAGAGGATAGTTTAATATTTCTAATCAGAGCACACTCTTTGGTATGTTTCTTAGCCAGAAAGAGGATTTTTTTTAAAGCTATCTCTTGAAATTTTTCTTATTAGCTATAATTACTCTATTTCGAGATCAGCAAAAATAATGAATTTACATTAGTTTTTTTTACTAGCAATCAAAAAAAAAAAAGAGAGAGAGAGAAAAGAGATTACCAGTTAATGAATGATCTTGTCAGTTGTGACTAATGTTCAGTGATATCCAAAGAGTGCAAAGGCATCCAAAACTATTAACTCAAAAAAAACTTTTTAAGATTTTTCATCTATGAAGACTACCATCCTATAATTTGACCTTCTCACTATTCTTTTTAAGTTAATAATTTAAAGGAAAGAAAAAAAAAAGACACTGGGTGGTAAGGCAAACTCTATGGAGAAATGTATTTTAGATCTAAACTTCAACTAAAGGAGCGTTTTTATCCTTGCTCAACTTTCCTCTACAAACCACACAGATTCTTGGAAGACAGTGAACAAAGCAAAGTAAACAGAAACCCTGCACTTGTTTATTTCAATTTTTAAAAGTCCATCCCATGGTAAAACCTCTAGGTGCAAAAAACATGTGTCTTAAAGATAAATTTGTCTCTAGAAAAAGATCAGATTTTTTAAACGGGTATCTGAAAAGACAATAAATAAAGACTAACTGGCCAAAATGGACATTTTCTAAATCAGAAAACCTCAGCACTTATATATTCTGAAAGCTATTATAATAATGCTCAAGATTTGAAAACAAACCTGTCTTCGCTAGGTTTCCTCAATGAATTAAACAATAGACAAATATACAGTATATCTGTCTGGATCACAAAATAAATGAGTTGATAAATACCACCCACTTAGTCAATGAGTAAAATTACACTATTAATTCATAAAATTTTTATAAAACATAGCATCTACTCTCTACTAATACAAGTAATTCATTAGTGCTCCTTTCTAACAACAGCTTTCTCCAAAAATAATTTTTTAAAAGGCTCTGGACAATATCCTGAATAAATAAAATATTACAACAAGATGTAGTAAATATACATGTACATACTTGATGTTTGTTTATGACTAAATGAATGGTTTAGATTATGACTGCATATTTTTACACTTTATAAATATGCTATATTAGCAATGTATTGTCTAGTGAAATAAGCCTTCGAAGATGAGACGGAAGACTTGCTTACTGACTCATCAACATCATGCTGTATCATCTGAGCCAAGTCACTTCATGCCTTGTTCTCTCTACCTGTAAAATGCCTTTACTTGCTTATTACAAATAATAACTGTTAAAACAAAGCTGTGGAAGAGATGTTACATACGCATATTAAATTTCAACTTCTTTACCCAAAGGAAAAAATCTTAAAAGTTGTGACATGCCTGGGTTACTGACCTTGAAGAGGACAGAGTGATATAAAAGAAAGAGCATGGTTTTTAAAATGAGAAAATCCAGACTTCACCAACTACTATATTTGTGGCCTTCAGTGAATCTATAAATTCTCTAATCTTGAATTTCCTCATCTATGAAATATGAGCATTTATTTCTTAAGGGTTTTAATGGGCATTAATAAAGAAAACTATATCAAATACCTAGCACAGTGCCTTAAGTATTTTAAAAAGTTAGTTTCTTTGCCTTGAACTTATGGGCATGTTAAAAAAACAAATTCCCACTTTTGAATTCACATAAACATCTGATTTCAAGAAAAGCTATAAAGTGCAGAGATTAGGTTCTTCTCCCTCCAAAAATAATTCATATTAAAAAAAAAAACACCTCTTTTTGGTAGCTCTTTTCTCTGCTAAGGTATAAACTGACAAATTAAGAGTTAGCTGTTTTCACATACTATAATCAACTTACCACAAATATCAAACACACAAAACAAAGATCCTTTTAAACTGCCTACATATACCATTCCTAGCATTGTGTCTTCCACTTTCAGTGTTAAATCTATGAGAAAGTACAAAGAGCCCTCTTTCCTTTCCTCTGGTCAGTAGACATACAAGAGTAATTTTCAGTTCTGTCAAATCCACAGTGATTTCAAAACTAAAGAACAAAGTTAGGAAGGAAAAAGTTGAAAACTATTACTTTCTTTTGTGGACATATGATTCATTCCTTTAACAAGCAAACAAAACAAACAAAAACCCACTCTGATGAAAGTTAAACCCCAAATATCATAGTAACCTTATTAGAAATCAATTCCGTACTGCATCTCTAGCTATAAAATATATTAACCAGAAAGTATCTTCTGTGACAGGAGAAATGGGATGTTTCCAGGGATGAGGGAATTTCTACAGTTCACCCATAGCAAATACTATTAATTGTAAGATATATCCAATTATGTACTCAGAACGTAGCAGCTGAATCCACAAGGGTTTAGCAAGCAAAAATTTTGGCACAAAAAGTGGAATAACATTTACTCAAGAATAAAACTGGAGCCATATTTAGCAGTCTAAAACCTTCTAAACCAAGGAAAAAAATAATCTTGAAGGAAGTTTCTGTAATCATCTGGTTTGCTTTCTAGACAAGGGCTTCAATAGGATTGAATGTTTCTGAACCAAAAAAAAAAAAGAAACCCGAACAAACCAACACAGAAAAATTACTTGGTACAGACTGGAAATCAGCCACATTTACTCTGGATGAAATTCTGGCAGTTTTCAAAAAAGAAAAAGTGGAGAACAGGTCTGTTTATCATTGCTTTCACCTAAAAACCATTAATCACTAAGGGTGGTATAGGTACCAAAGAGAATTTTTCTTCCTTTCTAAATATACACTGTTTCCTATACAGTACAGCACATTTTGCAGTTCATGGTAAATTTTTTGATGTTTTTGCAACAGCACTTTTCGTCCTTTCCAAAACAACCTCATTCGTAGTCTGCTGTTTCTGTTTGCCTCATCTGCACTTAGCAGATCATGCTTCAGTGACTTAGAAATCCCAGCCACCAAAATTCAAGCCAAAGGGGGGGACGGCAGGGGGGGGCATATCAAGTAATTAAACCACACTTGTAAGGGAGAATGGTTTTTACCTCCTATGACTTTATAATGTGCTCTTTTAATCCAGAACCAGTCTCCAATTTTAAGAAAAGTTATGAATTTATTTTTAATTTAAGGAATTATTTTGTAACTACTATAGTTCTCTTGGCATCATCTTCCAATTTTACCTTCTGGCAATGACACAAAACCAGGAAGACTATTCCACATGTTAACACTGTATACTTCAGGTAAAACAGCTCAGTGCTCTGGGAAGTTTCATTATTAAGGACTTACTCAAATTGTTGCAAATTAACATAAATTTAATTTAGAAACCAAAGGGAGAAAAAAAAAGAATTAGTAAGGTTGGAGATAAAAGCCTGTATAGTTAGATGATAACCATGCTCTGGAGTTACTGAGGCATGTCTCATTTTCTCACTACTAACAGTTTAAAGGATTCAGTTCCTTCCATCTTATGGATTAGAAGATGACCTTGAAAAGTTTCCTTAAAAATAAAATAAAATCACATTTAAAAGTGATATCACCCAATCTGAAATAACATTATACAGTTAGACACTGGAGACTTTAGGAAATTAATATGACTAATAAAAATGTCTGAAAGAAGAATAACTGTATTAATGAACTTATACATCAAATATCATCACAAAGTGCTCTATCAAAAAGTAAAACCAAAAAAATTAACAACTGTCTTTTTTGCTTTGCTAAATTCTCATTTTACTACTAAGTACCTTACAACATACCTTCTCAGAATGCCATTTTCCTGGGGTATTACACCATTGATAGCTGCCTGCAAACAAAAAACAGAGAAGACATTTAAAGAAACAGAAAAATGCTCAGGGGTGGAGTGGAGTGGGGTGGAAAACACTGTAAAGGAAAATAAGTATACTCTGAAAATTTAAACAAAATAATAAGTGTTTCCTTAGTGATAAAAAATATTCTCCATTAAATGTTTTTCTCCCTCTCTATAATAAAACTGTGTTTTAGATAATTTAAAAAACATACATTTGGCATCTAATATCCCCAAACCTTGAGTCATAAAAATCTTAATTCCACAGTCCTCATTCAAGCAAAACACCCACAAAACCAATGTTTAAGGGTGTTAAAACAAGTAAAATCAGTACCTTAAAGTAATCTTTTAACATTATTTCCTTCCTCAGATTGAGAGGAGCAAGATATAAAATCACAAATGAAAAATGCCAATAAGAATTTTTAAATTAGCTCAGGAATTAAATTCATTGTGTTGTGTTACAATCATTCTTAAAGAAAAGAATACTTAGAAGGAAAAAAAATGTATCAAAAGGTCTTTGATAAACACAGGACAATTACATCAGGTTACAAAAGGAGCAGGAGCATCCCTGGGGGAGTCTCCTTATATAAAACATTCCTGAAATTGGTCACTAAGCTAACAAGTCACCAATTACCTAGAACATAGGTAAACACATTTGCCATGATTTGGACATTTTTGAAGGCTACTAAGCAAACAGGCTGTTACATCCTGGATTGTGGGTATGTCATTACAGGGTAATAGAGAAGATTCTCTGGAGGAAAAAAATGACTCTTCCAACTTTGCCTTTGCATCATAACAACTTCTTCCCTCCCCCTTCCCATCCACATCAAAATGGGAGGAGGGGGGAAGCTAACACTTGGATGTTTTATCAGCTGTGTGGAGATCAACTGCAAAAAGGAGTTTGTGTATTTCGTGAAACATTAACTTAAATATATGCCAGAGGTAGGTCAAGTTTACAAAGTTATACTGTTGAATGGAAACAACATAGAGTGTAAGACACTTGCTATGAATTTTGAAAGTTTTAACGCTCCACTGGCAAAAATCAAAGAAATCCACAGATTATTAAAGACAGTGGATACCATAGAACCCTGACAACTCTGGAGGCTCATAAATCCTTAGAGTCAAGGAAATGCTAAAATCAGTTTTCAAAGCCACAAATTCAATAGAAGCATCCCTGCCTGGTGCCAGGTCAATTATCCCTTTTCTGTTGACAGCAATGGTTCCACATACAAATATCTTCTTTGTTAAAAAATAGAAAATGGTCAGAGAATATTCTATGATGTTGGAAAAGAAACAAAACACCAGCGTTTGGAAAAATTTTGTTCAAATTTTCACTAGGGAATGCCAAGGTATAATGGAAAGAACACTAAGAATTTATAAAGTCCAAAATTTGAATCTAGATTCTCCCATTTATTACTTTGATGACCTTAGTATATATTCTATACTCATTGAACCTCCCTGAGCCTCAGTTTTCTCATCTGTATGAGTAAATACTACATTTTCAGCCAAAATGGCCCTGCCTTTTTGTTCCTTAAAGGCATCAAGTTTTTTGTTTATTTCTTAGGGCCTTTTAAGATACTATATCTACATGGAATGCCCTTTTCCCTATTCTTTGTCTGGCTGAATCTCAATCATCATAATTGATGTTTTTGTTAGATACACTTTTTCCAAAAATTCTTCTCCGATCAACACCCCCCCCAATAGGTTTACTCTCACAAAGAACCCTGTACTTTTTCTTCATAGCAATTGATAATTACTTATTTGGTGATTATTTGTTTTATGTCTGTCTTTCTCACTAGACTGTAGGCTCCATGATGGAAGAGATGATAACAATTTTGTTCACCACTTTATTCCCGCTGCCTGGCACAATGCCAGCACATAAAAGGCACTCAATAATCATTTGCTAAATGAGTGATGCTAGAGGAGTACAAAGAAAAGCAGCACAGTGAAGACTCGCTTAAGGCTCACAGAAAGCTTCCTGGATGAAATAATGTCTCAACTAAGACTGAAGGGTAAATGAAAAGTAGCAAGATGGGGAAGGGCACAATACTATTCAGAAGGTACCATGACACACCTCCACTTTCTTTTTTAAATATTTATTTATTTATTTAGGCTGTGCCATGTCTTAGTTGCGGCATGCAGACTCTTAGTTCTGGACTCCTTAGTTGCAGCACGTGCACTCTTAGTTGTGGCATGCATGCAGGATCTAGTTCCCCGACCAGGGCTCGAACCCGGGCCCCCCCGCATTGGGAGCACATAGTCTTACCCACTGGACCACCAGGGAAGTCCCCACGCCTTCACTTTCAACCCTTTTCCTCTTCTAAGATCTTATATTATTTTAAATAATGTATTTGCTTTTGGATAGAATGTTAATCCCTGACCTCAACCTTATGTACATAATAAACTCTGTACATAAATAAGTAAAATGTAATTCAGAATGAAGATACAATAAAAGTATGATTTGCTAAAGAAATATAGGATAGGGAGAGTGCTTTTTGACTGTGAGGATTAAAGAAAGTTTCAGAAAAGGGACAGCATTTGATATGGACACTGAATAATGGGTAGATGTAGAAGCAAAGGAAAATTTCAGATGAATTCAACTTTGAACAATGTTAACTTTGAGGTAATAGTAGGATATCATTTGTTCACTTCACAAATATGTACTGCAGTTGACCCTTTTGACCCTTGAACTACACAGGTTTGAACCGCACACAGGTCCACTAATACTCGGTTTGTTGTTGTTGTTTTCAATAAATACATTTGACAGTACTACACAATCCACAGTTAGCTAAATCCGAAGATGCAGAACCACTCGGAGACTTGAGCTTGAGCATCTGTGGATTTTGGTTTCCCCAGGGGCACCTGGAAGAGATCCCTCATGGATACCGAGGAATGACTGTAATCGCCAACTATGTACCAGATATACTAGCGGACATAACATAGCATGTCTTCTAGCATGGAAAAAAATCCATTCAACAATTAATTTTACTATGAGAAGTTCAGGTAATATCCAAAAGGAGACAAAAAAGTAATTTTAAAAATCAGAGCTAGATTAAGTAAAACACCTGCTTATTTGAAGCCCTAGGAATACTTTAATTCCCTCCCTCCTTTACTCTCTGGTGAAGAAAAGTGAGACAAAGAATCTTGGGGAATTCATATATGTAAAAAAAAGAGAAGAGAAAGCTAAAAGCAAAACAAAACAACAAAAATGGAAGGGTTAGGGCTTCCCTGGTGGCACAGTGGTTGAGAATCTGCCTGCCAATGCAGGGGACACGGGTTTGAGCCCTGGTCTGGGAAGATCCCACATGCCGCGGAGCAACTGGGCCCGTGAGCCACAATTACTGAGCCTGCGCGTGCGATGAAGAGTGGCCTCCGCTTGTCACAACTAGAGAAAGTCCTTGCACAGAAATGAAGACCCAACACAGCCATAAATAAATAAATTAATTAATTTTAAAAAAAAAATTAAAAAAAAAAAAAAATGGAAGGGTTAGATAGGAGGGGAAGGACCAGGAATATGTCACAGAGAGGCAATGAAAGTACTATAAGGAGGGATTAGACAAAATAAAAAATGTGAAAATAGTCTAATATAATGAGGCCTAAGAAGAGACTGTTAGACATATTTGAAAACAGTTTTAGCAAAAACTGTATCATAAAAGGCTAAGAAATACAAGGGAAATAAGAAAGTAAGTAAAACTGATCCTTGAAACAATATGAAAAGTATAAAGATAGGACCTGCAAGAAGAATGGCTACGATAAGTTTTTGTTTGCCTTTTTTTTTTTTTTTTAAAGAATAGTGATTTCTTGAGTTCAAAGAGAATTCATGGAAAGGGAAACAATAAAGACTCAAGAAATAAAGGGTAAAATTAAAAGTTTGGTTCAACAAACTTACCAAAGGCCTATTCATTGCCAGGCACCATGCTAGACTTTGGGTATGCCTGGTACCTGATCTAGGGCTCAGGAGAGCACAGATAGAGGGGATACCTTTAGAAAAGAGATTAGATTTAGAAAAACCTAGATTATAGACTAGAAATGATACTGATCACATAAGAACCACGTATCATTTGCTAAATGTAAATAATCCCATTGCTAATTTGTTTTTGTTTTCTTGTTTTTCTTTTTTGGCTAGGAAGATATTATATCTCTCATTCTATAAACAGGAATATAATAATAGGGCATGATTAAACATTTGGCCAAAGAACCAGAGAATAAACACAATATTTCTATTTCTGGGACCGACTCAAACACACTACCGTGGATCTTCAGCAGACTGCAACATAGTTAAAAAACAGTATCTTGCCTTGACCTAGTTTATGGTAGTATGAAAATCCATTTTGGTATAACTATTATTGCTTTTATGCTAATTATGTCCATGACATTTTTAATCAGTTAATTTACCACAATTAGAATCCCAGCCTCTAAGTTCTCTTTAGCAAAACTTGACAACACCCTCTGAATCGTCATTTCTCAGAGTCCACTGGAAGACATGTGAGGTATGTTTAAAGTGTAGAGGAAGTCAAGGTCAGAGGTGGCTGTAAGAAATATTCTTATCTTCAGCCTTAACAGAAGGAGAAAACCATGACACTCATGGTGGGCTTCAGACCTTTTGGGGGAAGGGAAATGGCAAACTGGTAGATTATAAAACTACAGCATCCTAAATAAATAAATAAAATTTGAAAACTACAGCATCTAATATAAATCATCCCCTACGCATATAGAAAATCTTGGCTTTGGTCTTTTTATATTTTTAAACAAATGACCCCTGAAGAAAATGCCAATGAGATTTCTTGAGAGGGGAGGGAGATGAGACAGGGATGTACAGACAGCATCCAAAAATATCAATGATAACTTCTGAGTAAAGGAGCTGTAGTAACAATAAAGGTAGCTAACATTATATAGTTTTTACTAGGTGCTATGATTCTCTAGGTGCTTTACTCATATTAGATCATTTAACTCTCATATTACCCCCTCATTTTACAAATGAGGACACCAAGAAAACACAGGGGGAAATCGTGACAACAATGGGTAGGCAAAAGATGAAAGAAAAAAATGATGAATTTCAAAATTTGCTCTTTGAAAGACACCTCTAAGAAAATGAAAAGGTAAGTCACGGACTGGGAAAAGTATTTGCTATGTATAAATGTCCAAGAAGGGATTTATATTCAGAATATAAAAAGAATTCTTATAACTCAATAAGATGACAAACAAGTCAGTAAGAAAATGGGCAAAAGATTTGAACAGAAACTTCTCAAAAAAAGATATATGAATAGCCAATAAGCATACAAAAAGCTGTTCACATTAAATAGTCATCATAGAAATGCAAATTAAAACCATGATAAGAGACCACCACATACCTATTAAAATGGCTAAAATTAAATAGGATGATACAAGTTTTGGCAATAACATTGAACAACAGGAAGTCTCATATATTGTACAATCACTTTCAAAACTGTTTTATATATAAAGGTAAACATATAACCTAGCAATATTACTTTTAAGTATTTATCTAAAAGAAATAACAACGTATTTCCCAAAGACTCGTATACTAATATTCATGGCAGCTTTAATCACAATACTCAATAGCTAGAAGCAGCCCAAATGCCCAACAACAGGTAAATGTTGTTTTGGGTGTACCACAGTGTCTGGGTGCAATGGAACTCTACTCAGCAATAAAAAGGAACATACTACAGATACATTCAACTACATGGGTACATCTCAAAAACATTATGCTAAATGAATGAAGTCAGACACGAGAAAATACTATATGATTTCGGGTATGTGAAACTCTAGGAAAGACCATTTTAATCTCTAGTTAAAGAAGGCAGATAGAGGATTCCTTAGGATTAGTGGGGAATGATATGGAAGGGACAATAGGGAAATTTAGGGATAATGACTGTGGTGGTGGTAGTAATGTAGGTACTTACATCTGTCGAAACTCATCAAATTGTACACTTAAAATGGGTTCATTTTATTATCAATAAAGTTAATTTTTAAAAAGAGAACCACAAAGAGATCTGCTTCAAACACACTAAAATGGCTGAAATTAAAAAGACTAGCACCACCAAATGATGGTGAGGATTTGGAGGACTAGAACTCTCACACATTGCTGATGGGAATGTAAAATGGCACCACTACTTTGGAAACAGTTTGACAGTTTTATATAAAGTTAAACAAACACTTAACATATAGTACCACAATCCCACTCTGAGGAATTTACCCAAGAGAAATAAAAACGTATGTCCACCAAAGACTAGTATACAAATATTCATAGCCACTTTATTCATAATACCAAAACACTAGATACAACCAAAATATCCATCAACCAATGAATAAACAAGACTGTGGCATATTCACACAAAGGACTGTTATTCAATAATAAAAATGAACTTCTGATACAGGCAACAATATGGATGAACCTCAAATATTATGTTGAGTAAACAATGCCAGACACAAAAGATTGCATAGTATATGATTCCATTTACATGAAGTTTTAGAACAGACAAAACTACCAAAATGTGGCAATATAAATCAGATCAATGATTGCCTGCAGCAGCACTGAGGGTTACTGACAGGAAAAGAGAACAAATTTTCTAATATGATGGAAATCTTGAAGGGAGGGGGACTGGATACACAATGTATACATACACAATGTGTACACTTACCAGAACTCATAGAGTTGTATACAATTAAAATCTGTATACGTATATAAATTAGTCATTGACAAAGTTGATTTAACAAAATAACATTAAAACTCCAGTTTAATTCAGTTTCATGAAACACTAGAAAAATGCAATATCAGATGCATATATTGTCCCATTAGCTATTATTGTGCCCCATCTGTGGTTTGTACTAGCCCATCATCACTTCCCTCTTTCCTTTTGATACAGATCATGTGTTTCTTTTGGAGAACTACTACTCCTGCCTCATCCCATGTGATACTGAAAATATATTAATCACGGTGACTCAATCTAGACCAATCAGGCTCCCCTGGGAATGTGGCTCTTGAACAAGTGACTAGCTAGTTGAAGATGTGTCCTGACAACGGTGCTCAATGATAAGTTTCTGACAGAGCAACTCGGTTTACTGGTTTTCCTAAGACTTGGTTTGGTTGTTCAAGCTCTTTCAAATGTGTGGGCTTCTCAGCAACATTCCAATAAACCCTGCTTCCTATCCTCCCTCCCAAATTCTACTTTGTATTCAAAGACTGATAAACCGAGATTAGATGAGGTTACATGACAAACTCAATACGATACACGTTAAGTTACTAACAGACCACCATTTTTCCAGTCTTCAACAATTATGTCATAGCATTATCATTAGCTTAATTCTTATAGCAGTCTCCTCAGCTGGTCAATCTCTAAATTAATTACTGATTGCAAATCAGTGAAACTAAACACTTAATACATTTCAAATATAAGAATTTATAAACAAGTAGAAAAAGAAAACCTGTTAAATTTATGAAAATAGAAATGACAAATACATTTTCATTATATATAATCATATATATTTATATATATATATATTATTACCAGATAGAACAGTATAGGCAACTCCGCATGTTCCACATGTTTAGAAAGCCTGTGAACCAGAATAATTATGATTATAATATTAGCATTGTTTCTATCTCTTGAAAATATTTAAAGTATAGAAAAATGCTTTCTAAATTAGTGCACTTTTGTTTAATTTGAAATCATTACTCTATGGTATGTCAGATTTCAAGTATTTTCAAAGTATCTAAATAATAGGTGTCAAACCCACAAAGTACTAGTATTTTAGCATTTACAACTCTGATCTTGCCATCAAGTGAATTCTTCCAACAAAACCCAGGCTTTCTCTTCTCCATAATCAAGGCAGTGTTTTAGACACTGGAGGAAATACAAGGATGACAAGACACATTCCTCTCAGGCTGAGCAGTTACAGAAACAATTTCAATCCAGCATGAGAAACAGTATGGGATCACAAAGGAAGGAATGCCTACTGTGGACTAGTAGAGCTCAAGACCCAGACTTGAATCATTTTCTCCAAGAAAATGTAACTGACTCACACCACCTTTTTCTCAATGACTTTTCATTGTGTTGTACTGACACAGCAATCATTCATCTTATTCATGCATTCGAATACTGCATTCATTCATTCATTCTACCATTATAATCCATTCAACAAATATTTAATTACTAACCTGGAACTATTCTAAGTACTGAGGAAAAAACAGTTGTGAATAAGACAGAATCATCCTCCTCTCATGTTTTTGCCATAAATTGGGTCAATGAGAAATTCTGAAAGAGACCATCATCTTACAGCTGTGAATTGTGGAATTTTCACCTTTGACCTTGTATGGGGAAAGAACGCTCCACAGTCTACTACAACTCTACTTCATTTCTGACACCATATGTGTGGGTTTTCCACACATCAAGCAATTCTGTAACACCAGGTAGGTGTCCTTGTAACTTAACTCAATTCTGACACTATCTTCCTAGAGACAGAATCAGATCCCACAAGTTAAGGGCTCAGTCCCACAAGACAGTTCCTACTTCAGATGCTAATTGCAAGTTCAGGCTGTCACCTGTGCTTCTGACCAATCAGCTATAAATTGGAGATTTCCACAACCCTCTCCTCAATTCGATTAATTTGCTAGACTGGCTCACAGAACTCAGGAAAACATTTTACTTACTAGATTACCAGCTTATTATAAAAGGATATAACTCAAGAGCAGCCAGATGGAAGAGATGAATAGGGCGAGGTATGTGGGAAGGGGCACGGAGCTTCATGCTCTCTCCAGGCATGCCACCCTCCTATGTGTTCACCAGCCCAGAAGCTCCCCCAACCTGTACTACTGGTATTTTTACAAATGCTTCAACATGTAGGCATGATCGATCATTAACTCAATCTCCAGCCCCCTCCCCTTCCTAGAGGATAGGAGGTGGAACTGAAATTTCCAAGCTTCTAATCATGGCTTGGTCTTTCTGGTGGCCCTTTTCTGACTGGCCCCTTTCCTGAAGTTATTCACAAGCCCAAGAGTCTCCTCATTAAAACAAAAGACACAGCTATCACCCAGGAAGTTCCAAGGGATCTGGGAGCTCTTTGTCAGGAACCAGGGTCAAAGACCAAATATTAAAACAAAAAAATGCTACTCTTATCACTTAGGAAATTACAAGGGTTTTAGAAGCTCTGTGCCAGGAACCAGGACAGACCAATATAAATCTCTATTATTTCACAAACCTCATTAACATGATGTTAATGAAGTGAGCTATGAGAAAGAGATCTATTTTGGGATGAAAATTTCCCCAGCTACAGATGTGACGGGGCAAAGAAACAATAGATTTAAGTGTCCACACTAAAGAAAGACCATGAGATTATGGCTGGAAGCCAATGAGGCCCCCCAAAAGATGCTTAATACCATTTCCCCCTCTTTCTTTCTGGGCAGAAAGGAAAATCATGTTTCATAAATAGTTATTTAATTTTTCATATCTGTAACAGACCATTTCTAACAATCTACTATATTTAAATTCTTCTAAATGTACCTTCAAATTCCTATTTTCCAAATACATTAATCACTATGATACTCTTCTCTAAAATTTTCTCAAGTACTCCACTGTGTGACTCCAAAACTGATGACTCTTTCCTCCATTTATTATGGACTTCAATAGAGAAATATATAGGATACTCTAAAGGCAAAAAAGTGGAAGTAATGTGAATGTTCGGAGAAAAGCTGGGAAGAATGGATGATATTTGAATCAAGCATTAAAACAAGGCTCGGGGGCTTCCCTGGTGGCGCAGTGGTTGAGGGTCCGCCTGCCAATGCAGGGGACACGGGTTCGTGCCCCGGTCCGGGAAGATCCCACATGCCACGGAGCGGCTGGGCCCGTGAGCCATGGCTGCTGAGCCTGCGTGTCCGGAGCCTGTGCTCCGCAATGGGAGAGGCCACAGCAGTGAGAGGCCCGCGTACCACAAACAAAACAAAACAAAACAAAAACAAGGCTCTTCTACGGAAAAGAAATTTGACTGAGAGCATTCAGGAAGAGATTTTTTTTTTTAACTGCACTGTATGAATCTACTTAGTCTACCCAGGAAGCTAAAAGTAGTTCTGTGTGGCTTCAGCAATGGTTTGCATCAGGAAGCAGTGAGAGGCCAGCTGGAAAATTAAGTAAGAGTTAGATTATGTGAGGCAGGATAAAGGCATTAAAAGTTTTACTTAATCTGAAGATAAAGGGGAGGCAACTGCTGCAACTCAAATTTGCCTTTTAGGAAAATCATTTGGGTAGCACTGCGAGGTGTGAGTTGAAAAGGGAAAAACTGCTGGAAATGATGTCCAGGCTTCTGACTTGGGTGACTGCTCCTGCCCCAGTCCTCTCAATCATTAAAAATGGCATGCAATTCTAATGATTCCATTGCTCAAGTCAAAAATCATGTAGTCATCCTCAATTCTTTTCTTGCTCACATACTCCACATCCAGTCTATGAGGAATTCTTTATTCTATGTCCAAAATGTAGAATCTCACCAACCTTCTCTGCTTCCACCCTGGTCTAAATCATCATCTTTCCTCTGGAGTAGTATTCCAATAGTCTCCAAACATCCTTGCCCCACACACTTGCTGCCTATTCACATAGCAGCCAGCATGATGCTTATAAATGTCAAGCCAAATAAAACCCTTTTCCTACTCAAAATACTCTTATGCCTTCCCATATCATCAGAATCGAAGTCAAAGTCCTTATTCTGACCTTATAAGACTACATATTCTGGCTCCAGCTCTCTCTCTCTCTCTCTCTCTCTCTCTCTCTCTCTCTCTCTCTCTCTCTGACATCATCTTCTACTAACCCCGCTGAGTTGTTCTGGTTTCCTTACAATTTCCTGCACAAGCCAAGCATGCTCCCACATTAAACTCCTTAACTTATTCTTCCCTTTGTCTGGAATGCTATTACTTTAGATATCCACATACCTCACTCCCTCACTTCAGTCAGGTTTCTACTCAACGGTCATCTCAGAAAGGCTTTCCTTAACCCTACTGTCTCCTTGTTTGTTATCTGTCTTCCCTGACCAGAATATAAGTTTCAAATAACTTTATTTTGTTCACTGATGTGCCCTCATCATAAACAAAAGGGCCTAGTACCTAGGTGGTGTGAGTTAATATACACTGAATACACAAGTGAATAAATGAAAATGCCATAGAACATGAGCAAAGGAACAGGCTGGGGAGGATAGGGAGGTTTGAGCCTTCCAGTTCTAGGCATGTTGATTTTAAAGTACACATGGGACATTCACACAGAGATGTGCAATAGATTGTTAAGAATCTTAAAATGTGTGAGTTCGAGATACAGAGTTTGGAGTCATGAGTCATTCACTTTAAACATATTTGGGGAAAAACAGAACTACCAAATGATCCAGCAATCTCACTTCTAGTTATATATCTAAAATAATTGAAATCAGGGTCTCAAAAAAGATATTTGTATACTCATGTTCACAGCAACATTATTCACAATAACTAAGAGGTAGAAGCAACCCAAATGTCCAGCAATGGTAATGGATTAAAAAAAAGTGGTACATACAAACAATGGAATATTACGCAGCCTTAAAAAGGAAGGAACTATTGTCACGGGCTACTGTATGGATAAATTGTGAGAACACTGTGCTAAGTGAAATAAGCCAGCCAAAAAATAACAAATACTGTATGATTCCACTTATATAAGGTACCTAGAGTAATCAAATTCATGGAAACTGAAAGTACATAGAATGGTGGTTACCAAGAGCTGGGGGGCAGAGGGGGGCTTATAGTTTAATGGGTACAGAGTTTCAGTTTTGCACAATGAAAAAGTTCTAGAGATCTGTTTTCTCAACAATGTGTACATATTTAACGTTATTGAACTGCATACTTAAAAGTGGTTAAGATGGTATATATTATGTGTCTTATATCTCAATAGTGTTTAAAAAGTATTTGCAAAAGTCTTAGGTGTGGATTGAGTTTACCCAAAATGAGAAGTAGCATGAACAAAGAAAAGCCTTCACTGATGGAACCTTTGGAATGCCAACATTTACGTAGCATGTAGGAAAAATTAGAGAAAATATTAAACAGAAGTATCAGAGAAGTAGAAGGAGATATATATGGGCACCTGAGCTTCAATACAAACCTCAGTTACAGTTACATATATGCATCAACCAAGTTGTTAATACTGAATGTTGGCCTTAGAGAATCCACCAGGTATGATAATTTATTGCCATTAATAGAAAATGGATAAAAGGCAGATGGCATGCAAATGCTAATTTTTATATATTCATTTTATTTTATTTTTATTTTATTTAGTTATTTATTTTTTGGCCATGTGGCATGTGGGATCTTAGTTCCCAGACCAAGGATCGAAACTGGGCCCCCTGCATTGGAAGCATGAAGTCCTAACCATTGGACCACCAGGGAAGTCCCTATATATTAATTTTATATCTTTGTTTTTAAGCAAAGAAAAAAACTACAGCAACAATTCATATTCAGTATTTAGTTCTCTATGACCTATGATCTACTATAATTTAACTAGGTCAATTAAGGGAATTTCTATGTTCTGTAGTTTAAGTCTGTTTTCAAATCCTGGTTCTATTATATATTTATTACCTGTGTGACTTTTGTCATGTTAACTTGACTACTCTAAGATTTAGTTTCCCATCTACAAAGTGAAGGTAATAATACCAACTTATTTCATATGGCTGTTATAAGGATTAAATGAGATAATACAAGAAAAATACTCTGCAAATGTTAGCCACCATAATTATCCATCCCCATTACATGGTGTTTTTGTTTTAATCAGTTTTGTTATGTGCTGTACATTAGTGGTGCATAAATATCTGCCTCACGCTGGGCTAGAAATCCAGATATATAAAGTCCTGCTCCCAATGATCCAAATTCAGATGGTCTGAAATGAGGCCCAGAAATCTTCCCCCACAACACACAAACTTCTCAAGTGATTCTGATGTACAACGAAGTTTGAGAACAACTATAGAGAGTTTATAGCACACATTTTAGAGATCCATATAAAGTCTGTTAGTCTGCCATTACATACAGAATCCATTATTTCCCCCTGAACCCTTTATTATTTTGGAAGTTACTTAATGTCTAAAGGCATAGATTCTTCATAAACTCACTCACATGTTGTTAAATATGCTAAGTGAGGGCTCTTGAGCCAGAAAGCCGTATATCCCAGCCCCATCATTTACTAGTTGCATAATCTTTAGAAAGTCACTTAACATCTCTCTGTCTCAGTTCTCTCATCAGTAAAATGCAGGGTGATAACAGTACTTGCACATTGGGTTTTTATGAAACTTGTTAACATATATAAAATGCTTAAATGGTGTTCGATACATAGTAACATACCCAATAAAGGTGAGCTGCTTTTATTGTAACTGTTATACTGAGATCTACCCTTGTTTGAAATCACAAATAGTTTTTAATCACAAAATTTTGAAGGCAAGGAAAGGACACTACTTAAAAATAGAAAATTTTCCACTCGTAACACTTACCAATTGTAGACAACTTATTTCTGGAGATGTTTCCTCTCTCTCTTCACTATTTAAATAATGGTCTACCATCATCAACATACTCTAACAGTTAGAGATAAGACGATCAGACTAAAGTAGAAGCGAGTAGTTTAATATCCCCTACAACTAACCCTAAACTCAAATTTCTTTTTATTAATCTTGCTGTTTACTTTTACAATACAAAAGAATTCCAATTGGTAATCCTGTAACAGGTCCTAATAGCAAATATTTGGTTTTAATAAGTGCTAATTTGATTTTTTTTTCCAGGGGAAGAAAACAGAAAGCAAAACAATTTAAGAAATATAACCATTCCACAATTTGTTTTTAGTCTAGTGCAAAAAAAAGTTCACTGAATCTTTCCAAGCATATATCACTATCAAAATAGCCCAACATGCAGAATCAATACTGGTGCAAACCAAATTAAAGACAAAGGAGTACGAGACAGATCCTAAGACTACTAATGGTACCTGAGAGCCTCACCCTTGTCAAATAAATATCTACAGATGAAAAAACAAATAGCAAACTGGGAGAACCACATAGCTAAGATCAAAACGAACTGACAACCAAGAGATCTCATTTACTAAAACCAAAATGCAAGAAAGGTAGCTTCTGGTACAGTCACTTACTTTCTTTCCCTGGATTCTTTACTCTTCGTTAGGCAAGTACTTCCTTAGGATGGTACTTAAGACTCTGGTCAGCATCACATAAAGGCCTACACAACCTCTCTCTCTTCCACCTATTACAAAAAACTATTACAAAATAACTGTCTTCTGCTCTATCCAATAGCTGTGGGAAGAGGAAGGGAGAAATCCACTAATCTGCCTTTTCTAGATTCAACTGGCAAGCTAAAACACAAAAGAAACAGAAATGTTTGAAGGTTAGCCATTTGAAGGCTTTATGGAGGTAGACATCCTGCAGCATTCAAGGGAAGACTTTTAGTTGGTTGAGCAAAGCCAACAAACCAGATATGCTTTATACTATAAGCAGCAACATATGGAAAACACTCTTCCTGGTTACCAGCAGTCCTGAATACAGTTACCTCTATTTTGAGACTGATGTTCATCTAAAAATCAGTTTAATTCATTTAAGTAGATTGCAGTTACTCTGTGCAAAGAATTGTGCTAGATATTGCAGATAACAAATGGGCAAGACAGCCCAAACCTTGGGAAACCAGGAGGAGAAATAAGAATATAGCACTAAGAAGAATATAAAAAGTGTCACTAGCTTAATAAATGGCAACTCCATTCTTCCAGTTGGTCCAACCAAAAACCTCACAGTTAATCCTTGACTGTCTCTTTCTCTCACTATTCCCTCTTTCCCCACTCATTAACTAATTCTGATTGCTGAAATGTTAAAACACATTCAGATTCTGATCACATTTCACTGCTATCACTCTGGTCCAAGTCTCCATCTTCTCTCTCCTCCATTATTATAACAGCCTCCTAGTTGATTTCCTGGCTTTGCCCTTGCTCACCTTCAGTGTATTCTTATTTAATAGTGAAGTTATTAGATCATGTCAATGCTCTACTCAAAATCTTCCACTGATATTTTCTCTAGTATAAAAAGACAACATCCTTAAGATTCCTTATTCCCTCCCTCACTCCCCTAATCTTTCTAACTTCTCCTCCTCCTCCTTTCCTGAGCCATACTTGTCTCCCTGATGTTCCTGGAAAAATGTCAGGCCCGATTTCTCACGTAAGGATTTTTGTGGTCACTATTCCCCCTGCCTGAAACGTTCTTGCCCCCAGATACATGGCTCACTTGCTAATTCCCTTCCTCCAAGTCTTTATCTGTCACCTGTCCCCCTTTTCTAAAAAATTGCAGACCACCACCCAACATACTTCATATCCTTCTTCCCTGTTTTATTTTTTTTCCTTAGCATTATCATTTTCTGATACATTATATAATGTTACTTACTTATATTATTTACTGTCTGTCCCCCATTATGAAAATATAAGCTCCGTCATGGCAGGGAGTCTTACCTGTTTTGGTTAACTGTTCTTTTCCTAGCACTGAGAAGAGAACTTTGTATATAGTAAACGCTCAATAAATATTTTCTGGTGAATTTCTGAGTGAAAGTGTTAAGTGAATAAATCTGCATTATTAGATGTCTTTTGGGACATTAAGAGGAATGAAGAGGAAAGGGAGCATCTGACATGTGCAAGGCATTATGTAAGGTAATTACATATCATTACCTATCTCATTTAATCCTCACTCTATGAAGCAAGCATGTTAACAGATGAGGAAAATGACATTCTGGAAAATTAAGAGATTGATCCAAAATCACACACAGTAGCATTCAAACTCAGGCCTCTCTGAGTCCAAAAAGTCCTGCTCTTTTCATCATAAAGCAAGTTGGGGTCTATATCTTGACAACAAAATAGAGGAAAGGGTGTACTTTGAGTATCAGATCAACACAATACAAATCTCTATAATACACTAGCAATACTAATATTTACTATAGTTCTTTGGGTCACTAAGTCTATTTTAGGAACTGAGAAATCAACCCACATCTGATCTGTGTCTATGTGGAGGAAGGGAAGGTGACAGCTGAGTTGGAGGGCGAGGTGGGGGGGAGGGGGGCGGGAGGGGGCTGACTACTACCACCAATATGATTATTCCTAGAAATCTCTGAATTCCTGAGGCTATAGAACATCTTCTAGACTAGTGCTACCCAACAGAACTTTCTGCAGTGATGGAAATATTCTGTATCAGCACTGTATGATATTGCAGCCATGATCTAGCCCTACAGAGCTACTGATCACTTGAAGCATGGCCAGTGTGACCAAGGATTGAATTATAATTTAATAATTAACATAATTATTAAATTATTCTTTTAAACTTAAATACCTTCATGGGGTTAGTAGCTTCTGTATTGAACAGCATGGTACTAGACTCTCCATTCCACTTCAACCACTTCCTTCACCTTACTCACTAGCTCACTTGTAATACTTTGATCAATTTTAGATGATGACACTGAATATAGGGCAAAATTCTTTTCCCAAAACTATCCCAAAGAAAAGAGGAAACTGCCCTATAGTTGAGTCTTTACAGTATTTTATTTTTGAAGAACAAAAAACTGTTTAGAAAAGACACAGAACCTAAAACAACTTCAGACAATACTAGTTTTGGACACTGAAAACAGGTTACCAAATGGAGTCAGTTAAAAAGAATGGCAGAAATTCAACAGATTTCATATTTATTTAGCAGGGGGGGCAGGTATTAGCTCACAATTAAAACTTTAGATGTCATTATAAATAAGCCCATTAAAGATTACCTGAAAGGGTTTCATTGTAAAGATCATGAATAGCAAATAAGTTCTTGTGGCTTGAGATTAAAATTCCCAGAAAAAGTACCATATCCAGATTGTTTAAGCACTCTATCTCAAATCACTTAAGCAAAAATTAAGATCACATACTCTGGAAAACTGAGAGACTATTTCCAGTAATGAGGAAGACACGAACATTTAAAATGCATGTGAAAGGTTTGAATAACGTTTCACTAAATGAGTATTTTTAAAAAGCAATATTTCTAAAGTAATAGTTTATATTATCTAACTTAAAATATGTATGTATAACTTAACAAGCTAAACTTAATGACTTTCATATACAAGCTTTAAAAAGTTTATATATTCAGGCTAACCAAAATATTTTTATTGGGACTTCCCTGGTGGCACAGTGGTTAAGAATCTGCCTGCCAATGCAGGGGACACGGGTTCAAGCGCTGGTCCCGAAAATCCCACATACCGCAGAGCAACTAAGCCCATGAGCCACAACTACTGAGCCCGTGTGCTGCAACTACTGAAGCCCATGCACCTGGAGCCCATGCTCTGCAACAAGAGAAGCCACCGCAATGAGAAGCCCACACAACACGATGAAGAGTAGCCCCTGCCTGCTACAACTAGAGAAAGCCCACGTGCAGCAATGAAGACCCAACGCAGCCATAAATAAATAAATAAATTTTAAAATATTTTTATTATCTTATCATAGGGAATATGAGAATCATCTCATACTCAGACATATACAATAAACCCTCATGATTTTTTTTTTTTTTTTGCGGTACGCGGGCCTCTCACTGTAGTGGCCTCTCACGTTGCGGAGCACAGGCTCTGGACGCGCAGGCTCAGCGGCCATGGCTCACGGGCCCAGCCGCTCCGCGGCATGTGGGATCTTCCCGGACCGGGGCACGAACCCGTGTCCCCTGCATCGGCAGGCGGACTCACAACCACTGCGCCACCAGGGAAGCCCCCATGATTTATTTTAAAAGAAGCTAAGCTCATCCACTTCAGTCAATAGCCATGAGGCCCAATGCAAGTCTCTATCCCATACCCTGGGCATTCTCAATCATTCTCACACTCTCTCAATTTTTATTGCCAAAATCTTTTTGAAGACAGTTATTTTATGGGCGTTCACTTAGCACATATTATATTTTGCCTTATAATGTTAATCCTTTTTCTCCCAGCTATGTGTTTCGTATCCTCAATTAGAGTCTAAGCTCCCATAGGCAAGAACAATGTATTACTTCTTTGCATTCATCATAGCACTTAGAGCTGATTGATTTTCTAGAAGATAGGAAAGCTGTGTATCCAGTGCTCCAAATACACTAAAGAATGACCAAACAAAATTGTCTTCAATCTATTATACAACAGATCTGCAAGACAATTACCTCAAGCTCAGTAAATCTGACCAATTTGTACAAGGAAAGCACTACTAAAATCCAGGGTCTTTCCAATCCCAATTCCTAATTATTGATCCTCTACTGACTGATTACCATCTTATTTGCACACTTTAAATATTAGTACTCAGAAATCAAAGTGCTAAAGGAGTACAAATCATTGAGTTGGTTATATTTTTTCCTTTTTTAGTCCTATAAACTAACAAGTAAGCTCCCTTCGTAACTTTATGTAACTGAAAGTAATATGCAACTTAATGCTCTGCTTACTTCCGCCTAGATGAAAAACTCTTCTCCACACCACTACCGTCTCCCCCTAGCCCCTTTCCACTGGTACTACAGGAAGGGACAGAAGGCAAGAGAAACAGGAAGGTGGAGGAGGGATAATAATAGTTAGTGGCAGCAGAGAATGTACATGTGACCACGGCACATAATTTCATGGTAATGTGTCCACTCTGGGAATGTCTTAGGTAGCAATGGTCAGACAACAGCCCAGACATTTTCATTCAGGAAATAATCAGTATTAACAAAAGATAAGGGCTTATAAATAACCAATGAAGGGAAAAGGCTCCAGGCTGATGAGAATCAAAAGTTCACTAAATCTAAATCTCTTCTTCATTGCTTAATATCAATAAGGGACAGGAATAAAAGAAATTTATACAGAGAATGCAGCATAGTAATTAATCCCAATTCCAGATTTAGAGACCTAAATTCAGATAACAGGTCTATTGTTGACTGTATGTGTCATCTTAGGCAAGTCATTTGCCCTCCAAATATGCAAAATGAAAGACATTCTAATAATAATACTTATTTCCTAGGGCTGTTGTGAAAATTAATGAGAAAGAAGGATACAAACTACTTAGGACAGGACCTGATATATGGAAAGTACTCAATATGCTTATTTTTTATTTGAAGTAGGAGAGGGTGAGCTTTTCCATTTGGTTTTATAGCTCTGTGCAAGGTATTATGTCAGGTTAATAAGAGTGTTGAATTGGAAATCAAGAGATGGGTTCATGTCATGGCTTTCTCAATAACTTGATCTTTGACCTTGGCCAATTTCTTTCTCTCTACGAGCCTTTATGTTACCAAATCTGTAAAAACAAAGGGGTTGGGCTAAATGATCTTGTGTTACTCAGAGTTCTCCAGAGAAAGAGAATTAATAGGAGAGAGAGAGAGAGAGAGAGAGAGAGATAGGAAGAAAGAAATTAATTTTAAGGAACTGGCTCATGCAATTATGGAGGCTGGCAAGTCTAAAATCTGCAGGGTGGACCAGCAGGCTGGAGACCTAGGGAAAAGCCAGTGTTGCAGTTCAAGTATGAAGGCCATCTACTACAGACCTCCCCTTGCTCAGGAGAGGCCTTCAACTGATTGGATGAAGCCTATCAACATTATAGAGAGCAATCTGCTTTACTATGTTCACCAATTTAAATATAAATCTCAACCAAAAACATTCTCACAGAAACATCCAGAGTAATGTTTGATCAAATATCTAGGCACTGTGGCCCAGCCAAGCTGACACATAATATTAACAATCACAGATCTCTAGGGTGTTTTCCAGACCTAAGATTCCATAACCTTTGACCTTTGCACCTGTGAAGGTGCTTACTTCATAAAGTCTACTGATATATCCCTATGGGATTCTTCAGGGAAATTAACCACAACAACAATAAACAAACATATATATATATATATATATATATATATATATATCAATAAAGTTAAATCCACTTAAATTAACAGGATAACAGGACAGGAACTGAAGCTGGACTAGATGTAAAATCTCCAATGACTCTTTGTAAGTTTTTAAAACTAGCCACAAATTCTTGGATAATACTCCCATCAAAAAGTGGGCTCTTAAATCTACATAGGCTTGTGACTGCTTTGACCAACAAAGTACAGCAGTAGTACACTACGTGACTTCTCAGACTAGGTAATAAAAGGCTATAGAGCTTCTATGGTTTCCTTAAAAGCTCACTCTTGGGAAACTCCCTTTCAGAACGTAGCCCCAGGCTGTGAGAAAAGTGCAAACCACGTGGAGAGGTCATGTAGAGACGATTCAGTTTACTGTCCTAGCTGAGCTCAGCCTTGTAGTCATCCCAGCACAGGTTCCAGACACATGAGTGATGAAACCATCTTGGAAGCAGTCTAGCCTCAGATATTCCAGCTCCCAACCATATGAGTCACACTAAACCATTTGACTCATCCCAGCTGAAGCTCTGGACATCATGGAGCAGACATGCTATTCCTAACATAATCTTTTTAAATTTCTGATCCATGGAATCTGTGAACATAATATGGTGCTTATTTTATGCCACTAAGTTTTGGAGCAGTTTATTATACAGCAACAGTAACTGGAATGCTTTTTCATATCCAGGACTCAATATCAAATTGGATTCAATTTGACAAGCACATTGCTAGGAACTTTCCATATGTAATTTTGTTTAATCTTAATAACCTTGTGAAATAATTATGATTACCTGAGGATTAAAGCAGTTAATTTAACCAATTAGCCATGCTCTTACAGTAAATATTAGAATGGAGCTGTAAATCAGGTCTTTAGGCACCATGTCTAATATTATAGTGCCACCATGTTCTCACAGTCATCTCTAAAAGCCACTATTTTAACAAGTCCTTTCCTTAAAGCCATTTTTTCATAGGGATCTGTAGTAAGTATCAAGAGGGGATCATTTTGATAAGTTTGACACTGAGAGAGGAAGTAGGGGTAAGGTACTGAGATGGATATGTGAATAAGAGAAACAGAACCTCAAAAAGTAGGGATTTGGACTACGGCAACTGCAGACTGAATGACACAATGAACCAACACCCTTCATCTCCGGGGTATTCTCTTTAGTGTTCTAACCAGATGTTGAGAGAAGCTCATAAAAACTGCAAACTTGGCTGGAGGTGAGGCAGGTCTCTGTATCAAGCTCCCCAGGTGATTTTTAGTTCACTGAAGTTTAAGAATCACTGATTCCCAAACTAATTTGACGAATGCCAAGAATCAGTGATATTCTCTTGGTTTCAAATTTTAACAGGGAAATCTACACTCTCCCTGATGTGATTTAATGGCTTACCTAAGAAGTCCTCAAAACAAAATAATACCAAGTATTGGAGCTTAAGGGGTAAAAGTGATGTTTATTTGACTTTCACAAATTAATCATATGGTATATTTTTGCAAGGTTGGAACTATTACACTTGGTTGGGATGGGGTTGCAGTGGTTTAAAAATATTTTTTAAATAAATTCTAATAATTAGAACTCTGAAAATCAATATATCTAGCCCAATAGACTGAGCTAAGGCAAATGCTGTCTCTTCCCAACTAAATACATAAAATATAGCAAAATTATTCAACATCTGAAAACATACTGGCCATACAGAATAAGTAGCTGCAATTAATAATCCTGAATTGATTTAACTGTAATAACCCAAGATTTTTCTTAATCAATAAGAGTGTAGAGTACAATTCTCTACAGGAATGTGGAATTGCTATAAATGATTCCATGAAACATTCAAATACACGTGTACAGGCCTTAAGAATTTCTGTGATGTTTGTTGAACTACAATCCATATAAAACACCAAAACAAATAATTTTGTTTCATGCACAATCTATCCTTTTAACAATACAAAAAGATGACAAAATATATAAACACACCTTATCTGCCAACTGGTACACAGATGTTAGTCACAACAGCAATACAGCATACCTGAAAACAGCATACCTGAACATTTAACCACAGTCTGAAAATACAAATAACATAAACTGCAAAATGACCAATTATGCTCCTTAAGCATGCTGAAAAAAGTAGCCACCATCTCCCC